>NC_090442.1:917899606-918499606 GCF_031143425.1 Pleurodeles waltl | reverse complement strand
TGTACTGTTGCCCAACTGCACCGCAGGGAAACACTGCTGAAACATCATATCATTGACCACTCCACTGGTCCGACACCGTGGGCTTCACCCATAGTCGTGGTTCTAAAAAACAGACAGTAGAGGTGCAGTACTTATTTGTGTTGACATGCACCAGGCCAACAAAGCAAGACATCCTGACCCCCACATAGCAGACATGATCATGCAGATTAATGGAGTCTTCTCCTGCCTTGACCTGAACAAAGGATATCATCAACTCAAGCTGGAAGAGAACTGCAGGTACATTACTACTTTTTTGACTCATGTTGGTTTGTTCAGATACAAAAGTCTGAGTTTTGGAGTATCTTCAGCTGCAAAGATAGTTCAGGATGTTTTTCGCCAAATTATTCAACTTGTTGCGAAGGCTTTCAATTACAGTGATGACCTACTGGTATTTGGAGCAACACAAAATTACATGAATAGGTTCTTACGCAAGTGTGTCAATTACTTGCTGATGCAGGTCTCACTCTGAAAACATTAAAGTGTGAGTTTCACAAAACAAAACTTAAATTTTAGGGGTACATATTCTCTGATGGGGGAATGGTTCCTGACCTGGCTAAGGTGCAAGGGTATGCCCAGACGTGGGTCCCATGCTCACTGTGCCACTAATTTCAAGCTAGCCTGGCTGATGAAGGGTGATACCCTGAACCCTGTCTCAGGATGCTTTTTTATGGTCCAGGGAGGACACTTGCTTGCCAGTTTGGCCTGGACTGTTCCATGGGGAACAGGGTCAAGATTGATTTGCATATGGCTAGGTTGAAAACTGGGGTAGCATGGTGAACAAAAGAACGATGGATTAAACTCAGTTCTGTGACTGGGGGTAAGTATTTGAAAAGTTCCAGCCCTCGTCCATCATCCTTTCGTGTTGCTAAAGGTGCAAGCACTGTCATGTACCTGCCCCCCACACAATGTAACCATGCTACGATCCTTCCTACCCATGGCCAGTTATTGCTCAAGGTACATTTGTGACTTTGCTTCAGTGAGCGCCCCATTGAAAGACTTAACATAACAGAATGACCCATTTCAATAGTCTCACGAATGTGATCACAGTTTCAAAGAAATAAAACATGTGATTGAGAATGCAACTGAAATGGCCTATTTTGACCCCAAGTTCATACAGAGATCACAGTAGATGTGAGGCTATTGGGACTGGGGGCAATCCTTGCTCAGCACAGTGGCCATCCAAATGCCCAGAGACAGATGCCAGTAGAAGCCTGTCTGAAACAGAACATGCCTACTCTCAGCCGGAGAAGGAGAGTCTGGCTGTAGTGTGGGCCTTCAAACATTTTCATGTGTTTCTAAATAGGAAACACTTCACTATCATCATTGACCACCAGGTGTTGCTCACTATCTTTGGAAACACAAAAACAAAAATGTCCCTTCACATGAAGAGTGACTAAAAGAGTACGACTACATGATTGTGCAGAAGCCGGGTGAAGGACAAAAACTCACCAGATTACTTTTCACGAGAGCTGCTACATCGCCACAGATCGACATCCAAAGAGGCTGAAGAGTATCTCTGTTTCATTGTGAGGTCCAGCACAGCAGCAGCTCTATCCACTGAACAGATTATTGCTGCTACAAGAGCTGATATAGATATGCTCACCCTCAAAGACCTCATTACCACTCAATCTTGGAAGACAAATGTTCAACCTTTTGCTGATGATGTTGTGTTCCAAAAATAAAAAAATATACAAGATTGTAATGAAGATCCAATCCAAAGAAGGTTTAGCAGGTTCTTTATTAGGAGTATCCCAGCCACATCAGAAACGCTTTCAGTCACAGCTCTCCTCCAGTCCAACCGACATCCACAAGAATCTCTCCAGAACTTGCACTTCTAACACTCTAACATGATGTCACTGAGAACTAAGCCCAGCACCTAACATTCTATCCATTCTACTTTCAAGCACACAATCTACCACACACCTTCCCTCTTAAAGAAATTAAAAAAAACATTAGAACAACTAATAATAAATGTAAAATCTACAAATAGGTATGTACAGAAAATCAGTCCCAACTGAAAATTAACTTCATGAAACTTTCTTTGATGCCACCACTCGATTAAGATTCCACACTCTTCCATCTCTGATCTTTACAGCATTTCTAAACAGTTTTATGACTTCAAAAGGACCCATAAATCTGCTTTCACTTTTGCGCAACATTGGTTGATTAATTAAAACTTGGTCACCAACTTTAATATCAATTTCACACGTGTTCTTCTTATCGTCATAATATTTCTTCCTCCTCTGCACACATTTCTTTTCATGCTCATCCCTGTCTCTCATGCCATCCCACAACACACACTCATTCTTTCCCCAACTTACCCATCCTGGTGCTAATAAAGTATTAGCTCTGTGTCCCCTAAACAATTCAAAAGGAACCTTACCAGTTGTAGTGTGGGGAGTAAACCTATATGCATGCAGAAAACATTTAAGACCATCCTTCCAATTTCTGTTAGCTGCAACCTCCAATTGTATGCACTCCTTAACACATCTGTTAAACCTTTCGACCATACCATTACCTTCAGGATGATATAGTGAAGCCTTTTTATGTCAGATTCCTCTTTCTTTAAGATACAATTCCATTTCCCTTGACACGAACTGAGGATCATTATCTGTCACAATAACATTCGGATAACCTTCACGATTGAAAATTTCACTGAGAAAATCAAGTATCTTCCTTGTTTCCATACTGCAACTAATGCATACTTCAGCCCATCTGGAAAATTGATCAACCAATACCAAAATATAATTACAACCACCCTTCATTTGAATGGGTCCAACCACATTGAGGGCCACAATTTCCCATGGTTTATGTGACTCTACTCTAACTCCCATTGGAGGTACTCTAGTCTTATATACTTTATCACTATTGCAACAATCCGAACAATCTCTAATTTTTCTTTCAATCATGAGATCCATCCCTGGACACCAGTAATTAAGACGGAATCTGGCTTTGGTTTTGCCCATTCCCTGGTGCCCTTCATGTCCTAAATCCATTATCCTCTCCCTCAAAATGGATGGAACTACTAATCTTGAGCCTCGCAAAAGCACACCACTATCTATAGATAACTCATCTTTAACTTTTACAAATCCTTCCACTTCTCTCTCACGCTTGGCATTCCCACTCCATCCCTCACAAACATTTTTACATACTCGTTGCAATACATCATCCTCTACAACTGCTTTCTCCCATTCCTCTCGACTTACAATTCCTTCTGTTATACTACACACACTTATTCACTTTCCTGACTCCTTTCTAAACACACCTCTGTCTCAGTACTAAGGACCAGATGTAGGAAGCCTTTTGCAAGTCGCAAACTGCGAAAAACGCAGTTTGCGGCATGTAAAAGGCCGAACGCGATGCACATCCTCAAATTGCGAGTCGGTACCGACTCGCAATTTGAGGATGCGACTCGCAAATAGGAAGGGGTGTTTCCTTCCTATTTGCGACCGCATCGCCATGCTGAGTTGCTTTGTGACCGTGAATGCGATCGCAAACCAACTCGCAGTTACCACCCACTTGAAGTGGGTGGTAACACATTCGCAAACGGGAAGGGTTCCCCATGGGACCCCTTTCCCTTTGTGAATGTCGCCGAAAATATTTTTTCAGAGCAGGCAGTGGTCCAATGGACCACTGCCTACTCTGAAAAAATGAAACCAAATGGTTTCATTATTTTTTTGAATTGCAACTCGTTTTCCTTTAAGGAAAACGGGCTGCAATTAAAAAAAAAACTGCTTTATTAAATAAAGCAGTCACAGACATGGAGGTCTGCTGTCTCCAGCAGGCCACCATCCCTCTGAGCGCAGGGACTCGCTATGGGGTTGCAATTTGCGACCCACCTCATTAATATTCAAGAGGTAGGTCTTTGCGACCCCATAGCAAGTCGCGGAAGGTGTCTGAGACACCTTTCTGCATGCACTTTTGCGAGTTGCAATTTGCGAGTCGGTATGACTCGCAATTTGCAAGTCGCAAAATTTTGTTTTGCTACATCTGGCCCTAAGTCTGGATAAACAGTCAGCCAACCTATTATCAGACCCTGGAACATAAAGTACTTCAAATGCAAAATCCTATAAACCAACAACCCACCTACTGATTCTACTGGAAATCGTATCAAGACCTTTACTCCTGAATACTTCCACCAATGGTTTATGATCAGTGAAGACCAAAAATTGTTTTCCCCACAAAAAATTCCTTAATTTGTGAACAGCCCAAATTACACTTAACGCTTCTCTCTCAATCGTGGAGTATTTTATTTCCGCTCCACACAACGGTCTGGAACAATAAATTATAGGTTTGAGAACCTTCTCATCTGCTTCTTGCAACAACACAGCACCCAAACCACACATGCTTGCATCAGGTCATAATGACACTTTGTTTATCTGGATCAAATGACTTCAAACTTCCAGCATCAGATAGATCCTTCTTTATACTATCAAACTCATTCTTACATTCCCCATTCCAGATAAACTCACAACCCTTCTTAAGTAACTTCCGCATGGTGTCTGTCTTTGAGGCTCAATTTGGTAAAAACTTGGCATGGAATTCTACCATTCCAAGAAATTACAACAATTCTTCTTTTTTTTCTGGATTTCGTAGGTTTAAAATGCTCTTCACTAAACTCTCCTTCGGAGACACTCCTTCTGACGTTATCTTGTGTCCCAAATACTCCACATCAGTTCTGCAGAAAGAACATTTTTTAAGCTTCAAAGTTAAACCCTTTTCCCTCAAAATGGTAAGAACCCTTCTGACTCTCATTTCATGTTCTGCCTTTGTTCATCCATGAATAAGAATGTCATCTTGGAAGCATTTTACTCCTGGCTCCAAACCAAACAAATTGTACATAATGCGTTGGAACACCGCTGCTGCAGACACCAAACCAAATGGCATCCTCTTGTATCTGAAGGTTCCAAACAGTGTGATAAAAGTCGTAAAATTTCTGGAATCATGATCAAGCATGACTTGATGGTAAGCCAACGTTAAATCCAACTTGCTGTAAAATTTTGACCCATGGAGCAACGTGACCATTTCAGTGATATTTGGCAGAGGGAATTGATCACTAACAATACACCTGTTTAAATGTCTTAAATCCACACACAACCTAATCTCTCCTGTAGGCTTGCACGCGACTACAATGGGCGAAACCCACTCAGATGATTCCACTGGTTCAATGATGTCTTCATTACACAATCTATGTACTTCTTTCGCAACATCGTCCTTCATAGAGATGGGAATTTGATGCACTTTTGCCACCACTGGGACTGATCCCTCCTTAATTCTTATGCAATGAACATACTTTTTTAAGCAGCCCAGCTTTTCACTAAATACCTCACTGAACTCTTTAACAAAACCAGGTGCTTTTTCTGCATTTACAGCTTCAATGGTAACTGCAGAATTTTTTTGACACTTTGCAACAAACTCCTCTTTAATCATAACAGGCGTGGTAGAATTAGGACCTAGAATAACATTTAAGTCCCTTTGATGCGGCCAGCTCAACACACTGTCTCCTTTGATAGGAACATAAATCTTTCCAACTACAGTGTTCGTTTTGTATGTGATCTCTGACTCAAAATATCCTCTTAAATCTATGCTTTGACCACCGTAGGCACCAGGAATGACATCCGGATCTTTCAACTCAACCTTATGTCTAAGATGTTCATCAAAAAACTCACTTAACACTAAAGTTAACCACGCTCCTGAGTCAAATAAGACTTCACTTTTGACTCCTAAAATGGTCACTTTATCCTTTGGGTAATTCTTCTTTTGAACATTGGATGAGACGGATAGTACACAATCTTCATCCACTTTCACAGACGCTGGACTTTTAGATGATTTACAGCATTTAGCAAAATGACCCTTTTTGTTACAAAGTCTACAGGTCACATTAATGGCTGGGCATTTCTTATAGGAAGCGTAATGTCCACTGTTGCCGCAGCGAAAACACTTAGCATCTTTGAATTTGGTCCATTGATCTTGACTGATTCTGTTGTCTCCTTTGTCACAATCACTTTCTTTCTTTACATTATCTTTTCCTACAGTAACCTTATTTATCAATAGGTTTCTGCCCCTTTCCAATTCTTCGACACATGCTAAAGTATGTGCAACACTTTTAGCCAACATTATAACTTCATGTAAAGGTGGGTCATCTTTACTCCACAATTCCTGTCTCACTTTATCACTCAAACATTTGAGCACATTCTATCCATTCTACTTTCAAGCACACAATCTACCACAAAGATGAGCAATTCATCACTCAAGAAGGTATCATATTGAGAGGCTTGAGAATTGTCATTCTTGAGAGCCTGAGGCAGAAAGTCTTCGGGCTAGCCCATGAAGGACATCGTGGCATTGCAGCCATCAAAAGAGCCCGAAGAGACTGAGTGTGGTTCCCTCGCCTAGACAAATGAGTTGAGAGAGAGCGAAAAGCATGCCACCTTTGTAACTGTTTATCTCCCAAGGTGACGCAGCATCCAGTGACTAAGTCTGATCTCCCTGCGCATGCAATTGATTTCTTTAGGCCTCTAGAAAATGGATATCATCTCACGTTAGTCATTTATGAATCCTTGTGTTTTCATTTGGTGTAAGACTCATCATCGACAACCCATGATAAAGTAATTGAGTGGCTTGATGGCATCTTTGCAGCGTGGGACACCCTCGCTATTCTCAAATCTGACAAAGGCGTGCTTTTCAATGGCAAAGAAATCAAGGAGTTTCTTGAGCCATTCAATGTTAAGCACAGAAAGAGTACACCTCTCTGGCCCCAATACAATGGTGTTGTTGAGCGATTTATGTGCACCCTCAAGAGGTAATTCAGGGAGCATTGATGGGGGGGAATCAATCTAAATCAAGCCCTGTGCCCAGCACTTTGTGCCTATCAATCAACTCCTTATGGTTATAAAAATTATGACGCAATGCGTGAGGAGTGCACAATAATATGCTTATGAATATGTTTAAGAGTAAAGACATCTTTTACAGAGCTCTGTGTGTGGTGTGTTCATTTACAGGCTCTTGGGCTGGGGAGGACAGTACACCATGGAATATTCCCACCAGCAGTTTTGGCTAGTGTAGGAAAGTACCATCTTGCCTGGCATGTTACCCCCATTTTTCACTGTATATATGTTGTTTTAGTTGTATGTGTCACTGGGACCCTGGTAACCCAGGGCCCCAGTGCTCATAAGTGTGCCTGAATGTGTTACCTGTGTAGTGACTAACTGTCTCACTGAGGCTCTGCTAAACAGAACCTCAGTGGTTATGCTCTCTCATTTCTTTCCAAATTGTCACTAACAGGCTAGTGACCATTTTTACCAATTTACATTGGCTTACTGGAACACCCTTATAATTCCCTAGTATATGGTACTGAGGTACCCAGGGTATTGGGGTTCCAGGAGATCCCTATGGGCTGCAGCATTTCTTTTGCCACCCATAGGGAGCTCTGACAATTCTTACACAGGCCTGCCACTGCAGCCTGAGTGAAATAACGTCCACGTTATTTCACAGCCATTTTACACTGCACTTAAGTAACTTATAAGTCACCTATATGTCTAACCTTTACCTGGTAAAGGTTAGGTGCAAAGTTACTTAGTGTGAGGGCACCCTGGCACTAGCCAAGGTGCCCCCACATTGTTCAGAGCCAATTCCCTGAACTTTGTGAGTGCGGGGACACCATTACACGCGTGCACTACATATAGGTCACTACCTATATGTAGCTTCACAATGGTAACTCCGAATATGGCCATGTAACATGTCTATGATCATGGAATTGCCCCCTCTATGCCATCCTGGCATAGTTGGCACAATCCCATGATCCCAGTGGTCTGTAGCACAGACCCTGGTACTGCCAAACTGCCCTTCCTGGGGTTTCACTGCAGCTGCTGCTGCTGCCAACCCCTCAGACAGGCATCTGCCCTCCTGGGGTCCAGCCAGGCCTGGCCCAGGATGGCAGAACAAAGGACTTCCTCTGAGAGAGGGTGTTACACCCTCTCCCTTTGGAAAATGGTGTGAAGGCAGGGGAGGAGTAGCCTCCCCCAGCCTCTGGAAATGCTTTGTTGGGCACAAATGTGCCCAATTCTGCATAAGCCAGTCTACACCGGTTCAGGGGACCCCTTAGCCCTGCTCTGGTGCGAAACTGGACAAAGGAAAGGGGAGTGACCACTCCCCTGACCTGCACCTCCCCTGGGAGGTGTCCAGAGCTCCTCCAGTGTGCTCCAGACCTCTGCCATCTTGGAAACAGAGGTGCTGCTGGCACACTGGACTGCTCTGAGTGGCCAGTGCCACCAGGTGACGTCAGAGACTCCTTGTGATAGGCTCCTTCAGGTGTTGCTAGCCTATCCTCTCTCCTAGGTAGCCAAACCCTCTTTTCTGGCTATTTAGGGTCTCTGTCTCTGGGGAAACTTTAGATAACGAATGCAAGAGCTCAGCCGAGTTCCTCTGCATCTCTCTCTTCACCTTCTGCCAAGGAATCGACTGCTGACCGCGCTGGAAGCCTGCAAAACTGCAACATAGTAGCAAAGACGACTACTGAAACTCTGTAACGCTGATCCTGCCGCCTTCTCGACTGTTTTCCTGGTGGTGCATGCTGTGGGGGTAGTCTGCCTCCTCTCTGCACTAGAAGCTCCGAAGAAATCTCCCGTGGGTCGACGGAATCTTCCCCCTGCAACCGCAGGCACCAAAAAGCTGCATTACCGGTCCATTGGGTCTCCTCTCAGCACGACGAGCGAGGTCCCTCGAATCCAGCAACTCTGTCCAAGTGGCCCGCACAGTCCAGTGACTCTTCAGTCCAAGTTTGGTGGAGGTAAGTCCTTGCCTCACCTCGCTAGACTGCATTGCTGGGAACCGCGACTTTTGCAGCTACTCCGGCCTCCGTGCACTTCCGGCGGAAATCCTTTGTGCACAGTCCAGCCTGGGTCCACAGCACTCTAACCTGCATTGCACGACCTCCTAAGTTGTTCTCCGGCGACGTGGGACTTCTTTGTGCGACTTCGGGTGAGCACCATTTCACGCATCCTTGTAGTGCCTGTTTCTGGCACTTCTCCGGGTGCTACTTGCTGCTAAGAGGGCTCCTTGTCTTGCTCGACGTCCCCTCTCTCTCCTGGTCCAATTTGCGACCTCCTGGTCCCTCCAGGGCCACAGCAGCGTCCAAAAACGCTAACCACACGATTTGCAGCTAGCAAGGCTTGTTGGCGTTCTTTCGGCGGGAAAACACTTTTGCACGACTCTCCACGGCAAGAAGGATCCGTCCACCAAAGGGGAAGTCTCTAGCCCTTTTCGTTCCTGCAGAAACCGCAGCTTCTTCTGTCCAGTAGAAGCTTCTTTGCACCCGCAGCTGGCATTTCCTGGGCATCTGCCCATCTCCGACTTGCTTGTGACTTTTGGACTTGGTCCCCTTGTTCCACAGGTACCCTAGATTGGAAATCCACAGTTGTTGCATTGTTGGTTTGTGTCTTTCCTGCATTATTCCTCTATCACGACTTCTTTGTCCTTAGGGGAACTTTAGTGCACTTTGCACTCACTTTTCAGGGTCTTGGGGAGGGTTATTTTTCTAACTCTCACTATTTTCTAATAGTACCAGCGACCCTCTACAAGGTCACATAGGTTTGGGGTCCATTCGTGGTTCGCATTCCACTTTTGGAGTATATGGTTTGTGTTGCCCCTATCCCTATGTTTCCCCATTGCATCCTATTGTAACTATACATTGTTTGCACTGTTTTCTAAGACTATACTGCATATTTTTGCTATTGTGTATATATATCTTGTGTATATTTCCTATCCTCTCACTGAGGGTACACACTAAGATACTTTGGCATATTGTCATAAAATTAAAGTACCTTTATTTTTAGTATAACTGTGTATTGTGTTTTCTTATGATATTGTGCATATGACACTAAGTGGTACTGTAGTAGCTTCACACGTCTCCTAGTTCAGCCTAAGCTGCTCTGCTAAGCTACCATTATCTATCAGCCTAAGCTGCTAGACACCCTATACACTAATAAAGGATAACTGGGCCTGGTGCAAGGTGCAAGTACCCCTTGGTATTCACTACAAGCCAGTCCAGCCTCCTACAGCTAGTCATTCAGACCTGCAATAGCAGTTGTGAAGGGGTCAGAGTACATGTGTGGGTGCTTCTTAGCTGTCTTCTAATGCCCACCGTCCATAGACCAACTCTCCCAGTCAAAAAAATGGGGGCTATACAAAAAATATGATATACCAACAAGGAGGGGGGAAGAGGGAAAAAAAGAATCAAGAGAGCATGCACGCAGGAATTATTATTTATTTGCACAAACACTTGCACCGACATCTTTTTAACCGTATGATAAGCACCCTTAGGCACAACCCCACATCCTCCCTCTTGCAGGTAAACAGGATAGAAACAAAAAACTATATACTCACCCGGTCCCTACTTTCTTTTTCACGCGTCCTATTCCTGAGAATCGTCACGAAGAAGCCTACAAGAAAGAAGAGAGAGCGAGAGAAATTAAACAAAAGAAAGAAGAAAACAAATGTCAGACATAGAGAGCAAAGAAGAGACAAAGAGAAGATAAAGAAAGCTAAGAAGCAGTAAAGACTAAGAGGAATAAAGAAGTAAAGATAAGAGCCTATACAGGATTGAAAATCACTCAACTAAGTAAACAAGAGACAAGTACAATATCAATAAAATAAATCAAAAAGTTTATTTAGCAATATCGTGGTTGCAATTCATTTTTCCTGTGCTACGTCGCTATTCTCGACATATACCAGCCACAGTTGACTACATGGAATCACAGTTTTTGGACAAACTGAGTTGGAATTGGGATTTACACAGTTTTAGAATGAAGACCTTCATTGATGCATGCATGTATATGCTATTGATATATGTTTGATGATGTTACATGTGACTCAGGCCTTGCTGCATGTTAAGATGGTCACTGTGCACTGAATTCAATGATATGCTAGACCTAACCCAGGCCAATACTAACATGAGCTTCTTTATTTCATTCCCAGCTTCACTTCTAGCGCAGTCTAACATAATTTCAATATGAAAGCCTGAAAGAGACTTTACTTATCATTACTTACCATTCATTAGCACCCACATCACTCTTGTTTCCTTGCTTCTCATTGGACAGAGCCTCCTCCTTTCCTCAACTTCCTCCTGGAGCTTCACTGCATGTCCCTTTTCGCAGAGTATGGGCCAGGTACAGCTTCCTGTCTGCTGCCAGTGTCTTTCCACATGTCTGCAGTCCCTCCCCATCACCCCTGCCCTCCTCCCACTCTCTGTTGTTTTAACCCACTTCTTGCCTTCCTACTTTTTTCTGTTGTTTTTAAACCACCCTGGGCCTCCTCCCATTCTATGCCGTTGTTTTAATCCTCTCCCACTCTAGTCACGTTCTCCATTATTTTTAACCCACCCCCTCCTCCTGGTCACTGTTGTTTTTAACCCATCACCGCCCTCCTCATACTCTCTGTTGTTTCAACTACCCCCTCCACCTGCTGTCATTTGTTTCACCTCCTCACTTCCTCACCTCCTCACCCTTCACCCACCACCCTGCCCTCGTACCGTTTTTCGTTGTGTTTCCCACCATCTTCCCTCATATTGCTTCACCCTCCCCCCCACCACCACACTATGTTTGGACATCCTGCACAGCAGCGAGAATGCTTTTTATTCTTTTACTTTAAGCCACGTTGTAAAAAAACATTGACAAAGCCAATAGATTTTGCATAGGCGAAACCTTTTGGCTTTGCCAATGCTTGTTTTGAATTCTGTCACAGCTCGGCTGATCCGGGTGTGGCTAAGCAAGTCCAACACTGACCTTGCCAGAGTTCTATGCAGATGAAATGAAAAAGATAAAACAGTAGCTTCTGTGAGCTGCCTAATTGAAGCATACGCTTTTTGGAGTAACAAATGTAGATGTTGGGCATATAGGCTCGCCTCCAGCCCTTGGGCCTTTGCATTAAAACGTTTTACAGCATCCTAACACTTGGGTGTAGCGATCAAATTGACTGGTTGCTGGGAGAGATGATCAGAACTTGGATTTGAGGCCTACTGGCACACAGGTACGAATGGGGGCTACATGACTCATCAAATATTATAATAGAGCACTATATCAACCTGTAAGGCAGCTGAATCTAATACAGGTGGGGAATTATACTGATGGTTTCAGGATGTGTGATGAACAGTATTTAGGGTGTATCTAGCATTCACCTTCATTTCATTTTAGTAGCTGAGATGCAAGCGCGTAGCTTCAGGAGGGTGTCCGGAGTGAAACACCCCAATAAATGTATTTTGTGAGAAATAGGTGCAGGGACTTTCAGTCAGGTAGGGTGAGATGTCTGTCAGATTTCACAAGAAATACTTTTATACACATAGACAAAAACACAAACACACACTTTCCCTCCCTCTGTTTTGAAAGTCCTCATTTTTTTTTGTTATTTTACAAAACATTGTTTTCTCTCACTTACTACTCCTACCAGTCCACACTCCTCTCTCTTTCCACTGCTCCATTGGCCCCTTCAGGACACCCCGCTAGTCTTATAATGTATTTTCACATCATATGCTGCGTGATTGTTGGACAATCTGAAGCTCACCCCCCACCCCAATCTCACTGTCCAAGCTACGCCCTGCTGAGGTGTTTACAATGATCCTTCTCGCTCACTTAATCTATGCGAAAATAGCGCATTACAAATATGAATACCTGATAAAATTCCATTATTTATGAGCATACTAATTCTGTGGTTTGGGGTGGAGCACTGCAGTATCTCCTGCAGCTTTAAGAAATTATCCCAGGAGTGGGGATTGAGAGACACCTGACAGAATTCCACTCATCCAAAAAAGTCACAATTTCCTTTCGTGGATTATGAAATCTCGTTTATCTCCAAAATTCCTGTGGGACACAACATAATAATATTCAATTTACCAAACTCAAATGAATGGAAGGCAGAGTTGGCCCTGCTGGGATTTAAACCTGCAGATCACTAGATGCAAGTGCAAAAAGTTAACTCGGTGAGCCAACCTGCCGTATGTACTGTACAGTACAGAACTTTTACTACCTGTCTACTCAGTGCCACCATTCATTATAATTATTCTATTTACCAGCTTGTATTTTATTGCAGAACATCGGGACAAGCGCTACACATGATTGAAATTCCAACGTAGATAAATTGCAAACACTTGAATTCGGATCTGGGGTACCGTCATTTGCGGCAGGAATCCAATCAACTTCGCCCTTACAAGGTTCCCAAGCAGGGTCTGGAATAAGGGTTTTTCATATATTCTACTTGATTCCCAAAGCATAGAAATAAGGATGCCAACTGAGTTGATGCAGCCTGAGTCAGCTATTGCAGTGGTATAAACTGAGGAGAGTACACCATACAATCAACAGATTAAATATTAAGGAATCTACATAAAGCTCTAACTTTTGAGTGGCTATTTTTTGAGTCTGGACCGAGTTTCAAGTTTATTTAGAATCGCTTAGTTAATGAAAACCTTTGCAACGTGAAACAATAATAAAAAAACGGAAATAGAACCATGCAAATAGCAGTTTCTCCATTTAAGCAAAATGTGTTTTTAAACTGGCAAGGGTGCAAAGTGAATTAGTCACTTAAAGTGCAAAATGGCGGTCCTATGTCTATTAGCCATTAGACAGATTAAAACATAAATGAAATAGTTTAAAATAACTATGCAAGCTGTTGGAAACGAGCAATATGTAAATATGAATAATAAGTTGTTGTAAAATGTTTAATTAAATTACAGGATACAACAACAGATAGTCCGGTATGCGTCAGGGTCATTCCAGCTAGGTGCATGTGATCCGTTCAGGAGGAATTTTCTTTCCTACCTTAGTCAGAAATTTCACGATGTGACAGTTCAGTTGTGTGTCCGTCGACGAGAAACAGGCTAATGCCGCTTGTCTATATGTTCGAATATGTCTTTGATAGAAAAGAGGGCGTAACATGGCACTACGCTAGCCGCTAGCTCCCTGCAGATGCACACTAAGTGAACCATAGCTTATTTTGCCTTACTACACAACCAGCAATCGGAGGCGGTGGTACGTTTCTAGGGCAGATAATGTAGGAGTGACTGTAGTATTCCTAATAGATATCTGAAAATTTTTCTTTTATAGAACTGGAATATCCCGTGTGAAAGAACGGTTATGGCAATACTGTATCATAGCTGTGCAGCACGTGTCAGCCATGGTCTCTGTTTGCCACAACTGCCTTGTTCTCAATAGAGAAGAGCAATTTAATAGTCTCATTGATGACCTTCTTGCAGCTGAGATGCAGAGGATTCCCACTGGTCCTGGAGGCTGAGCTGAATAACTAATTTGTTGAGCTAGGAGAAGTTGGTTCTGTTCATCAGTTCCAGCCGTAGATGTATGTTTCAAGTGTTTAGGTCAGAGTTCCTGATTTTGTGCTAGCATTTGATGTATGCTCCCCTCGTGGCAAGGGTTTGCCTTTGAAGTCCAAACTCCAGATGTATCTGGGCTGGGAAGGTTTATTTGGGGAGATCAGCTGAATTTAAGAACTACTGGCCCATCTCTCTGCTCCCCTATGCAATAAAAGTCCTAAAAAAGCGATCAACCAGCAACTCTAGAAGACCACAACCTCCTGGACCCATCCCAATCAGGATTTCAAGCTAACCACAGCACCGAGACAGCCCTGATTGCAGCCACAGATGACATCAGAGTCCTCCTGGATTGTGGGAAAAGAGCATGCCCTCATCCTCCGAGACCTGTCTGCTGCATTTGACACTATGTTCCACCATATTCTGAACAACAGACTCCACCACATTGGGATTCAAGGAAATGCCCTCAAATGGATCGCCTCATACCTCACTGACAGAACCCAAAGTATTATTCTCCCACCATTCACCTCGGAGCCCAAGAAGATAATCTGTGGAGTCCCTCAAGGATGATCCCTCAGCCCTACCCTCTTCAACACCTACATGACCTGGCCTTCACCATCAGATCACATGGACTCAACATCATCTAATATGCAAACAACACACAGCTTATCCTCTCTCTGTCCAAAGATCCCTCCACCACAGAAGCTAACTTCCACAGATGCATGATGAAAATAGTGGAGTGGATGAAGGACAACTGTCTCAAACTCAATACCGAAAAAACTGAAGTCCTCACCTTTGGGAACAACACATCACCATGGACTGACACATTGTGGCCCGCAGAGCTCAGCACCCCACCCACCCCAACAGACTACACCCACAACCTCAGCATTATCCTGGATAGCAAGCTTTCCATGAAGAAACAAGTCAATGCAGTCTCATCCGCCTACTTCCACACCCTCTGCATACTCCGCAAGATCTTGAGGTGGCTCCGAGCAGATCCAGGAGGACTCTCACACAGGCACTCATCACCAGCAGACTGGACTACAGAAACAGACTCTACATAGGAATCACAGCACTCCTTCTAAAGAGACTCCAGACAACAGCGAACTCAGCAGCAAGACTTGTACTCCACCTCCCAGAAGGACCCACATCACACAACATCTCAAAAAACTACACTGGTTTTCGATTTAGAAGAGATGCCAGTTCAAGATGCTGACCCACATCAACAAATGCCTGACCTTCCACCAACCAACCAGACACATTTGATTAGTTTCACTCCATCTCGCAGACACCCCACGGATCTGTCGAGCCAACAACGGAGGACGCTCCTTCTTGCACCTGGCAGCCAAGGCCTGGAACAACCTCCCCTGCACCTCAGGACTCCACTATCACTCCAGCTATTCAGAAGAGAATTAAAGACCTGGATGTTCAAGTGATCATTCCTTCAAGCAGTAGCATACAGCTCCAGCGCCTCAAGACCCTCATGGGTGATTTGCTACACTCTATAAATGTTTGATTGATTGATTGATTGAGACTGAAGATCATTCTAAAGGATCCTACCATCAAACCATCTAAAGTTGATGTGTCCCTGCAATGCAATGACTCGCTCCCGTAGGTTATTATCAGGATCAATTTTGCTTGTGGGACCTGGAGCAATGGAGTTTAGGTGGGCCCTGCCACTTTCTTCTTGAGGTTACTTAAAGATAGTGCTAGGGTATTCCCTTTCTGTTTCAAGGCCTTTTTATGCCATGTGAATGAACCTTTGTTATCTATGATGACACCTAAATATTTATAATTCGACACTGACTCCAGACGTTGGTTGGCAATGTGCCAGCTTAATGCTTCTCTTCTCCTGCTGTTCAATGACATTGTTTTTGTTTTTTTGAAGTTGATCTTTAGACCTTGTTCTACTGTGTATTCTTGAATGATGTCAAGCAAGTGCTGCAAGCCGATCGGAGTAAGACTTAATAGGAACAGATCATCTTCTTAGAGGAGATTGGAGAGCACTAACCCACCCAAGTTTGGGATGTGGGAACTGAGTCTGAACCAGTTATTGATGAATCTGTGTAAGTCACACACAGTGTGTTTGAGTGGTTCAAATGCAACATTTGAGTGAGTACAGCTGCTCTATTTATTTCAAATATATTATCACTAATTTTCTGTATTTGATGCAGTGTGAATGCAACTAAAAGAAGAAGTTGAAAGTCTAACAGGTCACATGTTTATTGCAGTCAAAGCATCTCAAAGTCTTAAACAATAGGGACCAGATTTACCAGCTTGGCACGCAGCGCAGTGCAGCAGCTGCCTTAGAAGGAAAGAGCAGGAGGGTGACATATTTGCAGAAATATGGCACTCTCCTCCTATCTCCTAACGCCTGCGCAGAAATGTGCTGCTGTGTGCCACGGGCACACCTTTGCACCAAAGTGCAAGGGTGTCTACGTGAGTCTAGCTTAGGTTTTGTACCGAAAGGATTCGCTTCCAGTACGAAATACTATGCTTAGACTAACATTAAACATTTCCCACTTTTTATGTGTGCTGTACAGTGCAGTACGCATGCAAAGTCGGAAAATAAAGGAGAAAAAAAGCATTTCTCCTTCATAGCGCCTATCTAAAATGAGTGCCATTTTCTGATCCTAAACCTTGTCTACTTTTTTAAGTGAATAGGGCTTAGCGTAAGAAACCTTGGGTGGTTGCATGGGAATGCCCATGGACCATCCATGATACGCCCCCTTGGCACTAAGTAATGCAAAACAGTGCTGTCAGCTTCTTTGCGCTACTTTTGAGTGAATTTCCAGCGCTAAACAAGTTTAGCGCTGGAAAGTAAATTAGTGAAAAAAGATTTTGCATTGTTTTGTGACACTTTTGTGATGCAAACACGGTGCTAAAACGTAGTAAATAAACACCTAGGTGTTATTCAAAATATAGAAGCTGATGCATGAAAAACTTAGTACACCAAAGCAACTGGTGGCTTATTGAAAAACCCTAATCAATGTTATCATCAGATTCAGGGGGATAATTTCAGGGAAGGGTGGTGTTTGGGGTGTGTAACCACCCAAATAAATGTATTCTTGGCTAGGTAATTGGGTGTGGGACCCTGAGTCATGTTGCTATCTCTGTGTTGTTTTTTCTCGTTTTGAGTCAAGAAGGAAAGACAGAACAGTGAATGTGAGAGAGAGAGAGACAGAGATCCCCACCTGGTGGAATAATTTCAGAATGTGAAATCAGATAACCTGAAATCAATACCGGTTTTCCTGATTGCCCAAATTGTGTGATCCTAGGCACATATTTAATTTCACAGAGCCTCCTTTTTCCTTATTATCACTTATGAGCTTACTTTTAGATACATTAGTACAGGATGTGGACTGTACAAGCACCTCATATTTGATTTATTAAATTATCAGGTCGCTCTATCTATAATAAGATCTAGACCACGTTTAGGGTTTACATGACTACTGACTTGCTTCTTAGTTGTCGTTTGGGGGCGAGCCATGAATGTTCAATATGATTTGTAATAAATGTCTGTCTATGCAGTGATATAATCTCAGGTACTGAAGTCAAACATGTCTGTTAAAGAAATACACTTTTTCGAATTTTGAAGATATTGTATCATATGTTTACATTATGTTTGTTGCCCAATATACATGCCAAACATTTTCCATTGCCTGACTTGTGCATAGACTCTTAGCGCCAAGCCAGACCCATAGCTCGGCTCTTGCTCAGCTGCCTCTATTTCTTTGCCTGCGCACCGTCCTCTATTTGAGCCTTGTGCTTAGTAAATGGGTCTGTCAATCACTTGATAAAATGATTTGTAAAAAGTGAGGATTAGACACATGGAGGCTTTCCCACATGGGCTTATTTGACAACTTTACCATCAAGGTTTCTTGTAGAAGAGACAAAGAAGAAAGCATGAAGTAAAAATACTTTTAAAATCAGTGAGCCCTAGACAGGAACTCCAATTATGTTGTACATGACCACAGTCATGAATTCCCAGGGAGAAATACCCATCCCAGGTGGAACGGACAGGGGCATAGATAGCTCCAGCAAGTGTGTTTTGGGTGTGACACCCCTCAAACGCTAGACACGTCTACAGCCTGAACTCCTGGACACCAAATATGGCAGAAAGCTAGCTTTTGGTACACAGATTATGCTTTTGCTTATTTGGAGTAAATCCATCAAGTAGAGGATTCGTTGTGACTATTTTGCGGCGTTGGAGAGGTATTCGTGAATGTACGCGACAAAAGCAGTTCTGTGATTGGCTGGCCACAACCTGAGCAGAAAGTTGTGGCTGCCATTTTGTATAATGGGACACGGTGACCGAGGAGGATAGCTCATATAGAAAAAGGAATAAGGGGTCAGAAGAACCCCAGGGCAATTATGTACAATTGTTTCTAGCTAAAGTGATGGTTTTGGATCTTGCTGGATACTGGGGATAGGAAATGATTTTTTCTAGAACATGACAACATTGAAATTAACAGTGTAAGTATTTCAGAATATATCAAAATTAGAAACACAAATGTAAGACAATTTTGTGTTACTTCTGAAGCATATTGGAAACAAATACTTCAATATGATCAAACAAGTCATTACACTAGGTGATGTGATGTAATTTCCACACATTTCCATGCACTATATAGTTTTATTAGTAAAGCTGTATGTCTGTGTGTAAAGAAATGGCTCCCTGTTGCAGTTACCCCCCACTTTTTGCCTGATACTGATGCTGACTTGACTGAGAAGTGTGCTGGGACCCTGCTAACCAGGCCCCAGCACCAGTGTTCTTTCACCTAAAATGTACCATTGTTTCCACAATTGGCACAACCCTGGCACCTAGGTAAGTCCCTTGTAACTGGTACCCCTGGTACCAAGGGCCCTGATGCCAGGGAAGGTCTCTAAGGGCTGCAGCATGTCTTATGCCACCCTAGGGATCCCTCACTCAGCACAGACACACTGCTTGCCAGCTTGTGTGTGCTGATGGGGAGAAAATGACTAAGTCGACATGGCACTCCCCTCAGGGTGCCATGCCAACCTCCCACTGCCTGTGGCATAGGTAAGTCACCCCTCTAGTAGGCCTTACAGCCCTAAGGCAGGGTGCACTATACCACAGGTGAGGGCATATGTGCATGAGCACTATGCCCCTACAGTGTCTAAGCAAAACCTTAGACATTGTAAGTGCAGGGTAGCCATAAGAGTATATGGGCTGGGAGTCTGTCAAAAACGAACTCCACAGCTCCATAATGGCTATACTGAATACTGGGAAGTTTAGTATCAAACTTCTCAGAATAATAAACCCACACCGATGCCAGTGTTGGATTTATTAAAAAATGCACACAGAGGGCATCTTAGAGATACCCCCTGTATTTTACCCAATTGTTCAGTGCAGGACTGACTGGTCTGTGCCAGCCTGCTGCTGAGAGACGAGTGTCTGACCTCATGCGGTGAGAGCCTTTGTGCTCTCTGAGGACAGAAACAAAGCCTGCTCTGGGTGGAGGTGCTTCACACCTCCCCCCTGCAGGAACTGTAACACCTAGCAGTGAGCTTCAAATGCTCAAGCTTCGTGTTACAATGCCCCAGGGCACTCCAGCTAGTGGAGATGCCCGCCTCCTGGACCCAGCCCCCACTTTTGGCGGCAAGTCCAGGAGAGATAATGAGAAAAACAAGGAGGAGTCACTGGCCAGTCAGGACAGCCCCTAAGGTGTCCTGAGCTGAGGTGACTCTAACTTTTAGAAATCCTCCATCTTGCAGATGGAGGATTCCCCCAATAGGATTAGGGATGTGACCCCCTCCCCTTGGGAGGAGGCACAAAGAGGGTGTACCCACCCTCAGGGCTAGTAGCCATTGGCTACTAACCCCCCAGACCTAAACACGCCCTTAAATTTAGTATTTAAGGGCTCTCCCTGAACCTAGAAACTAGATTCCTGCAACAACAACAAGAAGGACTGCCTAGCTGAAAACCCCTGCAGAGGAAGACCAGAAGACAACAACTGCCTTGGCTCCAGAAACTCACCGGCCTGTCTCCTGCCTTCCAAAGAACTCTGCTCCAGCGACGCCTTCCAAAGGGACCAGCGACCTCTGAATCCTCTGAGGACTGCCCTGCTTCGACGACGACAAGAAACTCCCGAGGACAGCGGACCTGCTCCAAAAAGACTGCAACTTTATCCAAAGGAGCAGCTTTAAAGAACCCTGCAATCTCCCCGCAAGAAGCGTGAGACTTGCAACACTGCACCCGACGACCCCGACTCGGCTGGTGGAGAACCAACACCTCAGGGAGGACCCCCGGACTACTCTACGACTGTGAGTACCAAAACCTGTCCCCCCTGAGCCCCCACAGTGCCGCCTGCAGAGGGAATCCCGAGGCTTCCCCTGACCGCGACTCTCTGAAACCTAAGTCCCGACGCCTGGAAAGGACCCTGCACCCGCAGCCCCCAGGACCTGAAGGACCGGACTTTCACTGCAGAAGTGACCCCCAGGAGTCCCTCTCCCTTGCCCAAGTGGAGGTTTCCCTGAGGAAGCCCCCCCTTGCCTGCCTGCAGCGAGGAAGAGATCCCTTGATCTCTCATTGACTTCCATTGCGAACCCGACACTTGTTCTAACACTGCACCCGGCCGCCCCCGCGCCGCTGAGGGTGAAATTTCTGTGTGGGCTTGTGTCCCCCCCGGTGCCCTACAAAACCCCCCTGGTCTGCCCCCCGAAGACGCGGGTACTTACCTGCTGGCAGACTGGAACCGGGGCACCCCCTTCTCTCCATTGGAGCCTATGCGTTTTGGGCACCACTTTGAACTCTGCACCTGACCGGCCCTGAGCTGCTGGTGTGGTAACTTTGGGGTTGCTCTGAACCCCCAACGGTGGGCTACCTTGGACCAAGAACTGAACCCTGTAAGTGTCGTACTTACCTGGTAAAACTAACAAAACCTTACCTCCCCCAGGAACTGTGAAAATTGCACTGTGTCCACTTTTAAAATAGCTATTTGTGAATAACTTGAAAAGTATACATGCAATTGAAATGATTCCTAATGTACTTACCTGCAATACCTTTCAAACAAGATATTACATGTTAAATTTGAACCTGTGGTTCTTAAAATAAACTAAGAAAATATATTTTTCTATACAAAACCTATTGGCTGGATTTGTCTCTGAGTGTGTGTACCTCATTTATTGTCTATGTGTATGTACAACAAATGCTTAACACTACTCCTTGGATAAGCCTACTGCTCGACCACACTACCACAAAATAGAGCATTAGTATTATCTATTTTTACCACTATTTTACCTCTAAGGGGAACCCTTGGATTCTGTGCATGCTATTCCTTACTTTGAAATAGCACATACAGAGCCAACTTCCTACACTGTGCAAATGTAATGGTGATTTCAATTGAAAATGTGTTGTCTATAACAGCAGTGTGCTGCCACACCATGAATACTCCACTCTACACCACTCCACTTTACTCTGCACCACTCCACACCACTGCACTCTACACTGTGCCACTCCACATTACACCACTCCTCTGCACTCTGCACTACTCCACTCTATGCCACTGCACCCTTCATCAGTTCACTCGGCACCTCTCTACTCTATCCTGTACCACTCTACTCTATGCCAGTGCACTCTTCGCAATTCTACTCTACACCACTGCACTCTACACCGCTCCAGTCTATGCCACACCAATCTACCCTGCACAACTCTACTCTATGCCACTATACTCTGGGCCACTCAGCAACACTGCACTCTATGCCACTGCATTCTACAACACTTTACTGTACGCCATTACACTCTACGCAACTGCTCTCTACCCTACACCACTTCATTCTGCTCTGAAACAATCTAATCTAACTCTACTCCACTCTGCGACACAGACCTCTATGCCATTGCACTCTATACCACTCTAGTGTTAACCACTGCACTCCCTGCCAGTGCACTCCACACAATTGCACTCTGTCACTGACCCCCACACCACTGCACTGTACTCTGCATCACTGTACTCTGTGCCACTGCTCTCCATGCCACTCTACTGTACACAACTGCACTCTGACACTCTACTCTGCAACACTGCACTCTCTGCCACTGAAATCTATGCCACTCTACTCTGCACTACTCCACTCAACACTACTCCACTCTACGGCACTATACTCTACTCTGTACCATTCTATGCTATTCTACACTGCACCACTCTATGCCACTGCACTCTATGCCACTCGACTCAACTCTACACTCTACACCACTACACTCTATGCCAGTCGACTCTCCTGTGTGCCACTGTCCTCTGCATCACTCAACTCTATGCCCCTTCACACCACTCTACACTATTGTACTCTGTTCCACTTCACTCTATGCCACTCTTCTCTTCACCATTGCCCTCTGCTCCACTGCCCTCTGCACCACTGCACCCTATGCACCACTCTAATCTATGCCACTCCATTTTACAATGCTGCATTGTATGCTGCTGAATTCCACTGCACTCAGTTCCGCTGCACTCTATGCCACTATACTCTGCAACACTCTACGCCAGCGCCACTCCAGTATATGCCACTCTACACGGACACTCTCTGCCACTCCACTCATTGTCATTCGACTACATGATACTCCACCACACTCGTCTCAGCGCTACTTTTAGCCATGCTGAACAACAGCCACGCGGGGGTAAAACATTGCTAAAACACATTGGCAAAGCCAAAAGCTCTTGCGTAGCCAACACCTATTGGCTATGCTAGTGCTCGTTAGCTAAGAAATTTGAGATTCACACCCACCGTACCTCACTGACAAAGCTACACCCCAAGGGTAGGTCGCTTCCCCTGCCGCTACAGCTCCTCCAGGTTCCTGAGTTCCTGAGACCCACCTCACAGTAAGTACCCCCCCCCCCTCCCAGCCCCTCGCTCTGCCCCGCGCTACTCACCCTCTCTCCTGCTCCTGCTTCTTTTCTTCTTCTCTGTTCTTCTGTTCTTCCTCCTCGCTCCTCGTCTGTAATCTTCTTCTGTACTCTTCTTTCCCCCGTCTTCACTCTTCTTCTCTTCTTCCTCATCTTCTTCTGTGGTCTTCTGCCCTCTGTTCTTCGTTTTTCTGTATCTTCTTCTGTGTTCTTCTGTGTTCTTCTGTGTTCTTCTGTGTTCTTCTATGTTCTTCTATGTTCTTCTGTGTTCTTCCGGTCTTCCTTTCTTCTCTCCTTCCGGTCTTCTGTTCTTCTGTTCTTCTGTTCTTCTTGTCTTCTGTTCTTCTTGTCTTCGGCTCTTCTGCCTCCTCCGTCCTCTTCCCCCCGCACCTGCCCCCCTGCTCCTGCCTCATCCCCCTCTCCCACTCGCATCCCCTCTCTATCTCTCCTATCTAACCCGTTCACTATCTACCTCCCTCACTCCTCCTATCTACCTATCTCTCTATCTCTCTATCCCACTATCTAACTCCCTCACTCTCCACCTCCTCCTATCTTCCTATCTCTCTATCTATTTCCCTATCTATCGATTTCCCTATCTATTTTCTCTATCTATTTCTCTATCTCTCCCCCCCTCCCTCACCCCCTCTATTACCTATCTTCCTATCCTCTCACTCTACCTCTCACCCACCTCTACAACCCCCCCTCCCCTATCTTCTCAACCCTACTCCTATCTTTCTCCCTTATCTCCTAAACCTCCTAACACTCACCCCCCTCCACCCTTAAGCCCCCCTCCCCCAGCTCTTCTCACTCTACCTGTCCCCCCCTCCCTCGCGCTTTCCCGCCGCGACCTCCTGCACGCCCCCCAGCTCCCATTCGCCCCCACCTGACCCCTCCCCCCCCTCCTACCTCATATGGCGGCCGCTGCGCGACAGTGGTAGCGACCCTTGACCCAAGGGTAGGTCGCTCCTCCTGCCGCTACAGCTCCTCCAGGTTCCTGAGTTCCTGAGTTCATGAGACCCACCTCACAGTAAGTACCCCCCCTCCCAGCCCCTCGCTCTGCCCCGCGCTACTCACCCTCTCTCCTGCTCCTGCTTCTTTTCTTCTTCTCTGTTCTTCTGTTCTTCCTCCTCGCTCCTCGTCTGTAATCTTCTTCTGTACTCTTCTTTCCCCCGTCTTCACTCTTCTTCTCTTCTTCCTCATCTTCTTCTGTGGTCTTCTGCCCTCTGTTCTTCATTTTTCTGTATCTTCTTCTGTGTTCTTCTGTGTTCTTCTGTGTTCTTCTGTGTTCTTCTATGTTCTTCTGTGTTCTTCCGGTCTTCCTTTCTTCTCTCCTTCCGGTCTTCTGATCTTCCTTTCTTCTCTCCTTCCGGTCTTCTGTTCTTCTGTTCTTCTGTTCTTCTTGTCTTCTGTTCTTCTTGTCTTCGGCTCTTCTGCCTCCTCCGTCCTCTTCCCCCCGCGCCTGCCCTCCTGCTCCTGCCTCATCCCCCTCCCCCACTCGCATCCCCCTCTCTATCTCTCCTATCTAACCCGTTCACTATCTACCTCCCTCACTCCTCCTATCTACCTATCTCTCTATCCCACTATCTAACTCACTTACTCTCCACCTCCTCCTATCTTCCTATCTCTCTATCTATTTCCCTATCTATCGATTTCCCTATCTATTTTCTCTATCTATTTCTCTATCTCTCCCCCCCTCCCTCACCTCCTCTATTACCTATCTTCCTATCCTCTCACTCTACCTCTCACCCTCACCTACCTCTACAACCCCCCTCCCCTATCTTCTCAACCCTACTCCTATCTTTCTCCCTTATCTCCTAAACCTCCTAACACTCACCCCCCTCCACCCTTAAACCCCCCTCCCCCAGCTCTTCTCACTCTACCTGTCCCCCCCTCCCTCGCGCTTTCCCGCCGCGACCTCCTGCACGCCCCCGCCCCCCAGCTCCCATTCGCCCCCCCTGACCCCTCCCCCCCACTCCTACCTCATATGGCGCCCGTCCGCGCCTGGCCCGCGCCCAGCGCCACGACCCCTGGTCCCCAGCTCTCCCAAGCCCCGCTGACCCGCTACGACCCCACCACCCTCCACGCCCTCAACCCAGGACGCTCCAACACCTGCTTCCAAGCTCACCCCAAACGCACCCATGGACCCTTCGCCTGCAACTCCTGTAAACGCACCTTCCACCACGCAACAAACACGACCACAAGCCCACGCGCCATCAACCACCTCAAGTGCATCCTAGTCAACGCTCGCTCCGTCCACAAACACGCCTTTGAACTCTGGGACCTCCTGGACTCCATAGCACCGGACGTCGCCTTCATCACGGAGACCTGGATGAACGCCTCCTCGGCCCCTGACATCGCCACTGCCATCCCCGAAGGCTACAAGATCTCCAGAAAAGACCGCACCAACCAGGTAGGAGGAGGTATCGCCATCGTCTTCAAAGACTCCATCAGCGTCACCACCTCCACCGAAGACACCCCTCTCACCGCTGAACACCTGCATTTTCAGATTCGCACCGATCCGAGGACCACCCTCAGAGGATCCATCGTCTACCGTCCTCCCGGGCCACGCGCCCCTTTCAGCGACGCCATTGCCGACTTCATCTCCCCGCACGCCCTCGCCTCGCCGGACTACATCCTCCTAGGTGACCTCAACTTCCATCTGGATCAAAACAACGACCCCAACACCACCACCCTGCTCGACAACCTCGCCAACCTCGGCCTCAAACAACTGGTGAACACCGCCACCCACATCGCCGGACACACGCTTGACCCCATCTTCTCCGCCAGCAAACACGTCTTCTTCAGCCACGCCTCCGTCCTACACTGGACCGACCACAGCTGCGTCCACTTCACATTCCGACGCGAGACCCGCCACCTCCGAACCCAACCCATCCCTCGTCGACAGTGGAACAAGATCCCCGAAGAGCAACTCTTCTCCGCACTCGCCGCCAACCAACCCACCCTCACCACCGACCCCAACGACGCAGCCCTCAACCTCACAAACTGGATCTCCAACTGCGCAGACATCCTTGCTCCCCTCAAACGCACGCATCGACAGACCAACACCAAAAAACCTCTCTGGTTCTCTGACACCCTCAAAGAATCAAAGAAAACTTGTCGCGCCCTTGAGAAAGCCTGGCGCAAGGACCGCACCGCTGACAACATGACCGCACTCAAGAACGCTACCCGCGAACACCACCACCTGATCCGCGCTGCCAAAAGGAACTTTTTCACCGACAGACTGGACAAAAACAGACACAACAGCAGAGAACTCTTCAGCATCGTCAAGGAGTTCTCCAACCCCAGCGCCAATGCCAACGCCGTCACGCCCTCACAGGATCTGTGCGAATCCCTCGCCACTTTCTTCCATCGCAAGATTAGCGACCTCCACGACAGCTTCGGACACCAGACCCATCCATACACCACCGAACCGGCATCCACGGCCATCACCCTCAACAACTGGTCCCACATCAACACGGAAGAAACCAAATCCATCATGAACTCTATCCACTCCGGCGCCCCTTCGGACCCCTGCCCGCACTTCATCTTTAACAAAGCCGACGACATCATCGCCCTGCACCTCCAGACCGTCATCAACTCTTCTTTTTCTTCTGCTACCTTCCCCGAATGCTGGAAACACGCCGAAGTCAACGCCCTACTAAAGAAACCTACGGCTGACCCGAGCGACCTAAAAAACTTCCGCCCCATCTCTCTTCTGCCTTTCCCAGCCAAAGTAATAGAGAAGACTGTCAACAAACAGCTGACCACCTTCCTGGAAGACAACAACCTGCTCGACCCCTCACAAACCGGATTCCGAACCAACCACAGCACTGAAACCGCCCTCATCTCAGTCACTGACGACATCAGAACCCTGATGGACAACGGTGAAACAGTCGCCCTCATTCTGCTCGACCTCTCGGCTGCCTTTGACACTGTCTGTCACCGCACCCTAATCACCCGCCTCCGCTCCACCGGGATCCAAGGCCAAGCCCTGGACTGGATCGCCTCCTTCCTCTCAAACCGTTCCCAAAGAGTTTACCTCCCTCCGTTTCGCTCAGAACCCACCGAGATCATCTGCGGCGTACCCCAAGGCTCATCACTCAGCCCGACACTCTTCAATGTCTACATGAGCCCCCTCGCCAACATCGTACGCAAGCACGACATCATCATCACCTCCTACGCCGACGACACCCAACTTATACTCTCCCTCACCAAGGACCCCGCCAGCGCCAAGACCAACCTACAAGAGGGTATGATGGACGTCGCATATTGGATGAGGCTCAGCCGCCTAAAGCTGAACTCTGAAAAAACGGAAGTCCTCATCCTCGGCAACACCCATCCGCCTGGGACAACTCCTGGTGGCCCACGGCCCTCGGCACCGCACCGACCCCCACAGACCACGCCCGCAACCTCGGCTTCATCTTGGACCCTCTTCTCACCATGACCAAGCAAGTCAACGCCGTGTCCTCCGCCTGCTTCCTCACCCTCCGCATGCTCCGCAAGATCTTCCGCTGGATCCCCGCCGACACCAGAAAAACCGTGACCCACGCCCTCGTCACGGGCCGCCTGGACTACGGCAACACCCTCTACGCCGGGACCATAGCCAAATCCAAAATTGCCTTCAACGCATTCAAAACGCCTCGGCCCGCCTCATCCTCGACATACCCCGCAGCAGCCACATCTCCGCACACCTGAGACACCTGCATTGGCTCCCTGTCAGCAAAAGGATCACCTTCCGACTTCTCACCCACGCACACAAAGCCCTCTACGACAAGGGACCGGAATACCTCAACAGACGCCTCAGCTTCTACGTCCCCACCCGCCTCCTCCGCTCCTCTGGCCTCGCACTCGCTGCTGTCCCTCGCATCCGCCGCTCCACGGCAGGTGGGAGATCTTTCTCCTTCCTGGCGGCCAAGACCTGGAACTCCCTCCCCACCAGCCTCAGGACCACCCAGGACCACTCCGCTTTCCGGAGACTCCTAAAGACCTGGCTGTTCGAACAGCGATAACCCCCCCCTTTTTCCCCTAGCGCCTTGAGACCCGCACGGGTGAGTAGCGCGCTTTATAAATGTTAATGATTTGATTTGATTTGATCAGATCTCCTGGCTTCGTTCTGCAAAGAGTTTAGGTATTAAAAGTATAGTTTTACACATTTAGCCCTACGTTCGACGACTGTTACCAATTTATTCTAGGCTCATATTTAATAATTTCAGTAGGATCGTTTTCGCGTTCATTCCTTTTACCTTTAGTGTATTGGCTCTCCCCAGTGGCTAAAATTAGTATATTCAATTTTGTTAAACACCTCAACCCATTCACTCTCCATTTATTTAGATACCGAGGTATCAGTTTTAAATAACATTCTCAGTTAATACAGTTGACACGAGGGGCATGGCTATCTCTTTAAATCCGTTGTTTTGCCGGCTTCAAATAATAGGCGTTTACCCAAAAATATGTAGAATACAGCAGGAACGAACATCATCATCATCAGCTCCTTCCTATTGCACGTAAACCACGGGAGGACACACAAAGCTCACACACAAGAAACATGTAACATGAAGTAGGAATAAGAAAGTCAAGTGATTTCAACATTAGGAAAAAAGGCGTAGGTGAGGTTCTTTCAATGTTACCATTCACTTAAATCTATTTACTCCAGCACGCTAGATTGCACGTTTGTGTTGTATTTAGGTATCTCCGTGACAAGGTATTATGTACACGTAGATGTGCCCGATACACTTTCCCATCAGTGACGTAGCAAAGGTTGTTCCTTTCAAAGAGAAAAATACCGACCATTTGTTGTTGTTGCGAGAGCCTGCGAAGGCCCGGCCAGGATTATAAATAGGTCTGTGGTATTGGTGTATATCGTATATATTTAGCTGTAGCACTTCTTTTCTTCGTTTGTTTCCTTTGATTATTAGTCAGGAGTCGTTAAGGTAGCCCTTAAACACGTTTAGGAGTGCTTTCTATTTATAGTTGTTGTGAAATATGTACAGATAAGAGCTAATAATAGAAGCTCTGGTGATTTTGCTTATTTTTGTACCGGCCTAGGACATTAAAATACCGGAAGTGCCAGTAAAAAAAGGGTTCAAGCGGCAACCCTAGGCGTAGCAAGAGTGCTCTAAGCCCCCGGGTGCAGAGGTCCGCAGCGCTCCTGGGCCCCGGTGTCATGGCAACTGCTGCACTAACGATAGGTACCCCCCACTGCTGTAGAATAACAGAAACACAGCCTCAAAGATCATCGCGCTATAGAACAGAAGAGGCAACACGTATTGGCGTCCTATTTTTCAAACAGTTGCCTGCATAGGTATGTAAGATAATTAATGCCCACATATTTAGGAAAGAAACTCCCCTAACCCTGCCATACACCGCCCCTGCAGAGCACAACAGTGTACGTCTCTCCCCCTTCCTGCCTTTTGGCCAGGCACTAGTAATCCATGCAGCTTTTCTGTTTTCCTTACTTCCAGGAGAATGTGATGTATTTGTGAGGACTTGACCGAAGAACAAATAAGACAAGATTTCTCTGTTGGAATACCCTGATTTATTGCTGAATTCTAGAAGTAAGCTAGGTATTCCTGGCTTAATTCTGGAATTCAGTAGTAAGACCGTGAGAGAGCGTAGCATTTATACTCAATATTAACATGAAATGTTTATGAACTACTGCATAATAATGCCACATAGAAAATGTATTAATGTACTTTTGCTAAAAACGCGCTTGAAATGTGCCCACGGGGAGTGGTCACCAAGGTATACAATGACTAATGAAACTGACTAATAATAATGAAAATAAGATGTTTAATGTATGATTTTACACTAATATTAATTATATGTTAAGGTTTTGCTAATAAATCCTTAGGCTTTAGTTAGCATGAGTCGAGGCCTAGCTGCCCGGTTTTTCATATTAAATGTGTTTTTCTAACGTGCAGTGTGCTGACTTGCTGAAGGACATGTACTCGTATTTTTACAAAGCTAAAGGATGAATGTAACCGTAGTAGATCCGTTCTCATGAAATTCGACTTGCTAGGAGAAACATTTTTGCTAAATGCAACACTGTAGACTAGTAACAGGTACAAGGTCACCTGAACCAGTACAGACAATGGACCTACTGACTGAAGATGCGAGAGGACCATGAGAGTATGAAATCATACCGGACATTCTGCCCGCTGGAGACGTCAATCATAAGAACCAATAAACTATGTGAGAACTGTTATGGGGTGACAATTTTGATGAAATCATTGAAACTCTATTGGATGGAGATAATGGGGTGCCAACACTGACCAATGAAGAATTAGGGGACTGTACAACAGAAAAGGGATAAAAACCTTTGACACGAGGAACCATTAGGAGAGATGCCATTGCAAACTTGGTATGACCCAGACACTTTGTCACTCTGCATAGAGACTTTGCTGTTTGGTTCTTCAAACCATCCTTGCTTTGCCTTGCCCGATATATACTTTTCCTCCTTATGAGGGAAGTGTCCCTTTTTACCCGTCTTGCTGTGTTTCCCTGACCGATGGCGAATCAACTGATGTCCTGAGGACGAAGACGGAATCTGTATGCTGACCCATTACGGAGGGGAACTATATGATGACGAAACTGTTATTGTCTGATTGCCATTCCTTTCTAGGTACCAACTGCTTCTTTTGACAGGGACCATAGTTAGGTGTTTTTCCAAATTCGTGTTACCAAATTGTTTTTCATGAAGCCCAACATGCCAATGCTAATTCGAGGTTAGTTAAGGGGTTCAGTAAACGGACGCAAACAGACAAATGACTGGTTCAATGTTTTGTTGAATAACTCACTAATGATACTCTGCTGAGGTTAACCTATGTTGACGTTGTGCTATGTTCTAATGTTTGTGATTCTCGCCTTATTGAAATCTTATTCGAGTTGCCATATTATGACTATGCTAATGTGTTTCTTGATTTTGAGATTAATAAACTTGCTAGTAGAATTGTAATCAATAGGGAATAAACTTCATATAATCATACTAAACTGGTGTCGTTATTCATGACTGCAAGGTCATGGTGGTTCTTGAGTCTTATTGATGACGTTATTGACTTATTGATTGACATGTTGATCAGCCCTCTCTCTTTATCTCCTCATACAAAGTCTCTCTTTACATCCATCCACTCTCTCTCTCCTCTCGCTATTGTCCCTCTCTGATCAAGTTCTGTATACCTCCACCCCAGCTCGTTCTCTCTCTTGAAGCCTCTTGTGTCTGCTGCAGATAAACTGAGGGAGCTGGAGAAAGTGACAAGGGTACCAAGAGCACCCCTGCCTTACAACAGCTTCCAGGGGCTCCAGACAGCCCACTGGGGAAAGGCCTGTTGTACAAGCACAAACACGTACACATCAACACCCACATCTATACTTCATGATTCCTGTCAGAGCACCAAAACAATCTACACAGTCATTTCCAGATCTCAGAGAGGTCTGAAACTGTGACGCAAAGCACCTGCAATCACTCACAGTGTGACACAGAGCTGCTGTGTGACCTGAGACCTTAGAGTGCCTGGGCTGAGGTCAACCATCCAAACAGCAAGGCCTCACCTTCTACACGCGTCCAGCCAAGAGTGGCCGCACAGTTCCCAACCTGAACACCCGAAGCAGGGCTGCGCCAAACACCCACCAGATTAGCCCTGAGAAAATCCATCACTCCATTACCCAACTGCAGTGGCATTGCCCAGATGCGACTGCAGAGGACGTAAAGTAACTGTTGGCTTGAAGGCAGCCTGGAAGAGGGTGAACAAGCGAGCATCTGAGGAGCAGGGAAGCCTCCCCGGGAGCACCGGCCAATTTTCAGACTGAGTCATTGGGTGAGAATCAGTGAACTGAGTTACAAAGACTGTGCACTAACGCAAGAGTACAGGAGGCAATCTGCACCTGAGCCTAATGACCCTCGGATAGCCACGGGGAAGTAAGTCAGGCATACCCCCAGGGAAGCCAATAACCTCATGGCAATCTAAGCCAATTATTCAAAATAAATGTTAAGAGCCAAGGAAGGAAGTTGAAGATGCCACAAGTCAAACTACGGGGAATGAACGAAGCTCTGCTTGTTTAATTGCACAGAAAGAAAAATAAATATTTAAGAAAAAGTGAAAAAACAGTGTCATATGGCATGATGCATAAAAAAGCCCCAGTATGCTAACTCACTTCTACACGCACTTCTATTGTATGTATGTGGGAAGACTGGAATGGATATAAAATATGAAAGATGATGGGAAGAATACTTGCAAATAGTCTAAACCACTGGCAATCACTCTGGGTAGCATTCCAACCCATCGTACTAAACCCACTGTGCCACTTTAGACATAGTCCCATATTATTCAAATCAGTATTGACTTATGGAAACAGTCCATCTTGAGCTGCCAGGCAAGGCCCTGTCCAGAAAGGAACACAAGGAACCGTGGACCAGTTTCGGCTTTGTTAGGCCACATCAGTGAGGTTCAGCTTGGATCCTGTGTCACAGCGAGGAAAGGGGCCAACATCTGCTCATACCCTTGGTCACTTAGGGCAATACATCAAACACATAAAAGGTGACAGGGTGAATGCTTGAAAAATATTTTAAAACACTGGCAATTGCACTCAGTATCATATCAATCCATCGTTTTTCACCCCCTGTGCCACTCTAAATTGAAGCCTACCTTATGCAAACCCGTATTGACGCTGTGTTATAATTACCATGTTTTTTTCTTTTCTAGGTATCTCCTTTTTAAGTTACACGTGGTAATCGTTTACATATGAATGACAAATAGAGAATGCATGCTTTTTAATGTGACTCTTCCTTGCAACGTGATAATCAAGTCTGCTCAAATATATTCACATTATTTAGTCTCTGCTTCATTCTTTATTCTAAAAAATGATTGCTTAGTTGTGAACAAGGTATCATGAAAACAGATAATTTAATTTCTCACTTACTATTGCAAAAAGGACATGATTTCACAGAATGAAAATAAGCGAAAGAAAAACTGGGCACTTTCTGATAATTGTTTATTCTAAAAGATGCAACAAAGGCCTAATCATGTCATATAAATTAAGCCCTTCGCTGCCAGGTCTTTTCCCCTCAGGTGCCATGCCTTTTTTTGGCTATTTGGGGCAGGTTGCGCTTAGGCCCTCATAACGTTTTGTCCACATAAGCTAACCACGCAAAATTTGCGTCCTTTTTTTGGAACATCCTAGGGATTCTAGAAGTACCCAGCCAAAATACAGCAAAAAAAGTTCATTTAAAAAAAAAAAATGGGAAAAAAGGGCTGCAGAAAAAGGCTTGAGTTTTTTTTTTCCTGAAAATGGTATCAACAAAGGGTTTGTGGTGCTAAAATCACCATCTTCCCAGCTTTCAGGAACAGGCAGACTTGAATCAGAAAAGCACACTTCTCAACACAATTTTGGCATTTTACTGGGACATACCTCATTTTTACTATTGTTTGTGCTTTCAGCCTCCTTTCAACTAGTGACAGAAATGGGTGTGAAACCAATGCTGGATCCCAGAAAGCTAAACATTTCTGAAAAGTAGACAAAATTCTGAATTCAGCAAGGGATAATTTGTGTAGATCCTACAAGGGTATCCTACAGAAAATAACAGCTGAAATGAAAACATATTGGAATGGAGGTGAAAAAAACAGCCATTTTTCTCCACGTTTTACTCTATAACGTTTTTCTGCGATGTCAGGCTTTTTAAAGCAATATACCGTTACATCTGCTGGACTCTTCTGGTTGCGGGGATAAAGAGGGCTTGTAAGTTTATCAAGAATCCTAGGTACCCAGAGCCAATAAATGAGCTGCACCTTGCAATGGGTTTTCATTCTATACCGGGTATACAGCAATTCATTTGTTGAAATATAAAGAGTGAAAAATAGGTATCAAGATAGCCTTTGTATTTCCAAAATGGGCACAAGATAAGGTGTTGAGAAGCAGTGTTTATTTGCACATCTCTGAATTCTGGGGTCCCCATACCAGCATGTGAATTGCAGGGCATTTCTCAAATAGATGTCTTTTTTACACACTGTCTTACATTTGGAAGGACAAAATGCAGAGAAACACAGGGGGCAATAAAACTTGTTTTGCTATTCTGTGTTTCCCCAAGTAGACATAATGCCTGTGACAGGAAACACAACATGGACACATTTTTACATTGAAAACTGATGTGTTTTTTGGAAAGTGCCTACCTGTGGATTTTGATCTCTAGCTCAGCCAGCACCTAGGAAAAGCTACCACACCTATGCATTATTTTAAACTAGACACCTAGGGGAATCCAAGATGGGGTCAGGTTGTGGGGCTCTGACCTGGTTCTGTTACCCAGAATCTTTTGCAAACCTTAAAATGTGGCTAAAAAAATACTTTTTCCTCACAAAGTTCTGGAATCTGAGAGGAGCCACAAATTTCCTTCCACCCTGCGTTCCCCCAAGTCTACCGATCAAAATGGTACTTCACTTGTGTGGGTAGGCCTAGGGCCCGTGACAGGAAATGCCCCAAAACACAACGTGGACACATCACATTTTCCCAAAGAAAACAGACCTGTTTTTTGCAAAGTACCTAGCTGTGAATTTTGGCCTTTAGCTCAGCCGGCACCCAGGGAAACCTGCACATTTTTTAAAACTAGACACCTAGGGGAATCCAAGCTGGGGTGACTTGTGGGGCTCTCATTAGGTTCTGTTATCCAGAATTCTTTGCAAACCTCACAATTTGGCCAAAAAAACACTTTTTCTCACATTTCGGTGACAGAAAGTTCTGGAATCTGAGAGGAGCCACAAATTTCCTTCCACCCAGCTTTGGGTAAGCCTAGCGCCCGTGAGAGGAAATGACCCAAAACACAACATGGACACATCACATTTTCCCAAAGAAAACAGAGCTGTCCTTTGCAAAGTGCCAAGCTGTGGATTTTGGCCTCTAGCTCAGCCGGCACCTAGGGAAACCTACCAAACCTGTGCATTTTTGAAAACTAGACACCTATGGGAATCTAAGATGGGTGACTTGGGGGGCTCACACCAGGTTCTGTTACCCAGAATCCTCTGCAAACCTCAAAATTAGGCATACAAACACCTTTTCCTCACATTTCAGTGACATAAAGGTCTGGAATCTGAGAGGAGCCACAAATTTCCTTCCACTCAGCGTTCCCCCAAGTCTCCTGATAAAAATGGTACCTCAGTTGTGTGGGTAGGCCTACCGCCCGTGACAGGAAATGCCCCAAAACACAACATGGACACATCACATTTTCCCAAAGAAAACAGAGCTGTTTTTTGCAAAGTGCCAAGCTATTGGATTTTGGCCCCTAGCTCAGCCGCCACCTAGGGAAAACTACTGTGAGAAAGTAGCCTCTTTCTAGCCTTGTTACCCCCACTTTTGGCCTGTTTGTGAGTGTATGCCAGGGTGTTTTCACTGTCTCACTGGGATCCTGCTAGCCAGGGCCCAGTGCTCATAGTGAAAACCCTATGTTTTCAGTATGTTTGTTATGTGTCACTGGGACCCTGCTAGTCAGGACCCCAGTGCTCATAAGTTTGTGGCCTATATGTATGTGTTCCCTGTGTGGTGCCTAACTGTCTCACTGAGGCTCTGCTAACCAGAACCTCAGTGGTTATGCTCTCTCTTTACAAATTGTCACTAACAGGCTAGTGACCAATTTTACCAATTTACATTGGCTTACTGGAACACCCTTATAATTCCCTAGTATATGGTACTGAGGTACCCAGGGTATTGGGGTTCCAGGAGATCCCTATGGGCTGCAGCATTTCTTTTGCCACCCATAGGGAGCTCTGACAATTCTTACACAGGCCTGCCACTGCAGCCTGAGTGAAATAACGTCCACGTTATTTCACAGCCATTTTACACTGCACTTAAGTAACTTATAAGTCACCTATATGTCTAACCTTTACCTGGTAAAGGTTAGGTGCAAAGTTACCTAGTGTGAGGGCACCCTGGCACTAGCCAAGGTGCCCCCACATTGTTCAGAGCCAATTCCCTGAACTTTGTGAGTGCGGGGACACCATTACACGCGTGCACTACATATAGGTCACTACCTATATGTAGCTTCACAATGGTAACTCCGAATATGGCCATGTAACATGTCTATGATCATGGAATTGCCCCCTCTATGCCATCCTGGCATAGTTGGCACAATCCCATGATCCCAGTGGTCTGTAGCACAGACCCTGGTACTGCCAAACTGCCCTTCCTGGGGTTTCACTGCAGCTGCTGCTGCTGCCAACCCCTCAGACAGGCATCTGCCCTCCTGGGGTCCAGCCAGGCCTGGCCCAGGATGTCAGAACAAAGAACTTCCTCTGAGAGAGGGTGTGACACCCTCTCCCTTTGGAAAATGGTGTGAAGGCAGGGGAGGAGTAGCCTCCCCCAGCCTCTGGAAATGCTTTCTTGGGCACAAAGGTGCCCAATTCTGCATAAGCCAGTCTACACCGGTTCAGGGACCCCTTAGCCCTGCTCTGGCGCGAAACTGGACAAAGGAAAGGGGAGTGACCACTCCCCTGACCTGCACCTCCCCTGGGAGGTGTCCAGAGCTCCTCCAGTGTGCTCCAGACCTCTGCCATCTTGGAAACAGATGTGCTGCTGGCACACTGGACTGCTCTGAGTGGCCAGTGCCACCAGGTGACGTCAGAGACTCCTTGTGATAGGCTCCTTCAGGTGTTGCTAGCCTATCCTCTCTCCTAGGTAGCCAAACCCTCTTTTCTGGCTATTTAGGGTCTCTGTCTCTGGGGAAACTTTAGATAACGAATGCAAGAGCTCAGCCAAGTTCCTCTGCATCTCTCTCTTCACCTTCTGATAAGGAATCGACTGCTGACCGCGCTGGAAGCCTGCAAAACTGCAACAAAGTAGCTAAGACGACTACTGCAACTCTGTAACGCTGATCCTGCCGCCTTCTCGACTATTTTCCTGTTTGTGCATGCTGTGGGGGTAGTCTGCCTCCTCTCTGCACCAGAAGCTCTGAAGAAATCTCCCGTGGGTCGACGGAATCTTCCCCCTGCAACCGCAGGCACCAAAAAGCTGCATTACCGGTCCCTTGGGTCTCCTCTCAGCACGACGAGCGAGGTCCCTCGAATCCAGCAACTCTGTCCAAGTGACTCCCACAGTCCAGTGACTCTTCAGTCCAAGTTTGGTGGAGGTAAGTCCTTGCCTCACCTCGCTGGGCTGCATTGCTGGGAACCGCGACTTTTGAAGCTACTCCGGCCCCTGTGCACTTCCGGCGGAAATCCTTCGTGCACAGCCAAGCCTGGGTCCACGGCACTCTAACCTGCATTGCACGACTTTCTAAGTTGGTCTCCAGCGACGTGGGACTCCTTTGTGTAACTTCGGGTGAGCACCATTTCACGCATCCTCGTAGTGCCTGTTTCTGGCACTTCTCCGGGTGCTACCTGCTGCTGAGAGGGCTCCTTGTCTTGCTCGACGTCCCCTCTTTCTCCTGGTCCAATTTGCGACCTCCTGGTCCCTCCAGGGCCACAGCAGGGTCCAAAAACACTAACCGCACGATTTGCAGCTAGCAAGGCTTGTTGGCGTTCTTTCGGCGAGAAAACACTTCTGCACAACTCTCCACGGCGAGAGGGATCGGTCCACCAAAGGGGAAGTCTCTAGCCCTTTTCGTTCCTGCAGAAACCTCAGCTTCTTCTGTCCAGTAGAAGCTTCTTTGCACCCGCAGCTGGCATTTCCTGGGCATCTGCCCATCTCTGACTTGCTTGTGACTTTTGGACTTGGTCCCCTTGTTCCACAGGTACCCCAGATTGGAAATCCAGCGTTGTTGCATTGTTGGTTTGTGTCTTTCCTGCATTATTCCTCTAACACGACTTCTTTGTCCTTAGGGGAACTTTAGTGCACTTTGCACTCACTTTTCAGGGTCTTGGGGAGGGTTATTTTTCTAACTCTCACTATTTTCTAATAGTCCCAGCGACCCTCTACAAGGTCACATAGGTTTGGGGTCCATTCGTGGTTCGCATTCCACTTTTGGAGTATATGGTTTGTGTTGCCCCTATCCCTATGTTTCCCCATTGCATCCTATTGTAACTATACATTGTTTGCACTGTTTTCTAAGACTATACTGCATATTTTTGAAATTGTGTATATATATCTTGTGTATATTTCCTATCCTCTCACTGAGGGTACACTCTAAGATACTTTGGCATATTGTCATAAAAATAAAGTACCTTTATTTTTAGTATAACTGTGTATTGTGTTTTCTTATGATATTGTGCAAGTGACACTTGTGGTACTGTAGTAGCTTCACACGTCTCCTAGTTCAGCCTAAGCTGCTCTGCTAAGCTACCATTATCTATCAGCCTAAGCTGCTAGACACCCTATACACTAATAAGGGATAACTGGGCCTGGTGCAAGGTGCAAGTACCCCTAGGTACTCACTACAAACCAGTCCAGCCTCCTACATTGGTTGTGTAGCGGTGGGATAAGTGCTTTGAGACTACTTACCACTCTTGTCATTGTACTTTTCATAAGAGAAAAATATACAAAACAAGGTCAGTGTATATACACATAGCCAAAAAGTTTTGCATTTCCTCTTTTCACTCTTTTCTAAGTGCTGAAAAGTACTTCTAAACTTTCAAAAAGTTCTTAAAAGTTTAAAAAGGTTTTTTTCTGTCTTTCTAAAAAGTTCTGAAAACTTTTTTCTCTTTTTCTATCACTTTAACTCTCTCTAAAAATGTCTGGCACAGGCCAAAATGTTGATCTGTCCAAACTTGCATATGATCACCTTAGCTGGAAAGGAGCAAGGAGTCTCTGCATAGAGAGAGGTTTGAGTGTAGGGAAGAATCCTTCTTTGGAATTATTGCTTAACATGCTTAGAGAACAAGATAAGGCCATAGGGGCCACATCTGTTGAAAAAGTAGCAAATGGTTCCCAATCTGATCCAGGGACTCCCCCAGGAAAAGATTCAGGAAAGAAACTTCCTAGCCTGCCCATTACTAGACAGTCTAGCATAGTTGGTAATGATGGAGAGCCTCACCATACAAATAGTGTTGTCTCACATCATAGCAAAAGCATTTATTCTCACCATACTGGTAGTGATGTTTCTGTTAGCCAAGCTGTTAGGGTGGCTTCTGTAAGGGACAGGTCTCCTTCTGTTCATTCTTCTGTGTCTAAGAATGTCCCTCCCACCAACCCTGATGACAGAATGTTAGAGAGGGAACTCAATAAGTTGAGAGTGGAACAAACCAGACTGAAGCTTAAAAAGCAACAGCTGGATTTGGATAGACAGTCTTTTGAACTAGAGAAAGAAAGACAGAAGTTGGGTTTAGATACCCATGGTGGCAGCAGCAGTATTCCCCATAGTCATCCTGCAAAAGAGCATGATTCCAGGAATCTGCATAAGATAGTTCCCCCTTATAAGGAGGGGATGACATTAACAAGTGGTTTGCTGCACTTGAGAGGGCCTGTGTTGTACAGGATGTCCCTCAAAGGCAGTGGGCTGCTATCCTATGGCTATCATTTAGTGGAAAAGGTAGGGATAGGCTCCTTACTGTGAAAGAAAATGATGCTAATAATTTCCAAGTTCTTAAGAATGCACTCCTGGATGGTTATGGATTAACCACTGAACAGTACAGGATAAAGTTCAGAGAGACCAAAAAGGAGTCTTCACAAGACTGGGTTGATTTCATTGACCATTCAGTGAAGGCCTTGGAGGGGTGGTTACATGGCAGTAACGTTACTGATTATGACAGCCTGTATAACTTGATCCTGAGAGAGCATATTCTTAATAATTGTGTGTCTGATTTGTTGCACCAGTACCTAGTAGACTCTGATCTGACCTCTCCCCAAGAATTGGGAAAGAAGGCAGACAAATGGGTCAGAACAAGGGTGAACAGAAAAGTTCATACAGGGGGTGACAAAGATGGCAATAAGAAGAAAGATGGTGAAAAATCTCAAGATAAGCATGGGGATAAGGGTAAAACCAAAGATCCCACTTCAAATCTTAAACACTCTTCAGAGGGTGGGGATAAAACAAATTCTTCCTCTTCTTCTCAACCCACACACATTAAAAGGCCTTGGTGCTTTGTGTGTAAAAATAGAGGCCATAGGCCAGGGGATAAGTCCTGTCCAGGTAAACCCCCTGAGCCTACCACCACTAATACATCAAGCTCTAGTGCCCCTAGCAGTAGTGGTACTAGTGGTGGGACTGCTGGCAACAGTCAAGCAAAGGGTGTAGTTGGGTTCACTTATGGGTCCATCATAGAAACTGGGGTAGTCAGTCCCAAGACAGTTTCTGTCACACCTAGTGGCATTGGCCTTGCCACACTAGCTGCTTGTCCCCTTACAATGGATAAGTACAGGCAGACAGTTTCAATAAATGGTGTTGATGCCTTGGCCTACAGGGACACAGGTGCCAGTATCACTTTGGTGACTGAAAACCTAGTGCACCCTGATCAACACATCATTGGACAACAGTATAAGATTATTGATGTCCATAACTCCACTAAGTTTCTTCCCTTAGCTATAATTCAGTTTAGTTGGGGTGGAGTTACTGGCCCTAAGCAGGTGGTGGTATCACCTAGCTTACCTGTAGACTGTCTCTTAGGTAATGACCTAGAGGGCTCAGGTTGGGCTGATGTAGAGTTTTATGCCCATGCAGCCATGCTGGGCATCCCTGAGGAATTGTTCCCTCTCATTTCTACTGAAATGAAAAAGCAAAGGAGAGAAGGCCTGAAAACTCAGGATCCCTCTCCATCAACAGGTAAAAAGGGTATCACAGTATCCCCTAACCACCCTGCCATTCAGGATACCATTCCTGTGGTGGGAGAAACCTCTCCTGGGGTGGCACCTGTTCCAAGGGAATCATCAGTTGGCAAAACTGTACTCCCTGAGGTAGAAGTACCTCTCTGTGGGATAACTAACATTGGTGACAAAAAGAGCACCATTTTAGTTAACATGGAGCATCCCTCCAACCCTCCCAGAGAAACTTTAGTGCAGAAACCCTGCACTGCCTCACAACACTTAGGACAGTGTCCCTGCCCTAGTGTGGAGCTCATAGGACAGCATCCCTGCCCTGCTCCAACTCAAGAGAAACAGCATCCCTGTTCTCTCTTCCAGCCATATGGACAAAGTTTTTGCCCAGCCATGGCTTTTCTGAGACATCATCCCTGTCTGGCATTTCCATCACTACAAATAGGTTCAGTGGACAATTCCCACTGCTCTAGACTAAAACTTACTGATAGAAACTCTGAAAATACATCTTCACATTGTTGCTTAGCTAAAAAACTTCAAACAGGGTGGTTTACATCCCCACAGGGAAGTAACCATATAGTGGATGATAAAGGGAGTAACCAGTCTATTGCAGAGCTACTCTCTACTTATCACCACTTAGACAATAAAGTCTCAACTGGCCAAGGTTAGCCTTATTGTCCTTCGTTTGGGGGGGGGTTGTGTGAGAAAGTAGCCTCTTTCTAGCCTTGTTACCCCCACTTTTGGCCTGTTTGTGAGTGTATGCCAGGGTGTTTTCACTGTCTCACTGGGATCCTGCTAGCCAGGGCCCAGTGCTCATAGTGAAAACCCTATGTTTTCAGTATGTTTGTTATGTGTCACTGGGACCCTGCTAGTCAGGACCCCAGTGCTCATAAGTTTGTGGCCTATATGTATGTGCTCCCTGTGTGGTGCCTAACTGTCTCACTGAGGCTCTGCTAACCAGAACCTCAGTGGCTATGCTCTCTCTTTACAAATTGTCACTAACAGGCTAGTGACCAATTTTACCAATTTACATTGGCTTACTGGAACACCCTTATAATTCCCTAGTATATGGTACTGAGGTACCCAGGGTATTGGGGTTCCAGGAGATCCCTATGGGCTGCAGCATTTCTTTTGCCACCCATAGGGAGCTCTGACAATTCTAACACAGGCCTGCCACTGCAGCCTGAGTGAAATAACGTTCACGTTATTTCACAGCCATTTTACACTGCACTTAAGTAACTTATAAGTCACCTATATGTCTAACCTTTACCTGGTAAAGGTTAGGTGCAAAGTTACTTAGTGTGAGGGCACCCTGGCACTAGCCAAGGTGCCCCCACATTGTTCAGAGCCAATTCCCTGAACTTTGTGAGTGTGGGGACACCATTACACGCGTGCACTACATATAGGTCACTACCTATATGTAGCTTCACAATGGTAACTCCGAATATGGCCATGTAACATGTCTATGATCATGGAATTGCCCCCTCTATGCCATCCTGGCATAGTTGGCACAATCCCATGATCCCAGTGGTCTGCAGCACAGACCCTGGTACTGCCAAACTGCCCTTCCTGGGGTTTCACTGCAGCTGCTGCTGCTGCCAACCCCTCAGACAGGCATCTGCCCTCCTGGGGTCCAGCCCGGCCTGGCCCAGGATGGCAGCACAAAGAACTTCCTCTGAGAGAGGGTGTGACACCCTCTCCCTTTGGAAAATGGTGTGAAGGCAGGGGAGGAGTAGCCTCCCCCAGCCTCTGGAAATGCTTTCTTGGGCACAAAGGTGCCCAATTCTGCATAAGCCAGTCTACACCGGTTCAGGGACCCCTTAGCCCTGCTCTGGCGCGAAACTGGACAAAGGAAAGGGGAGTGACCACTCCCCTGACCTGCACCTCCCCTGGGAGGTGTCCAGAGCTCCTCCAGTGTGCTCCAGACCTCTGCCATCTTGGAAACAGAGGTGCTGCTGTCACACTGGACTGCTCTGAGTGGCCAGTGCCACCAGGTGACGTCAGAGACTCCTTGTGATAGGCTCCTTCAGGTGTTGCTAGCCTATCCTCTCTCCTAGGTAGCCAAACCCTCTTTTCTGGCTATTTAGGGTCTCTGTCTCTGGGGAAACTTTAGATAACGAATGCAAGAGCTCAGCCGAGTTCCTCTGCATCTCTCTCTTCACCTTCTGATAAGGAATCGACTGCTGACCGCGCTGGAAGCCTGCAAAACTGCAACAAAGTAGCTAAGACGACTACTGCAACTCTGTAACGCTGATCCTGCCGCCTTCTCAACTGTTTTCCTGTTTGTGCATGCTGTGGGGGTAGTCTGCCTCCTCTCTGCACCAGAAGCTCCGAAGAAATCTCCCGTGGGTCGACGGAATCTTCCCCCTGCAACCGCAGGCACCAAAAAGCTGCATTACCGGTCCCTTGGGTCTCCTCTCAGCACAACGAGCGAGGTCCCTCGAATCCAGCAACTCTGTCCAAGTGACTCCCACAGTCCAGTGACTCTTCAGTCCAAGTTTCGTGGAGGTAAGTCCTTGCCTCACCTCGCTGGGCTGCATTGCTGGGAACCGCGACTTTTGCGGCTACTCCGGCCCCTGTGCACTTCCGGCGGAAATCCTTCGTGCACAGCCAAGCCTGGGTCCACGGCACTCTAACCTGCATTGCACGACTTTCTAAGTTGGTCTCCGGCGACGTGGGACTCCTTTGTGTAACTTCGGGTGAGCACCGTTTCACGCATCCTCGTAGTGCCTGTTTCTGGCACTTCTCCGGGTGCTACCTGCTGCTGAGAGGGCTCCTTGTCTTGCTCGATGTCCCCTCTCTCTCCTGGTCCAATTTGCGACCTCCTGGTCCCTCCAGGGCCACAGCAGCGTCCAAAAACGGTAACCGCACGATTTGCAGCTAGCAAGGCTTGTTGGCGTTCTTTCGGCTCTAGCCCTTTTCGTTCCTGCAGAAACCTCAGCTTCTTCTGTCCAGTAGAAGCTTCTTTGCACCCGCAGCTGGCATTTCCTGGGCATCTGCCCATCTCCGACTTGCTTGTGACTTTTGGACTTGGTCCCCTTGTTCCACAGGTACCCCAGATTGGAAATCCAGCGTTGTTGCATTGTTGGTTTGTGTCTTTCCTGCATTATTCCTCTAACACGACTTCTTTGTCCTTAGGGGAACTTTAGTGCACTTTGCACTCACTTTTCAGGGTCTTGGGGAGGGTTATTTTTCTAACTCTCACTATTTTCTAATAGTCCCAGCGACCCTCTACAAGGTCACATAGGTTTGGGGTCCATTTGTGGTTCGCATTCCACTTTTGGAGTATATGGTTTGTGTTGCCCCTATCCCTATGTTTCCCCATTGCATCCTATTGTAACTATACATTGTTTGCACTGTTTTCTAAGACTATACTGCATATTTTTGCTATTGTGTATATATATCTTGTGTATATTTCCTATCCTCTCACTGAGGGTACACTCTAAGATACTTTGGCATATTGTCATAAAAATAAAGTACCTTTAATTTCAGTATAACTGTGTATTGTGTTTTCTTATGATATTGTGCAAGTGACACTTGTGGTACTGTAGTAGCTTCACACGTCTCCTAGTTCAGCCTAAGCTGCTCTGCTAAGCTACCATTATCTATCAGCCTAAGCTGCTAGACACCCTATACACTAATAAGGGATAACTGGGCCTGGTGCAAGGTGCAAGTACCCCTAGGTACTCACTACAAACCAGTCCAGCCTCCTACAACTACCAAACCTGTGCAGTTTTGAAAACTAGACACCTAGGGGAATCCAAGATGGGTGACTTGTGGGGCTCTCACCAGGTTCTGTTACTCCGAATCCTTTGCAAACCTCAAAATTTGGCCAAAAAAGCACTTTTTCCTCACATTTCGGTGACAGAAAGTTCTGGAATCTGAGAGGAGCCACACATTTCCTTCCACCCAGCATTCCCCCCAAGTCTCCCGATAAACATGGTACCTCACTTGTCTGGGTAGGCCTAATGCCCGCAAAAGGAAATGTCCTAAAACACTATGTGGACACATCAAAATCATCAAATACTAAACTAGCTGTTTTTGCTCAGGGGACCTGCGTTTTTCATCCTAGGCTCGGCAGCCATATAGGGAAACCTACCAAACCCAAACATTTCTGAAAACTAGACACCCAAGAGAATCCAGGGAGGTGTGACTTGCGTGGATCCCCCAATGTTTTCTTACCCAGAATTCTCAGCAAACCTCAAATTTAGCTAAAAAATCTAATTTTTCCCACATTTCTGTGTGGCATCACCGCACCGGGACAAATTTCCTACCACCCAACCCAGGTGGGTCAAATGCCTGTGACAGGGAAGAGCCGAAGACATGCCGAAATTGAGGGGGAACCAAAGCGGGTCCAAAAGGGCAGTTTGAAAAAAAGATTTATCTGTATAGTTGAGACAATGCTGGGTGGTAGGAATTTTGTGTATTCCTGCAGATTCCGGAAGGTTCCATCACAAAAATGTGGGAAAAATGTGTGATTTCAAGCAAAGTTGGAGGTTTGCAGGGCATTGTGGGTAATAAAATGGTGCGGGTGCATGTGAAGCACACCACCCTGGACTCACCCAGATGTTTAGTTTTCAGATGTGTCTAGGTCTTGTGGATTTTTCTACAAGGCAGCATCCCAAGGTCCAAAAGGTGCAACACTCACCATTCCAAGTGGGACGATTTTGAGACTTAGCCAAGCTCTCATGGCCCAAATGTAAAACCAAAGCCCAAAATAATCAAATGTCCTCTTAGTTGCCGTGGGATAAGATGTTTTAGTGTGCGGGGAAAGCTGAAAGACTGTTACCCCCATCAGTTGGGGTGGGGGCATAACCATGCCCATACTGGTTGGTAGCCACCACCACACTATTTTTTGTTTTGTTTTAATTCCCTGGCATCTAGTAGACTTTCTGCCCCCCCTGGGGTGTGGATCGGGGGTAATTGTCCTATCTGCCCACTGGTGGGCAGCACAACTTTGACCCCATTTATTTGGGTGGAGGTATGGCCATACCCCCACCCTCTTATTTTGAAAATAAATCTTCCCTGGTCTCTGGTGGGTTTGGGCCTTCCAAAAATAGGCCGATCTGCCCCCAAGGGAGGCAGATATGGCCAACAGTAATGTGCCCCCAAGTGGAGCGACCCTTGCCCAAGGGGCTGCCCCCCCAAACAAAACACACACATACACACAGGCCAATCCCTGGTGCCTAAGTGGTTTCTGCCCCTCCCCTCGGAGGCAGATCGGCCTAATAAAAATAGGTCGATCTGCCCCCAAAGGGAGAAGAAATGGCCTAAAATAAATTTGCCCCCCAGGGGAGCGACCCAACCCATGTATAAGGGGTCATTCCCCTTGCGTGAAATTGGCGCCAAAAAAAATCCCCAGTGCCTAGTGGTTTCTGCCCCCCTTGGGGGCAGAATTGGCCTAAAATAAATTTGCCCCCAGGGGAATGACCCTTGCCTAAGGGGTCGATCCCCATACATTAAAAAAAAAGTAAACAAAAAAATATATATCCCTGGTGTCTAAGGGTTTCTGCCCCCCTGGGGGCAGATCGGCCTAATTATAATAGGCGAGTGTGGTGCGAGGCCCCCGGGGGGGGGATCGCTAGCGCTTACCCCGAGCGCTTCCCCTATCTGGACGTAACAGTTACGTCCTGGGCACCCGAGCGGTGCTGCCCAGGACGTAACCGTTGCATCCAGGTCACCAAGGGGTTAACAATGCAGTGTTGAGAGCTAGACAGGACCTTTGTGCCAGTAGATGGCACAAAGCAGGCTAGACAGGCCAGGCAGAATTACAACACCTAATTTTGCAGAAGGCTAACAGGATGCCCGTTCAGCTTTCACCTGCTGGAGGCTTGTCAGCCTTCCCTCCTGCAGAGACGAGAATGGCAGACTAAGCTACTATATTGACAAATAACCTCATTATTCAAAACAGGTATGAGAATGTGAATTATCTTTGAAACTTGAATTAGGCTTTTCTTTTTTGGTGCTCAGTTTATCTTAGTAAGCCAATTTTATGAAGGTGAGATTGATTAGCCGATATGCTGGAACATGGTTTGCTGTTTTCATTGCTCGCACACATTGCTACTACAATTCTGTTTGGTTTTATTATAGTTACAGTCCATTACATGCGCACAAGGATAAGATTTTTCTTTTAAAAAATGTGTGACTTTCTATCATGAAAGAGGGTTTGGGTTCCAGTAATTTTCCCCGTGACATTTTGCAGGATTGTTTGTTACCTGAAAAGCTTCTCAATCAAGTACTGCTCAGTGGGTTGTGGGGTGGTTATAGTCCAATTGGCTTTCTGTCTAAGGTTGGCACACTGACAAAGTCCTGATAGTGGTAGAGTATCTAGAAAGCCTAATTTTCAAGCATGTATTCTAGAAAATTTTGAAAATACATCACTTTGGCGCCTAGTGTGGGGCATTCTTCTAGACCTTTGAGTAACTTTAGATGCCACACCCAAGAAACCAATCTTTACAGTTAGCAGTGACATCCCTTGTAATATTGGATGCCTCCTTCAACTTAGATAGCTTCTTCTTTTCTGCTGTGGGTTTGTCAAGTGCTTAGCTTATGAAAGGTTAGTACCCGTTTTGATTTCCATTTTGAATCTGTTTGTTTGATAATGGTGCATGCTGCTTCTGTTCCAATATTGAGTAAATTGCAGGCCACCAATCACACAAAATCCCCTTGCTATGGGTGTCTTTAACACGGGGTTGGGTAACTTTCAATGTAAATGTGCATGCTGTATACATTTTTGAAATATTCTACTCATGGGTAGAGTTTGATGCTGTAGATCCCAATACTGGGATCTTTCATATATATAGAATATTGTGACTTAGAATGCCCATTAGGGCATTAAGAACATCAAGCATGTTTGGTGGACAGTTCCCTATCTAAATCAAAACATTAGGAGGGGGTTCCTTAAGTAAAGGCAGGGCTACCTGGTTTGTATTGGATGGATATACACTATATCACAACACAGCAAATCTGCCAATTGAAGAAGTAAGATAATCACCAAATCAAGCAGTGGCTATTTATTGGTGACTTCAACAGTATGTCCTAAAATCAACTGCTACGGGACCATTCACTCCTTGTCCTGCACAACATGCACATCCTGCCATGCAGGCAGTAAGTCCACAGACTACTAATGTTGTCATGGGCAAAGAGCCTACAAAGCGAGACAGGATTCTGTTCTGGATTACCCATTAAACCAATTTGGAGGTGGCCTACCCTCACATGACGTCTCAGGATAGGAACAGGATCTAACTATGTGTGGTTCATTTCAGATGGCACCACCCATAGAAGATCACTTGGGGAACAATATTTCTGAGTAAATATTCTACTACGCATGGAACGCTCTCATCAGTGATGTTACCAGAGGTGCTAAAGAAGATACAGAATGAACATGGAGCTGCACCTGCTCCTGTGGCAGTCTCAATTTTTGGAGTGTGGCATGTAAGAAGTGTCATTTTAGCAAATCAAAGGCCTTCTCTGTGTCAAAGAGGACGACCGCCGCCAGAACGTCCCTGGAGATTCTGTTCAGTACTAGAACAATGTACACAAATTAAGAGAGGTGGAGCGGTGCGGGATGAACCCTGACTGGAGGAACAATAAAATTGGCTCCAGTAAGAGCAAAAGTTGGGATGCAATGATTTTGGCCAGGATTTTAAGTAAGGACAGGGATCTGTATGACATACAGCATTAAGGGTCTTTGCTGGGTTTCAAAAGCAATATAATAACTGCCTCTCGCAGGATGGGGGCAGGGCCCCAGTTCCAGGGATTCGACATACATAGCCAGTAGGTGTAGTGCAAGTAGGTGTTTATAGGTTTTATAAAAAAAACTCCCACTAAGCCATCCAGGCGGGGGGCCTAACACCCATCCAGGGAGTCGACTACATTTATCACCTCCTCTACAGAGATAAGCTCACTTAGAAACTTCTCCTGTGCTTCCGACAGCCAAACCGTGGCCACCACAGCAACTTAATCAATCAGGTCTGTGTTGCTCTCAGGGGAGCGAGTGGTGGACAAATGTGAATAATAGCAAAGCAGCTCCACTAGGATTGTACAGCTGTCCATTGTCTGCATCCTGTCCTGGAGCAACAATTCAGGAATATAGCTACTGCCCCTTGGTGGATGGAGTAGCCATGCCAGGGTACGGCCAGGCCACTCCCCCTCTCCATAGCGTGGGGCCCTAGCGCACTTCCCCATATACGTCACCTCGCGGGCAACCAAATCCTAAAATTCATCCAGCAGGTTGGTGCGGTGCAGTAGCTGAGGGCCATGTCACTGTTTAGCATCTGCACTATTAATATCTTCCAGCTCCTGCTCAACTCGCGCCAGGGGTCTACCTATATCATGCAGCACTTCTGTACCCTTTGAGGTGCAAATCCCGTGAATGTAGGCCCCCCATAGGTTGGCCTGCGTGGAGATGGATCCCGCGTTTAAGTCAAAATAGTCTACTATAGCTGCACACAGTTCTTCTCGAAACACCTCATCATGTAGGCCTATGCATTATAACCACCAAAAGCGCTCCACTCCTCCGCCGAAGTGTACAGTCAGAGCAATCTGGGCCAGGGAGTGATCAGACAGAGTGCACAGTAATGGGGAAACATTATCAAGCCATAATAGTGTATTGGCTGAAAGTAACCAATAATCTATGTGGGTCCATGTATTGTGTGGAGCAGAATAAAAGGTATAGCATGGGGTCATTGTGTGGCAGAATCTCCAGGTTTGTAAGTGTGTGTGTGTGTGTGTGTGTGTCACATATGTCATGGAGGGCTCAATGGGAGTACGGCTTGCAACTGGGGGATGGGGCGGTCATGTTCAGTCGTGGGTCTGAAATCATGTGGAAATTGCCACCTAGTAAAACGTGGAGAGGGCCTGTAAATCGTGAAAAAATTCCAAAGAGTCAACAATAGGAGCATAAACATTAAGGAACAGGACAACACAACTGGCCAGTAACCCCTAACCACGACATATCTGCTGTTGTCATCAGTATAGCTAGCACTGAGGGGAGAAGGGAATGAATTTGTGAATTAGTATTCAGACTTCTCAGAAATATGTGCCATAAGTAGAGTGATACCTTTATGGGCCCAGGAGGATGCAAAGGTGTGTGTGGTCCTGGGGGGGATGTGTCTCCTACAAATAAGCTATTTTTAGATTATGACGGGTAAGGTATTGCAATACCTGTTTACCTTTGCAAGGGTTGTTAATTCCCCTGATATTTCAGAACAAGATGGACAGCCCGATCCCTGTTTCAGTGGTGTTATGTGGCATTACCATGCAAGACTATGAGTAATGACCTACCATCATGAAAACATAAAAGTGGGCCCTTCCAAAAGACAGACATACAACCATAACTATATTAAGCAGTAACATCCCTGTTCCACTCCCTTCCTGCCCTAGGCTCCTGGAAGCCCAGTAAATCCCTACAAACTGAGCCCAGAAACTAACAACAAAAACACTAATAATAGGTGAAGCGGTGTACACCTCTGGGGGTGAGCAACACTATAGCAACTGTTTCCCAAAGTCAGGATGGAAGTGAGTCCATGTGAACAAGATTAAGGCCAATAGTTAGTGTAAGGTTGTGCATCAGTCAGATTGGCTAGGCAATGTAAAGCTGTGTGGCTAGTGCGGCAGTCAAGCAATGAGTGTGTGGTGGGAGCCGGCTCAAGAGGTGGGCCACTAGGCAGCTCAGTCCGATAGGATGAGATCCAAGCCAGCTGATGCGCGAGATCCAGTTGGGAGCACTCCAACATGCCATGCAGAAGGATGGGTGGTCTTTAGCGTGCTACTTACAGAAAACTTGGGCATCGGCATTTGTGTCAAAAATCCTTGGCTTGCCATTTACGTCAACCCGTAAGCAGTCCTGGGAGAGCATTCTGTACTTCAGGCCCAGCCCTCTAAGCATGTTTTTAGCCTCTGCATACTTGTGGCGCACCTCCTGCACCGTCAGAGTGAAGTCTGGGAAGAAGGAGAGTTTGACTCCCTGATATTGCATCTGACCCTCCTCACACGCCAGGTAATGAGTAGTGTTGCTGTCCCTAAAGTAGAACAGATGGTGAAGCCCCTGGGATCGGCCATGGGCCTAGAGAGCTTTGGGCCCACTACATCTTAAAACATTGGTGTGCAATACTGGTGACCAAACAGGTCCGAAAGTAAGCATTCAATGAACAGATCCATCCTGCCTGTATCTGTGGATTCCGCCATTCCAACTATGCACAGGTTGTTGCAGCGAGACTGGGCCTCTTCATTTTCATTCTTTATGGCCATTTTCTTGAGAAGATGATCCAGTTTGTCCTGCTGCTTTGTGTACTTAAATGCTCCATCCTCTAGTGTTAAAAGGTGTTCCTCAGCTCCATCCAGGCTAACCTTAGGGCAGTACAAGTGCTCCCCATGGCATCCAGTCTACCAGTGAGAGTGACAAACCACCCATCTATAGCATGGAGCCCTGCGCAGATCTCCGCCTTGATGGCCTCCGTGCTGCTCGGCTGCGACAGACCAGAAGGCCTGGTCACACCTCCCTCCATGTCTGCCGGGGCCTCCATTCTGCCAGGGGCTTTTGTGCGGTCAGAGGGTAATTTTCATTGATTAGGATCTCCCCGTCCTATGCTATATAGGCCGTCAGGTGTAAACACACCACTGAGCATATGGCCGTTGAGTGGAGCCCCAGGGGGAACCAGATATATCCATCCGGCCAGTCTCCCACAGAATGCCAGAAGGTCCTAAGGAGCCCGCAGTAAAGTGGAGTATTTCAGGAGGGGCAATGTGATGAGGGGCCGGTAGTGTTTCTTCCTCACAACAGGGTGGGGATGTAGGTAATTAGCAGGCCCACCTATGCCAGCTGTGCACACCAAAAACAGACAGCGATATGCAGGCCCCACCCGCAGGTCCAGGCGTAGTCCACACCATAGGCTGCCATAGTAACAGGTGAGGAGATACTGTGCGCTCCAATGCGGCCCGAGTACGCGAGGATCTAAGCACTGCAATAGGCCCCAACATGCGGCACTTCAGGAGCTCTCACAAGGTCACACAGACAGCCGATACTCTCTGTGTAGCAGCTGAAGGTCCCTGGGAAACTGAGTCCCAGGCACGAGTATCCATTAAGGACAGAGTAGGAATGTTATCCTAGGAGAGCGGTAAGTCTTGCAGTAGTGAAAAATGAATTTTGGTGTTTTTCACTATCAGGACATGTAAAACTTAAAAGTATGTGTCAAATCTTTTAATTATAATGCATCCTTCCCAGTGAGATGCCTAGGGCCTTCCTTAGGGGACACTTATATGCATTAAAAGGAGAGTTTAAAGCTTGGCAAGGGGGCTATTTTGCCAAGTCGAATTGGCAGTTTAAAACTGCATTCAAGCTGCACTGGCAGGCCTGAGACATATTTTAAGAGGCTATTAAAGTTGATGGCACAAATAGTGCTGCAGGCCCAGTATTAGCATTTAATTTACCAACCATGTGTGTATATAGTATACCACTTTACTAGGGATTTAAAAGTAAAATAAATATACAAATTGGATGTAACCCAATTTCCCCAAGTTTTAGGGAGTGTGCACAAGTACTTTAGCGCTGATTAGCAGTGGTAAAGTGTACAGTACAGTGTCCTAAGGCCAACAAAAACAAATCAGGAGGCTGAGGGCTATAAGATTCAAGAAAGACCACCCTAAGGCTAACAGGTGCTCCACCCCCAAAGTAGAAAAGTTAGTTAAGGAAAGAATCCCTGACATAAAAATCTTCAAACCATCATGAGTTAGAAGTATTTCAACAAGTAATTTTGCAGCCACTGCCTGGTGCAGTGCAACGAAATACAAGAAGGTGTCAATTGATCAAAAAGCATTATGTGACTGATTCTGTTCAGTGGAGTCCTATGGACACCAAAGTGCCTCCAGATTACATCAATCCATCATACTCTGAAGGAACTACTCCAAGAAGACAACAGCCATGCTGAAATACCAAACCCCATTCTGGGGATTGAGGAGCCTGCTGTCTCTCCAGCTTTACCCTAAGTGTCAAGTTCAACAAGTGTACCTGATTCTACACATTCAACTATTGCAACCTCTGATGTGATATACTATGAGCCTCCCACGGAACCATAATCAATTGTAATGAAATTACTACAATAAATTCTGCTACATATAAATTACTCTGATGCAGAATTTGAAAGAAGAGACATAATAATCCTTTTTCCAGTCAATTATTACAGATGGCTTCTTGCTTGCTGTTGGTTTTGTGACAGATAAATTTTCCCACCATAGACATACATCTGGATTTTTACTACAGTTTTATTCATTTTAATGTGGATCATAAGGTTTACTATGTTTTTACTCCTTCTGCAATGGGAACTACATCCCTGACAAGACAGTACTATTTCCTGTAGTTCGAAAATTGATGCTGCATTCTTCCTCTCACAGGGCATGTCCGGATCATCATACTGTGGACATCACTGCATATCTTGTGCTGGACGGTGTTGCTTGGGAAAAGATTCCCTATCAGACGATGGGTCCTGCAGAAAGTATTCAAATCCGCTATGTTTTGAAAAATTCCCTAGATTATATTATAATTCCTGTCTCCCCAGACAATGATGATCCTTATTTAAATGCGGAAATAGTCCCAAAAGCTACCAGAAAAGGTTTCCTAATTTCAGTAGCGATGACAGGTCTGGCCCATCTGCTTTTTATTATTCCCAAGAACCAGAGAAACTCAAAAAGATCTTAGTCACCAATCACAGATTCATTTATTCTGCACAGTTCAATGATTCACTTGAAGTTCATGGTTATGCATACTGGAAAGAAAATATGAATGAAAATAGTATTTGGGAACCAGGTTTTGTCAAATTAAATGTGCAGAATCCCTGATTAAAGCAGGCATGATTCTCAGAGCAATTATGTTATTGAACAAAGCAATTCAGCAGACCACATGACTGGGCTTTCCATCTACTAGAGACCAAGAGACTCCATCCATTGCAAAAAGTAATTCAACACAGTTCTCAGATTAGAAGTGTAAGGGAAACATTATTGATGCTGACCTGAATGACAGTGCAAAATGTAATGTATAATTCAACTGCGTTTAATTCACATGGGATTGCTCTGCGGCCAATAGATACTGATGGATGTATAAACAGGTTCTGTTCTAAGTTGTTCGACCATTAGTAAATAGGCCAGATTTTCAATACAGCATGTACTCCCCCATAACAGTAGCCACATATACTTTTGGTACGTTGAGCCAAAGAGATGGCAAACACACTTTAGTTCACATTCTGTAAAAGAATACCTATCAATGATTAGTGAAGATATGATTTGAGTGATTTCCTCTAGGTCCACGCATAATCAAAAAGAAATGGCTCGTATGCACTTTAATATATGCCCCTATAAAAGAAGAACAGGCATATTCAGAAAGGGACAAATTCTGAAAGACAGTGAAACTGACAAGGAAATATTACAAACCACATTAAAAGTCATTGACAATTGCTTTCAGACGCTCTAAAAATTAGTAAATAAAATTTCATCTACAGTTTCTTCCGCCCTAAACCATTTGAAATAAGGTCTACATTTTCTGCCAAAAGGACAAGCTTAGATGCGAGTTAAACACAATTACAACTGGGTATTACAAACTCTGAAAACCATAAAAGTGCCCCGGCAGCTCATAAATGAAAGTGCCAAATCTGACCCTCATAGTTTGATCTCAAAACAGATAACAATGGCTAAAAAAAGAGGCATTCTACGCTCTCTTGTCCAAAAGCTAATGGGTAACCCATTTTCTGTGGAAGATTGCCCTCATGTTATGTTGCACCTACATGGAATAATTTTCTTGCCAATAACTGCCTTCATTTTGGCGATTGCAAGAAACAAATGTCCTTTGGTTGGCACAGAAAAATACACTCTGCCTTCCTTTATCATGCCTGGAAGTTTCTATTTGAATTCCATTGCTGGATAAAATCAATGCTACATTCATAAGAACATTTGTGTGCACCCGCCCACTACGACATTCACTCCTCTGTGACTATCACTCTGCACAGTCCATATTACCCTTTGAATTCCAGTTCTGCACGTAAAATAATTGCAGCACCTGCTCCAGTCATTCCCTCTGATCACACACTCCTTAGAAACGCGTCTTATTCAAGTGGAACACACGAAAGCTGTCATGGGAAAAATCTAGGTTTCACTTTGTGTTCAGAAAACAGTAAAATGTTGTGGTATTACATTGTATCATTCTCAAATGAAATTGTTTGAAAAGGTTTTGTGCAAAAAAAAAAAAGAGACACAGTAAATATACACTTTGATAAGCTAAACAAGCGTGTTGCCATCCTAATGCAGAAAGAGCTGCCTTTAACCTCTGCAGGGAACTTTTGCAGCCTGCATCTGAAATCCAGCAATTACTTCAGACACAATTTTCAAAACATTTTGCTGGCTTAATGGACACTCTTCCATTCATCAAATACAACAGGCATAACTATAAATAGGTCTTTCAAACTATTGGATCTGGCTTATTGATGGCCACTAAGAACGTATTCCTTCATTCTTCAGCTCATGTTTTCAAGTCTGTTTGGAGGAATTTCAGCCACCAGGCGGATAGTTGGTTGTGCAATTCTCATTCTTTCTCCTAGTGAAGAAATATAGTCAACACGAATGTCATTGTGAATGAAAGTAACTTGAACAACGTCACAAGACTATGGCAAGTGAAACGTGGGCCGGGTCCGATACTGTGAATTAATGGAATGACTGCCGCTAATTTCTTTTTACTGTTTTTAAGCTTCCTCTGTTTTTATCTTATGGGGCATACTAGAGCGGGATTGTCAACTGTGAGGCTTATTGCGTGAATTAACTTTCAGATGTCTATACTTTGCTGTGTTGCACTTTACTACCTGGTGTGACTATGGTCCGTGGGGTCTCCTTGCTGGAGGCCCTGCATAGCCTTAGCAGCTGCCATCTTTGGAGGCACTTCTGCTCTTTCCTCTACTGTGGCCTAGTGGCTGGCCTCATCCAGCTCTTTTTAGTTTACCTTCGAATGGCAAAAGTTCAACAGTGTGGAAGCACACCAACTTGTTCCCCCTCCTTAGAAAAAATTGCAGATCCATCAGATTTATTAAACTTTTCTCCCCTACCGCTGCTCCCTTTCTTGGCAAAAATATTCAAAAGTTATTAATCATCAGTTATCCTCATATTTAAAGTCAGACAACATTTTAGACCCCTCGCAGTTGGATTTTAGGGCAGCACACTGAACTTAAACCACTCTCTTAGTGGTAACTGATAAGATTAGCTTGAATCTGGATGGCAGCAAGCCTGAGGCCCTCATTGTACTTGACCTCTCTGGAGCTTTTGATACTATGTCACACACTATTCTGATCAGAAGTCTACATGAGATATGGAGCTATTGTAAAGCGTTGGCTGGGTTTCAGTCTTTCCTGACAGAAAGAACATACGGTATCCATCTCACAGCACTCCAATCTAACGTTGTCCTAACCCAGTGTGGGGTGCCACATGGGTCAGCAGTTATGCCCACAATTTTAAACATTATATGGGCCTGGCAGCTGCCATTTTCAGAGCTTTCGGGTTTGAAATTTGGTCCTATGCTGAGGACCCTCAACGTATCTCTATTGCAGACAATTCTGAGATTACAAGAATTTCCGTCAGTGTCTCATATCTGTGGCAACATGGTTGAGGGCTAATTGTCTCAAACTGAAGAGTGATAAGATCGAGATTATATTCTTCTTTAAAGCAAGTTCCATCTGATTCTCTAAATAGAGGTTGGGGAAGTTAGGCTCCTCCACACCAAAGAAGGTAGCTAGAAATCTGGGGATCGTGACTGACAACGCTCTTACCTTGAAAGAAAAGCGTGAAAGAAAAGATCTCAGTTTGTGGTTCCTGTCGCAGTATCTCCTGCGTATGTTAGGGAATATTTTCAACTAGGTCCCCTTACTTTGAAGGAAAGCATTCATCCAGGCCCTTATCACAGGCCTTCGGGACAACATTCTGTATGCAGGTATTGATAACAATTCACTTTCCTGTCTAAAAACCATTCGAAATACTGCTGCCCGACGACTGTACCGTTTATCTCCTAGGACTGCACCAACTCCCATTTTGAAAGCTTTTCACTGGTTTCCTAGTCACATGCATGTTATCTTCAAACTTTCCTGGCATGTTCAAATAGTTCTCTACACTGGTGGCCTCCTTTATCTTTGCAGCAAGATCATTTTTTACAATTCAGCCAGGGCACTTAGGTCTTATACTTTTGTATCGTTCATTTTCACATCTAGCTACTCTATATTGTATTGTAATCGTATTTATATAGCGCTTACTACCCCTGACGAGGCGTCGAATCGCTTTCCGATGAGTAGCATGCTACTCTGGAACCCAACAAGAATTAGTGATGGATTAGTATCTGGAAATAATGAGTACAGTTTTAGTATTATTATGAGTTAATTTGAGCCGCGGATATGAGAGTTTGTTAGTTACATTGACTGGAGTAATGGAGGTGTGGAGGAGGAAAGAAATCCAGAAGTGTTAATTGGGAGTATATTCTTCATTTACTCAACCCAAAGGCTTGGGATGAGTAAAGGGGGGCGGAGGAGGGAAGAGTATGTGGAAGGTTTAGGGAGAGCATAGTAGCAGGGTGAGATAAATGCGGGAGAATTTAGTTGGGCTGTGTGGGAGGTCACAGTAGTAGAGTGAGGTTTGGCGAGTTAGATGTGGAAGCGGAGGGAAGAGCTTAGGCAGAGTTATTTAGGAGATGAAAGTAGTAGAAGGGATTTGGGATGAGTCAGATTGAGAATGGAGGATAGTTTGATAGAGACATGACATATGATGATGAGTAGATAAGTGTGATAAGATGAGAGCAGGAATTCATAGATATTTAGTATATAACAACCCACCCAGGAGCCATGCAATGATCCACGAACATGCCAAGCACAGAAACAACATATAAACATACATACATACATACATATATATATATATATATATATATACACACACACGCACATGAATACACACACATATGCACATACAATACATAATTAAAACCATGGGTAAAAAATACTTAGTCAAACAGGTTTAAAGAGTGTGTGTGTGTGTGTATTTTATTGTTATGACATAGTAGCGATACATATTTTCTAAAGAAACTATAAATAAATAGAAATATACACATAATCTGAAACAATATTTATCAACATAGGCATATGCAGTTCATAGTTGTTTGAATATGGTGGTTATGAAGGAAAGAGCCAACTCTTGAGTAGTTTTCTGAAGACAAGAAAGTTATCTGTGGCTCTTATAGTTGGGGGTAATGAATTCCATAGTTTGGCTGCTTGGACGGAGAAGAATGTACCACTTATAGTCTTTTTCTTGTATGGTGGTGTTCTAAGGCGGGGTGCCAATCTTGAGCGGAGGGTTCTTTGTTGGATGTATTTGGTCATTTTCTTTCTGATAAAGAGCGGTCCTGTTCCATGTATAGCTTTGTGGGTGATACAAAGCAGCTTGAAAGTGCATCTTCTAGCAACGGGTAACCAGTGTAGTGCTCTCAAGGCAGGGGAGATGTGGGCTTGCGGCTTTACATGTAATAGTAGCCTGGCTGCGGAATTCTGGATACGTTGTCGTTTTTTCATAACAGATAGAGATGATCCATGGTAGAGGCCATTGGCATAATCCAGTTTGGATAGTACAAGCGAGATAGTAGCTTGCACCTTGTGTGGAAATCCAAGGTGGGGGAAGATGCGTCGTAAAGTCTTCAAGGTGATGAAGCTTGTTCATGCTAATTTGTCTACTTGGGCATTCATAGTTAACTTGGAATCCATGGTGATTCCTAGGTTTTTAACTTCCTTGGATAATTGAGGAGGTGGTCCGAGATCGTCAGGCCAGACGCACAGAGGGTCATAATTTTTCCAGTCACCACATATGAGTATTTCTGTTTTGGAGGTATTTAGTTTGAGATGGCTCCAGGTCATCCACTGATCAACGGCACTGAGGCAATTGAAGATTTGTGAGTTTTCAATGTTTTTGGGGCATTCTAATTTAGGTAGTATTTGTGTGTCATCTGCATAGTTGTAGCATGTGAGATGTAAATCATTGATCAGTTCTGGTAAAGATATCATGTAGATGTTGAAAAGCAAAGGTGAGATGATTGACCCTTGGGGGACCCCTGCTTTTGTGAGGTAGGGTTCGGACGAGAAGGGGGGCGAGTGGATGATATTCGATCTTTTTTTAAGATAGGAAGTAATCCAGTCGAGAGCAATCCCTTGTATGCCGGCTTTGTGGAGTCTTTGAGTTAGGGTGCCATGGTCAACCGTATCAAAGGCAGCTGAGAGGTCCAAGAGAAGAAGTGCAGGAACTCCATTTCGGTCGACTGTGTTTTTAAGATCGACCAAGATTGCAATGAGTGCAGATTCAGTGCTTCTTCCTGGGCGGAATCCAGTTTGGAAGTCTGGAAGTATAGAATTGTCTTCAATGAATTGTGACATCTGGGCGAATGCTGCTCTTTCTGTCAATTTGCCCAGGAAAGGTCCATATGTGATTGGTCTGTAGTTGTTGGGGTCTTGCGGGTCTAGGTTTGTTTTCTTTAATAAAGGTTGTATGTATGCCTTTTTCATGTTTACAGGAAAAGTTCCTGAAGTTAAAGAGTTGTTGATGATTCTTACAGGTGTGGCAGCAGAAGTAGACAGAAGAATGTTCTTGAAGATTTGTGGTGGGCAAGGGTCAGAAGGGCAAACCAGAAGGTCTGCTTGCTTTGACCAAATCCATAAATTCGTCCTGGGATATTTGTTTGAAGGACTGTAGAGGTTGGGTTGTTTATTCTTAAAGGGTATTTTAGGAAAGGGGTTGGTGCTGATGGTTTTCTTCTGTTTTAAATAGGAGTCCAATGTGTCTGCCTTGGTTGTGTAGTGAGTTGCCAATTTGTTTGTAAGATATTGAGTAGTGGGATGACTTCCTTCCATGCATGTAGGTTTTCGAAATTCATTGAGAATTTTATCAAATTCCTTGGTTGTAGATTGAGCATTTTGAATTCTGTCTGAGTAGTACCTTTTTTTAGCTTTTTTGATTGATGATTTGTATATCCTGTTAAGTTTGTGTAGCTGCAGTTTGTCTTGACTGTTGTTTGTTTTGAGCCAGGTCCGCTGCAACTTTCTGATTTGTTGCTTTATCTTTTTAAGTTCTGTGTTTCTCCAAGGTGTTGTTTTTCTTTTGTCGTGTTTAGTTTTTCTGAGTGGTATTAGGACATCAAAAGCTTCCTGTAGCCACTCATAAAGTTTTGGTACAGAATTAATTGTATCTAGATCTGTGTTTGCTGTTAGTTGTGTTTCTAAGTGATCCAAATTGAGTTTGCTCCATGGTCGATAGGTGTATGTATGTAAGTAGTTGTGGGGTGTGTTGATTTGTGGAGTTGTATGTCGGAAAGTTATCATATGGTGGTCTGACCAGGTGATTGGCGTGATGCTGTGAATAGTAACTAGTTCAAGCTTAGCAAAAATGACATCTAGGATGTGACCAGCGATGTGTGTGGGATTGTGTACAATCTGATGTAGGTTCAATGCGACTAGGCCAGTGGTGATAGCTTTTGGATGGGGCATATTGGGTTTGTCAAACCAAATGTTTAGATCCCCAAGAATGCATAGATTGGAGTATAGTGTAATGAGATTTGAGACTGTGTCTAGAAAAGCATCTGGGAATGTGGAGTTGTTAGGTGGAGGTCTGTAAAGGAGGAGAAAGCTACAGGAGGAAGTTGGAGTAGGGTGGCATCTGGTCAGGAGGGCGTCACAACCTTGTATGGAGATGTTGTCTGTTTTACTGAGGTTCGTTGCCTGTTTGAATATAATAGCTAGTCCACCTCCTCTCTTGCCTATATGCTTTTGAGCAATGGTTTGACAGCCCGGAGGAACGGCTTTGTGCAACACTGGTGCCATGTCATCTGCCAACCAGGATTCAGTTATGAATAGTAAGTCAGGTTGTGTGTCTGTGAGCAGGTCATAGATGTGGTGCTTGTTTTTTTTAGAGTGATCAAGCATTTATGAGCTGGCAGTTTAGAAAAGGTGTGTTAGTGGTAGTGTTGTTTTGTTTAGGAGAAGGGTAAGTAGTATAATGTGAGCTTGAAGCAGGAGTGTTGCTAGTTGTGATAACTGTTTGAGGGTCACAATAGTCTTGCTTTTCAATATAGTGTTACTCTTCCAGCAGGTTAAGGAGGCATTTTGTTGAGTCTGTGTGTGTGGGTGGTGGACTTGGTGGCTGAGAGAGCCATGAGGAGTGTACTGTTTTTTGTAGGGTAGTTTTATTATGTAACAGACAAGGATGCGAGGTTGCTATGAGTGGCATGTTTTTTATTTTGTTTGCGTTTCTTTAGTGTGGATGGAGTATGGGTTAGGGGTGGTGGAGGAGCATGTGGATCACGATGTAAGGCTCTAAATTGTGCAATGGAGGAGAGGTGAGTGAATGAAAGCTGCTGGGTTGGGGTGCTTGTGGTAGGTGTTTATGAAGAGTGAGAAAGTAGAGGTGGAGTTAGAATGGAATTTGTATTCTTTGTGTAGTCCTGGGGGTGGGAGTGGGTATGACGATAAGTGTAATGTAAGTTTGTGTGGCTTTGATGTGCTGATGTTTGTGGTCGGTATTGTTTTTGTGGAATAGTGAGAGGGGATATTGGTGTAGTTGTTTTTGGTGAGGGATTTGTATGCGAGTTAGTGCTGGTAAGTGGAATTTGAGTGTTAGATGGGTGTTGATGTGTTTTGGGGATGAATGTACGAGGTGTGTAAGAGGTGATGGGTGTGTGTCAGGGGAGTTAGTATTAGTTGCGATGACTGGAAGAGGTAATATATATGGTGGAGTGAAATGTGGGGATTGTATGGTTGTGTGTAATTGGTGAAGAGAGGGGAAGAGTGTTTGTAGATGATGTGTTTGAAGGCAGGGTTTGGGCATTGTTATGATGACAGGTGGTCTGTGTGGAGCAAACAGTGGGTAGTGTTGTTGGTTAGTATGAGCAGAGAGTGTGTATCTGGGAGGCTGAGACTGAGAGAAATGTATGCTGTAGTTTTGTGTTGTGTGGGTGATGGCGGGTTGTGTTAGTGGGAGTGGACAGAGTAGTGTTGGCTGTGAGAATGCAGGTGTTTTACTGTAGTAGTTGTGGGGGATATGTGTATATGTGTTGTATATAGGGTATTGTGTTGGGTGATGGGGCAATGCAATCTGTCTGTGGTCAGTTTGTGATGCATGTGTTGGATGTCTTTGTAGAATATTGGAAAAAACGTCCTGCCTATATGTGCAGAAATGTTTCGACATTTAAAAAGTTACTTGAAACATCGATGTTCTAGCCCAACTCTTTGTAGTTTCATCTGTTTCACCCTGTTTTCTAGTTCTGTTATTTAGTAGGTCGGTTTCTGATTTTGCACCAGGATACCCTTTGCCAAGTGACTTGTTCATAATAAATTAAATAACATAACATAACTCCATGTACTTTCAGCAGTTTCCTTACTGTTTTATTTCACAGTCTTAATTACAGGGAAACATTTGAAAAATAATGGGGCTGTAAGGCATAGGCATCTTGAGTTACAGTTCTTTCCACCCTACTAGATGCTCAACCTCTCACAGGGTTCAGACCCTTTTATTTTTTATTTTTCAGGTTTCGGCCTTGAAGTGCCATGGAACCCCCTATCAGCAGACCTTCGAGAGAAACAGAATGCCAGGTGTCATTTGCAGTAATAAAAATAATCTTTAAAAAAAAAAAAAAAAAAAGGTTTGTTTTGTAGGTCTTTCCTTTACACTATTCTGTGTATGCCTCCTTAATTTGTCTCCCATTCCACTCACAGGATGTAGCTTCCCTCCTTCGCTAGCCAGCGTAACCATTGTGTGCCCCTCCGTGTGCCCAGTGGACTTCACCTTTTCGGGTTACTCCCTACCTCCTTTTCGGTTTGTGATAGGCAACACAATCCGGGGCTTCAATGGATAAGTAATTCAGCCTAATCATTTTAAAGCACATGGGTCAACAACATGGATCGCAAGTGAGGCCCCGTATTTAATGGAGTTCACAAGGTTTACGCAGGCTAGCCCCTTTTCCCGCCACCATTTTGTGTGCGCTTGGCCATGCTTTCGCGAGTACTTGCACCACAAAAAAACTTTCAAAGAAGGACCCAAAAGTGAGAACAGAAAAAAAAACATGTGGCAGAGTACAATTGTGTTAGGGAAATGAATGGGACTACCATCTAGAGACCCACCTGGGAAGCAACTACTCTCTCTTGGTCCAAGGCGGGTCTGTGACTTTCAGAGGTGGCCCTCCTACAGTGCCTCCTTGTCTGGGTTGCAGGTAGTGGTTTTTCTACACCCAGCCTATAGTGAGCATCTCCACTATTCTTCCGGTCAGCGGTGCCATCAGTCACTTCTCTCCTCGCATTTGGTTTCCACTTCCTGGTCTCCTGCTTCCCAGCCAAACGTCCTGAAGTCTTTCTCCTGCGTTTTATAGTAATACCCATGCATGACTGTCGTGTCTTGTCTGTGTTCATATATTTTCTCCTGTATGCTTTCTATGTTGGAGTTTTAGGGTCTTTCTTTCTTTGTTTTCCTTTTCAAACCGAGGGACAGACGAAGCCAGCGAGCGACCGGGTATCTCTGCCATTATAGCAGGTAAGGGCTTTTGACATGGCACTCTACTTTAGAGGAGAATTACTGAACCAGATAATTGCAAAGAAGACTTATTTCGTCGAGGGAGACCTACTTTCTGGCTCATGAACTGTTTTGAAACAATCTATTGGGATGTGCATTGGAACAACAATCGAGAGTATCACATAACATGAGAGAAGTGATTCGATAAGCAAGGTTGCATCAGATAGTTTTGTTGAGCTGTACAAATAATTGATGATAACCTCTAAAGGCAGGTTTGTGTGGCATTTAAGAGCATCGTCATAACGAGTGCCCCATTTGAGCTCCCCTTATTTACAAACAGCTTCGGCAAGTTAAGCCAGTAAACCAAGGTGCAATGGCATTTAGTAATGGGAAGGTGAGCAATATATTTGAATGGGTCGAAAGCCCATCTGTTAACATGGGACTCTGCCATATTAATATTGTTGCCGACACAAGGTGGAGGTGATAAGATTGTAAGCTTTCTAGTGTGGCCTCCTCCTGTAAGGTTTATTTTGTATTTTATTAGAACTGGAAGGACTAGGAGAATGGTAATTCAACTTGAAAGGCACCACGAATTAATCGGTCCAAAGGAAGGTGCGGATTTTTTTATATATTGTAAAAAAATAAGAGTCAGGGGGTGTTCTGCTTCGTGCGAACGCTTTAGTGATAATAATGTATGACCAAGGGTCTCCATTTCTTGGATGAATGGTTCTGCTAAAGAATCGGAAGGAGCTTACTATTGGTGATAAAGGTCGTCTAGTACTATGAAGTTAAGAGTCGTGGAGCACATAAAAAGCAAAAAGAGCCACCAAATCTGTGAAGAAGGCGGTCTTGATGCCTGTGGACTTGTAAATCAAAGCTCCTAATAAAGCCCAGTGCGAGGGAATGTTAAGTTGAAACATTAAGATGTCCGCATCAAGATAGCTAATGTATTGCGATTAAACCCGGCTCGTTAAATGACAGCCCTTCCGCCTCCTGATTTGGAAAAGTGATGTTATGACCTGGGGAAGGGCCAGGGGAGTTCTGGGCTGGGGGCGCTGGTAATAGGGGTGCTTGCGGGAGATCAGAAGGAGCACTATATAGGCCTTTGCATTTTGTCACATTTGCTGTGCATTCAAAGAATATGTTCAAATGTTGGCTTGTCTCGTTTGACAAACTGCTGCTTATTCTCGGAACATGGAGATTGGTGTTGGATTCTCCTTTCCCTGCTGCAAGATGAGGGAAATGTGCCATGTGAGTCGAGTGAAAGAGGGGGTTGTAGGATGTCACAAGTTAACAACAAAAGGTAAATAGTCGTCAATATGCAATACAAATATTTCAGGACAGCAGCAGAAAAGCACAAACTAGTCATTGTGTTTTTGTTTGTTATTGTGAAGTACAATGGAAATAAAGTTATTAATAGGATCCAAACAAACCAAGACACTTTAAACATGTGATAAATATTAACTGAAACCCGATTTACTTTTCGTTTGTGCGTAATACGTATTTAGCAGTAAAACTGCGTGTCTGGTGTAAACGTAGAGGCCGATTAAATAAAAAAAAGTGCTCAAGTGAATGGCAGCACCCCACTTTTACTCCTATATTCGGGACAGTGTGCTCCGAAGTTTCCACTCGCTGAATGGGCGTGGCTTACTTGCTACACTTGTTCTTCGTGTGATTGCTTGATTTTACACCGTCGGATTGACTTCAGCGACATAACATTGATGGCAGGTCTCCCACGCTGAAAAATGTTCCTGCACCACTGCATCAGGGTTGGAACCTGGGTGCTGGCAGGTTTCAGACATAAATAAGACCTCTGGGTTGTAAGAGTTTAACCGGGCCCAGGCTTCTAATTGGTATTTAGACGTGGATAACACTTCTACTCCTTGGGGACCGATCGGCTGGGGCCAGAGATTTGAGCACGAGGTCGGCAGGGCAATTTGTGTAAATTGAATTTGGAGCAGATACCCGAAAAATAACAATTCGGTTTAAGGACGTGTTGACTGGGACAAATCTTACTTTTATGATAGAAAGCAAGAATTTGAGGTGTGTAGGTGACGTGAAATGGCGTATCTCGAAAAGGCTGGCCAGGGTCTGAGGAGAGCGTCTCAATCCGGGCTCAGGCGAGCTTGCCTTTGGTGCGCCTCTGACGTGCAATCACGTCATTTAAAAAAGACGCCATACATTTAGAAAGTTAAAGATAGGGGATTTTTCCTGCCGAGACTAGCCATTTCCTGAAGTCAGTAAAAAAGCAGGGCAACTGAGAAAGCCAGCCCTCTAACGTTCTGCAGATAATGAGAAATATACACAAACTAAAACAATTTAACATTCCTAAAGGAGCCTGAAGTTACTTCACTCCATAAGGGCGGAGGTGCGCTGCCCCTGCCAGCAGCAGCAGCTGCAAACCTTTTCCCCTAAAACTATAATAAACCATGTTTATTATAGTATTGGGGAAAGGGGCGGGGCCACGGGGTGACGAGCAATGAGGAGGATTGCTCAGCACTCCCCCTTACTGCGCCTGTATGTTTGGCTGGTCGTCTCCGGCCGGCCAAACACACATGCACAGAAGGGTCTCTCTAGCCCAGCAACTGTGTTGGGCTGGAGAGACCCTGCACAGGCTCCCAGTCTGCCTGGGAGCACCCTGGCGGGGCGCTCCCCGCCAATCCTGATGCTACTCTGAGCAGTGTCCGGATTGGCCGCAGGACAGGCTGGGAGCCTTTGCTGGAGCGAGACCGAAGAGCAGAGGGGCGGAACGGGAGCAGAGGTAAGTGTTTAAAAAAAAAAAAAAAAAAAAAAAGTTTGATGTTATGTGCCCCTCCTCCCCCCAACCCCCCCCGCGCGCTACCACGTCCCATCTGAGACCCGCGACTGCTGAAGTCACAAATAGGTTCAATTGAAACACGGCATCAAGATACCTTCCCTTCACATTGAGATAATAGTGCTCTTTTTGACAAAATTTATAATATAATTTTAGTTTTTTTTATCTGGTTTATATATCTGGAGAATTTTTTTTGAATCATTGTAAAAAAAAAATGCCTGAATAAACACGAGATTATATAATTTTCCTCTTGGTATATTTAGAATTACAATTGGTGTACACGTTACAAAGATTACTGATGTTGGCCTTCATGTGTATTCTGCCCAAGATGCCACTGTCCGTTTCGACCTTCATACTGGGGCTATTCTTTGTAGCATTGGTAATGTGTATAATTTAGAAAGTAACTCATTTCAGTGCCACGAGCTCATAGGCCAATTTCTGTTTTCATTTATTAATTCATCTTTGCAATGTTATTTATTTCTTTTAAATGAAAATGTAAACATGCATGCACCTTTAGACATTTTTATTTGTGTTTTTACTTTTCTTTATTGCTTTTGCATTTTTAATTATATTGCATATGTCTGAAAAAGAGAAATAAAAAAAATAAAAAAACACAGGGTTGTGAGACTAATTGGCTTTGTCAATTCTCTTTTTTACCAGTGTGTTACTTTGTTGTAAAATATCAAGAGGCTTCTCTAAAAGCAATAGGCACCAATGTATTTCTTAGAAGAAAAATGAGGGAAAAAATTGAAAATTCTGAAAAATAAGAATCAGCTCAGCACGAGGATTAATGACTAATCCAGCGTCAAGTTTCACCTTTGAAGCTGGGCTCCAGCTTAATGAATAAAGAACGAAAAATAAAAGAAAATAATAAGGAAAGGATCTGTTCGGGGAAAACACCTCAGATTCAAATCCAGCGAGTCTCGTTAGAATCCTTTATTGACTAAATAACTTCTCATTACTGCACAACACAAGTACATGAAAAGTGAAATTCTTGATCCCTTTTACACGCAATAAACCTAAATACAAAAACACTTTTTGAAGCTATTTTACTGAAGTAGTTTCAGGTGTGTTTAGTTGTAGGTCATGTATCTAGGTGTTGCACTGAATTTGGCATACGACTTGATGACTTTATTCACAGCTTCAAGGAAGTCCTTCTCGGTGGCCACTTTTCGACGAGCACGAATAGCAAACATTCCTGCCTCTGTACACACACTTCGGATTTCGGCGCCTTTGAAACGGGGAAAAATAAATCAGAAAAACATATTGAGTTTAGTTTGATTCCACATAAATGAAGTGACAGAGAAATTCCTGGGATCATAAAGAAGGCTTACCAGTGCTGTTGGGACACAGTCGTGCCAGCAGCTCAAAGCGAATGTCTCGCTCAACACTCATGGAGCGGGCATGAATCTTGAAGATGTGAGTACGACCCTAAGATACACAAAAACATTTTTTTATGGAACAGTTTATATTCTGTGGTCAAAATGGTTCATACCGGTGCCAATACCACATAAAAACATTTTTTTATAGAAATAAATATATAAGCTTTGTTTCAGACATCACAGCTTAGTAGTAAGCACTATATATATATAAATACTTACATGTCAGTGAAAGTCTCAATGGTATTAGCAAAGCATACAAAAGGGGGGTGCGTAGTGGGTTGGGGGGCACTGGATGGAAAATGTTACTTACCCAGTAGATATCTGTTTATGGCAGCAGCACAGGTGGAAAAGTCTGTCAGATAAGGAGTTGTGCCCAGTAAATGCCAGTTCCACCCCTAAGCTTTTTGATGGAGAAGTGTGGCACAATAGTTAGAGCGGCAGACCCTGATGCAAAGATCTGGTCCGGGACCAGGGTTCAATTCCCACCTCAACAGGTCTTGGGCTCAATTCCCTTGGACCAGATAATTCTCGCCTCAGTGCCTAATCTAATTAATGGGCCCCACTCTGTAACTCTGGGCAATAGCTTGCTTAGTCTCCACAACGGCCCTCACAGCGCTTGGATGCTTGGCTTCACCTTGGGGCTGTCCAGGAGTGGGCTCCTCACAGGGAAAAGCCAGGAGGGGTTCCACAGCAGTATGCGTACAGCGCCTTGAGACCCTAACGGGCGAGTAGTGCACTATACAAGTGCAAGTTTACAGTTTTAAGCTGGATGAGCTGAGTGGACACTACTTTTTAAATTCCTCCATCTTGTTTGAAAGAAATTAGGCCAGTAGGGTTAGGGTTATGTACACTTCATAGCGGAAGTGGTCATAAGAAGAGTAGTCACCATAAAGGTGGTCAAGCCCATTGGCTACCACCTGGCACTCCCTGTAATGCCCCTAAACTGAGTATTTAGGGGGCACCCCTGAACCTCAGAACTCAGATCCTGACTACGTATGAAGACAAGGACACAGAGGAGTCGCACCTGCAGAAGAGGAAACAAAGAAGCAGCTTACTCGGTACCAACCCCACAAGTCTGACTGCTCACCTTGACACACTCTGCCCAAAAAGGCAACTTGTCCTGCAGCTGAGCCTCTATGAAACCCAGGAGGATTGCCTGCCTTCTACAAAGACTCAGATTCCAGTGAGCAGCGGAACTGCGACAAAGTTTTAAAAAAAGAACTCTGCAGCCCCGGGAACGGCAAAGACCCGCCACATCTGCACCAGACGACCACGACCCAAGGTGAAGCCAACCAACGGTGCCAGCCAAGTTCCCCTGCTGTATAGAGTCCGAGTCCACTCAGGTTTCACCCCTCTTGTCCTTACCCAAGTTGGCTGCAGCCTCTGCAAAAAGGCCCCCTCTCCTGCAGCCTTGTGGTGGGAGAAAACCCGATACCTCCAGCAACCACTGCACCTGTTGCAATCTGAGGTGGGTAACCGGTGCCAATGATGTCCCCCAGCTCTCCAGAGCTCAAGTCCACCCAGAGTCCCCCCTTGCAGGACTCCCCAACGACGCCTGAAGCCTCAGCATGACACCTAAGGGCACCCCTGCATCCTTCACCCCTGGGGAAAAGGACTGAAGGTGCACCTGCGTCCCTGAGCACCCAAAGTCTACCTACATGTTTGTTGACCCAAACTGCCTTCCTAGCCAGATCCTGCAGGCTATCTATAGGAGGTCCAACTCCCATAGGAAACCCTTGGGTACCCAATACTATATTGCACCCCTGCACCTGGATGCCCCAGTGCTGCCTGGAGTGATCTGCTGGTGTGGTTCTGATCAGTGCCCAGTACTTACCTTAACTCTCTGAGATTGGCCTCTTAAGTTGTTGTTAAACCAGTGTTTGCGGAACACTGTTTTCTTTCACAGGTTAACATTGAAGAACTCTGAGAATTGCACTAAGTGTTGATCTTTAAATCTAAAAAGTATTTATGCTTGAAAAAGTATTTACCTGATTACGAAGTTCTTGGGTTTGAAACATATATAAACAAAAGTATTTTTTTTCTAAATTGGTGTTGGATCTATTCTTGAGTGTGTGTATTGCCTCGGAGTACAACAAATGCTTAGCAGTACCCTCTGATAAGCCTAACTGCTTGCCCAAACTACCACAAAATAGAGCATTAGTTCTATCTGCTTTTGCCTCTGAAAACCAATTAGGGATCCACTGGACTCTCTGCATAGTGTACTTCTTTCTAGTGCACCATATCGAGAGTCGGCTTCCTACACCTCTGTTACAAGATGCCTATGTGTTTTCCTTCTCATTAGGAATTTCGTTAGAACGTTCTACCTTTAAAGGGTACTGTGTTTTATTGTATTTATTTTCTTATTACCCAACATTTACATAGCACTACCATTTTGACTAGAGGGTATTTCAGATTGCTCGATTAAACATGGACAACTGTGGTTGACTTGGTGGATAACCAATTGATTAACAGAATTATAAATCTGAGGTGTGATTTGGGTACATTTCAACAGGTTTCTGACATCAAATAACCTAGAAGTTGAGGAAGGGTGGGGCATGGTGTATGAAGAAATACAGTTTACTGTACAAGGATAGTGCAGATGGAGGTACGTAAAGGAAAAAAGAGGGTCCATTGCTCAGCCAAGGTATTTGTTGTGTCATCACTTTTCTCAGCTCTTTGAGACATGGATGTGTGCTAGTGATCTAACAAGATTTAGGATGAGGTCAGATTGTTGACTAGGCATGCCATGAGATGGTCTCGAGGCTGTGGTTCCCATGTCTGCATGATGCAGCTCACCTGATTGTTATCCGCTGGCTGGATTGTGAAAGGATCACTAAATCCACTTTAGAGCTTCAGAGCAGATGGTTTAATCCACTCTTTTTAACTTGAAACTAGAAAGTTATGGTTCACAAGATCTGAGAGTAGCAGTATCAAATGACTGCATTCATTTCAGGAAATAAGGGGGTTTTCTGGATTTTGGTCAGTATGGTTTTGTGCCTCACTTCAGTCTAATACCGACCACCATCTGTGAAGGAGGTTGAGGGGTAATTTCACCTTCAAGAACTCTGCTGGAATACAGCAAGTAAGAGCCTGCTTGTTAGGCAGCATTGTAGCAAATACAACTGGTTTGGAGGATTGTTGGATTTTTTCAGAAAGGCTTACAGCAATTGAATGCTTCAGAGACAGAGGACTAGAAAGTTATGGTTCACAAGATCTGAGAGTAGCAGTATCAAATGACTGCATTCATTTCAGGAAATAAGGGGGTTTTCTGGATTTTGGTCAGTATGGTTTTGTGCCTCGCTTCAGTCTAATACCGACCACCATCTGTGAAGGAGGTTGAGGGGTAATTTCACCTTCAAGAACTCTGCTGGAATACAGGAAGTAAGAGCCTGCTTGTTAGGCAGCATTGTAGCAAATACAACTGGTTTGGAGGATTGTTGGATTTTTTCAGAAAGGCTGACAGCAATTGAATGCTTCAGAGACAGAGGACTCTTCCGCCAAGTAAGGAAATATTGCCAAGGTTTAGGTTACCAGTGATAAAAGCTTGGAAGCAAAATGAGTACATGCTCTTTGGGCAGTGCAACTTCATTGTAAAAAGGATGGACAGCTATTAGCTGCACCTCTGCATAGCCAGAGCATGGGCCTGTTTGCCACCATAATATATACTTAATGAGAGGTTATAAATCTACATCTCAAATAAGCTGCCACATGCTTATTATTATTATATATACAGATGTTGTGCTAGCCTATTGGGATGTATTAGTACTCTACATGAACTGTAATTTGCCAGAATGGTATGCTAAATTATTCCTAATTATTCATGTTGAATCTCGCAGCCAACCAACGTGCTTTGCAAATGTCATATAATGACCACCATTTTCCTAAATGTCTTCTGCAGTAATGATTAAATCACTGAATTAAACTGCAGACATTAATACCAGACACTCAAACTCTAAACCCCTTTTGAGTGCTGTAAATCATTCTCAAGGTGTGACTAAGTATAGGGCACATTATTTAAAGTGCGAGTAAAAGTTCACATTCTGACCTCAAGATCAGGCAGGCTAAACTCAATCTTTCTGTCCAGTCGTCCAGGACGCATCAGAGCAGGGTCCAGTGTGTCGGGCCTGTTGGTTGCCATAAGCACTTTAATATTGCCTCTAGGATCAAAGCCATCCAGTTGGTTGATCAGCTCCAGCATAGTGCGCTGCACTTCATTGTCACCACCAGCCCCATCATCGAAACGAGCACCTACATGGGATTACAAGGACTGTTTAATATCAAAATAATTTGATGGTAAGAGTGTAATCATTTCAGATCCAAGACGGAAGAACACGGCAGAACGAGAACATTTACTGTTAAAGTATTTGTATCATGTTATTTATAAGACACTAGATATATATATTTATTTTAAAACATCCTAGGGTATACTGAAAGACATCACCATTCCCACATTTGGTACAACTTCTCAAAGGACTACTATGCGCAAATATCAAGCAGCACTCATATTTGCACATGGCAAATCTGAAAAAACATGGACAGTGACACACTCTAACAAACACTAACACAGTATGGCTCCTTAGGCTCAAGAGTTTTGCACTGTCTTTTGAATTCCACTTCGTGATCCCAGATAATAGTGCTACGTTTAGAATTGGTCTAAGCATAATCTACTGTCAAGAGTATCCACTTTAAGTCCTATACAGACTGTGGTTCTCACACTCACCACTGGGATCGACAACTGTGCCAGTTGTTAAGGGGGTCATTTGTTGATCACAGGATGAGTTTTGTGAAGCAATTGAGCAACAAAAAAAAACACATCAAACCACCAAATCAATCTAATAAAGAATCCACTATCTTTCTGTCAATCAAATTTTGATGCACCTTGATCGGGGTGTGGAATACATCTAGATGTGACTATTAAATGGTGTCTTATTAGAGTAATCCCTTATGCCACTAGAAAAAGACGATAATGGAACAGCTGTGTCTGTCTACACTATTAAGGCTTGGAAGCATATTTCCCCTGTGGAGTGCAACATTCAAGGAAGAGCCGTGGCCACCTTACGTGATATTTGCTTACCTATACTACCACCCTAACCATGTGCTCCATTAAAGGCTGGTTGCTATTTCACAGGGACTAAAACGGCAGTCGTTGCTTGGCAGTCTATAGTACAAAGAAATGAAGAACGACTCCTAATTTAGACATTGGGCTCATTGTCAGCCACCATATTTGATGGCCACAAACCAAAAGCGTGCAGATTCGAAAGCAGAGCAAAGAACCTTTGGTGCAAGCACTGTGTCCCAAAATAATTAGGATTCCGATTGCCTGCATGGCATCAGACAGGATCAATTATTAGCTATTGTTTGTATGAGATAGTCAGGGGGTTGGTGTCCTCCTTGTGTCCCCTAGATGTGGAGTTAGTGGGACTGGAGTAGGTTACCTGTGCTTGTGTACATGATTAATCAGTGTTGCTGTTGTTGTTGCTGCTCTAATTTCTTGTATAAACTGGACGATCATATAAAATTGACATTCATTTTATATCACGCCGTATGTGGATTTATTCAAACATAGAATTGGTCCATGCCTGGATCAGAACATTAAATGCTGATATTCATCTGTATTGAGTTAATTATCAAAACGAGTCCTCCTTGAGCGTGTTACATTAGAATTATAAGTACCCAGTTCTTGGGGGGATATTGGGTTACCCTGTCTATTATGGTAGTTACAAAATAATCAGTGGCAGTAAACAACATAACAATCAATAGTTTGGGGGGTGTTTCAAACAAAGGGCTGCTGGAATACTGAGAAGCAGCAGGCTACACCTTCTAAGGGTATTCCATACGTGGTACAAGTCTAGGGCTATGGTAAGCCTGGTTCAAACCAAAAGAAAGCCGCACAACAAACAGCTAGAACTTGCTGAGACCCATGTTAAGTCTATTGCTAGGAATATCGCTTAACCCACCCTTAAGCTTGTACCTTCTCTCACTGCGTGGTCATTCACTCCTGGATGAAGGGGCACCACTTCAAGGCCAGTGGTGAAAAAAGCAACTTCTTGCTGTTTTTAGAATCCACAATAGCAAAAATCCACAAATCAACTATAAAAATATTGAACATCTATCATATACCATCTCACCCATTCTGTTTACCTCTCTAGAGCAGTGGTTCCGAACCTGTGAACCGGGGACCCCTGGTGTTCCACAAAGCCTATTCAGGGGGTCCGCGACTGCTTTGAAAATTAAATAACATTAACAAATTAATAAAGGGTATATACAATTTAAAAAATCTAAATGTGAACATTTTAAAATGTTCTATAAAATGAAGGAATTTAAAATTAGAGGCTACAAATTAAGTTGGTGCGCTCATTTTGATTTGCATCGAATATAATGTAATAAGAACAACTAGTGGCCTCAGTTTAATTTAGAAAAAGGTCCAACCTCCCCATTAAAATTTTGCTTGTTTTATATTTGTTTGTGAATTAAATGAATGATTAAATATTTTGTGTATTTATTTGATAAATGTTTGTTTCTCTATTTTTTGTGTATTGTTTTGAGGTTCAAATACTTGAAAATGCTTAGGCTGGAGTCTCCTGCTTCAAGTAATGATTCAGTGGAGATCCCCGGATTCCAATAGTAAATCATTGGGGGACCCTGGGTTCCAGTAATGATTAAGTGGGGGTCCAGAGGAGTCAAAAGGTTAAGAACCACTGCCCTAGAGACTTTATTCACTACAGACTGCTCTTATATTCCAATAGGCACAGCCGCTCATGGAGCATGCTAGGGTTCAACCAGGACCCTTTTGCTTCCTGAGATGGCTGCTGTTAGGAGGAGTAAGGTAATCGGGTCCCTCGAGGGCCACTGTCCTGCTCCCACCTAAAACATGAGAGTTTTACTTAATTGAGGGCCAGGGCTAATATTTAACATCCGGGTGGTACTATATGTTTGCACATGAAATGTGTATTAAACTGGAGCAGAAGCAGAACCATTTCAGTCCAGTTAAAAAAGCTAAATCTGTGACTCGGCGGGAACTTTGGTTACATTTTTGGTCGTTTTGCACTCCTTATACTTTGAAAGGCAGTATGTGACACTTCCTAGAGGGCCTGAAAATGGCAAAACCTGGGGCCAGATGTATCAAGCGTCTTTGCATTCGCAAAGGGTGCGAATGCCCGTTTGAGAATGCAAAAATGCCTTTCGGTATGTATGAAAGGCATTCGCTATGCAATTTTAAGGAATCGCTAAAATAGTGATTCCTTAAAAATGCGAGCCCTTTCAAAAATCGCAAATTGCGATTCCCTAAATAAAAAATCGCAAATAAGGAATCCTTATTTGCGATTTCTTAAGCACATGTATTAAGCTTTTCCTTAATGCGAATTGGGCATTAAGGAATCGCAATTACCACCAAGTACAACTTGGTGGTAACCATCTGCAAAATTTAAAAATGCATTTTTGATATTGACATGTAACGTACACATGACCCTTTGGCATTTGTGCGCCATACATGTCCTAAATTATAGTTTTGGGGTGCAGCAGAGGGGGCCTTAGGCCCCCAGCATCTGGGGTTTGCATTTCCCAAACTGCAAATTCCAGTTAGGAATTCGCAATTTGGGAAATGCAAAAAATTCAGGCCAATATGTGCGAATGGGGTCTGTATTGCAATCTGCGGTTCGCTAATAGCATTTGTGATTTTTAATAAATTGCTATTACCGAATCGCAAATATGATGCATACCATTTTGCGACTCAGAAATAGGGAGTTCTTAAAAATCGATATTACCGAATCGCAAAAGGGTTAGATGACTCATCTGGCCCCTACTGCTTACCATTTTAAATGTAGCTGGCTACAAATAAATACAGAGAAACACAAACATGCACACAAACGTGCACCCATACACATACACACTTAACAAATAAGGCCTACAGTAAAACAAAATTCAAGGAGGTGCAGTACAGACAAAAGGACCAACTTCTTCGTGGCTGTGTTACTTGCAACTATTTAAAAGGCATGCAAATTACTAACTGGGGGGAAAGAGCTAAGCAGAGCACAGCCTACCCCCAATGGCATCAATTTCATCGAAGAATATTAGACAGGCTTTCTTTGTTCTGGCCATTTCAAAAAGCTCCCGGACCATCCGTGCTCCCTGCGTGAAAAATTATGAAGAGAAAATCAACTGGGGTAGAAAAGTAATATACTGTACTTTAGAGATTGTATTAAATGGCTTCTTAGTGTACGGAGTTAGAAGAAATGCAATCTGATAGGAATTTCTACAGCAACACGACAACAAGGAAGATTTATTTTCACCCCGAAAAAAGTATTAATTTGCAGCCTACGACTGCAAAATAGTCCTGGAAGCAAACAAGGGACTGGTAATTATCGACTGCTGTGCAGCACCACATAAAACAGAAAAGAAATCTGAGGCAATTTAGCTGAACTGGGGTTGGCTTATTTCCAGAATTAGAAACAATATGACATTACCTCGCCAACATACTTTTGCACCAACTCTGAGCCAATTACTCTGATGAAGCAGGCATCTGTCCTGTTGGCTACAGCACGAGCACACAAAGTTTTTCCTGTACCTGGTGGACCAAACAGCAGAACGCCTTTTGGAGGCTCAATCCCAAGATTGACAAAGCGCTCAGGCTGCAAAGATACAATAAATATAATTAGACAATAAGCAACAACTCACATTTCAACAGATCTGCAGCTGTCCAACTATATCCTGCATATTACAGTTGTCACAAATGACGTGCCTCGAGACCAAGGACACTGGATCCAGTTTTAATGATCTACGCCCATGCAATTAACAGCACATTGCTAATAACACTGCTCAAACTCCACCTTGTGCTTTTAAGTTTTGCTGTCGAGCAACTCTTCCAAGCACCGGAAGATGTGATTCTCATTCAAAGAACATAGGAAGATGTCAAATTCTTTCCACGTACGAGGTTTTTCTTTAAAACAATAATGTATTTGGGAGTAAAGTATAAGGTGATTATGAATTAGGTAAAACATTGCTTAACTACAAGATTTTGGCAGCTCCAGGCTAGTCTAGATTCAACTGGTGTGCATCATCCCATGATCTAGCGGTTAGGTTTGCAAAAGTTTATAGTTAACTTGAATAAGGCATTTTGCGCAGGCACTGATCGCAGGTGGATTCAGTACAAATCATAACGAGGCCAATGAGAATAAGTAGTCCCACACAGAAGATAACATCTTCAAAGTCCGTTTCCCCAGCACTCTGTAATGTGTACAGTTATTGTGCAGTAATGTCACAGATTTGTTTCTTTAGTCCAGAAAGCACATACACTTCTGAATCCACAGCCGAAAATTAATCTAATGATATTGTCCACTATGTAGGGCATTCTTGGTTTCTGATCCATGTCATCATGAATCATGCTGCACCCACTTTTTGTCGACATCTAAAACATTTTATTCAAGTAATCCAAACGCTTTTCCTAGTCCAACCACTAAATGGAGGGCAGATGCAAAGCATGCCAATCTAGAACAGGTTAACACAGCAGACTACTGAAGATACTGTAGCTCCAATACTGGAGACCGCAAAACATTTTTCACTACCACTCAGTCCGTCCTTTATATGTTGGAAAGTAAACATTGTGGACTGAACATGTAACTTACATGAAGCAGAGGAGTTTCGACAACCTCCCTGAGTTTCTCTATCTGTTCTTTGCATCCCCCAACATCGCTGTAAGTGACATCAGGCTTCTCCTCCACCTTTGTGAAAACAAAAGACATATTTCATCAAATGCAAAACTGAACTAAAGCGTTCCTTTCACTGTTCTGACACAAGAAGAAGCTACAGGCACTTACCTGCATCATTGTGACGGTTGGGTCAATCTTCGGAGGAAGCGGTATGTGGATCTGATACTTATTTCTATCTACACTAAAATACAAAAGAAAACAAGGTAAGGAAATGGTTTTCCCTTAAGATGAAACTATTTTAGCGTACTGAAGCTCAGACTCAAAAGGTACAATTTCCAAATTAATACTTATTGTGGCCAAAAGGGATCCAGTATGAAAATCCTGGAGGAAATAAAAGCAATAGTTGCATTCCCTGAACAAGGCTATTAACTATTGAGAATGTGGGTAGCTGTAAGTCGTACGTTTTCAAAACAAACTTTTATTTATCAAATCTTTTTCAAAGACCAACTACCTCCCCAAGAATGCATTTTAGGGGGAACGTGGTACAGAGGCTCTTCTTTAGAATCCGTGAGAGTTGACATGGTGTACAGTAGACATGGCAAAGAAAGACGGGGAAGACAGTAAGATATCTTGGGAAGTGTTAAGCCTCAGATAAGTAACAATCAGGTTCTTCAGCCTGACAAGAGGCCTCTAGGCACCAAAGTTAAATGTGGCAGTACCAGTGAAGAACACGTTACTTACCCTTTAGTAATGCCTTATCTGGTAAAGACTATCTAGCTGCAGATTCCTTATCTTAGAATATTTCCTAGGATTCAGACTGGATCCAGAAACTTTGCTTCGGTAGGTGGTGGTGTTCGGCTCTGTGTGTGGTGGAAGGGACGTGCACAGTGCCTAGACAGGCGTCACCTCTGCGCGCTGACGTCAGTTTCATTTGTTTACTTTTCACACCAAAAGAACACTAATCACTGTTGCACTAAGTTAGGGCCCTTAAAAAAGGAACAACCGTTTACTATAAAACCTGTTTGCAGAGCGGGGAGGATTGGTGGTTTGGTAAGGAATCAACAGCTAGATAGTGTCTCTACTAGATAAGGCATTATTGAAGGTGAGTAACTTGTTCACCTGATCAAGACTTTAGCTACAGGTTCCTTATCTTAGAAAAGATACCCAAGCAGTACCTCCCCAGAGGTGGGGACTGTGGTACGGATTAAACTAATAAGTCCTGTAGGAGCGAACAGGGAAAATGACGATCACGCCGGACCGACTGTCCAGAGGGTACTGCTTTGTAAACATATGCAGGGAAGCCCACGTTGCTGCCCGACAGATATCCAGGACAGAAATTCCACAAGCTAACGCATTGGTCGCAGCCTTGGCTCTGATGGAATGAGCCTGTAAGCCTTCACTATGTTGCCTTTTGGTCAATGCGTAGCAGATCTTGATGCAAAGCACTATCGATCATGAGATGGTCCGTTTCTGCACCTCATTCCCTTTCTTTGCTCCGACGTACCCCATGAAGAGTAGATCGTCCACCCGGGCGTCTGTTGTGTAGTCAAGGTAGAATGACAATGCTCTTTCTGGGTCCAGTTGATGAAGTCTTTCCTCTTCTTTAGTGGGGTGAGGCAAAGCATGAATGGTAGGTAGAGTGTTGGATAGTCCTACATGAAAAAAAGGTTACCACTTTCATAAAAAAAAAAAATAAAAAAAATAATAATAATATGCTCTAGCCCAAAGGACCAGCCTGTCTGGGTACATGTTGACCTACGGATAATGTGCCAACAATGCCTGTAACTCACCTACTCGCAAGGGAGATGTTATTGCTACTAGTAAGGTCAGTTTTATGGTGAAAAGCAGTTGTGTAGTGCTCATAGGGAGCACACATCAAAAGTGTGAGATCTAGGTTGAGGTCCCATTGTGACATAACGAAAGGTGCAGGTGGGAACATATATTGAACACCTTTCAGAAACGTATGTACAATAGGGGATTTGAAAAGGGATGGTTGACCTGGCAACCACATAAATGCAGAGATGGGGGAAAAGAGATCTATTCAGCAAAGTCAAAGCAGAACTGTGCTAAGGTAAGAATATACAGAACTTGGGAAAGGGGTTCAGATAGACGGCCAACATGTTTATCTGTGCACCATGTCACGAACTAGCTCCAAAGACAGACGTATACCATCTTTATGGAAGAACACCTGCTGCTAAGATAACATTGCAGACTTCGGGCAGAAGGGTGAAAGCAGTCAACTGTCTCTGTTCAATCTCCATGTATGAAGGCTAGGTGTTTTCAGGTTCGGGTGCAGAACCCCGCCCTGCTGTGACAGAAGATCCTCCCGAAGAGGCAGCATGATCGGAGGACCAGTGTTTATGCTAAACAGCTCATGTTACCAGGCTCTCTGTGCCCAATCTGGAGCCAAAAGAATAACTTAGGCCCAGTCATTCCTGATCTTTTTGAGAACTCTGGGCAGGAGTAGTATTAGCAGAAAGTCGTACAGGAGGCCGGAAATCTGCTTGAGACGAAAAGCATCTCAGAGCGAGAGCAACCTTGGAAACTCCAGCGTGCAAAACTGCTGACATTGCGCTTTCTCTGCAGAGGCGAACTGATTTAACCAAGGGTCTCCCCACTCTTGGAAGAGATCTTTCGCCACCCAGATGGAAACGCCATTCATGATCTGCTGGAAGGAAGGCTGAGTTTGTCCACTCTGGCATTCAGAGAGCCCGCCAGGTGTTAACCTAGTATTCCAGCCAAGTCCAGAGGCGCAAAGCCTCTAGACAAAGGGTCCATGACCCCACACAGCCCTGTTTGTTGGAATACCACATGGCTGGTTGTTGTCTGTGAACACCTGTACCAGCCTTCCCCTGATCAAAGGAAGAAAGGTTTTCAATGCCAATCGGATCACTTGAATCGCCAACGGTTTGATGTGGAGCCCAAATTCTGCCAGAGACCAGAGTCCTCTGATCTCCACTTCCTCTTTCAGAAGGCCACCCCAGCACAAATTCATCTGTCACTACAATCAGTTATGGATGGGGAAGAAAGAGGGGTCTGTCACTGACCGAATCTCAGTTCGTTAGGCACCAGAGCAGGTCTTCTGCAGTTCCCTTCAAGATTTGGACCATGTTGGAGAGATTATCCTGATGCTGTACCCAATGGAACTTAAGGTCCCACTGCACAGCGTTCCTATGCCATATGTCACAAGCAGGATGCAGAAGGCCATGAGGTCCTGCAACCTCAGAGCCAGTTTCACGGAAATCCAGGACAGAGGCTGAAACATCAATATAATATCCTGAATATCCTGGACTCGCCAATCAGGAGGATAAGCCTGAAACAGCACCATGTCCAGAACAGCTCAGATGAAAGGGAGCGTCTAAGAGGGAGTCAGGTGTGCCTTTGGCACGTTGATAGTGACCCCAGCAAATGCAGAAGGTTCGCTGTAGTCTGGGGGTGGGAGATTACTGCCTGTGGCAAGCCTGCCTTCAACAGCCAATCGTCAAATTCGGAGATGACTGGAACACCCTAACCTCCGGAGGTGAGCGGCGACCAAAGGCCAAAGGGGAGCTCAGAAAACTAAAAGTGCTTTTGGCTGACTGTGAACCACTGGTAATGCCTGTGGGCAGGCAGGACAGCGATGTCAAAATATTGGTACTGAAAGTCCAGCTATATTATAGAGTCTTCTGGGTCCGGGGCAGGAAGGACTTGGCGAGCATCTTGAATGTCTCCCTTTTCAGGAGGAGATTTAGAAGGCACAGATCTAGAATGGAACGAAGGCCTCGCTCATTCTTGGGCACCAGAAAGTAGTGCGAATAGCAACCACACCCTACATCTGATGCTGCCACCTTCTCTGTAGCTCCATTGGCCAAGACAGCTAACACAGTTCCTGACTGTGAGAAAGTAGCCTCTTTCTAGCATGGTTACCCCCACTTTTGGCCTGTTTGTGAGTGTGTGTCAGTGTGTTTTTATTGTGTCACTGGGATCCTGCTAGCCAGGACCCCAGTGCTCATAGATAAAATCCTATATGACAGTGTGTTTTGCTTGTCTCATTGGGATCCTGCTAGCAGTGCTCATAGTTTGTGGCCTAATGTGTGTGTTGTCATTAGTGCTTACCTGTGTCACTGAGGCTCTGCTAACCAGAACCTCAGTCCTTATGCTCTCTCTTAAATTTGTCACTATAGGCTAGTGACTTCATTTACCAATTTCAATTGGCACACTGGGCCCCCCTATAAGTCCCTAGTATATGGTACCTAGGTACCCAGGGCATTGGGGTTCCAGGAGATCCTTATGGGCTGCAGCATTTCTTTTACCACCCGTAAAGAGCTCAGACAAACCCTTTCACAGGACTGCCATTGCAGCCTGCTTGAAATAGTGCACACACTATTTCACAGCCATTTTCACTGCACTTAAGTAACTTATAAGTCACCTTTATGTCTAACCTTCATTTAATGAAGACTACGTGCAAAGTTACTAAGTGTGAGGGCACCATTGCACTACCAAAGGTGCCCCCACATAGTTCAGGGCCAATTCCCGGGACTTTGTGAGTGCGGGGACGCCATTACACGCATGCACTACCTATAGGTCAATACCTATATGTAGTTCACAATGGTAACTCCGAATATGGCCATGTAAGTTGACTAAGATTATGGAATTGTCCCTCCCATTCCAAATCTAGTATTGGGGAGCCAATTCTATGCATCCTGGGGGCTCCACCATGGACCCCCAGTACTGCCAAACCAGCTCTCTGAGGCTTGCAATGCAGCTACAGCTGCTGCCACCTCACAGACAGGGTTCTGCCCTCCTGGGGTCTGAGCAGCGCAGTCCCAGGAAGGCAGAACAAAGCATTTCCTTTGGGAGCAGGGTGTTCACCCTCTCCATTTAGAAATAGATGTTACAGGCTGGGGAGGAGTAGCCTCCCCCAGCCTCTGGAAATGCTTTGAAGGGCACAGATAGTGCCCTGCATGCATAAGCCAGTCTACACTGGTTCAGGGACCCCCCCACCCCCCACAGTCCCAGCTCTGACGCGAAAGTGGACAAATGAAAGGGGAGTGACCACTCCCCTGTCCATCACCACCCCAGGGGTGGTGCCCAGAGCTCCTCCAGTGTGTCCCAGACTTCAGCCATCTCGTTTTCCAAGGTGTGGGGACACTCTGGAGGCCTCTAAGTGGCCAGTGCCAGCAGGTGACGTAGGAGACCCCTCCTGATAGGTCCATGCCTGATAAGGTAGCCAATCCCCTCTCAGGGCTATTTAGGGTCTCCCCTGTGGGTTCTTTTCAGATTCTACTTGCAAGTTTCCAGCAGGAATCCTCTGCAATTACTACTTCATCCTCTGGCCTCGGTTCAACGGCATACTGCTCCAGGAACTGCTGTAACAGCAACAAAGTATCCAGAAGGGCTAGTTTTCCTCTGCAACTTCAGCTCCAGCCAGCAACTGCGACAGTTTCCACGGTGTGCACACTCTGGGGACTCCCGGTCGTCAACCTGCACCAGAAGGACTGCAGAAATCTCCAGTGAAGTGGCGTAGTCACTTCCCTGCTCACGCAGGCACAGTCTAAGTCGACGACTGGTTCTCTTGGACTCCTCTCCTGGCGACAAGCGTGCTCCTTGGAACACAGAGGGTGGACCCCATCGACACAGACAGTCCTGAAGTCCTGAAGTCCTGCTGTCCCAATTAGGAGAAGGTAAGACCTTGCCTTCCCCGAGAACAACAGTACCCCTGTGCACATCATCTTCTTCACCTCCTGAGGCCTCTGTGGACTATTTGCAAAATTCCTATGTGCTCAGCCTGGCCCAGGTCCCCAGCACTCTATACTGCGACGCTCAACTCACTGAGTTGTTCTCCGGCGGCGTGGGACCTTCCTTTGTAGTGCTGCACCAACCGCATTTTGCACCTCCTTTAGCCCAGTGTCCTGGGACTCCCGTGGGTGCTATCTGGTGTCCTGAGGGTTCTATGAAGTGCTGAGAGCCCCCTCTTCCTCCTCACACAGCGTTGAGGCCCCCAGGTCTCTCATGGGTCCAGATACCGCAAATTTGATGCAAAACGCGACTTTGCTGGAACCAAGACTTGTTGGAGAATTCCAGTGCCAAAATTCACCTGCATCCAACTTCTCTTCGTGGGACATCCAGTGCATCACGCAGGAACACTTCCTTGGGTGCATTTCTGCATTCTTCATCCAACCAGGGACTCTTCTTTTGCACCCTCTTCTGGGTTGGCAGGGGCTCCTGTCCTTCCTGGAACTTCTTTCGACTTCTGGACTTGGTCTCCTTCCTTTGAAGGTCTTCAGGTCCAGGAAACCTCCATTTGTTATTTGCAGTCTTGCTTGGTTCTTGGAATAACTCTAATCACAACTCGTAGTGTGTCCTAAGGAAACTTGCAGTACTTTACTCCTGCTTTTCTGAGCTCTGGGGTGGGGTAATTGACTTACTGTTACTGTATTCTTACTCTCCCGGCGATTCTGCACACAGTACACTTGTCTAGGGGGGAATTTGTGATTTGCATTACACTTTCTTAGTATATGGTTTGTGTTGCCGCAGACCTATTTTCTCCCATTGCATTCTATAGCATTTCCTATTTTTTGCACTATCCTATATCTAATTACTTACCTTATTTTGGTGTCTAGTGTATATATTGTGTATAATACTTACCTCCAGAAGGAGTATTGCCTCTAAGATATTTTTGGTACGGTCACCCAAATAAACTACCTTTATTTTTGGTAACACTGAGTATTGTCTTTACTTGTGTATAAGTACTGTGTGACTATAAGTGGTATTGCAGGAGCTTTGCATGTCTCCTAGTTCATCCTAAGCGGCTCTGCTATAGCTACCTCTATCAGCCTAAGCTGCTAGAGCACTACTACATTTCACTAATAAGGGGTAACTGGCCCTGGTGTAAGTACCCATGGTACCGACTACATACCAGGCCAGCCTCCTACACTGAAGGAGCAAGGAGAAGTGATCCTCCGTCAGCTTGTTCTAAGTAGGTGGCATAGGTGGTCACAAAGGGGAGGGAGTAGCCCATCTGGACAAGATGCAAAACCCAATGGTTGGATGTCACTGACCTCTAATAGTACATGTGATGGCTTCCCCTCGCCGTCCCCCCCCCCCTAAACTAAAGGGGTTTAGAAGCAGAGGCAGAGGCTGCTGGGAGGTGGGTGGTGGTGGGAGGGGGGATGGTGAGGACTGTGTCGACTTCTGGCTACCTATCCCATGTTGTCTGTGTAAACCGCATACTTGGTCACAAAAGGATTTTGAAGCTTGCTGGCTGTGGTGAGTGGGAGTGTAGAGACATGGTTAAAAGTCCCAAACGTGGCCACGAAAGAGGCAGAAGGCAGACTGGGGTCAGCAAGGGGCCATGGAAAGGACCTGGCTGTAGCCCTGCTGTCTGTCCTTCAGGCGTTCCAGCGCTGAGTCCGCCTTTTCTCCAAACAGGCAGAAGCCATCAAAGGGCATGTCGATGAGCAAGACCTGGACAGCTCCCGAAAAGCCAGTATTTTTTTTAACCAGGCTACGGTCTATGGGCCACTGACGATGAAACCGTTCTGGTCAGCACGTATGTTGTGTCTAACCCACATCTGGTGATCTACTTGGCTGTTTCCATCCCATCAGCAATTGCTTGAGAGAGTATGGCTCGGGCCTCCTCTGAGACCATGGGCAGCACTTGCACAACTGAGTCCCATATTTTATGGGAGTATCAGCCTAAGAGGCACACAGGGTTTACCTAACGCAGTGCATGGTCGGCTGAAGAGAACATCCTCTTACTGAAGGTATCCAGCCTTCTGGATTCCCTATCTGGTGGAGTGGAAGAGAATGCTCTGCAGTTGATTTTTGAGGTAGAGGCCTGTTCCACCAAGCTCTCTGGGGTGGGGTGCTGTGTGAGAAAACTGGCGTCCCCTGGGGTGGCGTGATGGCAGCAAACAATTGTCCTATGATCTGGAGAGCCTGTGCAGGGCTTGAACCAGACTCCGAGTAAGACGCAGATAAGAAATTCATTAATTGGGAGTACTGGTTCGGCTGGAGTACCTATGTCAAGACGTTTGTCTTGACTGCCACTGAGGGTAGTGTAACTACCAGGACCCTCAGCTGTCCTCCGCAATACCACTTAGAATAAGGCACCCTCCTCCACAGCCAAGGTAGAGGGAGAGACCAGGCCAGTGTCTGTGGAGATGACAAGTCCACTGGTATCTGCCAGATCCTCATACCAGTCACTTCCGGGATCTTATAATGCATGGTATCTATAAGGGTCTACTGATCCCTCCCAATCACCACCCAATCCAGGCCCGTCATAAGAATAAGGCACTTGTTCTGATATGTGGATTCTGCCCTCAGTCAGCACCGGAGCTGTTATTGAACGACTCCCATTAAGCTCCATATCTGAGTAGGGTATGATGATGGGGGCAGCATCACCACTGGGCGCCGGTGGCACCGGGGGACATCGGTAAGACGTCAGGGAAGGGCAAGGTCGTTCAATCAGTGCTGCTCCGGATCCTTCAATGGATCCTCGTGACCTGGCTGATGACCAGGGCAAACCTGTCACCAGAAGAGCAGCAGGGACCCCTCCCTGGCCCGTGGGCACTCCAAAGAGGTAGCGCCACACTAAAATGAGGTACAATTATTTAAGCTGGGTCGGGGTCACTCCGGCTCCTGGAAATTCAGGACGGTGCAGAAACAACCCAGGTGGAGCCTCCACCACACTGCTAGGTCTTGATTGGAGGTGTCCCCACGACTCAACCAAAAACTTGCGTAATGAGGTCAAAGACCTCTTCAACATCTTTGTCTTCTTGTGGGACTTCTCAGACAGCTTGAAGTGAGACGGCGATCGCCGGGTACCATTTCGCAAACGATCTCAGGATCTTCCGGGTGACTGGGAGCTGGAATGTCACAGAGTCGACTGATGCTAGGTGGCGAGGTGCGCTGCCTCACTGCCTTTGGATGCATACCGCGGCAGTCCTCGCAGGTCTTGGCATTGTGGTCTCGCTCAAAACACCAGAGACAAACCAAATGCAGATCAGTCATCGACATCTGTCAGTGACGGACACAGAATGGTTTTAAAACCTGCCATTTGGTGGACATCCTTCACACCAGTAGACAAAGTCTAAAATAATCTTCGACAAAAGGTTGGAAGAGGTCAGTCAAAAAGTGACCAGGGGTAGTTCTTCTCCAGATCTGCGATCACTGGCGTAGAAAAAAAAAAAAAGAACTGATGTCAGTGTGCTGGGGTGGCACCTTTATGGGCACCACGCATGTCACTTTCATTGCAGACGTCGCCCCGCAGAGCTAAGCGATGCCACCTACTAGCTTGCAGGGGTACTGCTTTCTAAAATCTCTGGATCAAATCTAATGCCTGGGGAATATTCTAAGGTAAGCTATTTGTGGCCAGAAGTCTCTATCGGATGTGGATGCCAAGTTCACAAATCACTTCCCTTTCATCAAACATACATAAATCCAGACTGAGCAAGGATAGCTGCTCCTTTACAATGCAAAATAGTGCTTCAGCCTGTCAACATTTTTGAGTAAGGGCAAGTACGTTTTCCTGGTGCTAGAGCTCTGCAAACGATTCACAGAGTCTGACTGCGATTCCAATAATGCCAAAAATGACCTACTATTCTCTATGCACCACAAGGTATCTCGCGCACGTCTGGCCTTCATTCAACACTGACCTCTCATATTTTAAATGTTGGCATTTATTTAAACATAGAAGTAAATAATTAGGAATGCATAACAGCAAGTATTGTGATAGAATAACAATGTAAGTACCCAGATAGTTACATAAACATTTGCCACCAATTGCTAGAGAGAGGCCAGGTATCCCAAAGCTCAAGTTACAAACCTTTAGATAGAAAACAGGCAAAGAGAGCATCATTCAAAGCAGAAGCTCCAGTTTACAACTGCATTATTCACGGCAGCAGAATGCCTCCATGATAAAGGAGAGACTTATTCAAGATACCACCGATTTTTGCCAAACCGCTAAGATGCAATTCAGTGTAGCATAGCTAGGAGTCAACTGCATGCGGACATCTTCGGCTGTTGTTTATTCCAGTATGTCACTAATCCAGTCTTTACATTTTTAGCACAAATCCTCTACAATCCAATTCTTACCCAACTCGCATTCCTTCTTCAATGTCTGTGGGAGCTACTTGATCACTGAGATCCACTACAAACTTGGCAAACTGTTTGACATTGATGATATACTTTGGATCTTCTGAGTCGGCATTGATTATCTTTGTACATCTAAAAGAAGAAAAAAAAAAGTTAAACAAGTAAATTAGAATGTAGCCGAATATTATCTTTTCACATTGTTAATGTAAAAGCAATTTAATAGTCAAATAAAAGAAGAGACGTCTCGGGCAGGGCGGGGGACAGAGGGGAGCTGTCCAGGCTGCATGGAGCTGGAGGGACAGAGGCATCAGGAGATTAGAGGCAGATAAAAGATTGAAGTTGCAAATCCATTATCCCTCTAGATGCTTATCAGTTATCCACAGTGCTGCTGATAAGGGAAAGCAAACTAGAAATGTGGATAGAGGAAAAGCTGTCAATAGGTTAAAAAACAACTAGGAGATGGAGAATATCAGACGTTGTTCTAAAGAAAAGGATTCCAAACTAACAGCCAATGTCTTTTGGGAATTGCAGTTGGATATAAAGGGAATGTGGCAGGAATTTCAGCAAGCTCCAGACTTAAGGGGTCTGAACATGAGTAGGGTGTACAAAAACTAAGGATTTTAAGGTATTTGTAAACACAGTGCGACCAACCAAAGTCTATGCCAGGAGGATAGGGTAGTGGAACACCAAGTTTCCTCTATATTTGTATTACTTTATTTACGGTAGTTTGATCAACAATGAACATTACAGACAAAAAAAGAAGCAGATTCAAAAGCAATGACAACGCACATAATGGATAATGTCCTCCCTTACTCTGGCAAATGAGCCAATGGATATGGGTTTCAGCCACTATTTAAGACAGTCTGACCATGAGGGCATTCACGGACCTCTGACCGCGAGTCAGCACTCATTTCTCACACACATTCCATGGGGGATTCATCCCACTTTCCTACAGGTGTGTCACAGGAGCCAACCACCAGCCAAAATCGTTGTGGTTTGTAGGAAGATGTGGAGACCAAACACATTTGGGTCGGCTGGTAGGAGGTAGCATGGAATAATAGAGGTTCAACTGCTCATCACGGCAGATCAGATTTACTAATCAGCCTTTGATTGTGGGTGAGCCCCCATACACATGCCTTCCTCCTCTTAGCTAACAAGAAGGCCACAGATGCAAGACGATGCATACCCACAGAGAAGAGGCAGTGTACCCCACGAGCCCAGTCAATGGTTAAGGAGGTATATCTAGGTCCAACATAGAGGACATATGCTTGGATATTTCCATCCAGTATGCCTGTGTAGTGGGACAGAGCCAAGCAGGGAGTATAAAGTTATTATGCAGATCATGACAGCTCACACAGGTGGAATCCTAAACCAACCCTCTCCTATGCAAAGGCGCATGTGTGCTATAAAAAGGATGCAAAAATTTGAAGTGAAGTAAAGGTACCCTATTGTTGAAGGAGGTTGCTCCTGTTTGAGCACAACAGTAAAGTTTGGATAATATGTTCCCATTATTCCTTCACGCAGGGTGTCACCATAATCTTTTACAAACTATGCTTTTAACAACTAAGTAATGTCCTGAAAGTTAAGTAGCTTCTTGAAAAAAAGTGAAAGGGACTTATCTAGGAGTAGTGTAAAGCACTTGCAATACCACAGCAGTTACGCAGCAGCTTATCACTCCTCAAAGGAGCCACAGAGTGTTGCAAAAATAAAGGTACTTTATTATCATAACACTGAACTAGATTACTTATAGGCAGTCCCCCGAATGGAGGTAAGCACACACACACACACACATACACACACACACACACACACACTCTGATTAATAGGAATTAGCATATAGAAACAACAAGCAATGGCAAAAAGTAGTGAAAAATAGTTAAGTCCCTACTTTGGGGGTGGGGGGAGCATATACTAAAATAGTGGAATGTGAAGTGAAGGCCCCCACCCAAAAATATGGAGTGGTTAGAAGGGAGTTGTAAGAACGTGGACACCCAAAGGTGAGTAACTAGGTGACCCCCAGTGGCCAGGACAGCAGAGGCAAGTACCTGCTCTTCCTAAGAACTAACAAGGGTCGCCGGGTCGCAGTTGGTCAGTGGACAGGAGGACGACCAACAAGCCTTGGCAAATGCAAGTTGAAGCAAAAAAAGAGTTGCAGAGTAGAAGAGGACCAGCAAGGTCCAGGGGACTTGACCCTTTGAGGGGAGTCCAGGCTGACCCTCGGCAGTCGGGAGAGCCAGCAGAAGCAGTTGCAGCCCCGACAGCCAACCCACTGGCAGCAGGCACAGCAAGTTGCAGTGAGGCCCAGTCAGCACACTTGGAGGAGTCCCACATCGCTGGAGCAGCAAAGGAGAGACCGTCCTTGCAAGGATGAAGTGCTGGAGGCCAGGGCTACCTGAAGATCCCTTGGAGCAGGAGTCAACAAGACTTGGCTGCTCCAAGAGTCGCAGTGCACAGAGGTACTGTCCTGCAAGGAGAGGCAAGGGCTCACTGTCTCCCAAGTTGAACAGCATGTAGAGAGGACTAAGGGGACCACTCATACTCACCTCCTCTGTTGGAGATTCTTCCAGGAGCCAGATGACAGAAGATACCAGCAGCCGGCTGTCGTCGTTTTAGTTGCCTGCGGATGCAGTGGAGTGACTCCTTCACTCCAAGGGAGATTCCTTTTTGTTTCGTTGGTGCAGCAGAAGTCTTGCCGACCCCAGAGGATGCACAGTCATGGAAATGTTGCAATTGCTGGAAGAAGCCAGAGAAACAATGCTGCAAGACGAAGGCCTTTCAGGAGTTGCAGTCTTGTTTGGTTTCTAAAGAGTCCACCAGCGGTTCCGGTGGCCAGGAGCAGAAGAGGTTGTTGCAGAGGAGTCCTAGTGGAGTCTTGCACGCCAAATCTAGAGACCCAACCGGAAGGGAGTCCCTAAATAGCCCCAACAGGGAGATTGGTCACTCTGCAGGGAGACCACCTATCAGACGGCGTCACTGACATTAGTCATCCGTCCTGACAAACTAGATGCTCCCAGGGGCCTCTGAACATCTTATATTCAAGATGGCATAATCGAGTGGCCACCTGGAGGAGCTTTAGGCACCATCCCTGGTCACTCCTCTTTCTTTTGTGTGCTTTTGCACCAGAGCAGGGACAGAGGTCCCTAGACTGGTGCACACCAGATTATATACAAGGAGGGCACCAAATGTGCCCTTCAAAGCAAGCCGGTGGCATGGGGAAGCTTCCCCTCCCAAGCCACGTAACACCTATTTCCAAAGGAGAGTGTTGCCTCCCTCTGCCACAGGAAATCCTTTGTTCTGCCTTCCCCTGGCTTGAGCTGGTCAAGCAGCAGGAGGGCAGAAACCTGTCTAAGAGACTGCAGCAGCGTGGGCTGCCTACAAACCCTGGATGACTGGAAGGAGCAATACTGGGGTGTCCTCAGAGTGCATGGAATCATGCCACCAATACTGGCATTAGTATAGGGGTATGATTTCGACATGTGTGATACCAACCATGCCTAGGTTCGGGGTTACCGTTATGTAGTTGGACCATATGGAGTTGTGGCCAGTGCATGGGTAAAATGTCTTCCCCGCACTTACGAAGTCCAGGGCATTGGAACTAGAGTTCGTAGGAGCCCCTCTGCTCATGCAGGGGTGCCCTCACACATAGGAACTTGCACCCTGCCCTCTGGGCTAGGAGGGCCTCCCTTAGGGGTGACTTACACTGAGCGGGTACAGTGACCAGTAGTGAATAAGTGCATGCACCTTTTCACCCAGGCTGGAACACATTTTACATGGTCTCCTATGGGTGGCATTATACATGCTGCAGACGATGGGAGACCTCTGGTGTACCAATGCCCTGGGTAGCATATACTACATACTTATATGGGTACACCAGTATGCCAATTGTGGGGTGTAAAGGGTGCAAAAGTAACAAATTTAGAGGAGAGAGAGAGCACAATCACTGGGGTCCTGGTTAGCAGGATCCCTGTGAAAAAAGTCTTAGCATGCTGATAGCAGGCACAAAGTGGGGGTAACCATGCCAAAAAGAGGGTACTTTCTTACACCAGGACAAAGATAATATAGTAGAGACATTAACAATTGGTCATTTTCACTCATATGTGAATCCAATGAGTGGCATGATGCTGGAGTGTGGGTTGTATCCATCACTAGAATCTTTTTTTATGATAGGGTTAGACCTCTGCGCAGACATGAAGATGTGGGGCTTATTTTTATAGATGATCTTGAGCTGAACTTGATACAGTATAGCATACTTGATTCCCGCCTGGCACAATTTCTATTTTAACGGCAAGTACTCACATGAAGCCTTTCGTACTGACATTGTAAAATCTGGGTAAAGTGATACTGAGAATCCCTTGTCAGGAATAGTTGCTCTCGTGCCAGACACAGTACTATAGCCCAATCTCTAAAGTTCAGCAGCTGGGATATAATGGGGAAGTGGGCAGCAATGGGAGGTGGTCTGGGCCCCTGGGAAGGGTGCGCTTGTTCAATAGCAAACAGAAGTGAGAACCCAAAAGAGTGCAATAAGGAGTATTTTTAAAGTAGATCATGAGATCGCCTACAAAGGTCGATACCAGGATACAAGATACCAATCTAACATAAATTGCTGCAGCGAGATCGAGGCCCTAGGTCCTAATTTTTTGCCCTGATCACATTGAGGACTGTTAAGAAGCTTCTCCCGCCTGTGGAATGAGTCATCCTCGATTGCTGAGATACTCGTTTCCACTGCTGTGAACGTCCATCTTGCTTTTCCAAGGTGTGTTTAACCTGGCTCACCCTATCTGTTATTAAGTCCAGTTTGGTATCAATAGAAAGCAGACTCTTTTGCATGGTGAACAGAAGAGTCTTAAAGCCCCAAAACTTTATTGGCCCCACTCCCGACTGTGCTGCTTTGCTCTATGACTGAGACAACTGTCTGAAGGCCCATCTGGCATCAAAGGCAATTTTGGACTGCTTAAATTCATGCTTCTCCATATCTGGTTTGGAGTCACTCTCCGTGCTGCACCCTCCCCCAGTGTAGTGCTGGAGCCTCTATGGACGTGAAAGAAGGGCCACGATTAGCAGTTACCAGGATGTATAATGTGCTGCAGACTATGCCATCTAGGTGAGGGGGAGTCTCGCAATTAGGCTGTGCCCCGTTTTATGTATCCCACATGGGTTGGTCCAGCCTCGCGCCAGACGTTCTGTCCAAGCACAGTGGAATCTAGGTGGAGGGTCGCAGAAGTGACAAACAGGGCATGGGAATACGCAGACCGGAGCACCACACATCACCAATGGGACTGAGGTATAACTATAGGTATTCGTCAGTGATGCAAAGTCACTCTTGATGTTCCCCCCTGCAAATGAGTGCCTGACTTGCCAAGGACGTAAAAAAAAGCCAGCAGCCATCACAGTGTAAAGTGTGTAGTAATCTATGCCGTCTTGGTGAGATGTCCAGGAAATATTGGCTCGGTTTCACCTCAGGGTGTCTCACCAGCGCGGGGTGGGCCACAACTCAAGGCCTGCCATCAATCAGAGACCTGAACTAAGTGTGTCAGAAGTGTCTGCGCCCATAACTGGTTGAAGGTGCAGATACAGGGCCTCACCGCTGGCGTTCTCCATATGATGAAATGGGGTGACCTCTGCTGGCTCAATGCTTCTAACCGCCCACATGCATTTCCTCACATTAACAGCAGGGTGTCAAGGACAACGCTGGCAAGTTTGCCGCTCCAGGCTTCAGTCACCAAAGAGCGCTCCAGGGTTCCAACACACCACTCTATCTATCTACCTATCAGGGCCAGGCTCCCGAAGGCTCCAGGCAACAAAGTGAATGTGAAGTCCACCGCAGCATGCAGCCCACCGCCAACCTAGCTGTAACTTTGCACCTGGGTGCAGTGCAGGGGAAGCAGGGCTGTCCGCGATGGGCCTACCACAGCTCGTCACCACTGCCTCAGCAAACCAGCGAGGCCACTCTTTAGGACCCTTGCCCTCCAGTCACTACTGCCCCCCCAGATGATGGTGGATCACATGGAAGCAGGGGTTACTGGAATGTCGTTGGGGGCCACCCATACATGTACTAGTGTAAGACCATCAGATAGGCCTGTCTGAGGCGATGATGGAAGATTTTAAGTCATGGCACAAGAAACCACACAGAAGGGCAGCCATCTTGAAGGCAGGTACTCTGGGTACTCCAACAAGTTTCCTGTTTGTGTGTGTCTCACATCTTTGATCCTGAATTGCTTACCATCTGAGGTTCTCTTTGCCTCAGACCAGTTTGGAAGTGTGAGCTTCCCTTACACAAGAGAGCACTGTAATCAAAGTGAGTTGCTGGGTATGGCCTTATCCAGGAACTCCATTAAGCCAATGAAAGTAATGAAATTTGACTACATCTAATTAGATGTCATTTGTTACATGAAGAAATGTGCCCTAAAAATCTACATGTTCATACTTTCCATCCTGTCATACATTGGCTGTTAACTGGAGTACCAACAATGTGAGCTAAATACTCTGGGGTCCAACGCCCTAGGGACACTGGTATTCCCAGGGTTTTAACAATCTTTTCGTTCGAGCTTTACTATGCAGTTGATCTTCAAACAACAAATGCCCATCATACCAGTAACAGGATGATGAACATGGCAGAGCTCTAGCGTACTGTTTGTAACAGCTTGGCCCCATTCATTCTTACTGTACAAATCTCTGGAGTTTGCCGAGTGTGGGTTTGAGGACTGAGGGACAGCGCAAAGGGATATCAGCAATATTCAACACTTCTTTGCACAGTCTCTCCTCTGCTTTCAACATATATTTGTGTATGCTGCGGACCGTTTTAGTGAGCACTTCTTTATTTAATAAAAACAGCTCATAGCAGAACTAAACGTGCCACCTTGCCACTTATGCTCGACACTGTTCATATCTAATATAATGGCATACCTAGTAATCCTACAAGGGAATCAGATTATAATGTACATAAAAAAAAGACAATGTTCCCTTACAAAAAAACATTTTCAGAGTAAATTTTTATCACAAAAAATAGTAGTTCATAATAGAAGAGAAACCCATGTCATCTCTGCATTTAAAACACATCTCAAGATATCCAATGTCACCTGAAAGTAGTTCATACAGTCCTGCCCTGTTCATGCCATTATCACTCTGAGGTAGATCAATTAAGGTGCTGGGAGCACATCTATGGAACTCATTGCAACCAGATCTCAGGAACCTTCCAAGCCTAGCATCATTCAAGAAAAAAATGAAAACTTGCTTTTTCAAGAGGCACTCCATTGGTTCAGTGGAACAGGTGGTACTAGCTCCCTCTCTCAGCCTCTCTAGAAAAGGAGTTGCAAAGTGCAATGTACTCTGGTGAAGATCGCTCCTGATTTACTCTCCAGGAAATTTCTGTTATGTGTAACTTGGCCCCCATAGAAATGGGACTGTGGACTGGTCATTAGTGTAGATTTGTCCTGTGCAACTGCAGCAGCACTACAAAGTAAGTCAAATAACAAGCAAGTGCTTTACAAAGTAATTAAATAGCTTACATCTGGCATTGGCTGCTGACCTTTGACTTTGCTAATGTTTAGGAATGTTTTTATGAAGCTCTGTGAGGGGACTACTTTTGTGTGAAAGGACATATTGTGCAAGAATAGAATGTCTTCACTCAAAGAATTGTTAGCCAATGGCTGACATGAGCTGACTCACTGCCATGCTGTATTCTGTGGTGGGCGAAACAAGAGCAGGAATCACAACAACCAACAAATGAATAAAGAAAGCTGAGTGGAAGCCTATATATGTGTAATAATACTTTTTTATTAAAATCAAATTGTCTTCCCTAACCCCCAGAACTAAAAATACCAAGCACTGGCAAAGCTAAGAGGTTCAACATGAACCACCAGTATTTTGGCTTTGTCAATACTTGTTTTGCAATCGTTTTTGCAAAACTTTATTGCTTGGGAAACTGCTAGGAACTAATCCGGTAAACAAAGTATTGGCTACAAGAATATATATTGTTTTTGATCTCAAAAAGCACATATTGCTATAGTAATTCAAGGTAACTACTCTGTATGTGGATGTGCTCCTTGTAAAAAAGAAGAATGCTGTCACTCTCAGTTAAATTAGCCAGTGGCTGAAGGAGGCTAACCTACTGCCCATGCTGTACTCTGTAGTGAAAATAAATAAAATGAGAATGACACAAGAATAAGTGAATGGATGAAGAAGACTAGCTGAAAGCTTCTATCAGTAAGCATATTATACATATGCCTTTAGTAAAATTAAAAGGTCATTGCTAATGCCAGACCTAGAAAGGGATGGAAAATCTATATATGATAAATTATGGAAGGCAGCAATGCTGTAATAAGGGGCCCCCTATTAAAGATTTTTTAATTACCCAAATATCATTTAACATTCTTTTAACAATGCCATTATGAGACATAGAAAAATAGTGAAATTGCATAATACCCCTAAATAAACCTGTATTCTACCTAACTCAATCTTGCCCTGCCTTTTACAATATCCCACACCGTTATTCTAACTCTAACCATTTCTTTAAACTCATTAACAAACCTTATCCCTTTTATGACAATAACAAATGCTTATTTTTCAGCACAGTAATGTGTTATATCTCTTTACATATATTTTCCTCGTTATTGGTTTCTTCATTTTCATTTACCCTACTAAAAGAAGACATTGAGCAAGCAAGCATTTGAGTATAAGGAAGTGGGTGCAAATGATGCGAAAATTGGCAGTGGAGGTGAGATCATGGTGCACCACGGAACATCACTCATTTCCTCACCTTGCAACTTGCAACGGCTGTTCACTTTGAAGTGTCTGCTTATCTGCAGCCAAATCCCAGAGTGCCGGCGGTGCCAACCCAGTGTCAGACTCCTTAATTCCTGAAAACAGAAAAACAAGGTAAGGAGAGTACTGTGAAGAAAGAACACAGTCATTTGTTCCCACAAATAAATACCAACATAAGGAAGTATCCAAGTTCATTTTTAGGAGGCGTAATCAAATTGCCTATCCTCTAAAACATGTAATTACAAAAAATAGAATAGAAATCGTTCACAGCTGCCAGAGTAACAAAAGTAATATCTGATTCTCAATAGTGCTGTATCATCAAAGTCAATTTACAGTTAACATATACTCCACTATTAATTGTTTTCGAGGTCAAGAGCCTCTAAGTCATCTTGAATAGCTGCATTCGAGCTGAAAAACCTTTTATATAGTCAGCGGTGAGAAGAAAAACATTTCACATTTCTTAAGGTTTATCAGGACACTAGTCCCCATAAATGACAGCTCTAAGTGGATTTATGTTCAACAGAATTTAATAGGACATAAATGATGACCGGATAGTAAAAAAAAATATATATTATGCTGGTATACCTAAAGCCCTACTGGTGGCATAAAGCAAAGATTCAAAAGTACAACACCTTAATTAGTATCTCTGCATTTAACAAAAAATGGCAGCTTCTCCAAAACTTTTGTGTGAGGTCGGGAATCTGGGCAGAAGGGGACAGAGTGTTGGGAATGATCAATATCGTCACACACGTGTAATAACCGTCTGGCTTCATACCTCACAGTGGACAAGAGCATCAAACCCAACACCGTGCTATCTCTCAGGAGTCCATCATATCCCCTCTCTATCATTCAACATCTACCTAAGCTCATAACCAAAACTGATTAAATCATTCAACCTCACCCGGTACAACTGTGCAGATGACACTATCATCTGTTAACTGGAGAAACTGCTTCTGGGTTGTGAACGTCTGAATCTCACTCACCCTTCTAGCAGATGTCGGCACCAACAGCGTAGCTACCTTCCAGGTAAGGAATTTTAAATCTGCCTTGCGAATTGGTTCAAATGGCAGTTGGATGAGCTGGGAAAGAACAACATTAAGGACATTCTGGTGGAGGAGCTTGGACCGGTAGGAAAACTCGGAAAAGTCCTCTCATGAATTGTATCACTATCCTTGTGAGGCATAGGGATGGAGCTTATGATGAACGTCTAAATCTGGATATTACTGTAAGATGAATTTGCACATACGCATGCACCAAACCTGAATAAGACAGAGAGAGAAGATAAGGCAATTTTTGCTCCGGTGACACTTCCAGCAGATGCAGATAGGATTGTTGACACCATAAACAGGACCGTTTCCATTTCAATCTGTAGGATTTGTTAGTTGATTCTGCCCTTGATCTTGCAAGCATAGCCTTCCACTGTAGAGGAATAATACATTTTTTAAATTAAATGTGTTCAGGAGCCATGCATATAACTGGAGTGCCTGTAATCGGATGTAGAACTTGGCCCTTGTTCATTGTCAGCAGGGTGAGCTTGGTCTGAAGATGAACAGGCCTGGATTCCGACAGCAGGAGGTCCGTGAACCAGTATTGCCTGGAACACTGGGAGCGATTAGATTCAATCGGCACCTCTCCATTCTCACCTTGAGGATGACTATTAGTATCATGGGGATGGGGGGGGGGGGGATTCTCATACGTGGTGAGGAGGTCTAATTGTGGTTTGATCCAAAGTTGAATATTTGTGTTTAGTTCCTCCTGGTTCAGCTCCCATTTGTGGCAGCTCTCTGGCTATCTGCTGAGCGTGTCCACCAAAGTATTGCTTGCTCCTGCTACATGCTCATGTTGTCAGCCAGTGCCATAACTCCTGTGCTTCCTGGGAGCAAGCCAGCAACCTTGCACCTCTTGCTTGTTTACGTAATGCATGCTGATCATATTGTCTGTACATACCAGCAATGAAGATCTCTATATGCGAGGTAATAAAGCCTGAAGTGTGAGAAAAATAGTCTTGAGTTCAAAGCGGTCCATATTCATGGACTTCTGAGTGACAGACCAATTTTTTGGGACTTGCAGGGAGGTGTCCATTGGTAGTAGAGGCCAAAAAAGTGAAGCACTTGGACGTATGTGGAGTGTGGGCCACCACCTCGAAGCTTGGGCCATTCTTTATTTTGATGAGGTCGTCAAACACCCTTCCCTCTGAATCCATTGGTGTTGTAGCTCCACCTGCAAAGTCTCATCTTCAGGAGTGCTAAGGGGACAAGATTTATTGCCGAGGACATCATTCCTCGAAAATACTTTTATAGATGCATTGAAAGAAACTTTCTTTTAAAAATTTTGAGGACCAATAGAATTTCCAGGGAAAGAAATGTTTTGTCTTGCATGGTATCTAGCAGGGCTTGAAAAATCTACTTGTTACTCGCTATGGCAAGTAATATTTTATGAGGTCGAGCTATTTTTACTACCTACTCACCCTCTCTGGCAAGTGGAGAAAGAACAGGCGTTCTGAGTCAGAAACTGAATTAGCAATTAAGATGCCTTTAAATCTTATTCTCGTCACATTTGCTCTGTGTTCAGAGTCAGAGGTCAAAAGTCAGTTTGTCTTCTTGCAAAGCAAATACTTTTCCTTGTGACTACAGAGTTCCAGGATTTTTTAAGGTGAACTGTTTGGCCTGTGTGAAATGAAAGGCTGTCCTACTCGACCTGCAGGTCTAGTAACATTTTAATGATTTTTTTGAGGACTGTCTAGGATTGAGTCTAGAAACATTATCTTTTGCTGTGGAACAAGAGACAACTCAAAGATATAGCGTGAGTCCCTCCTTATGAAACAATGCAATACAAGCTGATGTCGCAAGTGAGGCTTGCATAGGTGTTTGTGCCTTCAGCAGCCAGTCGTCCAGGTAGGGAAATACCTGATGACCTTGTTTGTCTTCTAGTCTTCAGGCACTAGGTCCATCAGTGCACGGATGTCTGACCACATATGCCTATCGTAACGGCCTAAGACAGCTAAAGAATTGGCCACACAAATTGTAATGGCAGATAGAGTGAAGACATGCTTCCTGATGTTATCTAGGCGCCTGCCCTCTCTGTGAGCTGCAGCAGAAATTGGAGTAGAAAGATTCTTCGAGCGTCGTTGGCCACTTGTGAGACCACAGAATCTGCATTTGGGTGCCCTGTATGGTAAGCGCGGGAATCCTCAGGTGCCTTGTATTTTTTGCCAAAGCGTGGAACCACTGATACCATATTCCCAAATATGATCAATTATTGGGAAAACTCAAATAAACTTTCATGTTGGTTCCTTGAAGTCGTAAAGGAAGCAATCTGACAGCTTCACCGAAACAGGTAAGTCAAACCTTACTGCAGTTTAGAAGCTCCCAATGTACTCAGGAGGGGAAACAAATGGATAATGTTGCTTGGCTGCGGATTATAATAATGGCCATAACAGGATTCTTTCCCTTCTTCGTCTGCATGTTTCTATTTAACCTGGAGTTCGGTTTGGCTGTGTGCGGGGCCAAACAGGCCTTCGTCCTCTGAATCCTCCAGATGAAGTAAGTGGCTAAGAGGATATGGCAAAACTTTGCTGGGGGAGGCGTGTTGTGGTCTGAGAAAAGTCTTTGTCACCTTTATGAACGTTGACAGTGTTGTCCAGGGAAGATGAGTTGACGGCAAGGTCGATGTTGGCCTCGTCGACGGCAGACTCGTCAACGATGTTGTTGTTGACATTGGTGTCATCACTGAAGTCTTTGTCAACAACGATATCTTCGTTGACGGGATGGGAGCGTCCATGACCGAGATCGGCATTGATGGTCTCATTGACGAGACAGTGGTGGCCGTGACCATAGTGGTCAGATCTCGTCAACTGTGTTCTCACATGAGTCTTTGGCTTTGTCATTGGCGCCTCTGATGAAGAAGTATGAGGAAAGTCTGAGGACTTAGTAGTTGGAGTAGTAGGCTCAGAAGAAGCAGTTTTTGAGGAGAATTTTACATTTTTCTCCTTTTTCCAAGTATGGTTCAGAGACCCATGATGAGAATTTTTGGGGCATTACTGACTTCTGGTCTTGGGGCCTTTCTCTCTTGCAAGACTTAACAGAGCTGTCACTGTCGTCAGCTGAAGATGGATTATCTTCCGACTTGACTTTTTGTAGCCACAAAGAAGCTTTGCCTCTCTATCCCTCAGCATCTTTGATGAAAAGGTACAACATACCTTGCAATCCTTCATTTTGTGGTGGGTATACAGGCGGTGTGAGTCATCTACATGTAATCTTTTTTTCCCCACATGATTTTCAGAGTCTAAGGAGTCCTCTCCTGGAAGTATTAGACATTTTCTGTTGTTTTTAACTATGGAATGAAGAAAAAAAACTGAGCAGAGCTCAGGGAGTCTCCCTTCAAACAATGTGCGGTAGAAAATGTGAGAGACTGGAGCTTCTATGGTGAGGGTTCTTGATTGGCTGGATGTAAGGAAATGCCTCCTTGGCATGGTTGCCCCCTGACTTTTTGCCTTTGCTGATGCTATGTTTACAATTGAAAGTGTGCTGAGGCCTGCTAACCAGGCCCCAGCACCAGTGTTCTTTCCCTAACCTGTACTTTTGTATCCACAATTGGCAGACCCTGGCATCCAGATAAGTCCCTTGTAACTGGTACTTCTAGTACCAAGGGCCCTGATGCCAAGGAAGGTCTCTAAGGGCTGCAGCATGTCTTATGCCACCCTGGAGACCTCTCACTCAGCACAGACACACTGCTTACCAGCTTGTGTGTGCTAGTGAGGTCAAAACGAGTAAGTCGACATGGCACTCCCCTCAGGGTGCCATGCCAGCCTCTCACTGCCTATGCAGTATAGGTAAGACACCCCTCTAGCAGGCCTTACAGCCCTAAGGCAGGGTGCACTATACCATAGGTGAGGGTACCAGTGCATGAGCATGGTACCCCTACAGTGTCTAAACAAAACCTTAGACATTGTAAGTGCAGGGTAGCCATAAGAGTATATGGTCTGGGAGTCTGTCAAACACGAACTCCACAGCACCATAATGGCTACACTGAAAACTGGGAAGTTTGGTATCAAACTTCTCAGCACAATAAATGCACACTGATGCCAGTGTACATTTTATTGTAAAATACACCACAGAGGGCCCCTTAGAGGTGCCCCCTGAAACTTAACCGACTATCTGTGTAGGCTGACTAGTTTTAGCAGCCTGCCACAAACCGAGACATGTTGCTGGCCCCATGGGGAGAGTGCCTTTGTCACTCTGAGGCCAGTAACAAAGCCTGCACTGGGTGGAGATGCTAACACCTCCCCCAGGCAGGAATTGTCACACCTGGCGGTGAGCCTCAAAGGCTCACCTCCTTTGTGCCAACCCAGCAGGACACTCCAGCTAGTGGAGTTGCCCGCCCCCTCCGGCCAGGCCCCACTTTTGGCGGCAAGGCCGGAGAAAATAATGAGAAAAACAAGGAGGAGTCACTGGCCAGTCAAGACAGCCCCTAAGGTGTCCTGAGCTGAAGTGACTCTAACTTTTAGAAATCCTCCATCTTGCAGATGGAGGATTCCCCCAATAGGGTTAGGATTGTGACCCCCTCCCCTTGGGAGGAGGCACAAAGAGGGTGTACCCACCCTCAGGGCTAGTAGCCATTGGCTACTAACCCCCCAGACCTAAACACGCCCTTAAATTTAGTATTTAAGGGCTACCCTGAACCCTAGAAAATTAGATTCCTGCAACTACAAGAAGAAGGACTGCCTAGCTGAAAACCCCTGCAGAGGAAGACCAGAAGACGACAACTGCCTTGGCTCCAGAAACTCACCGGCCTGTCTCCTGCCTTCCAAAGATCCTGCTCCAGCGACGCCTTCCAAAGGGACCAGCGACCTCGACATCCTCTGAGGACTGCCCCTGCTTCGAAAAGACAAGAAACTCCCGAGGACAGCGGACCTGCTCCAAGAAAAGCTGCAACTTTGTTTCCAGCAGCTTTAAAGAACCCTGCAAGTTCCCCGCAAGAAGCGTGAGACTTGCAACACTGCACCCGGCGACCCCGACTCGGCTGGTGGCGATCCAACACCTCAGGAGGGACCCCAGGACTACTCTAAGACTGTGAGTACAAAAACCTGTCCCCCCTGAGCCCCCACAGCGCCGCCTGCAGAGGGAATCCCGAGGCTTCCCCTGACCGCGACTCTTTGAACCTAAAGTCCCGACGCCTGGGAGAGACCCTGCACCCGCAGCCCCCAGGACCGGAAGGACCGGACTTTCACTGGAGAAGTGACCCCCAGGAGTCCCTCTCCCGTGCCCAAGTGGAGGTTTCCCCGAGGAATCCCCCCCTTGCCTGCCTGCAGCGCTGAAGAGATCCCGAGATCTCTCATAGACTAACATTGCGAACCCGACGCCTGTTTCTACACTGCACCCGGCCGCCCCCGCGCTGCTGAGGGTGAAATTTCTGTGTGGGCTTGTGTCCCCCCCGGTGCCCTACAAAACCCCCCTGGTCTGCCCTCCGAAGACGCGGGTACTTACCTGCAAGCAGACCGGAACCGGGGCACCCCCTTCTCTCCATTCTAGCCTATGTGTTTTGGGCACCACTTTGAACTCTGCACCTGACCGGCCCTGAGCTGCTGGTGTGGTGACTTTGGGGTTGCTCTGAACCCCCAACGGTGGGCTACCTTGGACCAAGAACTAAGCCCTGTAAGTGTCTTACTTACCTGGTTAACCTAACAAATACTTACCTCCCCTAGGAACTGTGAAAATTGCACTAAGTGTCCACTTTTAAAACAGCTATTTGTGAATAACTTGAAAAGTATACATGCAATTTTGATGATTTGAAGTTCCTAAAGTACTTACCTGCAATACCTTTCGAATGAGATATTACATGTAGAATTTGAACCTGTGGTTCTTAAAATAAACTAAGAAAATATATTTTTCTATATAAAAACCTATTGGCTGGATTTGTCTCTGAGTGTGTGTACCTCATTTATTGTCTATGTGTATGTACAACAAATGCTTAACACTACTCCTTGGATAAGCCTACTGCTCGACCACACTACCACAAAATAGAGCATTAGTATTATCTCTTTTTGCCACTATCTTACCTCTAAGGGGAACCCTTGGACTCTGTGCATGCTATTCCTTACTTTGAAATAGCACATACAGAGCCAACTTCCTACACTGGACTTCAGATCTTTTCAAATGACGACAATAGGCTGTAAAAGTGAATGCACTTCAACACTGTTTTATATGTATAATTGATTTATACTGCTACTTAATGTTACTGTGGGACTCCTTCTTCAACAATGGGGAATGATTAAAGCATGTAAATCTATGAATGATTCAATACTGGAGAACCTCTATTCTTAGCCTGATAAAAATCCAACTCCACAGATTATCTCTGTCCAGGCTCCGTTACAGACTCTTGGTATTAGTTCTTGCTTCCTCTTTCCAACATAATAGATCTCTCCCTAGGTTCCGGCTTAGTTCTTTTGGTCAAGAAAGCAGGGGTCTTCGCTCCCCTACGTAAGAAAAAATATCTAGAAAGAGTAGCAGTCAAAAATGTACCCATTACTTTGCTTCCAGCCCAGTGGCGTAACAAACTGAAGGGGTCCACCTGCAAAGAAAATGGAGGCCCCCCCCTCTGGCCAGGTGCTGGCTGAGGTGATCCCCCGTAGCTCCAGCCCCTTCACCGCCATAAGGGGTGCAGGGGCCTTTGTTACGCTAGTGTTCCAGCCCTTGGAAAACTGGATGAATGAATTGTGGACAAAAATTCACCTAATCATCTAAAAACGATAGCAGTCTGGACCCCTGTCCACTCAGCTTTAGACAGGGCAAGATATGGAGACAGCTTTAGTGTGTGTTCTGGACGAAGTAAGACTTATTTTTGATATTTTGACTCCACAGCTCTAATCCTTTTGGATCTTTTGAAGAGCTTTCACACTGTAGACCAGTGGATGTCAAACTTTTTGATGTCCTTCCCCTCATATACATACTACCAGCTTGGACATAAATGACAAAATATGTTATTGATGGCCCATTACAGAGTAGTTTACTGCTGCTCGTTTTGTTCAGCTTAAAACAAAGCCCTGTTAGCAGGATAATGCTTTTTTTGGCCAGAACCTGTTTTCCTCACCATTTAATTACAGGTAAAATGTTGCAGTTTCCCCAAGTCATTTCAAGAAAGGAACGGGTTTCAACTCCCCCCAGTGTTATCAGAACAGAAAGTGCTTCGTTTTACTCTTCCTCTCAAGCTAGAAATGTTACTAAATGTTTCAAGCTCTGCAAGGAGTGATGGGACCGAGTGGATTGGATTTCAGAAATAGACCAGGGAATCAAAAGCATAAAGTGACACTATCATAAATGAGGCCACCCAGATTCCCCAACATGCCGGGCATTCTACATGCCATCTACTCCACAGCCAAGACTAAAAACATGAGGGACAGCGTGCACCCCTGTCGTGTTCCCAGCTCTGGTACCAAACCATGTGATAAGCGCCTCTCAGTCTGAACTCTCATGACCAGTTCAGTATAAAGGAATCTAACCTAGCCAAATAAATTAGGACTAAAACCCTCTGCTTCCATGACTGTCTAGAGGTATTCCCACCCAACTGTATCAAAGGCATGCTTTTATGCTTTTATGCCCAAGTACTCCAGGGTATACTCATTTTTCAAAATAGTGTGGTGTCCCTTCCCAAGCTAAATCCAGATTAATCCACATGGACCACAGTTCCGATCACAGTAGAAATCTCATCGCTAGGGCCTTACTAAGCCACTTCCCATCGACATTTAACATAGACAGAGGTCAATATGCAGGTAACTCCAAGGGATTTTTACTCACCGTGGTGATCAGGGTTTCTCTGAGGAAGTAAAGCAACTTCCCAAATTCTCTGGCTTCCTCAAAGACCCCAATAATGTCTTTAATATTGTAGGAAAGTATCACAGTCTCCCATCACACCCTGATACGGAGACTCCACGAAGCCGGCATCAGAGACAAGGCCCTCGACTGGATCCAAACATTTCTCTCCGGCAGAACTCAACAAGTGAGACTCGCCCCTTCTTCAAAGACCCCAAACCCACCGTGGAGTTCCCCAGGGATCCTCACTCAGCCCCACGCTGTTAAATGCCTAAATGGCCCCACTAGCCACCATCGTCAGAAGCTATGGAATCATCATCATCATCTCCTATGCCGACGACACCCAACTCATCCTCTCCAACAAACCCAACAAAGCCAGACACAACTTCCACGAAGTCATGGAAGCAGTCGCCAACTGGATGAGAAACAGCTACCTTCAACTCAACGCAAACAAGACGCAAGTACTCATCATGGGCCCTCAGCTCAACGTGTGGAACGACTCCTCGTGGCCACTTACCCTCGCAAACCCACCCACCCCCACCAGCCAAGCCCGCAACCTCAGGATCATCCTGGACTCCAATCTCAGCATGAACCATCAAATCAACTCAGTCACCTCCACCTGCTTCTGCACCCGCAGCCTCCTACGCACGTCCTTCAAATGGATCCCCCTCAAACATAGAAAGACCGTGACACACGCCCTCATCACCAGCAGACTGGTCTATGGCAACGCCCTGTATACCAGAAACAACAAGAAACTCATCTGCAAACTACAAAGCATCCAGAAGGCCGCCACCAGACTGGTCCTCGACCTACCTTGACACTGCCTCATCTGTCAACACCTGCATACACTGCACTGGCTTCTCAGAAAAGAATCACCTTCAAGATCCTCACCCCCCACACAAAGCCCTCAACACCAGACCAGCCTACCTGAACCAGCGACTCAATCTCCACGTACCCCACAGGACCCTAAGCTCAGCCCAGCTCTCTCTCGCAGAAGTACCTCGCATCAGGAAAACCAGAACAGGAGGACGCTCCTTTTCCTACCCCGCAGCCACCGCCTGGAATGCCTGTCCTCTCCACATCAGACAAACCACCATCCTCCTCAGCTTCCCCAAGGAACTTAAGACATGGCTTTTTTAAGAACCAACGGTGAATGCTACACTTTTCCCCCCCAGCTCCTTGAGTCCCTAACTGGTGAGTAGTTGCGCTTTACAAGCATTGACTGATTGATTGATTGAACGTAGCATCTTTCTGACATAGTCCTCACGTTCTGCCTGGTTTCAGTGTGTTTAGACTGTAGTGCACTGGGATCCTCCTAATCAGGACCCCAGTGTCAGTGTTCTCTCCTCTAAATTCGGCTGCTGGTAAAACTTTTACAACCACAATTGGTATACTGGTGTACCCACTTAAGACTCTAGTATATGGTGCTTAGGTACCTATCGCATTGGTACACCAGGGGACCACCATGGGCTGCACAATGTTTTGTGCCACCCATTGGGGCCATGCAAACTGTGCGTGCATGCCTGCCCTTGCAGCCTGCATGACATAGTGCACGCACATTTCATTTCAGATGTAAGGCTTGCCTTATATCATGGCCACTGCACTTAAGACGCTGTAAGTCACCCCTCTGGTAGGCCCTCCAGTCCAAGGGCAGGGTGCATGTCTCCAAGCGTGAGGGTACAGAGCTCTGTCAGGTGGCCACTTGATTCTGCAATCTTGAAAATAAGATGTGCAGATGCCCTTGGGAGCATCTGACTGGTCAGGCCAGGTAAATGATGTCTCTAGCCTATTCTGATACGTAGATCACTCCAGAGAGTGACCAACCCCCTTTCAGGGTTACTTAAGGGCTCCCCCAGGGGTGGGTCCTCAGATTCGTCGAGCAAGACACATCAAGTAACTCTCTGCAAGACATCTTCTGGATATGGCCTCCGGAACTGCTGCTGGTCTTCTTCTGGAACTGAAATAAGACTGTATCCAGTTGGGAGGGCTTGCACTGCAACATTGTTTCTCCAGCATGATTTCAACAACATCCATGGCTGTGCATCTCTGTCTGCATCCAAGAAGCTAGAAGGCATCTTCCTTGGAGTGAAGAAGTGCATATCCTCTCCTCTGCATATGCAAGCATTTCAAGACGACGAAGACGACGACTGGCTGGTGGATCTTGTTGCCCCACGGACAACATGCAGGCTCTGCTCACAGGTGGCGATTCTGTGGTGCTCTCTGGGTCCAACTTGTCTTCTGACCAACTTAGTATAGCCACTGGAACAAAACCTCTGCGCATCTCAGCTGTTGTTCTTGCCAAGTCTTGTTGGCTCTTTCTCCAAGAAGATCTTTGAGCTCCTAGAAGCACCAGCCTCCAGGCCTCTGCAACTCCAGATTCAGCTTCCACTCTGCAGCTCCTGCAACGTAGGACTCCTGTTTTGATGCGCTGCTGAGGCCTCCTTGTGACTCCCTGTGCCTACTGCCAGTGGGTCACTTGTGGGGGCTCTGCCAACTCCGGCTGGCTTCCCTTCCCGCTGAAGGCCTGTCCTGACTCCACTCCAAGGGTCGAGTCACTAGGACCTTGCTGGTCCTCCAAAATTTGCAAGCTTCCTTGCAACCGCAATTTGCATTTGCCAAGGCTTGTTGATGGCCCTGCTGGCTACTGAACTTATGCAAGAGGCGACTGACGTGGGACAGCTCGTGGGTGACTCCAAGGATCTCCTGCCTTCCCCTGGACTCTCCAGCTGGACTTCTTTCACCGCCCTGCTGGATCTTCACCACCAAGAGGGTGGGCATTGCCTACCAGCAACGCCTTAACATCTCCGAGTGGCATGGACACTGTCCACTTCTTTTTCAGCTTCTTCGCGTCTGGACTCCACCTTTGTGTTCCACCGTCCTGGTTCACGAGTCGTGACAGCAGCTGGACCACCAAGGCTTCCACTGACTCCAAGGGTTTCCGACAAAACTTCATCTCTATGCACCTAGGTTCCCTGGTGTAGGTTCTCCGGTCTTCTGGTATCCACAGGTCTCTCCAACCTTCTTTGTGCCAACTGGTTTCCTTGGGGTCCTCTGGGAAGGGTCCTGAATACATAAGAATCCAACCGTGACGGTCCTGTGTTAGCCTATGGGACACCCGGCTTGGTAACAGCTCAGCACCCGGGCGCCTGTGGGATTTCTAGTACTTACCTCTGGTGATTTCCTACTCCCCCAACCCCTGGGATCCTAACACACCTACCATGGTTGGGCCCGTCTATTCTTATACCACTTTCATAGTATATGGTTTGGTCCCCATAGGGCTCTATGTATTTTTATGCTTTCGCTGACTGTTACTAAGTGCATATTTCTTGTGTGGAGATATACCAATTAGCTATCATGTTGTAATAAAGAAACCTTTATTTTTGCAACACCAGGTGTGGTTCTTTCTTGGCTTCTGACTATCATGGTATTGCAAGTGCTTTACACGCCTCCTAGATAAGCTTTAGCTGCACACCAATGGTACCCCTAGACAGCTTTTGCTATATGGACACCTAAACACTGTAACTAAGGGTTGCCTGGATTGCGTATAGGGTGACACACCATAGGTGTACATCATAAACTGAGCCAACCTCCTACAAATATTAACTCAGAAAGAACTTTATGAAGGCCAGCAAGCAGACATTCCTTACCTGGTAGGTTATGTTACTGCGTTAATGAAAGGACTCTTTAAAGCTCCTCTATTAATGGGGACCTTGAGCCAGGCTCACTATTCATTTGGTTAGTTTTGTCCCCCGGTTAGTAGTCCAGTATTTCATTCTTAGGTACCATACTAGCTTGAGTATTTCCCATTGCCAATACTGAGCTGTATTTTTCATTCATCTCTGCACAGGAAACACCTTCTACCTCGATTTCAATCTGAGTTTGTTTGTATTCTTTTTTAATAACCAGACTAATTATCCCTCCCTGAATAATCTTTGCCTTTTCTAGGTACAGTCCCTCCCCCTCTCCCGAATGGCCCATGAGTCTTGGAGCTGCTGTTTAACTTCCATTAAAGGGTATTTTTTCTGCAGTTTAAATGCTACTTCTCAGGGCCTAGCCCAGACGGCAGATAGATAGGACGTGCTTCCAAGTCCGTCCATCTCCACCAATGTGAGACCCACCCGCCCGCCAGCCTATCAAGAGCACATGGTTTAGTCAGGTAGCCTCGCCTTGTGCAGTGGCAAGGCCCTTGGAGAGCCACGGTGACCGGAGCGAGGACCTGCGAGCCTTAAAGAAAGGTACCGAACTGCAAGACGGCTGACTCGCGGGTCTAAGATGGCAGCGCCAGTTAGCTGAGAGAGGCGGCCCACGCATCTGCAACCCGAAGCACCGAACTGGAAGGCACACAGACGACACCGTAATTCTGAAGTTACTGGGGGAGACATCACCCTGCAGTGCAGCCCTTCAACGGTGCTAGTAGGAAGTTTGGTCATCTCCGCCGCGCATCTTTATAGTCATGCTGGCCACCGCCCTGTGAGTACAGCAGCTGAGAAGAAGGTTGCACACTCACCCTCTATGTGCAGCAGACCCCAAAGCCACCAGGCACCTTAATGACGGGACCCCCGACCCTGCGAGAGATTCCATAGGAGTGGGGCCCCCACTGCTAAAACTGTTAATACCGGGTTCTGCCTGTCTCGGGCAGCATGCGTCCATTTGTTGGGCCCAGGGACCTCTGGCATGCATGTTACCCCAGGACTCCACATTTTATTTCCACGCCCACAAGAAATATGCCTGACTGGATCATTTTTGGGGGTCTACGGGAATTCAGAATCAGTTTACAGACAGATATCGAGCTAGAGCCTCACTCCCTCTCAGACCACGCCGCAGTCTCTCTTGTACTAGATATCCCGCCCTTACAGTGGTGGTCCAGGCTGTGAAGCATGAGAGAACTCCTTCTCCAGAGGCCGAAGGTAGTGGAATAGATTGCTTAAGCCATCACAAACTACCCGGACCTTAATGACACAGCTGACACTCCTAATGGAGACTCTTAAAAGCAGTGATTCGAGGTGAGCTAATAGTAGTCTCTGCAGCTGATAAACTTAGGTGGGAAAAGAGGGTATAGTTGCAACAGCAAGTGCTGGAGCTGGAAAAAGATACACAAACGCACAGGCACACCTTCCGCCTGGAGACAGTTAGGGGCGGCCAGGACACAACACGCTAGATTGGATGTGGACAAGGTCAAGTATGCATTACTTAGACTTTGTCATTCCTTCTATGTGGGGAGGAACACATGTGGACACCTGCTGGCCAACAGGCTTCGTGCCCCGAAAAGATGGCAGGGGTTGATTCTTTCCTGACGCACGATGGAACTGAAACAGTATAGGATTCCAACATCGCATCAGCCTTCAGTAGCTTTTTACGAGGACCTTTATTATTTTCCGAATCCTCATTGGGAGGGACCAGACTCATATCTCAGAGACACCCACCCGGCATGCCCGACTGTTGCACAGGAAGAATCGCTGGATCGTCCAATCAGGATAGAGGTGGTTATATCAGTCATCGCAAGATTGAAGCCTCTTAAATCACCAGGGCTGGATGTTTTCCCAGCCATATTTTATAAAACGCTATGTCAAATCCTGGCACCCATCTTGACCCGACTATTTAATGTGATAACCTGGTACGATACCATCATCCATGCTGGAGACATCTATTGTGGTCATTACCAAACCTACGGCGAGGTTGACTGACCCCGATAAGGCAGAATTTATCCCACACAGACAGTGTAGTGACAACACCAAACGAATCTTACACCTACTTGATAAAACCAAATGCTCCCAACATGAAATTATGCTTCTGGCCATAGATGCAAAGAAGGCGTTCGACTGAGGTCACTGGTTGTACTTGGAGGCTACCCTAGGACACTTTGGCTTTAGGCCCAGATTTCGAGCCTGGAATATGAGCAACTACAGCCAACCAAGAGAGATCGTACGGGCTAATGGCCTGATTTCGTGTCCATTTCCTATCCGCCGGGGATGATACAGGGGTGCCCACTCTCACCCCTGCTGTTGGCTCCCTACATGGAGCCCTTTGCTCAGCGGGTGCGGGACAACCCGAGCATTTTAGGCATCATTTTTGGATGGGAGAAGCATACCCTTGCCCTCTACGCTGAGGATATTGTAGCATTAGATAACCCTCAAACAACCATTCCTGCATTTGTAGATGAGACCGAGTACTTCGGCTGGGCGGCAGGCTTTCAGATGAATATTCAGAAGTTCCAGGCCCTTAATCTTTTGGGCCACCCAGAGACTGTGACACTCCTTGAATGCCATTATTCGTTACAATGGCAACCAATCGCTAGCTAACACTGGGGCATACAGCTTGCCCCAACTATTCAAGAAAAATCAGCTCTAACTATCAAACTGTTCTCCAGCACACAAAGAGGGACCTGGCACATCAGAAACGTTATCCCCTCTCCTGGCTTGGCCGGATAGCAGAAATAAAGATGACTGCGCTCCCGAGAATTCTATTCCTTTCAGGATGCACCAATCGAAAATCTCCTCACCTCCCCCCCGAATGCTCAAAGCCTTGCAGAGCAAAATACACCGCTTTGTGTGGGCAGAGACGTGACGACGCATGAGCAGGGCATTGAATTATCAGCCACCTCTGGAAGGGGTGCCTTGGAATTCCAAATATCCTACAATACTACCATGCTGCCAACTCCGCCATCTGGTGGAATGGTCCGGGGAGGAATCCAAAAAATGTTGGCTGTTTATCAACCGAGCAATCGTTGGTACTTCCCTCTGGAAGATTCCGTTCCTGACTCGTCTGTGGAGGCCATGGGTCTTTATTCCTCACCGTCACTAGCACAGTTCAGGAAGTATGGGATCAGACTGCACAGCATAGGGACCTCGCCACACTCCCACCCCGCTGGCCCCCACAGTGAGCAATGCAGCTTTTACGCCAGGTCTGAATCAGGCCACATTCCGCCATTGGCTGAACACCGGCTGTCAATCTGCCGGGCAATTCTTCAACAAATATGTACTTCTGGAATAAAAGAGGTTGCGATACCTGCTAGTTTGGCACTGGATGATGGGGGGAAAAAAAGTGTCTAGTGTAGTCGTGCTTATAGGCTACAAATGATTGATCCTGTAGCACTTCAACTCGAAATCGCCAAATCTTCGGACTGACGCAGGTCAAAGTTAAGATGAGGACCAGCAGAGAGTGGTCTGATAAGAATCTGTTCAAATACACAGTGTTTCCAAACACCACCAAGCCTGAAGCATTCCCTAATGTATAGTCAAAATATCTATAGGAGTAGTAGAAGGAAACTGTATCAAGGGTGTTCTTGGTTTTCCACACACCTACCAAGTCAGTCTCTCTCATTATGACTGGCAATGCAGTTTCCATACCTAAATTTGGCACAACTTTGTGGAGGAGGTCTATACCCATGCACTGATTCAAAACACAGTTTAAGTCACCCACCCAAAAATAACTTGCACCCAAATGATGAGATCCGCCCTCATAACATTTTCAGAAAACAATTTGTCATCAACATTTGGAGCAAGACATTTACCAAACAGGTTTCAAATCCCTCCATGAGGTCCAAGACAATAATAAGTATCCACTGGGCATCTGTAACTACTTAAAGCTTCTTTGAAAGGGAACGCTCACAGCAATTCATACCAGACCCCCTCTCCCACCTTAGTAGGGTGATTTGAAGCAAATACATACCCTCATCATTTCCTTCGTAATTTATATATCTCTGGTCCAACAAGGTCTTCTGAAGCATGTCCACTTGGACTTCATGTTGCTTAAGGTAGGTGTAGATTCTATATCGGTTCAAGTATATATTCAGCCCTAGTACATTACAGGACATTAACTTCTGGTACATAACCACCTTCTTTCCAACAATATCTGTCTGACTCATCTGTTTGGCTTCCCCAAAAAACCAACACCTCATTTTGTAAACTAGAATAGCTCACATGTTAGTTTTATGGTGACTTTCCATGAGCTTTCGGAAGGGTGGTGAGGTAGGAGATGGAACTCAGACGAACTCTTGGTTGCAAGATAAGCATTATTGAGACATAGGAGGTCAGGCAGAGATCCACTCTTGAAAGATGTCTGATGGAGGGAGGATAGAATGGGAATGTACTGGAGGCAGGTGGTGGGGGGTTTCATTTGTGAGGTGGGAAAAGGGGGTGGGTAGGCGATGAAAAGGAGATAGAGCATGGAAAATGGAATGCAGCTATGATACCAAGCAACACAAATAATGACAGATTACAGGATGCAGTGGGTATCACAGGAATGAAGAGACCAAAATCTAGGGCAAGAAATAGAGGAGTCACCTTGGCGCATGTTGGGGTTGCTAGCTATTATATTAATCCATTCTACGCATGGTAAAAATAGTCCTTATGTAAAACGCCTTAACATCTCTGTGAAACAATGGGCAGTAATTCACCTCTTGAGAACGTGCCAAAGAGACATATGCCCCCCATAGAAGACATATTTGTTGAGAGAGGATTGGCATGGGATGAAATCAAAGTGATTCCCCAAACAATTCTTTTCCTCACATAGAACAAAAATCAGCAGGCGTGGCGATACTGTGCTGCTGCTCATAAGCTGGCCCTATAAAGCAAGCATTGGTAATGCTAACAGGTCAGGCTTATAAATACATTGTCAAGCCTCACCTAAAAATCGTTATTTGTTAATGATAGCCTCCTCTTATCTATGTTGCTGCCATAAAAACAACATAAATTATCTAGCTATCTAAGTCACTTAAATAGCATTACAAGGGCATGCGTTTTCCCCTTAAAGCTCAAGCTCAGGCAGCTGGATAAATAAACAAAATGTAAACTTTTTTGGCGGGAAAGCACTTTGTTTCCTGTTACAACACAATGCCTTCCCAAAGAAAACAAGTACTGCAGGTTCTCAACATGTGGGCAGACGTAAAGCTCTCACATAACTGTCTGGCGACAGCTGCGCAGTCAAGTCAGATCATAAAAAGACAGTCTCTGATAAAGAACGGAGAATGCTAGGCATAGTTGTCAAAATAACCAAGACTTGGTACATCATAGCTACCCTTTATTCCCTAATAGCAGATAAGAAAGTTTCCACAAATCTATTATCTCAACTTATGATGAGGAAGTGTTAGTGGGGGATGAAGGCTAGTGGTGGGGGCTTAGATGGGAGGACATTCACCTTGCCATGGATGGTCACATGTGCATCTCTCACCATAGATACAACAGGAGGTGGTGGGGTTGGAGTCACCCAGTGCTTGCCTAAGGGAGTGGCTTTGGAAGGCAGGACTAGTAGATGCATGGAGAGCATGGCACGAAGGGGAAATGGACCTCACCCATTATTCCCCCCACACAAATCATACCCTTATATCGGTTATTTTTTCTCAAGGGAGGGCTATCTATATTAAAGCTTTATCTAGTGGTCTCATAGTCCTCTCTGACTACACCCCATTTCCATTTTTATTTGAAAAACCCACGGCATCCGCTGGGCATCTATTCATGAAGGCTCAATGATTTCTTACTACAGAATTCTTTTATGAGGAACAGAAGCATAGAGCCTCAAATAAAATATGGCATGGCATTCTTGCGCTATGCCCCCATGTGAGAGTTCTCGATTTAGATAAGGCAGAAGACACCCTCTTACGGTCCAAAGATTTGAGTCATCTAGTAATAAAGTTGGTAAATCCTTGTCTTTTTATTTGAGACGAAAGCTGCATTGAGAGACAGTAAAAACAATTCTCAATTCGGAGAGTGAAGAGGAGACTGTGGGTAGCACCATAGCAGGCTCATACCCAGAGTACTACCAGACTCTCTACACCAGGGAAGAGCATGGATTTCTATTTACAATCTTATCTTAAGCCAGTGATATCAGAGGAATAGGTGCTTTCTAAAACAGAAACAGTGATCAAAGCAAACACAAAACTTAAACTGGGTAAGGTGCATGTTCCGGATGGGTACACAATCACCATTTTTAAAACATAGTCAAAAACCAGCAACAATCCGGGTCAGACTAATCAATGAATTTGGTTTGTCAGGCGAGGTGCCCCTCGCTATGAGGAAAGCTGCAATCATTTTTCCTAAGCCAGGTAAAAGTCATAAGCAATTATAGTATAAGCAATGATGGACTCCCCAATAGTAAATATTGTTAAAAGAAACCTCTTGTCCGGATTCTTGAAGAGATCACCATCTGTCATAGCACCCCAAAGACCCTAACGGATTACCAGGCATTGCACAGATAAAGTTCACTATGGCAAATGCAACGTTTTGTAGGCATTGAAATGAAGGTTTAGACTAGGTTTTTTGATGAAATATACGGTCACAAAAAAACTGTCTGCAAGCAAATCTGCAAAGGTAAACTCCACTTTCTTCTCCTGTTTTCTTTTTTCCCCTCCTCTCTTTCACGGTGTTGGTTAAGTGACAATTTGGCATAATGCTTTTTAGAAGAGCGCACAAGCAGGCACCAATGCAGAGAGACCCAAGATGGGGTGAGTAGAGAGTTTAGTGCAGGGTGGTTATCAGAACACAAGGTGTACAGGGAAAGCAAAGTGCCAGGAAAAGAGACCTGATGGGCAGACTTGATTTTACGTCAATGAGTCCAAGAGGGAGCAAAGCAGCCGGGCAGGAGCCCTATGACAGCATGAGAAACCCAGGGGGAAAGCAAAGAGCTTTAACATAGGTGCCCAATGCAACATATGGTGTACTAAGAAAGAAGAGTGCCTGGCTAGAAGACAGAGAGGTATCATGTGAGGCCTAAAGTGGGATCTAATGTCTACCAAAGGGATCACAGGGGCCGCCATGTGGGGCCCAGGGAAGCAAAGAGGTCAGGCGGAGACTTAGGGGCAGAAGAGACAAGACAGCCAAAATGTGCAGAAGGTCTAATGCATGCTTGTGCTTAATTATTTTCTCTCACGGTGCACCATGGTGGGCAATGGCAGCAGCCACAGATTTTTTTTACTGTAACAGCCAGCTAATCAGAGTGCAGTGGACTCACAAATCTGCAGCCAGATTCTCATTGGGCAATGTGGGAAAAAGCTCCCATATCCATGTTTTGATGCCTAAACCAGACCAATGTTTAAATACTAATTTCTCAAAAACTAAAGAACAAATTTACACATATCCAAGCAAAGTCACTTTCTTATGTAAAAGTACATTTACATGTTAAGTTTGGTGTAATTCTGACCAGCCATTTGTTCTGTATTGAGGAGCAAACAATTCTATGCAGTTTGATGGGAACTGTCACTTAGGGAGCCCCTCTTTCACCTGCTTTTTTGTGCCCCCTGTTTGATGGATCTACGCCTTGCCATGAAGAACTCAAAGTGAACGAAGGTTTTATCAGAACGTTTCGGACAGATTCATCATCAGCACTAAAGTTATCAAGAAAATAAAAACTGTTCTTTTAATGGAAACTCTGTCCTAACAATAACTACAGAAGCTCTACTGATGTCTCTGTAATTAATATAAAGATAGTTACAAGCACACACAGAGACAAAAATTAATTCATAACGCACAAAATACAGCAAACATAAATCATTAACGACAAACTAAAAATATAAAGTATACCTGTGAGTTCATTGATTTTCTTAAGTAGCTGCTGAATATCATCTTCCACTTGCTTGATCTGTCTTGAATAAGTGCTCTGACCCTAGAACAGAAACAACAAAGTGTGCATTAGCATGTATGTCCACCATGTGGTACCAGTAACCATGCAAGGCCATAATTAACTTCAGGTGTTGTTCTCTTGGACACAGCTGCAAAAATGATAAAATATGGGGTTCTGGAGGATGGCAGGTCTTGAAAATTCTACTCCCTATGGTGAGTCATATTTTATGAGGTTGAGCTATTTTTAAGACCTACAGGACCTACTGGACCCTTCTGGCGAGTTGACAAAGAACATGTGTTTTGTTCAGTCAGAAAGTGAAGGAGGTCTTTTAAATCTTACTCTTGTCACATTTGCTCTCTGCTCAGAGACAGAGGTCAAAAGTCAGTTTATCTTACAATAAATTTTCCTTCTGACTGCAGAGTTCCAGGATTTTGTCCATTTTTTCCTAACACAAAACATTTACATAGCTAAGTCAACTGTACTAACATTTCAAAATATATTTCAGTAGTTGTGAAAACCCATTTGCACTTCTGTGTAATATAAAATATTTTAATAGGATGAAACAAATCAGAGCGCTTGATTTAGTGATGAGCAAAGAATAAATATTTTCTGAAACCAGATTCTCGCAGATTTGTTAATACATTATATAGTTTTATCAGTAAAGTTGCAAGTTACTGGGTAGGTTTTTGGACATTTCATGGACATTTTTCTCTCTCTAAATGGCAGTGTGCGACCACATCACGCGTTAGTCATATTTGTAACAAATTAGTGTTTAATCATAAACCTAGAAACACTCCTGCCCTGTAAGAATGTATAAGGCTAAGATTCCAAAGAGGTGGCACCAGAGCAACCTTCCTCAAGACAGATCATAAAGCAAAGACTAATGGCAGGGGTAGTGAGGTGGGAGTGAACACCATTAGCAGCATCAGCCTCATCTAGAAGAGGTACACAGATCCACAGTGGCAGTGTCTCTTACAGGGTAGATAATAATGAGCAGACCCTCAAGGAACAAGCCGGTCTGCCTCCCCTAGCAGAAATGGTAAATAGTGGGCCCCATAACTAAGGCATTGTATGTATTCACTGCCCCTTTTTTGCAGGGAAGAGTATAAGCCAAACCCCAAAGAGGCACTATCATATATGTTATTTGGCTGCACAGAGAGAAGGGCGTATATCACAAAATAGACAGATGCAACGGCATAGAACATACAATCATTTGAGACTTGCCTGAGAGCAGCCTCAAGGGCATAATCAAGACCATGAATTGGGACTGGACAATAGTTGATTCTTGTTCAGCATGAGGATGCTCTAGTAGGATATCTTCTCGTTCCCTCAACTGTAAGCAGATATAAGTTAGCCAGAGATTTGGTCAAATCTTCCAACAAACTTACTGTTTGTGAGGTCATGATTGAGTAATCTCCTGCTAGCAACACTGATAGCAAAACATGGAGTGACTGAATTTAAAAGAAAGATATGCCTCAAACGTGGAATTCCTCAAGAACTATATCCTAGTTCCTTCTTTTCTGACACTACTACGTGTCTTCTTGAGCCAAATGGTTGAAGCCAGTGTAATAGCTAGCTGAATTCAAACCATCTATCTCAGACTTTGTAAGGAAACTGATCCAGTAGTCAGAGGGTGTCCCAGCAACCACAAACTGTACGGATCATAAGATATAGGAAAACAACTCAAAAATGAAACACCAGATATTGGACCTAGTTGTGATCACACATTTACTCTTTTTGTGGTGACTACAAATGAGTCACTTTTGATATATGTTTTGCCACATTTACATCATGGAAATTTAAATTTAAAAGGCCTTTCTGAATCAGTCCAAAGGTGTGCTGCATTACAGGACTACCTAGAGCAAAGAGAGCACAAACAACCCATACATTTTAATAAATCACAATGGCACATTAAGTCTGGCAAATGTTTTTAAGCATCTTACATATACTACTTCCAACAATGCTGGAAAAAACTGTGCTCCCCTTGCAAATTAATTTATTTAAATTTGACAGACCTTTTCTTTGCCCAATTTTGTGGGCTAGTGAGTGTACATCGTAATACCCAAAAATATATATCATGTCCTTAATTTTGCTTATAAAATATTGTGGATTTTCTATTATTTAATCCCATATAGTCATACTGTTGTAATTGAAATTTTGGACACAATATTTCTGTCAGAGGATATTTTGGTTATGTGATTCAAATACCTCCAACGGACACTCCTTTATATAGATTCTTAATTATTCTGTTTCATAGGCCTATGCAATATCCAGCAGTTCACACAGGAAGAGTTGTTAATCATTAAAGGGTTCATAGCCCACTTTATGTACTTAATCAAATGTTTCATGGTATACCATTTTATTTCTCTAAGAATTAATGTTAAGTGTTTTTCAGGAAATTTTATCTATAACATCCATTCAGATGCATTTTTGGTCAGAAAATTACAGTTTGCAATAGTGACTCTAGTTATGGTTATGCTTCCACAGAAAAGCCTTATTTTGTGTTGCTTATAACTTTGGGGCCATTAAAGGAAGATGAACAAACCTTTCCAATCCAACAGCCAAAGTGACTAATCATCTCCATGTTAAGTTTCATGCTACTCTATCTCAGGGTCTAGCAGTGGGGTTGGTGGGGGAGGGGGAGGGACAAAATGGTGTGTTTTCCGTTTTACTTTCATTAGAAACAGTGATCTCTACTGCACCAAAAATGCAAAAAAAAACTCTCATCAGAAATACTCCACAATGACACAAAACTGGCAGCTTTTTGGTCAGAAAATTACAGTTTGCAATGGTGACTCTAGTTATGTTTCCACAGAAAAGCCTTATTTTGTGTTGCTTATAACTTTGGGGCCATTTAAGGAAGATGCACAAACCTTTCCAATCCAACATCTAAAGTGACCAATCATCTCCATGTCAAGTTTCATGCTACTCTGTCTCAGGGGCTAGGAGCAGAGGAGTGGGGTTGGTGGGGAAGGGAGAGGGACAAAAAATGAAAATGTCACTTACCCAGTGTACATCTGTTCGTGGCATTAGTCGCTGCAGATTCACATGTTTGGCACAGTCCGCTGCCTGGTGTTGGGCTCGGAGTATTACAAGTTGTTTTTCTTCGAAGAAGTCTTTTTGGTCACGGGACCGAAGGACTCCTCCCTCTTTGGCTCCATTGCGCATGGGCGTCGACTCCATCTTAGATTGTTTTCCCCGCAGAGGGTGAGGATGGAGTTGTTTGGTATAAATAGTGCCCATGCAATGGAGTGAATATGTATGTATGATAAGAGTTTCTAAAAATTATTTACAAATGTTCAGATGTTTAAGGTTTATGATCTACTTCTAAACGGCTACAGGCTTCCCGGGGAGGTGGGAGGGTACATGTGAATCTGCAGCGACTAATGCCACGAACAGATGTACACTGGGTAAGTGACATTTTCAGTTCGATGGCATATGTTGCTGCAGATACACATGTTTGGCATAGACTATAAAGCAGTTACCTCCCCTAAAAGCGGTGGTTTAGCCTGTAGGAGTTGAAGTAGTTTGGAATAATGTTCTTAGTACAGCTTGGCCCACTGTAGCTTGTTGTGCATTTAGTACGTCTACACAGTAGTGTTTAGTAAACGTATGAGGCGTAGACCAGGTTGCAGCCTTACATATTTCGCTCATAGGAATGTTTCCTAGAAAGGCCATTGTAGCACCTTTCTTTCTGGTTGAGTGTGCCTTTGGTGTAATAGGCAATTCTCTTTTGGCTTTAAGATAGCATGTTTGAATGCACCTGACTATCCATCTAGCAATGCCTTGTTTAGAGATTGGATTTCCTATGTGTGGTTTTTGAAAAGCTATGAACAGTTGTTTTGTTTTCCTGATTAGCTTTGTTCTGTCAATGTAATACATTAGTGCTCTTTTGATGTCCAATGTATGTAGTGCCCTTTCAGCCACAGAATTTGGTTGTGGGAAGAACACTGGCAATTCTACTGTTTGATTTAAATGGAATGGTGAGATTACTTTTGGCAGAAATTTGGGATTTGTTCTTAGAACTATTTTATTGTTGTGTATTTGAATAAATGGTTCTTGTATGGTAAATGCCTGTATTTCACTTACTCTTCTGAGGGATGTGATTGCAATGAGAAATGCGACCTTCCAGGTTAGATATTGCATTTCACAGGAATGCATGGGTTCGAAAGGGGAACCCATGAGTCTTGTTAAGACGATGTTAAGGTTCCATGAAGGAACTGGTGGTGTTCTTGGTGGTATAATTCTTTTTAGCCCTTCCATGAATGCTTTAATAACTGGTATTCTAAATAGAGACGATGAATGAGTAGTTTGTAGGTAAGCAGATATAGCTGCGAGGTGTATTTTTATAGATGAAAAAGCGAGATTCGCTTTTTGCAAATGTAGTAAGTATCCTACTATGTCTTTAGTAGAGGCATGTAGTGGTTGTATTTGATTGGCATGGCAGTAGTAAACAAATCTTTTCCACTTAGATGCATAGCAGTGTCTAGTGGAAGGTTTTCTAGCTTGTTTTATGACCTCCATGCATTCTTGTGTGAGGTCCAAGTGTCCAAATTCTAGGATTTCAGGAGCCAAATTGCCAGATTCAATGATGCTGGGTTTGGATGTCTGATCTGTTGTTTGTGTTGTGTTAACAGATCTGGCCTGTTGGGTAGTTTGACATGCGGTACTAGTGAAAGGTCTAGTAGAGTTGTATACCAAGGTTGTCTTGCCCATGTGGGTGCTATCAGTATGAGTTTGAGTTGGTTTTGACTCAACTTGTTTACTAGATATGGAAGGAGAGGGAGAGGGGGAAAAGCGTACGCAAATATCCCTGACCAATTCATCCATAGAGCATTGCCTTGTGATTCGCGGTGTGGGTACCTGGATGCGAAGTTTTGGCATTTTGAGTTTTCTCTTGTTGCGAACAAATCTATCTGGGGTGTTCCCCAAATTTGAAAGTACTTGTTCAGAACTTGGGGGTGAATTTCCCATTCGTGGACTTGTTGGTGGTCTCGCGAAAGGTTGTCTGCTAGTTGGTTTTGTATTCCTGGAATAAATTGTGCTATTAGGCGAATGTTGTTGTGAATCGCCCACTGCCAAATTTTTTGTGTTAGGAGGCACAATTGTGTTGAGTGTGTTCCTCCTTGTTTGTTTAGATAATACATTGTTGTCATGTTGTCTGTTTTGACAAGAATGTATTTGTGTGTTATTATGGGTTGGAAGGCTTTTAACGCTAGAAATACTGCCAACAGTTCTAGGTAATTGATATGAAGTTTTGTTTCGTGTATATCCCATTGTCCTTGAATGCTGTGGTGATTGAGGTGTGCTCCCCACCCTGTCATGGAAGCATCTGTTGTTATAACGTATTGAGGCACTGGGTCCTGAAATGTCCGCCCTTTGTTTAAATTTTTGCTGTTCCACCATAGAAGCGAGAGGTATGTTTGGCGGTCTACCAACACCAGATTTTGAAGTTGACCCTGTGCCTGTGACCATTGTGATGCTAGACACTGTTGTAAGGGTCGCATGTGTAGTCTTGCGTTTGGGACAATGGCTATGCATGATGACATCATGCCTAGAAGTTTTAGCACAAATTTTGCTTGTATCTTTTGGTTTGGAAACATAGCACTTATTAGCTTGTGGAATGCTTGCACTCTTTGTGGACTTGGAGTGGCAATTCCTTTTGATGTGTTGATGGTTGCTCCTAGATATTGTTGTGTTTGACACGGTTCTAGGTGTGATTTTGTGTAGTTGATGGAAAACCCCAGTTTGTGAAGGGTTTGTATGACAAAGGTGGTGTCGTTTGCGCATTTTTTTACTGTGTTGGTTTTGATTAGCCAGTCGTCTAGGTAAGGGAACACATGTATCTGTTGTCTCCTGATGTGTGCTGCTACTACTGCTAGACATTTTGTGAACACTCTTGGTGCAGTTGTTATTCCGAATGGCAACACCTTGAATTGGTAATGTATTCCTTTGAATACGAACCGTAGGTACTTTCTGTGAGAAGGGTGTATTGGTATATGAAAGTACGCATCCTTTAGGTCTAATGTGGTCATGTAATCTTGCTGTTTGAGCAGTGGAATGATGTGTTGTAGTGTGACCATGTGAAAATGGTCCGATATGATGTAGGTATTTAGTGTCCTGAGATCTAATATTGGTCTCAATGTTTCGTCTCTTTTTGGAATTAGAAAGTACAGGGAGTAAACTCCTGTGTTTTTTTGTTGTACTGGTACTAATTCTATTGCATCCTTTTGCAGTAGTGCTTGAACTTCTAGTCCTAAAAGTTCTAAATGATGTTGTGACATTTTGCGTGTTTTGGGGGGGATGTTTGGTGGGAAGTTGTGGAATTCTATGCAATAGCCATGTTGGATTATTGCTAATACCCAATTGTCTGTTGTAATCTGTTGCCAAGATTGGTAGAATTGGCTTAGTCTTCCCCCCACTGGTGTTGAGTGAAGGGGTTGCGTGACTTGAAAGTCACTGTTTAGGTGGAGGTGTTTTTGGAGTCTGGAATCTTCCCCTACTCCTTGGGAATTGACCCCCCCGATATCCCCTGAAACCACCCCTTTGGAAGGAACCCTGATATGGTGTGGTTCTTGATTGTTGGCTGGTGGTGTCTGTGGGTTGGCCACGAAACCCCCCTCTAAATGGAGTTTTTCTGAAAGAGCCTCTGCTCTGCGGGGAGTAGAGTGCGCCCATGGCTTTGGCCGTGTCTGTGTCCTTTTTAAGTTTTTCAATGGCTGTATCCACTTCCGAGCCAAACAGTTGTTTCTCGTTGAAGGGCATATTAAGGACAGCCTGCTGGATTTCAGGTTTGAAGCCTGAAGTGCGTAGCCAAGCGTGTCTCCTTATGGTGACAGCAGTGTTGACTGTTCTTGCTGCAGTATCGGCTGCGTCTAGTGAAGAGCGGATTTGATTGTTTGAGATCGTTTGTCCCTCTTCCACTATTTGCTGCGCCCTTTTTTGGTATTCCTGGGGAAGATGGTCTACGAGAAGTTGCATCTCGTCCCAGTGTGCGCGGTCATATCTGGCCAGCAGCGCTTGTGAATTTGCGATGCGCCACTGGTTGGCTGCCTGTGACGCCACTCTTTTCCCTGCCGCGTCAAATTTTCTGCTTTCTTTGTCCGGAGGTGGGGCGTCGCCAGATGTATGTGAATTTGCTCTTTTGCGAGCTGCCCCTACTACCACAGAGTCGGGTGGTAACTGCGAAGTAATAAACACTGGGTCTGTGGGTGGTGGTTTGTATTTCTTATCCACCCTTGGGGTGATGGCTCTTGATTTTACGGGCTCCTCAAAAATTTGTTTTGCGTGCCGTAACATCCCTGGTAGCATTGGGAGACATTGATATTGGCTATGTGTAGCCGAGAGGGTGTTAAATAAGAAATCATCCTCTATAGGATCGGAATGCAGTTGGACATTGTGGAAGTCTGCAGCCCTAGCCACCAGTTGCGAGTATGAGGTACTGTCCTCTGGCGGTGACGGCTTTGTGGGGTATGACTCGGGATCATTGTCCGGCACTGGGGTGTCATACAGGTCCCAAGCGTCTTGATCCTGATCGTCATGACTTATGGTAGTTTGCGCTGGTGAGTGCATTTGTGGCGGTGTTTGTGCCGGCGATGCCTGTGGAGGAGAGGGCGGAGGCGTGACTTTTTTAACCACTTTGGCTTGTGGTTGTGTGTCATCCTTTGGAAGTCCGATCTTTCTTTTCCTCATGATTGGGGGAAGGGTTGATATCTTCCCTGTATCTTGCTGGATGCACAGTCTCTTTTGTGTGTAGTCCGATTCTACACTTTGGAGCTCTTGTCCAAATTTGTGCATTTGGCCACTTAGTCCTTGTTCCTCTGAGTAGGATGAAGGTGTGGTATTTTTCGGCGCCGAGAGCGAATCTTTTTTCGGTTTCGGCACCGACAGAATTTTTGTTCCTTTCGGCATGGATTCTCGGTGCCGATGTCTTTCGGTGCCGGTATCTTGTTTTTGTCTCTCGGAGCCGCTTTCTCGGCTCCGAGGTTGCTCCATGGCGGTCCCTCGACCGGAGTCGGGTGTCTTCGCTATGGGCGTGCCCTTTTTCGGCCCCTTCGACGGGTCGCCTGATTTATGGGTCGAGCCATGGCCTGTTGGCAGTGGCGTCCCCTGGGCTTTTGGTTTGTCGATGGATTTACTTTTCGACGTCTTACTCACAGTTTGTTGCTGTTGTTCGACGTCGGAGTCTCCGGATTCTGATTCCGGAACCGATAATGTTTCCTCTTCGTCGTCGAAACGTTGTTTTGTCGACGTGGACGCCATTTGGTGACGCCTGGCTCTTCGGTCCCGGAGTGTTTTTCTGGACCGGAAGGCTCGACAGGCTTCACAGGTATCCTCCTTGTGCTCGGGGGACAAGCACAAGTTACAGACCAAGTGCTGATCTGTATAAGGATACTTACTGTGACATTTTGGGCAGAAACGAAACGGGGTCCGTTCCATCGGCTTCGATGTCGCACGCGGTCGGGCCGACCAGGCCCCGATGGGGGATCGAAACTGCCCCAAAGTCTTCCGATGATCGGTGTCGATGTACCTAACTATCCCGATACCGAACGGAACAATACCGACGCTTTCTTCCGAGATTCTGACTAACTTTCCGAACCGAAACACGGAGCGAAAAGGAATACGTCCGAACCCGACAGCGGAAAAAAAACAATCTAAGATGGAGTCGACGCCCATGCGCAATGGAGCCAAAGAGGGAGGAGTCCTTCGGTCCCGTGACCAAAAAGACTTCTTCGAAGAAAAACAACTTGTAATACTCCGAGCCCAACACCAGGCAGCGGACTGTGCCAAACATGTGTATCTGCAGCAACATATGCCATCGAACGGTGTGTTATCCGTTTTACTTTCATTAGAAACAGTGATCTCTACTGCACCAAAACATTTAAAAATCCTCTCATCAGAAATACACCACAATGACACAAAACTAGCACTGTATCCCAAGGAGTGACTTTGCTTGATTTTGTGTATATTCATTCAATAGCTTTGAGAAATTTGCGTGGCACAAATGTGTTAGGCAGGCTTTGAAGGTTTACTAAGCAAGGAACTTTATTATATCTTGTCTAATAATTTGCAGATCCTTTGTGGATCTAAATTCTCAAATTTATTGAAGATTACAAATTGAAGAAGCCAAATGGTCTCACGTATCAATGGCATTGCCCACCCTTTTGGCTTTTTGCTCATGCAGTTTTCTAAAATTAGTGTCTGCCAACATGGAACAGCACCGGCAAAAACAAAAACAATCCACCACAACATGACGACAAATACGTACATAGGCATTACCATGCATATGCAACTATGAGCCATAATGCAAAGGGCATTTTTTATTTCTCAACTTTTAATTTACTGTTTCAAGATACCAGATGCCAATCCTGGAGCAGCAAATTAAAAAAGTATGTGCAAAAGCTTAATTGAAGAAAGAAGGAGCGGGCCTCGAAAAATCTACTTGCCCACTCGCTAAGGTAAGTCATATTTTATCTGGTCGAACTATTTTTATGACCTACTCGCCCGTTCAGGAGAGTGGACAAAGAACAGGCAAGTGTTCTGTTCAGTCAGAAAATGAAGAGGGAGTAAAGACATCTTTAAATATTTTTCTTATTTCGTCACATTTGCTCTGTGTTCAAGTACAGAGGTCTAAAGTCAGTTTGTCTTCTTACAATTACTTTTTTTTTCTGCCTATAGAGTTCCAGGATTTTGTAAGGTGAACTGTGTGACCTGCTGTACAAAGAGTGTGAACTGAAAGGCTGTAGGGTGTCAGCTTTTTCCTAATGCACAACATTTAAATAACTATATCAACTGTACAAACGTTTCAAAATGTATTTCAGAAGTTGTGAAAGTCCATTTTTCGTACTACTGTGCGATGAAAACATATTTTAATAGGATGAAAACAAATCAACACACTTTACTTGGTGATGTGCAAATGATAAATATGCATTCTAAAACTCAGTTTTCACTGACTACTGTTAATGCACTGTAAGTTTCATCAGTAAAGCTGCAAGTTAGTAGGAAGGTTTTTGGACATTTCTTGGCAATCTACTGCCTACTGTCAACACCATCATCAGAGGCACCCTGCACACAGACCACCAGGACTGCAAATTGGCCTCAGCAAAGCCATCACTGAATTCATTAACCCTCTCGGCACTGAATCCGAATACTACGTCTTCCTGGGAGACTTCAACTTCAACCTGAAAGACCCCACGGACTTCCAACTTCACCAACTTCCTGGAAAGATTGGACAACATCGGCCTCAAGCAGCTGGTCACAGACCCTACGCACAAAGCTGGACTCATGTTGGACCCCATCTTAACATCAAGCAACAGAATCAGATTCGGCCACAGCTCAGAACTCACCTGGTCGGACCACTCCATTGTACACTTCACCATCGCCGGACCTCCCAGCATTGCCCCCAAGTGCCACAGCACCCCCTTCCGCAATTGGAATAAAGTCACTCAGACACAACGCTTCTACGACCTTAGCACCACATAACCCATTGTCACCACCAACCTGGATTTGGCAGTACAGAACTTTAATTACTGAATCACCAATGCCACCAACCAAGTAGCCTAAACCAAACCAGCCAAGACCCTCCAAATAAGCCAGCTGGTACACCCCAGAACTCAGCATGTCAAAACGCAGGTGCAAACAATTGGAAAGATGATGGCGCACCAGCAGGAACCACATCGACTGATACACCTTCAAATCAGCCCTCAACGACTACCATCACCAGATAAAAAACGCAAAAAAGGAGGCCCTGACCCACTGGATCAAGACCAGCACCAACCAAGCCAGGGAACTCTTCACCATCCTCAGAGAGTTCACCTGCTTGTCAGCCACCAAAAACTCTATCCTCTCGCCACAGTAACGCTGCAATGCCCTTACCGACCACTTCCATAATCAGATAGAAACCATTTATATTAACTTCGACCTCCAACCCCACGGCCTCCACAACATTCCATAAACCACCACCATTGACCACCCACTCACCACATGGGCACAGCGAACACAACCACACTTATGAACTCCATCTACTCAGGAGCACCCACCAACCCCTGCCCCCACGAGCTTTTAATGCCTCGTTAACCACAGCCACCTTTCTCGACACACAGACATCAGCCCTCTCCTTAAGAAACCCTCTGCAGACCCCAATGAGCTCCATAACTACTGCCCAATCTCTCTGCTCCCATTCCCCGCCAAAGTCCTGAAGAAGGCCATCAATCTCCTTCTCACCAAACACCTTGAGAGAAACAACTTACTGGAATTGTCCCAATCGGGATTTAGAGCAGTTACAGAACTGAGACAGCTCAGATCTCTGAAACAGATGACATCTGCACCCTATCCAACAGAGGAGAATCAACCACCCTGATCCTGCTTGACTTCCCCGCAGCCTTGGCACCTTCTCCCACCACACACTCATCGATCGACTACGTTAGATTTGAATCACAGATGATGCGCTCAGATGGATGGCATCCTTTCTCACAAGGCGCTCCCAGAGAGTCCGCTTCCCTCCCTACACTTGCAACCCAAGGACACCATCTGCGGCATCTCCTAAAGCTCATCCCTCAGCCCAAATCCCTTCAATGTCTACATGACACCACTCGCAGACATCGTCTGCTCGCACAACATCATCTCCTACGCTGATGATACACACCTCGTCCTCCCGCCCTCAGCCAACCTCACCTTGACGAAGACCAATTTCTACAACTGTATGAAAAACGTATCTGCCTGGATGAGGGACAACTGCCTGAAGCTTAACACAGACAAAACTGAAGTTCTGATCTCCCGCAGACAGACGACCCTCTGGAACGACGCCTGGTGGCTGAACTCGGATCCACCCTCACACATAAAGATCACGCCCGCAACCTCATCATCATCATCATCCTGGACCGTGAACTCTCCATGAAACGTCAGGTCAACATCATCTCCTCTGTCTGCTTCCACACGCTCTGCAAAGTCTTCAGGTGGCTACCCATTCTGCACCTGGAAGACGGTGACGCAGGCCCCCATCACTAGCTGACTGGATTACGGCAACACACTCTATGCAGACCACCACCCAACTCATGCAAAGACTCCTGCCAATCCAGAACGCAGCCACCAGATTAATTCTCAATGTGCCCAGGAAACCCCACATAACCCAGCAACTAAAGGACCTCCTATGGCTCCTGATCCAGAAGAGATGCCAGATCAAACTCCTGGCCCACACCTAAAGAGCTCTCTATGACCAATGACCCACCTACTTGAACCACCACCTGTATTTCCATCGACCTCCCAGGAATCTCCACTCACCACACCCTTGCACAGACACCTTGCATATGCCGCTGCAGCTCCGGAAGATGCTCCCTCTCCCATTTTGCTGCCAAAGCCTGGAACGCCCTCCACCTCCACCTCTGCACTGCACCCTCGCTGACTCACTTCAGAAAAGGGCTCAAGACCTGGCTCTGCATCTGACACCTGCAGCAAGTGCCTGGATACCCTCTCGGGTCATAAGCCACGCTCTACAAGTACGACCTGAATTATTGATTAATCTCTAAATGACAGTGCTCGACCACATCATGCTTTAGTGATATATTAATTAAAAGTGGGTGTTTAAAAATAAACAAAGAAACACTCTGCCCTGATGGCAATGCTGTTAGTAAACTAAGAGGCAAGTCATGGATCATGTGTACCCTATCTGTGGGCTAAATTATTACACACAGAGAAAACGTTTAGTCTATTTAATCAAACAAGAGGTTTTTTTGGGGGGGGTTTAAACACAGCAGAAATGCCCAACTCACATATGTGAAGGTGCACTTATGTAAGAATGAAGAAAAAGGTGACTGTAAAATAAAATATTTGCCTAGGAGCACACAATGTGAGACCTGTTTACGGGTCACGTACATTACAGTTAAGTCAAATAGATTATTCAAGTTACTCGACCTGCGGGTCTAGTAACATGTTTAAGATTTTTCAAGGCCTAAGCAGTGATCCAGCAGCAAACTGGAGCTGCTTTTTCTCCCCTTTGAAAAACATTAAATTTGAGGAGCTAAGTGATCTGACTGGGAGGCAGCAAATTAAATTTTTCATTGCAGCAGACTTTGCAGAATTTCAGCCACTGCAGTCTGCATCCTGGAAAAAGTGATTGAAAAGGTATGATAGGAACCGACAACTATCCACTGATCTCAGAAATGACAGCAGGGTAGGTGTCTGGGGGGCACATAATGCCGTAAGAGTTTTTTTTATTTTATCTGTGAATTCCACACCAAAACCCAAAAAGCAATTTCAGGTCCTCTGATCTGTGGATTCGGAGGCAGATCCACAATTTGAAGGAAATATATATATAATCAATACAAGTATATATTAATAGCCATTTGTGTGGAATTACGTTTATACTCTTGGATCGTTATTTCTATTGAGGAGAGGCTTCCCTCACCATCATAATATAGGACTGAGAAAAATGGTGCTAAGCGATGTGCGTTTCAGGATCCTGTGCTTTAATGGGTGATGGTCTAGCTGCTGGAACATACCGTAAATTACAACCGTAAATTGTGTTTTTATGTTGTTTTTTTTTATGTGGGTTTTGCTAGCACTATGGTCCAGCTGAATGAAAATTTGCTGAAATACATTGGTCATGTTTTTATACACTTTGCTGGTGTCAATTCAATAAAGAAAAGGAATCTTTCATAACATGGAGTCCACAATGCTGCTCATTTCTCTGTGAGGAGTATCAATAAATCTTTGTGTTACAAATTCTAAAAAAAAGGTAATTATACCAAGAAAAAAGGAATCACTGCAATTATGCATGAGACAAAAAACATGCAGAGTCAGCATTAGGGACCCTGGGACTGGCTTATGGTCGTCTAGCTACAGAGCCTCCAGTACTAGTACATGGCCAAAGGCTGTGCATAGCTGGGTTAGTAGCACAGAACTTGGACAGTGCCTACCTTATGGCCAGGCACTGCTCTCAGAGCCATTAAGCACCTCAGATGACCATCAAAGTGGGTTTAGTGATACAGAGGCTGACACATGGCATGGCTACAGGCCAGGCATTGTGCCCAGAGCATGTTGTGCACTACAGAAGAACATGTGCAGCTTTGATCACTGAACTATGTAATCATTTTGCTGCCTATGATCTACTCAAATATCTTCTTTATGTGTACAGCCTTACTGTATAAAAAGGTTGTGTCAAACAAATGCAATAAAATCAACAACAAAAAATCAATAAAGTACTCCCTTCATGATAAATCATGCAACATCCCCACCTTCTCCCTAGCTTTCTGCACATTTAGAACATTAATGATTGTGTTCCAAAGTCTTTGACGAAAACAAATTGTGGATTTCAAGTACTCCATCATGTTCAGGATACTTACATATGTTTTCAGCAATGCAATATCCCCTTCATCCAGTGCTAAAAAAATAAACAAGAGTACATAAGGACTTGAAAATAGCTGATAGGAAGACAAATTTTGGCTTGGCAGAAGAAGAAATACTATAGACGATAGATCTTAAAGATTCTAATATTAAATCACACAGAAAAGAGCTGACTAGAACTTTAGAGCAATAAACTTTGATGTTATTCCAAAGGCCAACGTGATTGTTATAAGACAAAAAGAGCATTTGTTTTTCCGAAGAAAATGCACTGATACAAACTGGTTTAAAGGTATCGATCCAGAAATTCCTTGGTCCCCCACGGTTGATGTACATGTACCCCAGTATCAGAGTTGAGATCAGTGCCTGGAGGGATCCGAGAACTGAGCAAACACAAAGTTGCTTTTACTTCCCATGAGAAAGAGTTGGTCTTACAGAAAAGTGTGCTTGAAATCTAGATCAGACAGGTCCCATTTAGACAGTCAAAGCTATGGGAAAAAAGTAAGATATGCATGCTGTTTATTCTGGAGCTACCAAGATTATCCCAGAGGGAGAGAGAACCTCTACCTTATTTTTACATCCTCTGCATGGTCTAGTCATGTGTCACCAAGATACAGCGGACTTCCACCACATTATAAGCAGTGAGCATGTAAGAAAGAGATCACTCGAAATCAACAATCATTCAAAACATGGACAAACTGGTGCAGTCTAAACTATTAGAATACAACAGTTAATAGTAGGCACGAACTACCAGACAAAGATAGTAGGAGGGGATATTGGCAACAGTTAAATGATTATAGAAATCATAAAGGAACAGGAGCTGCCAGTGGTAGAGTAAGATGACACGGGTGGTTCTGTGGCAGTAATATCTCTAAACAACAAGAATGACCACCTTAAACTGTATTATCATTGCCTGTCTGAGGAAAAAGAAGTTTTAAGCAAAGTAACAGCAGAAAAACATACGCTGCATTTTGGAGGCTAGTAATAATTAAATGGACCAAGAGATACCATTTGGATGGGTGACACTACCAAGAAATACAACAGACTGACTATGCTTAGCAGTTCAACAAGAGCAGGCTAAACCATGATCTTCAGGACAGAAGGGTACTTGTGAAAGTGGGGCCAGCAAGCAAATAAGCAACAATGGCAAGTCTTTTGTTGCAGACCACAAGAAACATAGGAACCACCAGGTCCAGCTATCCACAGTCCTGGTGAATCCCAGCAAGTCTATCTAGCCTATGGTCTTCATCTGGAACAAAGTGACAGCTAGTGACCACACATTAAAAAAACAATAGAGACATATGTAGTAAGTGTACATGAATTTGCCTTGTACAGTACCATTATATTCTCATTTTATGTGATTGGGGCCAGCTACCAAAGGCAAGTAAAAGTGTATGAAAGAGTATTAATTTACAACTCCAAATGCCTTTGTGAGTAAATTCCCTATATCATAGATCTAGGTTAACTGTTGGATGCACACCCATTAATTGTGATAGACAGGCATCACTATTGCATTTGTTTAGGAAAGAACTGCTTGAAGTTGTTTGTATTCGTTTAACATGGATGCTTTACGTCCTTGACAACATATCATAAGTACTCAACTCTTCTTAAGTGCCAATTTGGCCAAAACAAGGTGCTATTATTCTTCCTGATCAAAGTGTTCTCCAACAAAAACACCCCTGCAAAAAAACAATCCAACAAAAAAATAAAAATACGCACTTCACTTCAGGAAGCACATGGGAACCCAAATGTTACATGACATGGTCTTAAACGAGGAAACTTGATAACTTCCATTGAAAAGGACCTACACTGCTCAAAGAGCATGTGTTGGTGGTTGGGAAAATTAACTATCTCAAGTGTCATTTTTATTTTCATAGACTTGGCCCTAATCCAGAGGGCTAAATTATGATTGCAACATCAATCCTGGTCTAATTAGGTTTAAGGAACTTTAGTATGAACCATAGTGAACACAAAGGTAGTTATTCACTCTACTAAAAAGGTGATCTTCTGATCATGGCAACTTGAGGAAAGCAGTTTATTATATGGTGTAGTTTTGCAACCCCACTGTGTAATAAACTCCCAAACTCATCTTTGGTCCGGTCATGCACGTTTACAAAACTTTGCTCAACTCTGGGTAACTATGGTTTAGAGCAGTCACGTTCTGTCAAAGGAACTAGTGCAACACATTTACAAGTACCGAAACAGTTGAATAAGAAAGAAATGCGACACAAAGAAAACCCAACACCAGTTTATAAAAATAGCTCTTGCGTTCATGAATGTTAGACATCAAAATGAACAAATCCACCAGAGAGTTCTGGAGCTATAACTTATTAAGCAAATAATAAATCACAGTTTTTCATTTGAATTGCAAACAAGCATTGGTAACTACTGTGGTTTCTTGGAAAACTTTGAGAAATTGAGTAGGTCTACTCTGACCTGTTTGGGAAACCAATGCCAGTGGAAAGCGGGTCACAGGGGCTAACTAGACTTGGCGGGACAGCTACCTTAAAGTCAAAGCAGTCTCCAGTCCAGTTCAAGCTCTATGAGAGAACAGTCATACACATTGATGGAGTGGCCCTGATGCAAGGGATACTCGATGCTGATCCGGTGACGGATGTCTTCTTGGGGCCATCCCTTTGTCAATGCACAAGGTAGCAGGACTTTGGCCACAGAGGTCGATTTCCCTCAAAGTCTGGTTGAAGTCCAGCCAAAAACCTGTTGCCACTGGTTTACTGGTCTCCGGTTACAGCGAAACCAGTGATTCCCTTTAACTGAGGCTAGTGTCCATCTTGGGCAACCAAACTGCCCTCAAACGACTCTCTTGGGTCCAAAACACTCGGGTACAACTTTTGAGCATTGAGACTCAGCCTTTCAGGCTGTGCTTACGTTGTCAGTGGAGCGTTAAATGACTGCGGAAACTAACTCACCAAAGCAGGATTCTTCAGCTTTTGTGACCCTCTAGCTGTAACAGAAAGCCAACGGACTCTTAGAGTCACTTCTGTATGGGGCACAGTCTTAGGTGCAGCCTCTATTTGCAGTGTCCAGGGACTAGCAGGGCAGCGCTACTTCGGTCCTCTACACAATGCAGACATGATCAGAAGTCTGGGTACTGGGGTTCTATGTTTATGCCCACAACTTGCCCTCGGGGGATGGGGTACCTACTAGCCAATGGGTTAGGTCCCCTCGCACATGATAAACAGTGGCATCTAGCTATCCCAGGGCAATACTCTGCTCACTCCCCAAGACAGCAGAACCCTTCACTTGGTGTGTGGAGCTTGGCAGCTCACCGTAGAGGTGCGGCTACCTGAGGTCTACGCGCACATGGGAAAACTGGTTTGGCATCGGTTTCCCTCTCTCTGTCCTGGTGGTAACTTGTCTACAGCAACAACAAAAAATGGTCCATCTTGTGCGTTCACCATCTGTCCTTCAAAGGTGGCTTCCACTTTGAAGCTCGCCTTTTGGGCTCACACCCTCTTTGGTCTTTTCTACCAGGGAGAGAGAACACATCTTCCAAAGGTAGGCCCTTTGTGGCCCTTCCGAAGTCATTCACACCACCCCCAAGAAAGAACAAGACTGTCTCATGGCCAGTAATCATAAATGGTCATTGGAAAACTTGGACAACAGAGTGGCAACTTTTGCTCTAAAGTTACATAAATTCGACTTGGGTGAGGCTTCACCACCTAAGAGGGCAGCGTTCTGAACTCGCTCCCATACTGCATTTCAGTGTGCTGTCTGGACAGAAGATGAGGTGAGAGACGGCTGAGGCCTTTCTCGCGAACGGGGAAGGGTGGCCTCCAGACCCCGTTTTGACTGAAATCCTCAGAGTGACACCTATGGGGGCCCTGATGCAGTGATTCAGGAGCACAGCAGTTACCTCTTGCCAGGGCCTACGGCCCCCATTCAATGACTGAGACTTGCAACAGGATTCCCTATACTGGCAATTGTCTGCGTGATATCGCTGGGGGAGGGCAGGCCTGCCTGGGTCCTTGGGCTCGCCTATGCCTGTAGGGCCCACCATGCAGAACACAGCAGCTTGATGCAGGGGGAGCAACTGAACTTGGGGAGATGCTGCAGGGGAGGTGACAGACCGCCATTCCCGACTCTTTCCTCTTGCCCTGGCTTTTTTTTTTTGCTTCCTCTCCCCACCTGCATCTCTAAGCCAGCAGAAAGCCCACTGCCCCCCATTGTTCACTGCCCTATTTGTGCCGCTTATTGAAGACCTGAACAGTGCGAAGGAGACTTCATGCCCCCTCCCCTGTTGCATGCCCCAGGGGGGCCCCCGCTGCCTAGATTCTTTAGAACGCGAGCAGAGGGTGAGGGGGACCAGGGTACACAACAAACAGGTCCCCACTGCTCTACTTGCAACCTGATCGGTGGGGGCTGGTGGGTGCGGACTGGAAGCCTGCCTAACCCCCTCTCGCTCCCCTGCTCCTGGTCACCACGGAGAGTCGGATACACCTGGTGACGGGAGTGGACCTATCACCACATCTATGCAGGGCGCACTGTACCTGCTTGAAGACAGTGGCTGTTCGTGCTGCCAGGTACCAGGCTGCGAGCCACTAGCAGCAACTCGATTGGCACCACGGGCTGTGGACTGACGCCCTGTTGGCCATGTTCATGATAAACCTGTGCTGCAAGTACTGGCCCAGACCACAATGGACCAATACACATAGGGCCTGATTTAGAGTTTGGAAGAGGGGGTTACTCCATCACAAATGTGACAGACATCTGGTCCACCATATTTCGATCCCATGATAGCCTCTGGAGATCATAATTAGGCGGACAGGATATCTGTCACGTTTGTGACAGAGTAACCAGATCACCAAACTCTAAATCAGACCCTAAGTCCGCAGCCAGGAACCGTGGGTCAGCTGCTGTACTTCCTTCCAAGGGTGCACCTACTCCACCTGCAGGCACCATCATCCTCCTTCAGGCTATCAGGGAGTCCAGGTAGGCAGTCGAACACAAGGTGGAGGAAGTCAGTCTGGGTGGACGTCACACTTCTGTTCCAGGACCTTTGTAATGTGGTGGACAAGGCGACTAAAGCCAAAACTAGGGTCACCACAGTGGAAGAGGAACTGACAACCCTTAAAACCTAGGTCTTGAGGGCAAAGGCACGGAGAACTGCTCCCGCAGAAACAACTTGCAGTTTTTCGGCATACCTGAGGGTTTGGAAACTTTGAGGAGTAGCAGCTTCGGTGCTGGATACCTTCCGGTAAGTTATCACAATCCTTTGCGGTGTGGAGGCCCACTGATTCTAGGCCAAAAGACCACCCCCTCGGTGCCCCTCTCAGACCTATCAATGCCCACATTCTAAACCACAGGGATCATGATGCCATTCTGCAGGAGACCTGAAACTGCGACGATCTTAAATACCACAACGACAAAATTATGATCTTCCCAGATTACACCCAGGTAGTTCACGAGTGCTGTTTATCGTTCGACGGGGTCAAACAGAAACTCTGGTCCTTAAACCTCCAATATCTTCTCCTTTCCCCAGTCTGTCATCTTTCAATCTTTGACCTATTTTTTTGATACTCAAGAGCAGGCATGAGAGGGGAGCGAAAGAGCGCCACTACCTCTGGGTCCCGTGTGACAAGGACAGCTCACGGCCCATCGGAGACAAGCCACCCAACCTCACCCCACAGCAAACCAGCAAAGTACCCCAGAGAGTTGAGACACTGTCCACACAAGAAAAAAACCTGGATCTGAGAACAAATGGTCCTCCCCAAGCCCACTGTGTGATGGAACTGTGGCCAGAGTCCTTATGGTAGAGGCCACCCTTTCCAACACACCTGAACTCTTTCAAACCAAGATTGAAGACTACAGACATCCTGCTTGATGAGGGGAGCTTTAAGTTGTGGACAAACAGACCATAGACTAATCCACACTGCTGTGCCACTGAGACTTGTTAGATAAGTTAGGTGGTTGGGGTGCTGCTTGAGGGGTGGAGGAAGGAATGAGGGAATGTCCTTATCGCAAAAGCAAAGCTGTTTCTCATTTTGGTATTTGTGGTCAGGCACTATAATCATTTACATGGGGTGCTTGGGAGCAAATTAGAGATATGGGTGGGGCAACATATACTTTAGGGGTGCAAGTGTGAGGTAGGGAAAAGTTGGGGGGAATTAGTGTTTTGTTTTCCTGTTTATCTGTTAGTCTACATGCAGTCAAAATACTACACACCTTTGTTGCACACCAGAACGATCATACATCACAAGCCTTCAATATTTACCCTAGTGGCCAGCGCAATGGGGCCCTCCCTTGTGAGGGAGCCCACGCAAGGTTCCACCAGACATTCCTAACTTTTTTAAATAATTTCATGGAATGTTAATCGCTTATTAGATCGTATTAAACGATCTGCTGTTTTGAGGTACATGAACCGTCTCCTACCAGAAGTGGTCCTGCGCCAAGAAACTCACTTATTAGGCACACACTTTTCTTTTCTGAAAACAGTATCTGGTCTGCAATCTTGACCAGCCCCTTACGCACGAGGAACTGGAGAGGCATTATCGGACCTCAATATGGCAAGACTCCAGGGACAGACGGCTACCTTATTGAGTTTCTCAAGTGCTACATTTCTGTTCTGCTCCCCGCCTCCTGGCGTTCTGCACAGAGGTGGCAGATTGTTGCTCATTCCCTCCACGATAGGACACTGTCACCATTGTGGTAAAACCCAAAGTGGGGTTACCTCCCGAACAATGTGCCTCATACAGGCCTATCTCCTTGATAAATGCAGACATTAAGGTGTTCACAAAGGCTCTGGCATCCCAGATGATGCAAGCCCTACCTCATCTGATACATTCCCATAAACGTGGGTTCATGCCGAATAGGAGAACTCAGCACTGCAACCATGGAGTACAATTGGAGCTTTCCCAGACACACAAAATTACCCCCCCGATGGCACTACTTTTGACTGATTTTGAGAAGGCGTTTGATGCTGTCGCATGGCCCTTCCTGATGTGGGTTCTGCAGAGGGCAGGCTTAGAACCTCACTTCTGCGGACTGATCAGCCTTCTCTATAATACTCCCATCACCCAAGTGAGGGTGAATGGAGTTTTGCCCCTGCCCTTTCCCATTTGTAGGGGCACCCGGGAGGGATACCCGGTTTCCCCACTCATTCACTCTAGCAACTGAACCCCTGACGAGGCTCATTAGATGCGATGCCAGAGTAATGGGATGGTATTGTGCTCTAAGCTGATAACTCGCTGCTGTTTCTTGCAGACCCACAATCTTCGGCATCACATGCCTAGAGGTTCTCCATCTGCATAGGGAGCCATCGGGACTGCTGGTTAATGAGAGTAAATCCATGTGGGTGCCTATTGAAGGGGAAGTGGAAGGACAAACCTGGTGTTCCACAATTCCAATCCGTCATTTCTCCTTTAAATATCTGGGAGTTTATATCTCCCTCCTCCCGGAGTTGATGTGGATCCTGAAAATTGGCCCAATGGTGGCAGGGCTGAAGAGAAACCTCCAGCGTGGGGAGCGCTTGCCCCTAAACCCCTTGGGGCAGGAGGTGCTATTTAAAATGATCAGCCTCCCAAGCTCCCTATATGTCCTTGCCAACTTTCCCCACTTGATTCCTAGGAGGTGGTTCCATACCATAACATCAAAGACTGTGGCCTTTCTGCAGGAAATTGGCTGCCACATGGTGGCCTTCCTTAACAGACAGAACTCTCCAAACGATGCTGGAATGGGTATGATGGACCTGCATGGCTACTAACTAGGTGCCCACACTGTAACCATAAACGACTGGTTCAATGGCGTTTGGGACGAATCCACTTACTTCATGGAACTACGACAATTGGGCCTAGATGGCCTTCTGGGCCTGCTCTATGGGAATCCAAATACTGGATCTTTCCCGGACATTACCCGGGTGACTTTGCTCAGTTGGACAGCAACACTTCGCCTGACTTCCTGGGATTATAAACGTACTAAAAGAACTCAGTTATGGCAGAGAACATGGCTGCACCAGGTAGCATGGCTGCAGGGTTTTGCCCAGTATGACAAAATAGGAATCTCCTATCTGGAAGACATCTGGCGAGGGAGCACCCTGGTTTCCTTTTGAGATCTTCAAGAGCACTATTGGCTCTCTCCTACACAGTTTTACCGATACCTCCAACCACGCCATGTATTGTCAACACACATTGCCACAGATGCACTTACACCCAACTTCAACCCTGTTTAGGCCAACATTTGGATGGGGATGCTGGGCAAGAGTGCCATCTCTCGCATTTACCGTTCCCCAATCATTAATGCACCTGACCACTTCTCCTCCCCTGCCTGAGGTGAGAGACATCGGTGTGGGAGCTGGATGATGATGACTGGAGCGCTGTTCAGATCGCCCCAGGAGAGCTGGCTCTCTCTGCCCAGTTGATAAAGTTTCAACTCAACTATTTTCATATCACCTACATGACTCCCTAGCGCCTACACCGTGCTGGGAGAGCCTCACATGTCCACTGCGCTAGATTCTCACTACCTGAGGCCAACTTCTTCCACATGGTTTGGGTCTGCCCTATAATCTCCTCCTTTTGGGTTAGGATTCTGAGTGATCTAGCCCCGGTCCAGGAAAATCCAATCTACAACCCACAGAAACAAGATAAAATTTTGAGCAAATTGTGGGAGTATCACCGTTTGAGAATGGACCATGAGTCTATGTGATTGCCGATTAGATGCTGCCTAGTATATTACACCTTGAGGTGGCAGAACTTGACTGTGTAATGTTCAGTTTGAAAACCACTAAAATTTGGTTATTAAAAAAAAAAAAAAAAAATCAGGTTTACTGTAATGATTCTTATAACCCTGTCCTCGCCTTTCTACACCAAAAACAACATTCTGGAGTTTTTGAGGTTAGGACACGTAAAAACAGATGTCCAACTTTTTAATAGACAGCACCCTGCCTTGGAGGTCATCAAGCCTACCTTATGGGTGACATATATATTAAAAAGGAAGGTTTGGACTTTTACATTAATTTAAATAACAAAGTTGAGTTAGCAGTTCAAAAACTGCTCTGCCAACCAGCAATGGCAGACTGTGAGCCATGCTTTGCATTGTCACACTTGTGGCGGCATAAATAGTGTTGCAGGCCACATGGGACACTTTAACTTACATGCCCTCGATACCCCTAGAACAACAGACTAGGGACTCATAAATAAGTTAACATATGCCAATTGTGGGTGAACCAATCAGACATACTCCATTTAAGAGTCAAAGCACTGGCACTAAGGTCAGGTTAGCATGCCTCAATGCACCTTAAGACTCGAAAAACCAGCGTCAGTCCAAAGCATTGGGGGTGATCATGCACACAAAAGTCATTTACCAACATCACTGAAGGTTAATATATCTAAAAAAAATGTTTTAGGGAGATTACCAAACAGTCAACAACTTTAGCTTGTAGCCTTTAAACTGAAAAGATGTCTGAGACATTCCAAGTTTTCACTGATTGCGGAGGTCATTGGAGTACAAGGAGGATGCCTGTGTATAACTAAACCTTTTCATTCATACCTAAAGGTTTATCCCCTTGGTGCTGTATTTTTTTTTTTTTTTTTAATATATGAAACATTTAATTGATTTTCAATACAACAATCATGGCTTTCACAAAACAAGAACATTGTAAACAGAATATCACATGGGTTCCAAACTCCCCATTCAATCTCACAGATATAAAATCCACAGCATTCTCCATTACCTGGATCTGCTGGTCCCATCCAAGCTGTAAAAAAAATACCACCCACTTGTTTCAGACCTTGCCATACTTGCGAAGATACCCGCGTGCAGTTTTGCGCACCAGTCCATACCTCTCTTCCAGGCCGTAATGGATGGAGAACTGGAGGAGTTCCAATGTTTGGCTATGTACTACTTAGCCAGCAACATACTAAACGCCAAGTGTCCTATCCCCACGAGGTCCACCCATATCCTCCAGAATACCTAACAGAGCAATTCTAAGGCTGGCACTGCGTCCAGGTGAGATTCCACCACTTTGGAGAGTGTGGAGAATATACATGACCAGTATTGCCGTACAACAGAGCAGGCCCAGACCGTGTAGGGGAAAAAGTCCCCTCTAGGCTCCAAGCAACGATGGCATGCAGGAGGAGACACTAGGGCACTCCAGTGGCAGTAATGTGTAAGGTATGCTTGGTGAAGATATTTGAAATGGATGAGCGAAGATCACCAACACACAGGGTGCCATACAGGCATCCTGAGTGTCCATCTCATCCAGAGGGCCCACCCAGTCTTCCCATTGTGTTCTCAAGTGACCCATCCAGTCCAGGATTGTACAACCAAGGTTTTGTACATTTGTGAGATTCTCCCTTCCCCCAGGGGACCCCATAAGTATTCCGGGACCCCATAAGTATTCCGGGACCTCTCCGATAGTAGGAGAGAGCGTACAGAGCTCGAGATACCGAAAGAATTGTGATTTATGAAAGCAGAATTCAGGCTGGAGGTCCTGAAAGGAGCGAATATGACAATTGTGCCATATATCTCCTAGATGTGAAATACCAACCTGGTTCCACCCTCGGAACCCCTCGAGATTTGCTACACATGCCCACCCACAGGGGAGTCTCCAGTGTAAGGAGTCCGTGCCAGCCTGTCCAGCGCAATGCCACTTTCCAGACACGAAACACTTTTATGGGGTCAGGGAGCCGTCAGAGACTGGTGTCCCACACAGATGTGTTATATTCTCAAGGCTCATCTTTGATATTTTTCCCCGATATGCTGGATCCTCCTACCCGCCATACAATCAGTCATTTACAACCACAATGTGTTCAGCCCAATAATATAGACGGACATATATGGCAAGTCCTCCATCACATGTAGTACGGACGCATTTACCAAATGCAACTCTGGGCCGGCGGGCGGGGGTGTGAGGGGCAGACGGGGGTGGGGGCTGGTTGGCCCACAGAAACTGCTGTACCAGAGAGACCAGTGTGTTAAACCAGATCTGCAGAATAAGAAGGGTGAATTTTAGAAGGGCGTATACCAGTCAAGCAGGGATTATAATTTTGAACAAAGCCATACTGTCCATAGGGTTAAAGGGCAGCTTACCCCATCTGGTCATGTCCTCTCATTCCCTACGCAGCAGGGAATGGAGATTAAGACGCCATGTGAACTCCGGTTCCCACGATATGTGCACTACCAGGCTAAGACGATGTATGGGATGCCAGACCTCATCCGGATGATCGTCCCGGAAGGGGACCAAGAGAGGCTTATCCCAGTTCACCCTCAGTCCAGAAGCTGAGCCAAAGGTGTTTAAGATGTGGAGTAAGTGCTGTAAATGTATGCTGCTTTGATGGTAAATTGCATCAGGTGCAATCAGTCAACAAATCATTAATCTTCAGAGATAAGAGAACTGACGATTTTAAATAACTCTAAATATAGATTGTCTAGCACATATCTCCTCAATTAATCTTGTTTAGTATGACAGACACCGAAAAATGGATGTGTGTTCTAAAATACAGAATTCTCCATTCTTTACATTTTACTATTAAGTGACGTGCAAACCACTGTGAAAAGGTACAATCTTTATTACTGCAGACATCTTATGTCTGGCTGTGTGTTCTATGTGGAGTGTTTGTTGCATTTTCATTCTATATTATGCAACACATAATATCTGTCAGTTCAAGACTGATTCCCAAGTGCAGTTAGTATTGTATACTTTACGGTTATGTATTGTAGCTACTGTTTTTTTTTTTCAATAAACCTGAGTTGATTCCATTATCTGGAGCCTCATCTGTACATACTGTCAGAAAAAGAAAGACGTTTGTTCCTAATACTGTCTACATTCTCTTAAACCTGCAAAAGAAAAGAGTTGAGCTTCCATTTCAGATTTCTTCAGGAAGTACAATTTCGCAGAAAGTGGGCACATGACCAGAAAAATAATGTTAGAAATCTCTGACTAGTACCTGCTGGTGTCACAGGCCCAGAAATTAGAAGCATGTCAATTCCTGATTTTAAAAAAATCCACTTGCTGATAAACAACAGTACAGCTGAAAACTGACAGGTGTTCCCGTAGTGCAACGGCGTAGACGTGGGTGCAAAATGGTGACAGTTACCATTTTGCTAAACAAATCGTCAATGCTACTATTCACTGACTGTTTATAATGGCCCCAAATGCAAAATAATTGGCAAATATGAACTGACTGTTGTCCAGAGAGGAAATATACAGATAGAGAAAATGATGCATAGGGGCACAACCAACTCACAAAACAGAAGCTGGTGGGAAAAGACTGCCCAATGGGACGAGAAGATATTAGGGAGAGGAGAGCGTTTAGAGAAGTTTTATATGAGTTTATAACATGCAAGAGGGGACTGGTATCGGAGGTTTTAGCACCTGACTCCATTATTCCATATTTCCATACTTCGACCGGAGAAATTCGTTCTATAACTGATTCGAGACAGGTCCTATATAGCTGAAACTAGGCATGCGATCTGGTCCAGTTTCTTTTCCACCCGCTAGTAGAATCCAAGCTTCTCTGATGTCATTCCAGAGTTGGGCGAACAGAAGAAGGCTTATTTCAGGATCTATTCCTTTTGTGGTACTCGAGTTGAAAAATAGGCGGGGATTTGCTTTGGGTGGCGTGGAGTCCCAGGAAGATCGATTTAGCTACGTTTTGGGAACATGTGGCTTTAGAAATAAATGAGCAGGCTGTAAATATGATGACCGTTTTTACAGCAGCCAAGAAATATCTACCGAGATGGTTTATGATGTACTCGTATTTCTGTTTACCTTTTCGTAGACGAGCTGCTGATCTGATGACTACTGAGTGTGTTGAAATGAAGGGGGCTCAGGCAGGTCTGTCAGTAGAGACATACACTCGTCTAGGCGGGATAGTACAAATGCCTGGACTAAGGCTGAGACATTCGTTTTAAATAGGTGTTTTTTTGTTTTTTGAAGGCGGTGGATGGGTGAAACCGGACAGCGTCTTTTAGGCACAGTAAACATGGAGAGAGAGAGGTATGAAGTCACTTTGCTTGGACTAGTAATATCCACCTTGGGTTTGGGCCCCCACCCCCGGGGTCAATTCAGAGGTTTTGTCCCTTCCGTAGCATCGTTTCAATTGCTCAATTACAGAGGTGTAGACAATGCGGTCTGAATAGCCCGATGCGTTAATGATCTTAGTACAACTGGAAAAAACTATTATTACCCAATGATTAAGGATTTTAAGTCGCAAATGGGGCGGAATAGATCGCAGTAATTTGTCCACATAGATGTGCGGATTCACCATTGGTTTTAAGTCAGTGGTAACGTGTCAGTGTTTTTTGTCTGAGCGGTATTAAGAAAGCAATCTAGGTGCACGGCAAAGGAAGAACGTGCGACAGTATCGAATCTCCATATTTATATCATCACAGTTGCGCCCTAAACGAGACGTTTCATCATGAGATGTGCCTTGCCTTTCACTTTGATCAGAATAAGGGTACCACTAACATCAAATGTGCTGGTGCTCGCCTTCACCGCTGACCTGATCAGAGGGGGCAACCCAATACATCATAGGCACCGTTTCCTGCGCTGGTTTTTACTCTGTAAATAACGTGTTTGTCTAATGGAAGAAAACTAAGAGTACAACACATGGAAGTTGCCATCAGAACACCCAAAACTCGAAACAATGAGCGTGATGACGAAGACAGGAGATCACCCTAGTCTCGGTTGTCTTTTCCAAGTAGGCCGACCCTTTCTTCTCGCATAAAATCCTTGACCTCTTACACGAGGACTACTCGTCCAACCCCATGACTTGAATAATTCCACCACAAGGAGAGTACCTCCCCAATCATCTCCTGACTGATCTCGCACTCCCCAACGAAGGCTGCTGCTCATCTGACTAATCCCGCACACGAATCCAAAACCATGTCTTTCCCCTGACCTCGGATGGGCTGATCCTCCTTCTCCTCGTCCTTGGTCTTGCGCTGGTCCTCTCCTAGGTAGTCAGGCATGGTGAAGCTCTGCAGACGGCGGGCGTAGCTCAATACTGTTCGGATTCAGGACTCTGAACTCAGTCACCATAGGATTACACAGCAGCTTCCCACTTCCGGCACAAGCTTCAATCCCAGGGCACCCCGCGCGGGCACTCGCCGGAAGCGTGCACCAGCGAAATCGGCCGACTAGAAACCGTAGACCAAATAGCTTTTCGGTCTGGTCGTTGACAGCCTCGTGACAGAGTGCTCTATTGCTCGCAGCGGTGGCAGGTGCACTGTCGTATAAGCCAACGCATCTGAAGTGGCTCCGCGAATAGCCTTCGCCTCCCTGAAGCCCACTAGTCGCGGAGGGGTGGGTTGTGTACAAAGTCATTATGGGCTGAGACCTGCCTATACTCCTTACCAGGGACCAGACACCTAAAGGGAGCATTCTGTTATTTGCAGACTCTGTCAGCAGTGATTTCCTTTGCGATAATTCGCTGTAAAATTCTTAAAATGGAATCAGCGAGCCAGTAATTAAATACGACATCTTTAAAATCCAGTGGTTTAAGTGCAACAAGGGATGTGAACTGTGATGAAGAACACAAAGGTCTGGGGGTAAGCGTAGTAGCTGCTGCATAATGCATTGAAAAGCTACTAGCCAAACATTTACACTCCCCTGGAACCAAAGGACTTGCTAATGAAACGAACGGCACAATGAGGGGGCTTTGGTCTCAAGATGAAATCCCTTGCAGCCTGCCCCACTTGAAATAACTTCTCTATGTAATATTGAATCAGGGTTTGGAAAAGTTCCCATGCATAGGGAATGCTTGGGTTGTGGTTGTAGTAGGATCCCCCCATATGTTTGCCTGTTTTTTGATGCAACTTTGACAGAAGTGCACAGGGTTTCTGCTAACCAGGTCCCCAGTGCTAGTGTTCCTTCCCCAAAAACATAAACACTGGTCACTTGATCCCCTGTGTATGTCCCTAGTAAGTGGTACCCCTGGCACCTAGGGCATAGGTACTGCAGAGGGTCCCTCAGAGCTGCAGCACAGTTTGTGCCACTCTAAGAGGCCCAGCACCAACCTCATGCAAACTGCCAGGCTACATGACAAGGTGCTCCCAAAAGTGAAAACACAACGTGGCACACAGCCTGTGTGCCATGTCCCCTAAACACTGCATGTAAATATTTGTAAGTCACCCTTACAGCAGGCCTTACAAGCCTAAGGCAGAGTGCATTATGTATTACATGTGTGGACATATCTTCAAGAGCAGATATGCCCCTGCTATGTCTTTGTCGATTCTTAGACATAGTAAGTCAACAGGGAAGCCATTTTAAGTTCATGTGCTGGACACTGGTCAATATGAATTCCCCAGCTACATGATGGCTTCACTAAAGATAGGGATGTTTGGTGTCAAACATCTCGTACTAATAAACCCTTACTGATTCCAGTGATGGATTTATTAATACAAGCACCCAGAGGGCACCTTAGAGCAGTAGCGGCTTGCAGGCCGTGGAAGGGACAGGGAGGTGGGGAGGGAGGGAATAAACATTTAATTTTTTTTTTTTTTTAAATCACTTACCTCCTCTGTCCCTCCACGCACCTCACTGCAGGCACAGGCTCCCAGCATGCCCTGCGCCAATCCTGACTCTGCTCAGAGCAGTGTCAGAATTGGCTGGGAGTGCCCAGCCAGGGCGCTTCCAGGCAGACTGGGAGCCAAGTTGCTGGGCTGGAGAGAGAGCCTAGAGCGCATGTGTGTTTGGCAGGCCCGAGACGGCCGGCCAAACACACATGCGCTGTGAAGGGGAAGTGCTGAGCACTCCCCCGCAGTGCAGGTCACCCATGTGGCCCGCCCCTTTAAAAGGTTTAGCCACTGACTTAGCGATGCCCCCTGTAAACCTACTAACTGCTGGTGTGCTGCCCGACTGGTTCTAGCCAGCCTGCCACCAACATATGAGTTTCTGACCCCCCAGGAGTGAGGGCCTTTGCTTTTGGGAGGTCAGAAACAAAAGCCTGCTGTGGCATGGGTGTTGCACATCCCTCCTAAAAGGATGTCCCACAAATCTGCTTTCCAAGACAGGAAGCTTCAAAGAAGCCCGCCATCTTTGGTTTAGATCTGGCTCACCTCAGAGGAAGATGACGACCTCCATGCTTGTTTCTGGTCCAGGGAGGACCTGGCCTGCAAGTTCGGGCTGGACTGTTCCCATGGGGAACAGGGTCAAGACTGATTTGCATTTGGCTGGGTCCAAACTGGAACGGCATGGCAAGCAAAAAAACAGATGGATTAAACCCAAATCTGTGACTGGGGATGAATGTTTGATTTGTTCTGCATTCCATCCATAATTTGTTGTTTTTGCATCTGTTAGAAAAAGTGGCTGATACATCATAAGGTTTTACCTATTCGGTGTCTGAGGGTTAATGTAAAAAGTATATATTGGCTACGATTGTTATGAGCCAGCCATTACACCAATCAAACAAAGAATTAAACACTGCAAAAATATCACATATGAATTGTAATACTCTCAAATCCTCCACAGTGTATAAAATAATTAGATCAGACCTAAAACATGCTTCCAAACCCTGCACCTTTTATCCAAGCACACAAAACTGAAGGAAGCAAAAAAAGAAGAAACAACAATAGTGTAGTGACATCACTAAACAACAAAACGCAAGCAGAATAATCTTAGACCAGCCTTTCGTGATGCCACTTTGTATAACAAAGGTATATTGTGTTGGGCCCTTCAGGAAGAAATCAAAATGACTCATTCTCAATCACTTTCCTTTCTTTGAATAGCATTTTAGTTTGTGATTGTGCAGGGTTTATATGTTTACACTGATGAGTGCTGTTTCCCTTTCGGGAGGGTTTTATAAATTTTTATACATTTAAACCTAAAACAGGATAGCCTATATACACGTTTGTGGTGGAGATCCTACCCAATAATCTGCTTTGGCACCATTTAACCAGGTCCCTGCTAAGAGATGTCAGCCGAAGAAAATCTTAATAGGGTTGGGTTGGCAACAATGATGATTTGCAAGAAAGCATCCTGGGATTTGGCAACTGAACTACTTGAATGCTATGGACCCCAGTGCAAGAAACATTCAAGGATAGCATATGCACAAGAAAAGGTATGGCAGCCAGAAGGCAATCAAAGGTCACCATATTACAGAAGGGAGCTACAAACACAAATCTTTGGTCGGTAGTTGGAGGGCACCACAGGCAAAAATGCATTTTTGCATGTTGTGTAAATAATCCTCACACCATATCTGGAAACCACCCAGCAGAACAAGTAGAAACTTTACACATCCCTTTATAGGCTAACGTGTACCATGAGGCTGTATGTACCATAATGGAGCCTTGCCTCAGCAATTTTCCCATTTCCCCAGTAATGGTTTTGATGTGGTCCTGGAGCAAAAGTAATACAATTGAGCCTGCACAGAACAGTGCAAGAGGCTCAGAAGAAGCCCTGGCAGAAATCACACATCTAGTGTTCCACAGTTTATCCATGCCTGCACGTGTCTAGTGCTCATGCAGATCCATAAGGTTAAGGAGTACTCTGATGTGTTGTGGCTGATTGAATGGTAGTGACCCCAGTGTTGTGATGGATGAGTTGCTGTTTGCTGTAATGTTTTCAGATAGTGTGTATTGTGTACATATGCATGTAGGTGATTATATCACACAGACCTCTCAGGGAAGCAACAGAATGCTGCTAAAAATGGTGAGAGCCTAACTAACATTTGTGAGAACATTTACAGACAGGCAGAGAGAAGGAGGGTATCTACTGTAATGGGTGAGATGATAGTGCTCTGTGAGTCTTTTCTTTAAACATTGTGATGTTGATGGTGTCGTACATACTAAGTGTGTAGACTGAGAAGGTTTGTCTTCTGGTCTTTTTTCACGTTAGTTCATTTCCAGCCTGGCAAGGCCTTGGCTATCTGATGGTGTCATCCACCTGAGATAGTTTATTGGCCAATTATGCTATGGTGTTGTTTCTATAGAATTTTAGGTGATACAGCTGGGTTTGGAAATGATGCAGGCCTGGATATGGAGCCAGTGAACTTCCTTCAGTACCAAGAGTATGTGGTGAAAATTCTTAGATTATTGAAAAACAAGCCATGGGATGTAGGATGCCTTTGAGGGTTGTTAATGTAGCACCATGGAGGCAACTGAACAATGTGTTGCTTCCAAACAGAACCAAGGCGTGTAGCATTGATATGAAGCCAGTTGCAGGAAGGAACAGTTTATTTTCTTTCACTAAGGTTAGTTGGTGTGTTGATGTAATGTTATCTTGGTTTTCTTAGCCATGTGTTACCTGAAGGTGATGTTTGTGTCGAGCCACTTCTGACTCCCTATCAACTTAGGTTGTCATTGGTGTTCTAATTGTGTAGCTTCAAGCAACAGCTTTCTCCGTGAGTTTCCCGATGAAAGGAAGGTGGGCAATGAGTTGGCGGTTGTTGAGGTCGTCAGTTTAAGCTTTTTCACTTGAGGGAAGATCTGTAATGTTTTGAGGTAATTAGGATATGTTCTGTGGCTAAGAGAGGTAAGGTTTAGGTGTCAGAAAACATATTACAGCCTAAACATTGAATTGGTCTTTGCCCATTTGGTGCCTTGTCAGGTGCCACTGGGCGCATCTTGGGGATGACACACAATACAACAATGTTACTGAACCAGGGTGGCACAATCCATACCTGTTTAGACTCAGCGTAGACTGTTCCACGATGCTCATCAACAAGTTCCAGATTTGTGTTTCAGGAAACAACTCTGGATCCTTTATATACTGCTTCAAGATTGATTGATCGCTTCTTCTTCTTGGTGCTGTATGAGCTCTGTTGTGTAAGCATTTGTTTCTCACTGCTCTGTACCTGACCTCGCTGCTCTATGGATATTTCCTGTTTCTATTAGGTATATTTATTCTGTGTTTTATCTCACCTTCTCTCTTGGTTGTGATAGTGTATATAGAGTGTGGTGATTCCTTTCGTCTGTTCACCAGTTCCGACTACAAGTTCTTGTTGCTGCAGTCCTCAGAGTACACTGATGTGGGTCGATTAATCTGGCATGAGAAGAAGTTGAAGGCTGTCCAGTTGGGATAGAGTAATGCAGGATTGTAAATGGACTGAAAGTTTGCTTTGCGTTGTCAGTGTGCTTCCTAATTATCCTTAACATTTTGGAGAAGAAGGGGCTGATGCCATTGCATATGCCAACTGAATGTAGAATTGAAGTGACTATACAAGGGTTGATGAAATGTCTGACTGCTTTAAGGGGGCTCGGCTTATGTTAGTTGCTTGTTGATAATGGTCCTATAGAAGGTGGATGAGCTTTTTTTTTTTTTAAATGTTATTTTAAAACAGACAGTAACAAAATAAGAGTATAAATATGGCCAGTCAACCAAGATAAGAATAAAACATTCACGTTAAACATTTAGCAATGCACAATGTACGTCACATCGGGATAGATGTTGAACCCCACATCATCTTACATCATCTTTGTTAACCTAGGCAGGTCTAAAGGGTAACTAGGTCAGTGTTCTCCAGTATTTATGGGTTTAAGCACAGTTTTGAACAAGTGTTACACTCACTGGTAACAGGAAGCTTATTAAAATGTCATTGGCTTTGGATGAGCTGACAATGGATCTTCATGATGAGTGAAGCGCTTACAGTAGGATAAGGTTGCTGAGAGCATTCGTTGTCTCAATTTCTCATCTTGTATTTGAATGGTGCATAGGTTCTCAGCAGGGTTTTGCGTGTACCATGCTACAGAGGGCTTTAGCTTACAAGAGACTAAGGGGGTTATTCCAACTTTGGAGGAAGTGGTAATCCGTCCCAAAAGTGACGGTAAAGTGACGGATATACCACCAGCCGTATTACGAGTCCATTATATCCTATGGAACTCGTAATACGGCTGGGGGTAAATCCGTCACATTTGGGACGGATTACCACCTCCTCAAAAGTTGGAATAACCCCCTAAGAGTTTTATTAGTTAAGTAAAGTGCTGATACTAGAGGGGGGGGGGGGGGAGTGAGGTAAGCGAGTTCCCTATGTGTGCCCACTGGAAAATCTTTCAAGGAGTGACAGTTATCTTTTTGGTTGGCTGTCATGGATAGGATAGGTGTGGTGTTGTAGTTGAAGAAGAGGATGACAGTTATCTGAAATAGCCTAATGAAGGGGGGGGCTAGCACTACATTGAGGGTCAGGCTGTCATGATGCGATTGAGGCTGTTGGCTTGCAGTGTGTAGGTTTAATGATGTGCTGCTTAATATCTAATCTTTAGGTATATGTCAATGGATTATTTTATTGTCTTGGTGCTGGAACTGCTGAAGAGTTTAAAATATCTGAGGGGCAAGGTGTGAGAGTGCTATATGGTGGCAGTGGTATCAAGGACAAATATTTCTTTTGCAACGTTCATGTTTGGCCCAAGTGTCTATAGATTCAGTTGATGGAGACAGTGCATGATGCTGACAGTGGGGAATGGCAGGTGAGAAGCTCAAAAGACAACAGTGCAGCTTGGTCTTTTTTTTGTTAATGACATTTAAATGTTTTTAATTTTGTGGAGAAACAACAGGAGGAATTCAATTTCAATTTCAATTAATTTATTTCATGAAGAACTTCTGCAAGGCACCACCATATATAACCTGGAACATATAAAAGAACCATAATACAAAGTAGGCCCCTGCTGCATGTGCAGTGTGTTAGCTTCGGCCCATGCCCAAAGTAGGAGTGTGCAAACCACTGCAGCGTGTTTGGTACTGAAGCGACTTTCCAAGTCATGGCTATTTGTCCCTTAAAGATTACAGAAGCAAGATCTATGAACCGTTGTAGTTGTCTGGGCCCTCTAGCTCTGGGGAGGAGGTCCAACAGGCAGGGTTCAAGAGTAGGTAGCAGTGTGTGCCCTCAAGCGCCGCTGTGGTAGTAGTGATCTCAAGCCATGTCACCTGTAGTGGGGGGCGCTCCCACACCATGTGATAAAAGCCAGCGTCCTGCAACTTACAAAGTGGGCATTCTGTCTCTGAGTTAGGAAACATAGGTTTGATGTGGTGGGGGATAGGTAGGTGTGATGTGTGTAATTAAATTGGGTATATCTAGAGCGGGAGTTCCTAGACACCTCCTTGACCTGCCAGAGTACCTGCGTCCACAATTTAGACGTGAGCGGTAGAGGGAGCACATTATCCCACCTAGCTTTTGCTACCTCCGCAGTGCCCAGCGTTGCAGTCAGTTGTGTGAAATGTAAGGTAGATATGTCATGCTGTAGGTTCCTGCACGTGAGGAGGGTGTGCAGGACAGGTGAAAGTGTAGGTTCCATTTCAGCCGCCCCCAGTTTGTCTGCACCTGTCGACAAATGGAGTAGTACGTCAAAAAGTGTCCCACCCCTAAGCCATATTCTTCTCTAATGTCTTGAAAGGGCATGAGAGCCCCATCATGAAAAGGTTGTCCAATTGGACAGTACCCGCCTCACGCCATGGTGAGAGGTCATGTCTGTGGGCCAGGTGGTGGACACTCAGAAGTTGCTCCAGTGGTATGGAAGGTAAATATGGGGTTTAGGAGTTACCACCACGCACATAGCGCCACCAGCATTTTCGCTCCGTAATCATGTGTCGCGATCTGTAAACCAGGTGTAAGTACCCATTTCACCTAACAGATCACAGACTGCTGCTTGCTCAGGGCTGGGGACCGTATCAGCCAGCACATTGTCCATTGGAGTTGTGCTGCGGCATAATACAATTCAAAGTGGGGGGCGCCCAACCCACCCTCTAATAGCAGCTACTGTGCGATTGCCAGGTGTAGGAAAATGGCCCTTGTTGCAGTTACCCCCACACACTTTTGCCTGATATTGATGCTGAATTGACTGAGAGTATGCTGGGATTCTGCTAACCGGGCCCCAGCACCAGTGTTCTTTCCCTAAAAATGTACCATTGTTTCCACAATTGGCACACCTCTGACTTACAGATAAGTCCCTTGTAAAATGTACCAGTGGTACCAAGGGCTCTGTGAACAGGGAAGATAGCTAAGGGCTGCAGCATGTGTTGTGCCACCCTAAGGGACCCCTCACCTAACACATACACACTGCCATTGCAGATTGTGTGTGCTGGTGGGGAGAAAAAGGCAAAGTCGAAATGGCACCCCCTCAGGGTGCATGCCTACAAAACCCTGCCTGTGGCATAGGTAAGTCACCCATCTAGCAGGCCTTAAAGCCCTAAGGCAGGGTGCACTTTACCACAGGCGAGGGCATAGCAGCATGAGCAATATGCCACTACAGTGTCTAAGTCCATTCTTAGACATTGTAAGTACAGTGTCGCCATATTAAGTATATGGTCTGGGGGTTTGTCAAGACAAACTCCACAGTTCCATAATGGCTACACTGAATACTGGGAACTTTGGTATCAAACCTCTCAGCATAATAAACCCACACTGAAGCCAGCATTGGATTTATTTAAAAAAATGCACACAGAGGGCATCTTAGAGATGTATTTTACCCAATCCTCTAGTGTAGGACTGACTGGTCTATGCCAGCCTGCCACTAAGTGACGAGTTTCTGACCCCTTGGGATGAGAGCCTTTGTGCTCTCTGAGGCCAGAAACAAAGCCTGCTCTGGTTGGAGTTGCTTCACAACCCCGGCAAGAACTTTAACACCTGGTGGTGAGCCTCAAAGGCTCCGGCCTCATGTTACAGTGCCCCAGGGCACTCCAGCTAGTGGAGATGCCTGCCCCCTGGACAAGCCCCCACTTTGGGTGGCCAGGTCAGTGGGAAACTTAAGAAAAACAAGGAGGAGTGACCACTTCAGCTGGGACCAACCCAAAGGTGTCCAGAGCTGAAGTGACCCCCTCCCTGCAGAATCCTCCACCTTGGTTTGTCGGACAGGAACCAACAGGGATAGGAATGTGCCCCCTCCCCAAAGGGAATGTGGACACAAGGAAGTCGTAAAAGAATGCCTAGATATATTGGCTATCTAGGCATCTAAATATACAACTCTGACACAGCCCTCAGGGTGGGCAACATAGGAAGAGTTCTGTGGCAGTGAGATGTGTCTCCTGTAATAGGGCAATGTGTGCTCGCTGACGTTTAAGGTACGCATAAATGAGATACCATATACTGAGAATAGCAGACCGGTTACGTTCTAGGTAAATCGTGTTGTACGTCAGTTAACGGTTATCAATTAGGGTGGCCATGTCTTGTGTTATTGCAAGTTAGCACGGGGTGAGATCTTGTGTCTGGTGATGTCAGGTTCTTGTTGGACCTCGCGGTCTGCGGCAGCTTGCCATCCTTTGTCTCCAGTTTGCCATGCTGTGTCCCCCCATGTGAAAATGTCCGGAGAGTGTATTGCTGTATGCAGAGGCATCCTAATGTCATATGCTAAACAATACAAACAACAGAACAACCAATAACAGCACCCCCCCCAGATAAGGTGAAGGCCATGTGCTCATAATGTCAAACTAATAACCAATGAAACAGTTCAGTAGACAAAACAAGTTCACTTTGGAGCCTCTGTGGGGGCATGGAAGGCATCAATCTAGTAAGTCTATGCCGTGGGCCCAATGCAGGGAGCAGCCCATCCAGCCACCATAGAGTACAGTGGCCTACCTTATTAGCATGCAGCTGCAGTCTGAGGTTTTTAGGTTGCCGGTGTGCGGTCTTGCGGTTTAGGCTGTCCAGTTTCACAAGTCATCTACAGAATGCATGGTGATCACAGGGCCCCGGTAAGATGCCGCCATCGAGGACCCTGAGCCCCCGACTCCGAACCAGAGTCCAAGGGTCGATCCTCTTGTTAGGGGGCAAAGAAGTTAGTGCTAAGCTGCGAGGCCTCCAACACCGCCCTGGCCTGTTTATCCACCACCTGGTCTCTAAAGGTCAGGCTCTACTGACTTTGCATGGCGAGAGCGGGGTGTGAGCCATTTTCCATCATTGGATTCTTTGGTGGAGGCAAGCGCCAGTTCTTTGGCATGGAGCCAAGTCCAGACATCTTCTGGGGTGGAAAAAACACGGACTGTCTCGCCATCCACCACTCACAGTTTCGCTGGAAACAAAAGAGTGTATTTATAGTTCAGTTCTTGCAGTCGATGGTTCACTTTGACATATGCAGTGATTGTGGCGCCTTCATACTGCCAATGGCTTTTGCACAAAATTTTTGGAGCACTAGGTCACGGTCGCAAAAGTTGAGGAGCCAGACGATGATGGGATGGTGCGGGGCACCGGGAATAGGTTGTCTGCCAGGTATCCTGTGTGCCCTCTCCACCGAGAAGAACTTGGGGGCCTTTCTATCCTGCACCGTATCTATCAGCCATGCTTCAACAAATAGTTCTATACTGGGCCCCTCTACTAGCTCAGGGAAACCCAACAGGTGGATGTTGTTGCGTCTGGATCTTCCCTCAGTGTCCTCGGCCCTGCTATGTAGTGAGCTACCTCAGTGCTCAGTAGTTTCATCTGTGTTTGCAGTTCTTGCACTGTGGGATGGAGGGTGGTCAATGCATATTCTGCGTCATCTACCCGGTCAGCCAGTTTGCAACAGAGGAAATTAATATCCAGAAAGATAGTGTCAATTCTGGCTTCTAAAGAAGACTGAGGCCCTCATTACAACCCTGGTGGTCGGTGATAAAGCGGTGGTAATACCGCCAACAGGCTGGTGGTAAATACCGGCAAATTATGACCATGGCGGAATGAGCTCAGACCGACAGCCACTTTACCACACCGACTGCCAGGGCGGAATCAACAGACACCACGGCGGTAGCCGCCAACAGACAGACGGAAGCCAATGTTCTGCCCACTGTATTAAGAAATGCCAATCCACCACCTTTTCTGGGGCGGTACCAACGACATCAAAAGCTTGGCGGAAACACTGCACAGAAGGTAAACGACTCATCATTGGAGACTCATGGAAGAACCAGCCGCCATGGAGCCCGAACTGTAGATCTTCCCCATGATTTTCTACGTCCTACTCCACCACGAACACCAACGACAGCGAAGACAACCACGTGAGTACAGACGCCTAGCACACAGGGGAGGAAGGAAGGAAAAAGAGAGTTACACACACACACGCAACATCCCCACCCCCAACATCAAACACACGACCAGATTCAGTAATAAAACATATTTACCCCGTACCCCTCAGGAATAATGCAAGGACCACAGGAATAGATGAAAGTGAGTGTAATAATATAAGTACATTAGAAATACTCAAATTCAGTCTAACAGTATATAGATATGTACAAACAAGGGACACTGCCCAGTCCTCAATGTGCGTGGGCCACCGGGCCACATTAAAAAGTCCAAGGCCCCACTTGACTCCTGCAACAACACGGAGAGAACACTCCAGGGGCATCAGTTCGAAAATAGGCAGGCACCTCAGGAGGACGGGAAACGAGGGGCACCTCAGCCAGCAGATGGAATAACACCACTGTTCCTGGAGGGGGAAACGTGCCCTGTGCTTGGTCCTGGGGAGTGCAAGGCCAGAGTCCTCAAGTAGGTGACTTGTCCACTGGCTCTGGAGGGGGCATCGTGCCCTGTGATCTTCATCCTAGAGGGGATAGGGTGAGTGGGTGTCTTTACCGCTGGTTCTGGAGGGGACATCGTGTCCTGTGATCTTCATCCTGGAGAGGATGGGGTGAGTGGGTGTCTTTACCACTGGTTTTGGAGGGGGCATCATTTCCTGTGATCTTCATCCTGGAGAGGATGGGGTGAGTTGGTGTCTTTGCCACTAGTTCTGGAAGGGGGCATTGTGCCCTGTGATCTTCATCCTAGAGACGATGGGGTGAGTGGGTGCCATACCCACTGGTTCTGGAGGGGGTATCGTGCCCTGTGATCTTCATTCTGGAGAGGATGGGATGAGTGGGTGTCTACCACTGGTTCTGGAGGGGGCATTGTGCCCTGTGATCCTCATCCTGGAGAGGATGAGGTGAGTGGGTGTCTTTACCACTGGTTCTGGAGGGGGCATTGTGCCCTGTTGTAAGGAAATGGCTCCCTGTTGCAGTTACCCCCCACTTTTTGCCTGATACTGATGCTGACTTGACTGAGAAGTGTGCTGGGACCCTGCTAACCAGGCCCCAGCACCAATGTTCTTTCACCTAAAATGTACCATTGTTTCCACAATTGGCACACCCCTGGCACACAGATAAGTCCCCTGTAAAAGGTACCAGTGGTACCAAGGGCCCTGTGACCAGGGAAGGTCTCTAAGGGCTGCAGAATGTGTTGTGCCACCCTTAAGGACCCCTCACCTAACACATGCACACTGTCATTGCAGATTGTGTGTGTTGGTGGGGAGAAAAAGGCAAAGTCGACATGGCATCCCCCTCAGGGTGCCATGCACACAAAATACTGCCTGTGGCATAGGTAAGTCACCCCTCTAGCAGGCCTTACAGCCCTAAGGTAGGGTGCACTATACCACAGGTCAGGGCATAGATGCATGAGAAATATGCCCCTACAGTGTCTAAGTCTATTCTTAAACATTGTAAGTACAGTGTGGCCCTATTAAGTATATGGTCTGGGAGTTTGTCAAAAACGAACTCCACAGCTCCATAATGGCTACACTGAATGCTGGGAAGTTTGGTATCAAACTTCTCAGAATAATAAACCCACACGGATTCCAGTGTTGGATTTATTAAAAATGCACACAGAGGGCATCTCTAAGATGCCCCCTGTATTTTACCCAATCCTTCAGTGCAGGACAGACTGGTCTGTGCCAGCCTGCTGCTAAGAGACGAGTTTCTGACCCCCTGGGGTGAGAGCCTTTGTGCTCTCTGAGGCCAGAAACAAAAGCCTGCACTGGGTGGAGGTGCTTAACACCTCCTCCCTGCAGGAACTGTAACACCTAGCAGTGAGCCTCAAAGGCTCAAGCTTTGTGTTACAATGCCCCAGGGCACTCCAGCTAGTGGAGATGCCTGCCCCCTGGACACAGCCCCCACTTTTGGCGGCACGTCCAGGGGAGATAATGAGAAAAACAAGGAGGAGTCACCCACCAGTCAGGACAGCCCCTAAGGTGTCCTAAGCTGAGGGGACCCCTGCCTTTAGAAATACTCCATCTTGATTTTGGAGGATTCCCCGAAAAGGGATGTGCCCCCCTCCCCTCAGGGAGGAGGCACAAGGAGGGTGTAGCCATCCTCAGGGACAGTAGCCATTGGCTACTGCCCTCCCAGTCCTAAACACACCCCTAAATTCAGTATTTAGGGGCTCCCCAGAACCTAGGAAACTAGATTCCTGCAGCCTTAACAAGAAGAAGGACTGCTGAACTGAAGCCCTGCAATGAAGACGGAGACGACAACTGCTTTGGCCCCGGCCCTACCGACCTTTCTCCCAACTTCGAAGAAAACTGCAAACAGCGATGCATCCAACAGGGACCAGCGACCTCTGAAGCCTCAGGGGACTGCCCTGCAACCAAGGACCGAGAAACACCCATGAACAGCGGCCCTGTTCAACAATCTGCAACTTTCTTGCAACAAAGAAACAACTTTAAAGACTTCACGTTTCCAGCCGGAAGCGTGAGACTTTCCACTCTGCACCCGACGCCCCCGGCTCGACCTGCAGAAACTCAACACTTCAGGGAGGACTCCCCGGCGACTGCGAGCCCGTGAGTAGCCAGAGACGACCCCCCTGTGCCCCCACAGCGACGCCTGCAGAGGAAATTCAGAGGCTCCCCCTGACAGTGTCTGCCTGTAACAAGGCCCCTACGCCTGGAACCAACACCGCACCCACAACCACCAGGCGACCCTCTGCCTAGCCCGGGTGGTGGCTACCCCAAGGAGCCCCCCCTGTGCCTCCCTGCATCGTTGAAGAGACCCCCGGGTCTCCCCATTACTTCCTATCTAAAACCAGACGCCTGTTTGCACTCTGCACTCGGCCGCCCCTGTGCCGCTGAGGGTGTACTTTCTGTGCCTGCTTGTGTCTCCCCACAGTGCCCTACATAACCCCCCTGGTCTGCCCCCCGAGGACGCGGGTACTTACATGCTGGCAGACTGGAACTGGGGCACCCCTGTTCTCCATTGAAGCCTATGCGTTTTGGGCACCTCTTTGACCTCTGCAACTGACCGGCCCTGAGCTGCTGGTGTGGTAACTGTGGGGTTGCCTTGAACCCCCAACGGTGGGCTATCTTGGACCCAACTTTGAACCCTGTACGTGTTTTACTTACCTGTGAACTTAACATTTACTTACCTCCCCCAGGAACTGTTGATTTTTGCACTGTGTCCACTTTTAAAATAGCTTATTGCCATTGTTGTCAAAGCTGTACATGATATTGTGATTGTTCAAAGTTCATAGAATACCTGAGTGAAATACCTTTCATTTGAAGTATTACTTGTAAATCTTGAACCTGTGGTTCTTAAAATAAACTAAGAAAATATATTTTTCTATATAAAAGCCTATTGGCCTGGAGTAAGTCTTTGAGTGTGTGTTCCTCATTTATTGCCGGTGTGCGTACAACAAAAGCTTAACACTACCCTCTGATAAGCCTACTGCTCGACCACACTACCACAAAATAGAGCATTAGAATTATTTATTTTTGCCACTATCTTACCTCTAAGGGGAACCCTTGGACTCTGTGCAAACTATTTCTTACTTTGAAATAGTATATACAGAGCCAACTTCCTACACCTGTGATCTTCATCCTGGAGAGGATGGGGTGAGTGGGTGCCATACCCACTGGTTCTGGAGGGGGCATTGTGCCCTGTGAACTTCATCCTGGAAAGGATGGGGTGAGTGGGTGTCTTTACCACTGGTTCTGGAGGGGGCATCGTGCCCTGTCATCTTCATCCTGGAGAGGATGGGGTGAGTGGGTATTTTTACCACTAGTTCTGGAGGGGGCATTGAGCCCAGTGATGCAGATCTTGGGGAGTGCAAGGTCACAGTCTCTCATGTGTGTGTCATACCCACAGGATCTGCAGGGGGCAGGCCGCACAATAGCCCATGGACGCAGGACTACAGACTGTCCGCCGGTGGTGACGGTTGCTCCAGCCCATCCCCTGCAGCCTCGGACGGCTGCCCACTGCTGCTGGTGGTGGTGCTGCTGATGCTGCCGCTGTTGGTGGGGGGAGACTCCAGCCCATCCCCTGCAGCCTCGGACGGCTGCCCACTGCTGCTGGTGGTGGTGCTGCTGCTGCTGGTGGTGGTCGTGGGGGGAAGGCTCCAGCCCATCCCCTGCGGGCTCGGACGGCTGCCCACTGCTGGTGGTGGTGCTGCTGCTGCTGGTGGTGATGGGGGGAGGCTTCAGCCCATACCCTGCAGCCTCGGACGGCTGCCCACTGCTGGGGGTGGTGCTGCTGCTGGTGGTTGGTATGTCTGCATCTGAATGGTGTTTGTGTGAGTGCCTGTGGGATGAAGTGTGGCGCTTGTGTTTGCCTGTGCCACTCTTGTGTGTTGTCCTGTGTGCATGCTCGTCTGCCTGTGTGCTTGGGATAGGTTGGGGTGAGGGGAATGGGATTGGGAATGAGATGCCCACCCTTCTGGGTGAGTGGGCACGGGAAACACGCTGAGGGGCTGCTGGGAGGGCGGTGCTGGTACGGGGGTGGCGGCTGTACCTGTAGTTGGGGTGGGCACAGAGGTGTTCGCCACCATCAGGGAGCTTCCATCGGAGGAGGTATCACTATCAGAACTGTCCCCTCCAGTCTCTGCCGTGGTGCTCCCCTCGCCCTCCGTCCCACTGGTGCCCTCACCGTCGCTTGATTCGGCCTCCTGGGCCATGTGGGATGCAGCTCTCCCCGTCGTCGGTGCCCCCGCTCCTCCGCCAGATGATGCTAATGCACATAAGGACAGGATGACAAAACAAAAAGGGGGGGGGCGAGACAAAGGATACCCTTGGCCAATGGCGGCAACAACACCACCATTGGCGTACACAACACACTCACACACAGGGAACAGCCCTACACATTAGTCAAGTGCCCATCCAGCTCCGGATAGGCCACAGCCAGTATGCAGGCCATCAGGGGGGTCAGGGTTCGATGGGCACCCCTTTCTCGTTGGGAGGCCATCCCCAGCTGGGCCTCCTCCGTCTTCCGTGCCCAGCGTCTCAGGTCCTCCCACCGTTTCCACAAAGTGGGTGCTCCGCACGTCCTTGGCGATGGCACGCCATATACCCTTCTTTTGATGGGCGCCGACCTGCAGAGGAAATATACACAGGGAAAGGTATTAGTTAGACTGTCCTGGCTGTTACACTCATGGCCCACTATAGCCCTTCCCATCCCCTTTCGCACAGACATGGCCCAGCATACATGCTGCACGCTGCCCAGGGCCCATCCACCAACCCCCCCCCCACACCAGGCCTTCACACACAGCACTCCATGCATTCATGCCCCAATCATCGTGCACACAGCGTACTCACCTGTTGGTCTGGAGGCCCATACAGCAGTCCGTACTGGGATAGGACCCCATCCACTAGTCTCTCCAACACTGCCGAGTTGAAGGCAGGGGCCCTTTCCCCAGTCACAAGGGCCATGGTAGGTTCCAGACACAGGTTACAGCAGCATCTGCAGTGTAGGTCCTCTCCTGTTGAAGGTCAGGTAGCAAGTGAGTGAACAGATAGAAAATGGCGGTGACGTCCGCGGCGGTGCATACCGTCACCGCCGGCGTACATCACCATTGTCCACTGTACCCAATAGGGCCCAATATTATCCAATGAGGCGTTGCACGGCGCATCCCGACCGCCTGCCACAACGGCACACAATGTCAGTGGAATTACCTCACGTCCACCTGTCCCTCCATACAGGACAGGCGGACGCCATTTCGGGGGTGGTGGGGACAGTGCATGGATCATAGCTGCGTCACAGATCACAACTGTACATACAGGACATATGCCACTAATACATTTATAATTCACATCATGGATTGAACTGTAGTGGCTACAATGTACAGTTTATTACAGGCTCTTCACTCTTTTGCCCCATAGATTGCAACCGCTGAGGATGAATAGGAGATGGAGACATCCCACATGTACAGACCCCTGGTGGACTTGGCAACAATGGAGGACAGGCACATTATCCTCACCTACAGACTTGACAGGGCCACAATCACGGGGCTGTGTGCCCAACTGGAGCCTGACCTGATATCTGCTATCCGTCACCCCACTGGAATCCCCCCTCTTGTGCAAGTCCTATCTGTGCTCCATTTCTTGGCATAAGGACAGGATGACAAAACAAAAAGGGGGGGGACGAGACAAAGGATACCCTTGGCCAATGGCGGCAACAACACCACCATTGGCGTACACAACACACTCACACACAGGGAACAGCCCTACACATTAGGCAATGCACTACCAGTCACAATGCTAGTCACCAGCCCATGGACAGGGACACCTAACGCCAATTGCAGCATACCTGAGACCCACACAGCCCTTCCTAATTTTACATCAGATGTCTGCTCAACATGGAACCTAATCTGCAATGTCAGGCCTGGCCTAGGGGAACCCACAGACACACATCCCTCACCCGGATACCACCCCACCATGCGTAAGTATTAATGATAGGCACTGTACTCACCCCCTTGCGGCTGCCGTGATGCCGTCAAGCGCCCATCCAGCTCTGGATAGGCCACAGCCAGTATGCAGGCCATCAGGGGGGTCAGGGTTCGATGGGCACCCCTTTCTCGTTGGGAGGCCATCCCCAGCTGGGCCTCCTCCGTCTTCCGTGCCCAGCGTCTCAGGTCCTCCCACCGTTTCCACAAAGTGGGTGCTCCGCCTGCCGTAGACCCCCAGGGTCCGCACGTCCTTGGCGATGGCACGCCATATACCCTTCTTTTGATGGGCGCCGACCTGCAGAGGAAATATACACAGGGGAAGGTATTAGTTAGACTGTCCTGGCTGTTACACTCATGGCCCACTATAGCCCTTCCCATCCCCTTTCGCACAGACATGGCCCAGCATACATGCTGCACGCTGCCCAGGGCCCATCCACCAACCCCCCCCCCCCACGCCAGGCCTTCACACACAGCACTCCATGCATTCATGCCCCAATCATCGTGCTCACAGCGTACTCACCTGTTGGTCTGGAGGCCCATACAGCAGTCCGTACTGGGATAGGACCCCATCCACTAGTCTCTCCAACTCTGCTGAGTTGAAGGCAGGGGCCCTTTCCCCAGTCACAAGGGCCATGGTAGGTTCCAGACACAGGTTACAGCAGCATCTGCAGTGTAGGTCCTCTCCTGTTGAAGGTCAGGTAGCAAGTGAGTGAACAGATAGAAAATGGCGGTGACGTCCGCGGCGGTGCATACCGTCACCGCCGGCGTACATCACCATTGTCCACTGTACCCCATAGGGCCCAATATTATCCAATGAGGCGTTGCACTGCGCATCCCGACCGCCTGCCACAACGGCACACAATGTCAGTGGAATTACCTCACGTCCACCTGTCCCTCCATACAGGACAGGCGGACGCCATTTCGGGGGTGGTGGGTGCAGTGCATGGATCATAGCTGCGTCACAGATCACAACTGTACATACAGGACATATGCCACTAATACATTCATAATTCACATCATGGATTGAACTGTAGTGGCTACAATGTACAGTTTATTACAGGCTCTTCACTCTTTTGCCCCATAGATTGCAACCGCTGAGGATGAATAGGAGATGGAGACATCCCACATGTACAGACCCCTGGTGGACTTGGCAACAATGGAGGACAGGCACATTATCCTCACCTACAGACTTGACAGGGCCACAATCACGGGGCTGTGTGCCCAACTGGAGCCTGACCTGATATCTGCTATCCGTCACCCCACTGGAATCCCCCCTATTGTGCAAGTCCTATCTGTGCTCCATTTCTTGGCAACTGGTTCTTTCCAATTGACAGTGGGCTTGGAAGCAGGAATGTCACATCCAATGTTCTCAAGAGTGTTGGCTGCCCTGATTAAACATATGTGCAGCTACTGCTATTGTTTTCGCCCAGGAAGAGGATTTGCCCACAGTGAAGGCTGACTTCTATGCAATAGGACATATCCCCAACATAATTGGGGCAATTTATGGAACACATATAGCATTTGTCCACCCCCCGTCAAAATGAACAGGTCTTCAGAAATCGAAAAAGTTTTCACTCAGTGAATGTGCAGATGGTGTGTTTGGCAGACCAGTACATCTCCCACGTCAATGCAAAGTATCCTGGGGTGGTGCATGATGCCTTTATCTTGAGGAATGGCAGCATCCCAAATGTGATGGGCCAACTACAGAGGCACAGGGTGTGGCTAATAGGTGAACTCTGGTTCTCACCCAGTGGATGTTGGTGTATGGGTATGGTGTGGGCCATAAGGGATAGTGTGTGGGTAACAGTTGTCCAACAATATTTGCAGGTGACTCAGGTTACCCCAACCTATCATGGCTTCTGACCCCTGTATGGGATCCAGGGACAAGGGCTGAGGAATGTTACAATGAGGCACATGGGCAAACAAGAAGGATCATTGAACGTACATTTGGGCTCCTGAAGGCCAGGTTCTGGTGCCTCCATCTGACAGGTGCATCCCTGTGCTACTCACCCAAGAAGGTCTACCAGATAATTGTGGCATGCTGCATGTTGCATAACCTTGCTTTGAGACTCCATGTGCCTTCTCTGCAGGAGGAGGAGGCTGGTGATGGCCGTGTGGCTGCAGTGGACCCTGTGGACAGTGAAGATGAGGAGGCAGAGGATGAGGACAACAGAACTGCAGTGATATGACAATACTTCCAATGAAACACAGGTAAGACAGTGTAACTTCACATTTCATTGTCAGTTTTTTTGTTTCACATTGTAACTTGCAGGCTGTGATTTCCTACTTCTGTGGCCACTCACTGTACCCTTTGGCAACTCTTTTTGCAAATGTTGGTGCCCCACTATTGCTCCTGGTGTATTCACTGCAGCAAACTACAGGTCTTTTCTATGTAAAAATTACTGTACAGTTTAATTGCAATGTTGAAACCTTGTTAAACAAATACATACTGAAATCGTTTGACATACTCCATACTTGTATTTTTTCAAAGTGTGTTTATTGCTGTGCTATGAAGAAAAGGGAGAAGTGCAAGGGGCTGGGGTGATGATGGAGGAAACTAATACTTGGTAGTCGCATAGTCTGACCCTTTTTTGAGCTCGGGAGGCCCCGGCTCTGGGCACAATGAGGTGCACGCACCGTGTCTCACCAGTGGTGTTGAGTGTCTGGCACCTTCAGTGCACTAAGGCGCTTTGCACTTAGTACCAAACTTTCAGCCCGCATCGACCCCAGGTAAGTGCTGGACCTTTTCGGTTTGTTTCGCATGCCAGGCCTGTCCTGGCGCCGGCACCTTCCAGCAGCGCGCTCCGCAGTACAGATAATCTGCGGGTGGAAAATGGGATCGAACTGCAGCACTGCGAAGCGTCTAATGCAGCCGCCTTCTAGGCCATGCCCCGTGCAGCTTGGTCTTTGAGGCTACAGAGCCATGTTGACTTGCTGACTGACGAGTCCTCTTGCTGAATTGTATGTCGTACCGTGCAGGCAAGTATAAGAATGTTAAGGATGTGTGTGAGATGGTTATGAGCCATGTTTCTCTGATAAACGGTGCATCTAAGTTGTGATGGGTGAACGGAACCATGTTTAAATGAGCATTTGTAGTGTGGTTTGCCCCACTGAAATGGGGAATGTTGTGTGCCCTTCTGAAATGGGCAGCTATGGAACTGTTTGCACATTCCTCAAATGGTTGATAGATGTGATGTGTGCCCTTCCAAAAAGGATGATTGTAGTGATTCATGCTGAAGCACTGGTGTGAGCCATATACACCAGGCAAGAAGTGAAGGACATATATATATATAAGCTAATATGGATGTCAGCAATCATCAGATTCATCTATTCATTTCGCTGGCTGTTGATTTTATGGTTTAATAAATGTTTATTTATTTTCAGAAGATACATTCTTTGCAAGTGAACAGGTACCAGAAAATGAATCCACCTCTTCCACAGATGCACAATACACTAATGATTATCCAGCCACATCAAACATTACAAAAAAGAAAAAAAGCCATGGACCCGTTCCTGTGAGACCAGAAATGGGAGGAGTGTAAGTCAGGTTTATTCTTGTGAGAGAGAATCTGTGGCGCTCGCAGAGACCTTGAGCAGGTAGCAGACAGATAATCTTACGCAAGAAGGTTTATTTGCTTTGGTCAATGATTATCAAGCTTGTGTGTTACCTGCAATCTCCTAGGTGGTCTTTTCCATCCATAGGATACAGGCGCGGCTCCTCCATTAGGGGGGTGAAGGTAAAGGTACGTTTTTTTTGTTAAATTATTTTCACACCCCATTTTGATTAATGTGTCTCCAGGTACTGCAATCAGCAAAGCCTAGAAAAGAAATAGGGCCCATTTTAGGATCATCGTTTTTACAGATACTATCCATTCCAGCTGACTGAGTTGCAGCACATAGCATCACAACTGGGCTTGTCTGCTGGAACAAATGAGAAGCTGATAATTTGCTTTCCACAGGGGCTTGATTTTGGGTGTGGTACATATGTACAGGTGTACTATAGTTTACTTGTTCCATCGAGAAGCTGTAGTTTTCTTAAGGCAACGGAGTGATCTTTGCGAGACAGTTAGAGTTAAGGCCTCTAATTTATGCATATTCATCTTAACACCACAGAACCACTGATAAGTGTCCAATTCTTCTAATAGTACTGGCATAGAGGAGGTTTAATTGGTCAAGAAATGATGATATGCACTTGATTTCTTGAGCATTGTACTCTATTGACAGTTGTGCTGAGCACGATTGCCCTGCGTAGCATAATGGTGCATGTGCATTATCTCAATGCCATCATTCTGAAACATGTTTTAAAAAAGGATACCGAGAATCCATGTGCAAACATTATCAGCTTAACCATATCAGATACTAGTCCTACACCATAGATTGTCTCGTTATGTGTACGTTGTGGCCATAGCCCCATACGGTGACTAAAAGCTAGGGGGCAGAGGGCAACCCTGCCTGGTCACCCTCCTGATTTTTTTGTTCCTAGACGGTATGCTTTTAGGCCTAGGTTTTGCGAATGTATCTGGCCCAGGTCATATTTAGAAATGCTTCTGAAAGCTACTGTGTCATGAACTCTGAGTTCTTACCGGAAGTATTTGTTCTGCAGAAGTACCATTAATACGAAGGCTTTCTTTAACTCCCCCAAAGGGCACTCCAGACCCATACAAATTCGACGTGAATCAGAATACCAAAGGGGAAATTGGAAAGGGATTAGAGAGAAAAAATAGGTGTTGCAAGGCTTTCTTCACAACAAATAGATTTTGGGAGCGCAACTGTGTAACTTATCAGTTTTCTTTTGACTACTATCTTAACGTCACTAATGTGACTTGTTTTAAAGCAAACTATTACTTGGTTTAGAAACATCTCTTTCTCAGCTACTCTCCTTAATTTTCTTAAAACATGTAATTGTATCTATTACCAAATAATTCAGTGATTACTTCTTATGCTGGCATCCTATATAGACTGATTAATGAAAATGTATGTTAAATAATTTACCCTACCTCTTACCCTTGCTTGAAAAAAAAAAGTAATAGTATCATAGGAAGTGAGTTAACAGCACTTACATCCTACTAAAGTTCACAAAATATGCAGAAAATTCAGCCTTTTGGTTATAAAATCATTCCCAATTCAGCAATGTCCATTTCATAGGTTGAACAGAGTCACAAACAAATCCTTGCAAGAATTATAAAAGTTCAGGAAAAGACAGTCATGATAATATTACACTCTCCTATTAGACACATAAGACCAGTAGTAGTAGCAAGAGAAGTAGACATCCAAGGCAACATGAAGAACAAATTGTGAGTCCAAAAACTCTAGGGTTTCCACGACTCCAGCAACCAGTTCAGGAATCAATGTAACTCACTTTGCTTTCTTCTTTTATACAGAAGATTCAAGATGCCACTACCATGATATCTCATGAGATGAGATTTCCAGGGTTTGCAATATTTTGATTTAGTTTCGCTTTGTGGAATCTTTGTTCCCAGTAACTGCCATTTTAGATGAGGCATGACTGCAAACAAATCCCTGCAATGGAAGTGTGTTGAGGAATTTTACAGTAAGATTCCATTTCCTTTTACTACGCCCTAAGAGCCCACCGCTGTATTCCTTTTTTACGTTACCCATGATCATGACATGGGCCATAATCTTTGCCCACCTGAAATTCCCATTTCACAATATCAGAGGCTTTTTAGACATGAAGGAAGAGAAGCATTGTCTCTAACTAGAGGTGTGGTGCTGCATCTACAATGTGTACAGCCATTTTTGTAATGTAGCCAATCTATAGCCTACTCATCCCCACAAACCAGGATCGTATTAGTGAAGCAGCTGGGGCAGCACCTCGTTTAGCCTTGTAGCCAAAATGTTAGTGAAAAATCTCAAGTCTACAGTCAGAATTAAAATCAATCTCTGTGACCCACATGCCTCAGACATTCTGTGGTTTAGGAGTAACCAAAATCCATGCATCTGACATGAATTGTGTCACTCGATTTGTATTACCAAATGAATTCACAGCCTGGGCGTGAGGTCCAACAGTAAAGGCGCAAGGTTTTTATAAAATATTGCTATGAAGGCTTCTGCATGGCCGTAGATGCTTCATGGTGTTTATTATTTATTATTTTGTAATTCTTTGGTCCAATGTTCCTTTTGCTCTTATGTTACTTTTTTCAGCTTAGCCTGCTCTACATACAGCGCCAGTGTGTACTTGTCCAGCTGAATATAGCATTGAGTAAAAGCTGCAAAACTGCTCTATTTTATAGTTGTCTTCAATCAGACAAATGCCTTTCTCATCCTTTGTGGCCCCGATTTGCCTCTGGGTATGCTGAGCTTTCAGCCTGGATGTCAGGAATTGCCCTGATTTGCTCCACTTTCACTAATGCATAGACTACCTTATCTCAGTCAAATAGTTGTAAATGAGCCCTTAGAGCTAAGACCTTATGCCATACACTTTGTGAATGAACTTGTTACAGTGGTTTTCGGCCCCTAGAAGTCCCGCTCGCCCAGCCCCCACCCACCCCCCACTCCAAGAAGGGATCCATGGCTAGTGTGCGGAGCCTTTGAATGGTGAATCCTGCTAATAGGAGTGTGTATTGACTCAACTGAGATGTCTCTGTCCCCAAGATTGCCATTCAGCAGCAGCCATCTACTCCTCTTTATCAGAGTATGAAGTCAAGACTGGAAATCCCACATGTGGGGTTAGCAAGAACGCCACTCCTGCTGTCTTGGATTTAGTGGCTGGAAGTATTGGAGTAAGTATGCCTTGAAGCGCAATCTGCATTTAACATTAGATAAAATGTGTGTCTCTTGTAATAGACAAATGTAATCTCCTAAAGTGTTTGTAGGATGATAAGGCATTCAGCCAGTTTGTTTAGCCCTCTAACATTAAATAAGATTACCCTAATGTCTCTTACCATGGTGTTCCCTTTCGTTACTGGTTTGCTAGACCAATTTATCTTGCATGTTGTGATTGGCTGCTGATTTGATCACTTTAACTTATAATTAGCGAGCTCGTCTATTAACGTAAACGCCAGCAACTCATATATCCAGTTAAGATGCTGCTGTACGTGCCTCAGAAATAAACCAAGTGGAATCATAATTTCAGGCAACAGTGAAGAGGACAATCCAATGTTCATGCTGTCTATGACCTTCTGCCACAGATGGACTCGCCTTCCCGGGAAAGAAGATGACCTGTGGCACACCAGTGCATCTGAAAGTGAGGCTAGAGTAGAGTCAATTGCATATTAGACAGAAGCTGATATAGTGATTAGCAGAACTGCCTCTACCCTTCCTTACAGGCCTTTTGGAAACACAACTATTCAAATTCCCAAAATTCCAGTCCGCTTGTAGCTGCTGCAGAGGTCTGGTTGAGGCACAAGAGTAATGTCTGTGGACACATGGTTTATTTAGGATTGTAGGGGACTGGCAAAATGCAAGAGTGCTACTATCAGCTGAGATGCACTGCTAGTTCCACGGAATGGTTTCAGTGGGCCAGCCTACTGTATGCGAGTGTAGTGGATGGGTGTGCGCCAGTCACACTTTTTTTGGTGCAATTCCATTTTAGTCTTATGGTTCTTTAAAGAATACCACAACATCACTCGCTCTTTGTTGTTTTGTATGCAAGAAGCAATCCTCACTTACCATCTAGTTGCTGTTGATTGATGTTCCCAGGCAAATGCTGTTTGCACAATTTCTCAAGAGGCCTAACATGCATAAAAAAACCTTTGACTATACGTCCTTCTTGCTTTATCTTAATTCAAATTAGACAATATACCTTATTTTACCCTTCATTTTCTGGATCACGTTTACAATCAACCCAGCTGACCATACATAGCAGGGGCACTGTAATTATTTGAGAGTTATGAATATTGGCCCCTCCAGCTAAATGTCATTTTTAGGCATATGACTTTCCAAGTGTGTATTTTGCCCACAGAAACACCTGAGAAAGCAATTTGCTCGTGTTCACCCATGTTATGATTTCAACACTTAGTCAGTCCCGAGTTCTCATCCCACAGCACCAAACATGCGGGACATTATAGTTTCATTGTCACATGATATGTTTGGGCCTACACATCTCAGAATGCTTAGTGTTTGCCGAAACCCAAGGGATCACTGAAAAGCTCTATCAATGTATTAGACCAGCTGAGCAAATGTTGATTTAGTCTGCACTAACATATATTGACTACTTCCATATTTTCATGTTGAGTGTGCGAAGGTAATAGGATAACATATTCCGGGGGAGAAGTGGTCTACTAGCTAAGCGAAAAGAAATTAGATACCTGAAGTGCAATGAGAAACATATGCAATGTATTGTACTTCTGTAATTCAAAGATCTAAAGCACCAGTTGATATACACTGTCTCGTATTGTCCATGCACATCTCCGCCCCCCCATTCAAACCCCCCCCCACACACACACACAATGTGTAGTGCTCGGCTACTCCCCAGCAGGCTTTGCTACACATAAACATCAATGGATATATACTTCTGCTGTACATAAACTTAACTGCAGGCATTAACAATGTGAAAGCATTACATGCTAAACTATGCTTTGGGTCCTCACTATGTAAATAACAGAAATGGTAAGGATTAAAAGCAAACATCTGTTGCTGTGTAAGCAGAGTGCACCCTCTAAGTGCACCATTTAACAAGCATTGTCTAAAAAACCTAAATTAAAGATCCTCCACCCACGGGCCAAATGCAACCGATGTCACTGCCAAGTGTTCTTTAAAATGCTCCTTCTGCCATTACACTTTCCAAAAATGTATTTCAAGGATTCTCAAATGCCTGCCACCAAGTGATATTTAAATTAAATCCAACTAACTTTGACCAAGGTTACTTGCCCAAAGTGCTTTAAAAATGCACAGTTTGGTGCAACAATTCTTGGCGTTTACTAGGGAAGAAATCATAGGACCAATATCTACAATTCAGCATCATATCATGTGTGATACCTTAGGCCAGTTTATGTTGTAGCCAAGGGCACACTGCTTTCTAGCACTTGCTGGTGTAATCTTTTTGGATGGATAAGCTATATAACGTAATGTTCGTTGAAGTGAAAGGACAGGTTGAAGGTGCCTACATGCAAACACTCCCAATCTAGGCTGGAGACTTGTGATTTTTGAAGAAAAGAATGGTCCTAATTTAGGTATCCCCTGATTTAAACTGCCTCCACTCCAAAACAACAGGGAAATTAATTCCATATTAGTATGCACCCAGCTGGGGGGCGTGGCCAACTGCAGGAGATGGCGCACGCTTAATCTCCTCGCTCCGGAGGGGCCGCTTTACCTTATACCTGTAAGCGTGCCATCTCCGGGCGGGTCAACGCCAAAAGACTGCTCCTGACCTGGGGGCGGAACCTGGATGCGGCTGGGTTCCCCGCTTTTGATCCGGGACGTGCGGAGGAGCGGGTTCGGCTCGCTGGCTCCGGAGCAGACCTGCGGCCTTTCATCCCGCGGTGAGCCGGGGCCTCGGGTAGGGCCGAGCGTTGCAGCCGAGCGAGTGCGACCGGCCTGGGCCGGTGAGGCGATCCCGCCTGGTGGGGCCCTGGCGCGGCGGACCGGACGCCGGGAACCCCCTTTGCGAAGAAGTGGAGGCGGAGCTGAGCCGCACCCGGTCCCGGGTGAAGCAGCGTGAGATGGAAGCCCCCGGAGGAGGGGGCTCGGAGCCGCCATCTTGCCGGGAGGGCGACCGGAGCTCGGGGGACGCTCCCGCGGGAGCGCAGAGACGACACTGAGCGGCAGGAGGCCCCCTAATGAGACACCACCCCGGGGGCAAGTAAATCACAGGAAAAAAAAAAAAAAAAAAAGGGAAAAAAAAAAAAATAAATAAACACGTGAAAGAACTCTCCCGAAAAAAAAAAAAAAGAAGACAGGGGGGAAAAAAAAGGGTAATTGAGGAGTGGCAGGATCCAAAAAGAAAAGAAAATAATAAAGAAAATAGACGCCGCCCTAAGCAGAGAGAGCGAGTGGCCCTGTGGCTAGAGCCCGCTGGGGGCGATTGCCGGAGTAGCCGAAAACAGAGCCCAACAAAGTACAGAAGGGGTGGACAAACAGGCCCTCTCTGACGCCCATCCGGAGACCGAGACCGGGTCTGCGCCTGCCGGGGCACGAGATCACAGTGGAAAGAGGGCCAGTGAAGAGACTCGGGCCTACACCTTGGGGGTGCGATCTTCCCCACACGGCTTGGCCGATGCCCCCCAGAGCCCGTCACAAGAAGAAGGTCATGGACATGGCGCCCCCTCCAGCACGCAAAGAAATGGAAGAGCAGACCAACCCACAAACTAACGTACAGGAAACCCTGGACAGAATACTGGGGGCGATTGCAGACACAAAGACAACACTACAACACGAAATCAGCCAAGTAGCAGTGGAAGTAGGCCTCCTAAGAGCAGAACACCACAAACTGGCGGATAGAGTCAAGGAAACGGAATCCACATTGGCAATAGTTGAACCGAAACAGAAGGATCTAGCGGCTGAGGTGACTTCCCTGGCTACTAGATTAACACAACTAGAACGAAGGGTTGAGGACGCGGAGGGCAGAAACAGAAGGAACAACGTGCGCGTGGTGGGCCTTCCAGAGGGAGTCGAGGGAACTAACATGGTGAACTACTTGGAGAATTGGTTTAGTACAACGGTGGCACCGGGATGCCTAACGCCCTTTTACACGCTGGAGCGAGCGCACCGAATGCCGTCGAGGCCTCTAGCCCCCGGTAGGCCTCCTCGTGTGGTAATTGCCAAATTGCTGCACTACAAAGACAGAGACACTCTCATACAGAAGGCCAGAGAGATGGGCCCGTTTAAGATAGCGAATGGGGAGGTGACGCTATACCCGGACTACACTTTGGATGTTCAGAACAAGCGAACCTCATTCCTAGCAGTCAAAAGGGCCCTCAGAGACGAAGGGATTCAATATTCATTGCTATATCCGGCCAGACAGAGTGATACTGGAGGGGAAAACCACTTTCCTCCAAACACCGGAGGAAGCATGGGAATGGCTCGAGAAACAAGGACTCCAAGTGGGGCGACCCAATGGTGAGAACACATCTGCGGGCAGGGCTCGCCGAGCTCCAAGGGCGCGAAAACCCGGGATCCGACCGAAGCTGGCGCCAACACAAATGCAAAAGGAAAAAGATAAGAGGGCGGCTCTGGAGGCGGCAGCCCAAGTTGGTGGTGGAGCCTCCCCTCCGGAGGGCTCAGGAGAGGATTCAGACGGTACAATGGTGTCTTCGGCTGGAGACTCGACCTGCTCGACACGTGCTCCCAGGGTGACGCCGCGGTCCGCTGATGAGCTTGGATAAACATTGCAAGAGTTGACCTGGCGATGCGACACAACAGAAGAATATGAGGCCCCTCCGGACCTGACCGCCCCCCGAACCAGTAACTCGCTGGTCTAAGCTAGCCTGGCGAGAACTGTAACTATATGTTTAAATAAGTTGCACTGTTGCGTGATTTTCTGGGCCACCTGCAGGTTGGTAGGCGCCCTGGGGTGGGGGAGTTGGGTTTTGCAGTTATTAGTTAACTTGGCTAAGTGGGTGGCGATATACGATAACAGTAAAGATCTGAACATGGGTAGGAATAGAATTCTACTCTGGGGGCGCCAGGGACACTATTATCAAATTAAATTATTAACATGGCAAACTATAATCTTTTAACATGGAATGTTAGGGGGATGAGCACTCCAACCAAAAGACACAGAATCCTCTCCTACTTGAAGAGAAGAGGGGTGCAGGTGGCAATGCTACAAGAAACCCACTTAATAGCTGGAGAGGTTGAGAAACTGAGACGCAGATGGAGGGGACAGGTGTTTGCCACAGAGTATTCAGCATATGCGAGGGGAGCATTGATATGGGTCAGAGCTGGGGTCCCACTGATAATAGACTCAACTGACATAGATCAAGAGGGCAGATTTGTGGTGATAGAAGGGAGACTACACGGTATCTCTGTTGTTATGAGTTGTATTTATGCTCCCAATCAGGACCAAGTCCCTTTCCTGACCAAATTATCAAGCCACCTCACCCGCCAAAGCACAGGAGAATTAATAGTGGGAGGGGACTTCAATGCAGTATTGGACATTAACAAGGACAGATCGACTCCGCCACTGCAGGGTGCAGGGTCCACTAGAATAGCCAAAAAGCTCTGCGAATGGCTGGACTCCTGGGGGCTAGTGGATGTCTGGCGGGAACAACACCCAACAGACAGTGACTATTCTTATTATTCAGGCCTCCACAGGCTGCACACTAGAATTGACAGAATGACATGCACTGCGGGACTTGCGCGTTATGTAACCCACTCAGAGTATCTTGGCCGCACACTATCAGACCATAACCCCTTGCTGATTACACTGAGTATTATAGAGGACAGACCCCCAATTCCATCGTGGAGACTGTCCCCCACTGCGTTGGAGGATCAGCCGTACTGAGAGGCCCTTCGATGCCATTTGACAGAACATATCAAAATTAACAGTGGATCCGCCACATCCAGAGCCACAGAATGGGAAACGCTTAAGGTGGTAACGAGAGGATTCTGCCTGGGTCAATCAGTGGGGGTGAAACGCACACTTGAAAGGGAATTGACCTCTTTAGAGAAGAAAATACACGAATGGGAAGTGAGACAAGATGTTAGAGCCCAAGAGAATGAGGAATATAAGCGGGCCCGTAGAGAGCATTCCCAGATCGAGTCACAACTTAGGTGCCACAACACACAAAAATACCTGGCATCAGTGCAATCAGAGGAGGGTAGATCGGGAAGGCTTCTAGCTTGGCTGGTACGCCCAAGCGGAGGGGGAGAGCCCATCACAAGTGTACAAGACAAAAAGGGAATATGCAGGCGAAGCCCAGGCCCAATCAACGAAGCTTTTAAGGGATACTACATGCACTTGTATAGGAAACCCCATGACCTGGGGGTGGAGGCCTTCCGAGACTCCCTACAGCGAATCGCTCTCCCGGCCTTGGACCAAGCGGGGAGGGATAGCCTGGGGGGACCTGTAACAGTGGAGGAGATAAGTGAGGCTATATTGCAGTTGGCTCCTGGAAAGACTCCGGGTACCGATGGCCTTCCAATGGACTTTTACAAAAAATATAGGACATTGTTAGTGCCCCAACTGGCTGAGGTATACGCGGAGGCGTTGCACCGAGGAGAGTTACCGGGCACATTACGTGAGGCTTTGGTGATACCACTACCTAAAACAAAAAACAGGGAAGCGCCGGTGACCGACTTCCGCCCATTGTCAATGCTGAATAGTGACTTTAAGATCCTCAGTAAGATCATGGCTAACAGACTGATCCCCCTAATGACAACACTAGTGCACACAGATCAGAATGGTTTCGTCCCTGGTCGCAGCACGTCGTTGAACCTGAGGAGGGTCTTTGCCATCTTACACATGCCAGCAACAGAAAAACCTCCGACAGGGGTTTTATTAGCAGTGGACTTCGAAAAGGCCTTTGACTCGATCAGGTGGGACTACCTTAGGGCTGTGATGCTAAAGATGGGACTAGGTGAAAGCTGGGTGAAGTGGGTGGACCTACTGTACTCCTCCCCAATGGCTAGGGTGAAGACGGGCAGAACGATATCCGACACATATCCGGTGTATCGAGGAACCAGACAGGGATGTCCTCTATCACCGCTGCTATTTGCCCTGGCAATTGAACCTCTAGCGGCCCAAATACGACAGGAAGGAATCGGTAGAGGAATTAACTGGGGTCCTAGCAAGCATATTATTTCCCTATATGCGGACGATATTCTGGTGTATTTGAGAGACGGAACCAGTGGCCTCCCGTGGGTTTTAAAGATCCTGGAGAGCTATGGGGAACTGTCGGGACTTCATCTTAACCGCGGCAAAACATTTGTCTTCCCCATACTACCAAACATAGAGCGCCCTGAAACATGTCCGAAAGATATGAACTGGGCCCCGCGGACTTTCAAATATCTAGGGATCCAAATATTTCATGAGCTGGCCGATCTTCGGGACGGCAACCTGGGTGGGGCGCTCCGGTCCCTGCGCGCCTCAGTTGGGTTTTGGCGGTCGCTGAAACTAACAACAATGGCCAGAGTGGCGTTGTCTAAGATGGTGATGCTGCCCCGCCTCCTCTACTTTTTTGCTAATCTACCGTTATGGGTCCCCCCTGCATGGTTCCGTGAATTAAACACCCTACTTCGGGAATTAATATGGGATGAGGGCCGGAGACGCACAGCATTGACTACTATGTGCAGACCGATGCGAGCGGGTGGATTAGGGGCTCCTGACTTTGAGGCATATTACTTGGCATCCCAGCTGCAGTGGGTGGCAGGCTGGATGGTGGGTAAGGGGCAGTTGGACCTAATTAACCCCCACGGTTCGATGGACATAGATCGAATAATAGCACGCATGATAGAGAAGAAGCTGTCCCCCTTCGGAGACAACCTAATGACTAACACCGCGAAGATGTGCTGGAAAAGATGTGCGAATAGGACTGGAGTTGGTCCACCCTACTCACCGGCGATACCGATTCCGGTGTTGCTCGTGGAACCGAAGGGAACCGGATCTGGGGGCCGGGGATTGGGCCCATGGATGGATGCAGGAGTATTGACGGTGGGGGAGCTCTTCAGGGAAGGTACAATACAGAGTTTCGGCGAATTGGTAGGGAAGGGGGTCCCTCAGGGTCAATTTTTGATGTACAGGAGGCTGGTGCACACTCTGAAAGGCCAGTGGGATACGATTAACGCAGAGCCCGGGACTCACGGAGTGTTGCACCTCCTGCTGACTTCGGGAGAAGAATCCCACTTAATTACAAAAATATATCGAGCCCAGTTAGAAGCTGCATTGGATCCCCTGCACTCACTCAGGGAGAAGTGGGAGAAAACAATTGGACATATGCTATCTGAGGCAGACTGGAACAGAGCTCTGGCTTATCCTCGGAGGACATCGCGTAACACCCGGCTGCAATATATCCAATATAACTACCTGCATAGAACTTATCTTACCCCTCACCGACTGTTCCGAATATATGGGGGAACCCCCAAGATATGCCCCAGATGTGGTGAGGGCGAGGCAGACTTTGACCACATGATGTGGAAATGCACAGTGTTACAAATGGGCTGGAGAGCAGTGATGGAGAGCATGTCAAGATTATATGACACGGAACTGCCGTTCGCCCCCGATGTCTGTCTGTTGGGCCTAAAGACGGATATCCAACTAGGGAAGATTGGGAGTCGCTTCCTGGATCTCGCCCTGGCCCTCTACAAAAGATTAATTATGAGGGGTTGGAAAGCTACTACCCCTCCCTCACTTGTTGAATGGAAAAATGACGTCAAGAGGTGGGCCGGGGCGGAATTGCAGGTCTTAAAAACTGAAGAAGCAAAGGGTATCCGACAGACTCCCGTGGCCCCAGGGTGGGAAGAACTACTGATGAGCTGGGATAGCACAGGGGAAGAACCATTAAATCCTAATACAGCTCAAACAGAAACGGAAACCTAAACAGATACTGTAAGGAGATAAGGAATAAACCCAGGTACACCGCTGGTGAGGGTGAGAAAGAATAAAAATGAAATAGCTAACAGAGAACACTGACAGCTCATAATAAACCACAAGGTGCAGAGTGGAGTGGAGTACAATCATCCACAAGGAGTAATAGGAAAACGCATACAGCAGATGATTATCCCTCCAGATACAGCCCCCTAAGGGATCGATCCTCACTACCTAACACTAAAACCACCCACAAAAAGCCATTAAGTATGTACATAGTTATGTTAAAGTTGAAGCTGCTATGTGAACATGTAAGACAAATGGGTAACAAAGAGACAAGGAATTAGATACTTAAGGAAACAAATATAGAACCCTAGAGCTAACAGGCAACAGAAATCAGATATAGACCTAGATGTGAGTTAAAACACAACATAAGTCATCTGTGAACACATGCAAAGTAAAGTATCCTTTTAAATGGTGTGAATAACTTGGATTATATGTTCCCATAAATGTAACTGTGAAAAGTAAACAGCGACCTATTAATTAATAAAAATATATTAAAAAAAAAAAAAAAAAAAAATAGTATGCACCCAGCTCTCAAGGTATTGTCATATCTCAGGTCCATATAAAATATATAACAGAACACTTGATCAAAATATTCTTTGAGTCAGAATGCCTGTTCAGTTTCCATAAATCTGTTTATTCTTCTTAATTATCTAAACCTCCATTACAAGTCAATATTTATCCAATATAATTAATTGCCAACCGATGTGTTTCATCCCCAATGGGACTTCCTCAAGCCATTTATTATAGTCAAATTACATTCCTTCTTTCTTGCTCATGATACATCAAAATTCCACGTTTTGTTCAGTTTAAAATGTATTGGTTTAACTGTAAGTTGTGTATTACCACCAAGTGTTCGTGGTGTTTCATCCCTGCAGAAGCCATGATAGTTGGAACAAGAAAATTAATGTATCCTGATTTTATCCCTCTAAATCTCCTTCTTAACCGTTCATAATTGGTACAATCCTGTTTGTGCCATCCTATTACAACTTTGCTTGAATGATATTTTACAGTGTCCCAGACCGAACGAGTTGCTTGTTGATTTCACTTTTACTATAGATAACATGAGTAACAAATGTATGTTTTGTCTCAGTCTTGGTGAATACAAGAGTTGTACATAGCCAGCATGTCACTCCAGGGTTGCAGTCTTCGACTTTCTTAACATAACATTAATGTCCTTCCCATCAGTGCTTTAAATGGAAATAAAGATGTGTTAATACTCGCTCTTTAGAGCACCTGCTTGCCCCTGAGAAGAGCCAATACTCTCCCACTGCACTGAAGTGCCAGTACTATTGCTTTTAAATTAAAGAAGTGCAAGTACTGTACCTGCTGATTTAAACTGGCTATTGCATGCACTGAAGCTATTTGTATGATTGCGCAAATAGGACTGCCATTTTGTTCTTCAAACTTTGACAGGTATGTGGATGATTGTTTCTGAAAGAGGCAATAGTTGTGTTGGGTTGTCTTGCTTGAAAAGGACGAACAGTTTGATGTGTGCCCACTAAATTTCACAATATCAAAGTTGTATGAGGACTTCCAGTTCATATTTACACACCTCTCAACTCACTAGACTTTGCCAGATAACCAATTCATAGGAGTACTTACATCGGCCAGCATCCCTTTTTACCCCCCTTGCTATTTTGTGCTACAGTCTGTGACTGCAGCTTTTAGGCTCCAAAAATGCTCTTGGCAGAATGCCAGCTAAAAACATTACAGCCCACAGAAGTCACATAGATGGAAAATAGATTTGCTTTTGTGAACTCGGTGTGTGTAGAACACAGAGTTTATATGTGGTCACAAAGACAAAAAAAAATTCCTTTTGCTGGTTACAAAATAAAACAAGCATTTGCAATGCAATGGGTCTTGCGTTTGCTCGAGTTAGAGCTATTAGCGTTTTAAGTTCCTAACTGGACTTTTCTTGCTACATAAATTGAAAATGAAAAGTAAAACAGCTGAAATAAGGAAGTCAATTCAAAGTGCCGCGGCCACCATGAGCTTGAGCAAGAGTGAAAAAATTTCTAGCTGTCGCATCAAGAATTTTCAGTTCTATTAAGGACATGTAGGCGAGGATTATGTTTCTCTTTCTATGGTTTATTTTCTCAACAGCCAATCAAAAAATATATTTTAAACACTACACTTACCATAAAAAACAATATAGTCAAATGACCAACCTTATAATGTCCCCCCTATAAAACCTAGTGACATCAAAACACTTCCTCTTTCTTTGCAGAAATAGACACAATGAACACACTTCAACTTTAATGTAAGTCCATAATCATAACATGAACCTCAGTACCACAGGAGCAACCTCGGCCAATCCTCAGAACACCATACATGGAACCAAATTGAGAAAACGAAGACACCCTGTTTACCGTCTGTTCGACACCCGTCCAACCATGACCAGAACTGCAGGATCCCTGAAGGAAGCTGTCCACACTCAGCAACCAACAGTAATAGATTGAAGATTTCCAACGACAGAATAACCTTGGTGAAAGCCGCCTCCTCAAGTTTGTTTTTGCTCAGTGCCTAAGGATAAAAAGAAGAGCTGTAAAAACTACTCCATAACGCCTAGACAATATGTCAAATAGGTGGGAAATAAACAATTTGTGCAATCAAAACATTTGAAAAAGCATACTGATACCTTACGAAGTTCAACAACTTATCATCAGGGTGGGATAATCCTCACCTCCATGTCCTCAATATAACTGAAATGTTTTGATGCAACAGCTAGAAATGGTTTCATTCTATGTCAGGACCGGAGGCTCCGATTATCCTTGTTCAAAGTTGTGCCACCACCACTGACGCTACATCCATCACAGGCTTACAATAGAATGACCAATCTGGTGCTTTCATGATATCCTCTAGACGAGACCCTAAAGCAAAGGATTTTTATGCCATATCTTCTCTAGCAGATTGAGCTCCAAAAACTGAGACGTCAAAGCCTGCTTCCGAGAGTAGCCAACCCGTCCATCTAGCCAAAGTCGCAGATGAAACTGGTTTGAAAGGCTTCTGTAATGCAATGAGCAACTGCGCATTAGGGGCCATATGTACGAACACATTTTCCCATTGACACAGAATGGGAAAAACCCTTTGATACATCTGGCCCTAGATCCATTAGATAAATACACTGGTAGCAGTCTCATAAGCGTTGAGACTTTGTACCACACTTAGCTTATAATCATTAGGGAAAGACGGGTAAGATACTAGCCTAGTGTTAGTCTTGGTTCTCCTGAAAATGGATAAACGTATCCCTTCCAGGGAAAACAGACGACCCTTGAAAACCAAAACTTGAACATCAAACTCTTTTGCAAGAGATCAGGCCCAACAACATCGTTAACTTAGTCTATAACTGCTTATGTGACAAGTACTTGTTATCAGGCCAGGAATTCAAAAGCCAAAATTCTATGTTAACGTCCCGCAAAGAACTATATTTAGGTTTGTGGGGGGTAGGGGAGTAAAAGAAACAAATAACCATCAGCAATTGACACACCAACAGATCCTCACCTACAGGTTTACCATTAACAGGAACATGGCCTGCCAAAATAGCGGATCTATAATTGTTCACAGATCTATAAGCTAGTCCATATTCCGCCAAAGAAGACAGGAAATTAATTACGGAACACACATCCGCCTGAGAGGGATCCAAACCCCTTTTGTTACACCAACAAACCCATCTCTGCCATGCAAATCATATCGTTTATGGGTATTACCGGACCAGGCCCGATCAATGTAGGCGGAAGCCTGAGGCGAAATGCCTGCCAATTTCCATCTACTCCTGAAACTCTCCAGGCCACCAATTTCAGCTGATTTGAGATGATCAGTGGATGTGGAAGGGTTGCTGGGTCCAGCAACAGACTCTGGCAATGTGGAATCAGAAGAGGAATGTCGCCTGACATCTCCAGAACCAAATAGAACCAAGGCTGCACCCTCCACAGCAGCATCACTAAGACAGTTTCGGCTTTCTGATGACCTACTTGGGCCAGAACCCTGGGGATCATACTGAATGGAAGGAATGCATACCCCTTGTGGGCAGACCAATGCTCATTTGTTGACAGATCGGATCTGGGCGCCAACTGAAGAAGACAGGGATTTGCTGGTTGAGCCGAGAGGCAGATAGGTCCACTGAACAAGGTCCCCAAATGCGATTCAGCTGTACGAAGATCCTTTGGTACAACCTCCAATCGCTGAAGTCTCGTAGGTGGCAAGAATACCAATCCGCCTCTGAATTCTTCACACCCGGAAGATACTCCGCAATGACCGAAATCTGATGTTGCAGATAATATGCTAAACATCCTTGGCAATTTCTGCCAACATCTGAGATTTCATACCCCCCAGTCTGTTGACATAGCGTACTGCTGAAATATTGTCCATTCTCAGCAGAATGCAACAATCTGACCGGGCAGGGGAAAGGTTCCTGATGGCAGGAACCTGCCAACAACTCCAGACAGTTTATATGAAGTTGAAGTTTAGTCTCCAACCCGTAGAGAGAGTCCTGCACCTGGTGCTCCAACCCCACCTGCTGGCATCTGATTCCAGAATGACATTCGGACTGCTGCCAAAAAGCGCCCTGTCATTCAGGCCTCCATGTGGTTCAACCACAAATTAATTTCCATCCTGGCCTCCGTTGAGAGCTGAATCTGATCTGAACAAGACAACCCCTTCTGCAGGTGTTGTATCTTGAGACATTGAAGGGCCCTGTAATAGAGGGCCCGGGAATAACACCTGAATAGACAAAGCTAAAAGGCCCACAATCCGAGCTACTGACCTCAACAATACTGTCTGGTCTCGCAAGGCAGACCTCAACTCCCTCTTGATAATCTGAATTTTCTGTGAGGGAAGAATTAACTGGGATAACACCAAATCGATCTAAAATCCCAAATATTCCATCCATTGTGAAGGATTCAGACAAGATTTCAGCTGGTTGATGACAAATCCCAACTCCTGTAATAGCTGGATTGTCCAAGAAAGATTGAGAGCAATCATCTTGAGGATCCTAGGCCATCAGAATTAAATTGTCGAGATACAAGATTAACCGGACACTCCTGGCTCAAAGAGCTTCTACCAACTGCTCCAGATTTAGAAGACACCAGATCATTTAACTTGGGGTCAATCAGAATCAATCTCCTCCTTTCAGTGGATATTGCTAGGTTGGCATTAACCAGTTGACAAACAACGTGTTGCACCCAACCAATCAAAATGTCCAGATCAACTGCTATACCAGACTCTTTGGATTGAAAACCAAGTTCCAGCATTTTTGTGAAGGGTTCTGAGATATCAAGTAGTTTGTTTTGGCAGGAACGCCAAGCCCTGTCCAGCCCTTTCTTGGGGTCTCTGGCCCATTTTTTCATAAAATTTACCATGGTGCAATACACCTCAGGTGTATCCAAAACCTTACCAGCCAGATCTGGTCTGGGGCCTTCGGATCTAAGCCTCATCCTGACCTCCTAGTCAAAACCTTGCATAAGGTGGGATTGAACATAACTGGCCATCTTGGGAAGAAGGGTCCAACTGGTCGATTGGGGATGCACAATCTCCACTGGATCAAAGGTAAGAACTTTTGGTGGACTAGGACCGGGATCCGTTCCGCGATAAGGGCACCTTTTCTTGCTAGGCCCAAGAGCGTCATCCTGATCGCTGTCAGATGAACAATTGGAAGAGTCAGAACTTGTAGGATCAGATAGCTTAGAAGACTAATCGGAGGTTGATGTTTGTGGCTGGGAATGACTGTACACACACTCTTCTAAAATTGTCATTGACAATTGTTCAAAGGCTTCGGAATGCCATTGTCTTGCTTTACCTCTGTCATTACCTTCTCCCTCCTTAGTAGGCTGAGATGTTGGTTCTGCAGATGCAGGAAGAGGCGGAAGCCAGCCTTGCTGATGAGCGAAGCCCTTGAGGTTGGAGGTCAGGGGGCCAAGGCCTTGTTACAAGATTATTGTACATTATTATCTAAAGCTTCCACAAAATTATCCTCAAAAGGCTTTTGAAATCCTGCCCTGTCCGTAGGGGTCATATTGGGTCATCGTAAGAGGCATACCGTCCGACACTGCCCGAAGCCTCCTCAGCCGCAGTTGTAATTCATGTGGCGTTATTGCGCGTATGCACACAAGTCCCGAAGGACTGGACTGAAGGATCTCGGCCAACCCAAGATGGCAGCCACATCCCGCCCCCCTCCACAATTTAGGACCCCAAGAGAATCAATTGCATCCTCGGAGGCTGAAGCGTTCTCCTAGAGAGGGAGAAAAAAAGATTAATACATAGCAGACTTCACTGAAATAAACACCAACCAGGTGTGACGCCAGCGCTTGCCCTGTGTTGAGCGAGGTGCAACCCCTGGAGTCTGGAAACAAAGTATTAAGGTAAACTATTGCACGCGTTATCGAAACTGTAAAGAATAGGAGATGCACTTAACTGGCTGCGAAGCAGCAAAGAAGGAGGAAGTGTTTTGATGTCAGTAGGTTTTATGGGGGGGCATTCTATGGTTGGTTTTTATAGGAAGTGTAGCGTTCAAAAATATCTTTTTTGATTGGCTGCTGAGAAAATAAAGCATATAAAGAGAAGCATAATCAGAGCCTCCGGTCCTGACATAGAATTATTGGCTCCCTGCATGAATGTCTAGAAAGGATCGCTGCTGGGATGAAAGGCAAACCGGAGGAGGGGCTATCACACGCTGTAACGAGAGAAAGCGTGTAGTGCGATGGCCAACAAAAATGTTCACTAAGTGAAATCGCCTGGGAGGGAACTCAACACACAAAGGAGGGGCATTTCACAAAATGCACCAATAAAAATGAAGCATTTAAGACACAACAAAGAATGAATAGCAGTAGTGGGTGTTGTTAAAAGCCCACAGAGCGATTACAACAAGCCAGAGCGCTTGCACGCTGGACCTTAAAAAAAATATAAGGACTCATCCTGAAATCTCACCCACCAATTGGATTGCCACCTTTATTAGAAAAATACCAGCTGTTTCCATTTTTGTATTCTAGAGCGCCCAGAAGCTCATGGGTTAAAAAGAATTTGTGTAAAACGGATGTGATTCCTTTGCAACACAGCAATTGTGCTCGTTTGCTAAAACAATAATTCTGAAACGATTTAGACAACTGTCAAATACTTCTTAACTGATTTCCTTACAGGTCTGCTGTTTTACCTCCACGCCTGAGAGGGTGAACACACTGGATTTCACTGTTTTGCCGAATGTTTACCGACCCGAACTTACAAGCCACGTGGCGACCTAGCAACCAGGCTCCTACAAAGGGCTGAGAAATTTACATTTGTTAATTTGAAGTACCGCTCATATTTCTTATACGCGGATCGCCTTTAGTCCATCTAGAATCTGTAAAACCTTCCTCTTTCCGTCCCAGCAGTCAGAGGGCCTGCGACCCTCAGATGCGTTATGGGTAGTAACTCGCGGATGCCTCCTTTACTGCCTGTCACTGGGAGATGGCGCCTGTGTTGCCTGCGTGCGCAGGCGGGCCCTGAGTGCAGCAACCGCTGGCCCCGCCCGGACCTCTGACGCTGCGACACCGGGCCCGGCAGCAGCGCCAGGAAGTGACCTGCGGCTGCACACGCCGGCTGGAGAGGAAGGAGCCGCAGGACACCGCGCGCACCGCCAGCATGTTGCTAGAAGCCCCGGAGGGCCAGCTCAGCGCCGTCGGCAGGGCCCTCTCCGCCGGTACGTGCTGCGCAGTCCTCCCGCCGCGATCCCACCGGCGTCTTCTGAGAGCTGCCTTTTAAAGCACCGGGCGCGTTCGTTCGTTGCGGATCCCCCGGTGCTCAATACCCCCGCAAACGTTACCCCTCTTCTAACCTACGGCTTACTTATCCAACATTAGGGGATACATTGTTTTATGATGTCCACTGTGAATGTTTCTGATGGCATGTTTGAAGGTTTAGTCTTTAGAGGTAGTTTGAGTAGTACGTTTTCTTCCAAAGGCTTGAATGCCTTTGTTGACTGACACTCTTTGAGTGGGTGACTATCTCGGAGGAAAAACGAACGGGCCAATGTTGGTCCATATTTAAAAAAAATAAATTTTGCGTTGAAGGATTGCCATGAGGCTGATGCAGTTTTGTATGGAGCACATTGGATATTATGTAATGCTTCAGTGTTCGTGGGGAAAAAAAACAAGCCGCTGTAGATTTGTTTGACGCCTCATGGGTGCGTTTCTGGAAATAATACTTTTTTGTGCCCCTTTTAGTTTTACGGTGTCCCAATCCGGGTCTCTTGCACCTTATTTTCTCCACAGTAGTAAACATTTGAGGCATCTTAATTTAATTTGTTAGCTTCTTTTTTTGGTTTGGCAGGTGTAGGAAGTTGGCTCTGTATGCACTATTTCAAAGTAAGGAATAGTATGCACAGAGTCCAAGGGTTCCCCTTAGAGGTAAGATAGTGGCAAAAAGAGATAATACTAATGCTCTATTTTGTGGTAGTGTGGTCGAGCTGTAGGCTTATCAAAGGAGTAGTGTTAAGCATTTGTTGTACACACACAGGCAATAAATGAGGAACACACACTCGGAGACAATTCCAGGCCAATAGTTTTTTGTATAGAAAAATATATTTTCTTAGTTTATTTTAAGAACCACAGGTTAAAATTTTACATGTAATACTTTAAATGAAAGGTATTGCAGGTAGGTACTTTAGGAACTTTGAATAATCACAATAGCATATATACTTTTCAAATAAATCACATATAGCTATTTTAAAACTAGACACTTAGTGCAATTTTCACAGTTCCTAGGGGGAGTAAGAGTTTTAGTTCTTGCAGGTAAGTAAACCACCTCCGGGGTTCAAGTTTGGGTCCAAGGGAGCCCACCTTTGGGGGTTCAGAGCAACCCCAAAGTTACCACACCAGCAGCTTAGGGCCGGTGAGGTGCAGAGTTCAAAGTGGTGCCCAAAACGCATAGGCTTCAATGGAGAACGGGGTGCCCCGGTTCCAGTCTGCCAGCAGGTAAGTACCCCCGTTCTTCGGAGGGCAGACCAGGGGGGTTTTGCAGGGCACCGGGGGGGGACACAAGTTAGCACAGGAAGTACACCCTCAGCAGCACGGGGGCGGCCGGGTGCAGTGTGCAAGCACACGTCGGGTTTCCAATGTAAATCAATGGGAGACCAAGGGGTCTCTTCAGCGATGCAAGCAAGGGGGGGGCTCCTCGGGGTAGCCACCACCTGGGCAAGGGAGAGGGCCTCCTGGGGGTCACTCCTGCACTGGAGTTCCGATCTTTCAGGTCCTGGGGGCTGCGGGTGCAGAGTCTTTTCCAGGCGTCGGGATCTGGGAGTCAGGCAGTCGTGGTCAGGGGGAGCCTCGGGATTTCCTCTGCAGGCGTCGCTGTGGGGACTCAGGGGGGGCAACTCTGGCTACTCACAGTCTCGTAGTCGCCGGGGAGTCCTCCCTGAAGTGTTGTTTCTCCACAAGTCGAGCCGGGGGCGTCGGGTGCAGAGTAGCAAGTCTCACGCTTCCGGCGGGAAACGCAGTTGTCTTGAAGTTGCTCCTTTGAAACAAAGTTGCAGTCTTGGGTGAACAGAGCCGCTGTATTCAGGAGTTTCTTGGTCCTTCTAGAGCAGGGCAGTCCTCTGAGGATTCAGAGGTCGCTGGTCCTGGGGAAAGCGTCGCTGGAGCAGTGTCTTTAGAAGTGAGGAGACAGGCCGGTAGAGCTGGGGCCAAAGCAGTTGGTGTCTCCGTCTTCTCTGCAGGGTTTTTCAGCTCAGCAGCCCTCTTCTTCTTAGGTTGCAGGAATCTGAGTTCCTAGGTTCAGGGGAGCCCCTAAATACAGAATTTAGGGGTGTGTTTAGGTCAGGGAGGGCAGTAGCCAATGGCTACTAGCCCTGAGGGTGGCTACACCCTCTTTGTGCCTCCTCCCAAGGGGAGGGGGGTCACATTCCTATCCCTATTGGGGGGATCTTCCATCTGCAAGATGGAGGATTCCTAAAAGTCAGAGTCACTTCAGCTCAGGTTGCCTTAGGGGCTGTCCTGACTGGTCAGTGACTCCTCCTTGTTTTTCTCATTATATCCTCCGGGCTTGCCGCCAAAAGTGGGGCCGTGGCCGGAGGGGGCGGGCAACTCCACTAGCTGGAATGCCCTGTGGCGCTGTAACAAAGGGGGTGAGCCTTTTGAGGCTCACCGCCAGGTGTTACAGCTCCTGCAAGGGGGAGGTTATAAGCATCTCCACCCAGTGCAGGCTTTGTTACTAGCCACAGAGTGACAAAGGCACTCTCCCCATGTGGCCAGCAACATGTCTCGAGTGTGGCAGGCTGCTAAAACCAGTCAGCCTACACCGGTAGTTGGTTAAGGTTTCAGGGGGCACCTCTAAGGTGCCCTCTGGGGTGTGTTTTACAAAAAAATGTACACTGGCATCAGTGTGCTTTTATTGTGCTGAGAAGTTTGATACCAAACTTCCCAGTTTTCAGTGTAGCCATCATGGTGCTGTGGAGTCCGTGTTTGACAGACTCCCAGACCATATACTCTTATGGCTACCCTGCACTTACAATGGCTAAGGTTTTGCTTAGACACTGTAGGGGCACAGTGCTCATGCACTGGTGCCCTCACCTATGGTATAGTGCACCCTGCCTTAGGGCTGTAAGGCCTGCTAGAAGGGTGACTTATCTATACTGCATAGGCAGTGTGAGGTTGGTATGGCACCCTGAGGGGAGTGCCATGTCGACTTACTCGTTTTGTTCTCACCAGCACACACAAGCTGGCAAGCAGTGTGTCTGTGCTGAGTGAGGGGTCCCCAGGGTGGCATAAGATATGCTGCAGCCCTTAGAGACCTTCCCTGGCATCAGGGCCCTTGGTACCAGGGGTACCAGTTACAAGGGACTTACCTGGATGCCAGGGTGGGCCAATTGTGAAAACAAAAGTACAGGTTAGGGAAAGAATGCTGGGGCCTGGTTAGCAGGCCCCAGCACACATTCAAATCAAAACATAGCATCAGCAAAGGCAAAAAGTCAGGGGGTAACCATGCCAAGGAGGCATTTCCTTACAGCAGGCTCTTATTTGAACTATTTTAATTTAATACCCAATTTCGTCTTTACTGTTTAAAATGGCCCAGATTGCTGAATGAGTTAGTAATGTTGCCGTCCGCTACTTCCAATTTGGATTGAGACTCTGGGGTGGTGGGCAGGTTCTTGACAAACTGTTTGTACATCTTGCTAAAGTCTTTCACACTCTATAAAATGTACTAATAATAAAAATGAAAAGCAGGCGATTTCCCTTCTATGTTTGCTTTTTCTTGTAACTTACTTTGTTTACTCTTAAACCCTCAACTTCGCCTGTGATGGTGCATTTTGATGAGCAGTTCTAAGTGCCAATGAGGTTTCAAGGATAATAATAGTAGTATGGGCAAGGTTTTGTGGTGGAAGTTAAAATTTCTAAAAAGGATGCTTACAAGTGAGGGTAAGTTAAATATTGGGGAGCAAGCCAGTGGCACCCTCACAACACCAATCTCTAGTTCAACTGCCACTGCACGCTCCCTTTTATGTTCGCATTCCAGAACCTGTGGTGTCATGTTACCTAGGCTCAGGTAACCTTAGATACCACATTACCATTTCTTAATCATAAGTTATTAGTTAAATAATATAATTATGAGATGTAAGAACTGTTACATGCAAGAAACTCGAACTAATTTTAACGGAATAAATAATATATGCAAGAACTGCACATGCAAGAAGGTGTAGCATCAATAGTAATAGATTTAATACCAACAGAATAAATAAGGAAGGTAGAATTGGTACATGCAGGGTGATGCAAAATGAACAGTTGTGGTACCCAACACTTTTACATGCACCTTCTACTTTTCTCTACCATCTTTGCTGGTGAGAAGGCTGCAGCAGGTTGGGTTGAAGGACACTGCCGTCAAGTTGCTGGAGATGTTTCTAGTCAATAGGGCTATTACAATCAGTTGCAGAGATTTCAGAGACGCACCCTTTCAGCTGCTGTGTGGGCTCCTGCAAGGGTCCTCTCAAAGTCCCACCTTATTTAATCTGTATGTCGCCCCTTTGGCAAAATTGGTGCACTCTTTCAGCTTCCAGGTCTTATCCTATGCGGATGATACCCAGATTATGGTGTCCATCTTTGATGGCTGGGAAGAGGTAGCAGATAGGTTCAGGATATATGTATGGTAGATATCAGCAGATGGATGAGACAATTCCCTGAAAATGGGGGGGGGGAATGGAGATTATGCTGTTCGTTGGGGACAGCTTCATTTGGAATAATCGCTGTTGGCCAGATAACTGTGGGGCGCTACCTGTCCTGGCCAAAAACCTGGGTGTGATGTTTGATAATACCTTGTCTTTTGACACTAAAGTTAACAGAACTGTGAGTTTGTGTCTCTGGATGATTGGAATTTTAAAGAAAATATTGTTTTTCTTTCCTAAAGATCTCAGGGCAGCAGCGATCATTGCTCTGATTTCCTCATGTTTAGATTACTACAATGCCCTAAATGTGAGCCAATTTTCATTAAACAAGCTCCAAATCATCCAGAACATGGCGGCCCGCTTTGTCCTGGGACTACCCAGACACTGCTCGATTAGAGATGGTTTGAGATCTTGCATTGGCTGCCTTTTAAAGAAGAAGGTGCTTTTTAAAGCGCTCTAATTGAAACATAAAGCTCTCTGTGCGGAGGCGCAGGGAGTGCACTATCTTAGGATGGCCCTGAATTGTATGCACCCATGAGGACTTTGAGATCTGTAAGGCAGTTTAAGGTGATGGTGCTGGAAAGCAAGATGGGGTGGAAGTGCCTTTACGGTTGCGGCGGCTAGGCCATGGAACTCCCTTCTTATTCATTACGGGTGTCTGAGTTCACACCTGCTGTTTCGCAAGCAATTTAAAACGTGGCTGTTCACGATATAGTAGTTGCTGGACATGGTACTTTTTTGCTGGTTTATCCGGGTTTAGGCAGCTCCACTTCCCCGAGGTCACCTCCTCCTAGCGCTTTAATGCCTTGCTGGTGTAATGCGCTTTATAAATTACAAATATTTGTAACCGGAGCATGACTAGCTTCAATTCCACTCTTAGTTCCTTCTGTCGCAGTAGGTACTGTGTTCTCAGTGCCTTCTTCATTCTCAACCTCATCCACTCCTTAGAATGAGGTGTGCTTTCTTGCATCCTTTGGTAAATCGATAATTGAGGACTTTATTACATCTGGACATTCTGCAAAAATGCCAAACCATATCATCACATATCAAGGCAGACTTTGTATTAACTTTTATGACTTGCAATGGTTCAGAAAATGTACTACTCCCTTTACTAGTTTAGTGTTCCAATTTCACTCTTACCCTGTCACCAGGTGCTAATTACACATCTTTCCCAACTAGGCTTCTTGTCATAAGTCTTGTACAGCTTCTGCATCTTTAGTTAATTGCTTTTCACCACAGAGGGAGACCCTTTGCTGCAAAGTTTCATATTCTTCCAGGCCATATTATTCTTTGTAAAAGGCTTTGTTCCTCTCCGAATTCTAAATGGGCTAAAACATGTTAACGTGGGTGTTATCTTATCTTATATGTCCAGACTGTGCTATTCAGCTCCTTTACCTAATCCTGATCTGCGTTGATGGCAGCTTGTATACTGCTCATTATCACCCCATTGAAACGTTCCAAAATGCTGTTTACAGCACGGTGCTAAATAGGAGTCCGCTTCTCATTTATTCCATTCCTGATTAAGAACTTTTCATAATTTTAAGGTACACATTTTGGGCCATTGTCACTTAAGATAGACATGTGAATGCCTGCTATTAAAAGTGACTTCTCCAGGAAACAAAATATAGCATTAGTGTCGATCGCTTCAGTCACCCCAACCTCTGGCAATTTGGAATAATGGTCAAGAGTACAATTAGATGTCTGTCTGGACACTCCCCAGTCATCTAAAATGGGTCCTAAAATGTCTATGCCCAGATCTTCCCATGGATTCTCTGGACATTTCTGATCACGCAGTACTGGCCGGAATACTGACTGAGCTTTGTCAGAACTGGCACAAATTTGGCAATTCCTCCCAAATCGCTACATGTCTGTATCTGTGCCTGGCCATCAATACGATGACATTACTATTCTTTTAAGTTTTTATACCAAGATGTCCCCCATGGGCGAGTTCCAGTATTCACTCTCAGTTTTTTCAGGAGTACCAAGCTGTTCGCTCCCTGAGAATACAACCATCATCACTAAGGGACAATTCATCTTTATTTTCCCACAATTTCTTGCATTCTTCATTCAGTTTGCTCTTGTTTGACTAACACTTAACAATGAACTGTTTTACCATCACCAAGGTTTCATCCTCTTCATAACTTGCCATCAATTTATCCTATAATATTGCTTCTTACTATCATCAATCATGGTCACACTGTAATCGTCCTGTTCATTACTGACATACTCACATAAAGGCTAAGGAAAACAGTCTAAATAATCCACCACCCTGTTCTTTCCCCCGGCAAGTACTCAGCCTCATATATAAAATGTAACAATTTCGCTGTCATTCTTGCAATTCGTTGTGTAGCCCTGATTACTCCATTGGATGAAAGACTCTTTACCAACAGATTATGGTCTGTAAGGAGTTTGAACTTTAAGTACTACCTACATTTTCCATGGCCCATACTGCAGCCAACATTTCCTTCTCCATTGCTGAGAATTTTTCTTCTGCTGGGGATGATGAATGGAAGGCGTATGCTACTTTACACTCCCGGTTTCTGAAATTTGAGTTAACACAGCCCCCAGACCTTTCCCGCTGGCTTCCGGTGAACAGTACTGCATGCTCTGACTACAAACCCTTGCAAGTGAACTACAGTGCTTATGTCATGCTTGAGTCTCTCAAAATCAGCTTGTAATTCTTCACTCAAGCTAAAAATGTGCCTTACATTCAACTATTATCTTAGCATGTGTGTCTTCCTGGCAAATATTTGTACAAATTTGAAATAAAATTCAGCGAGGCAGAGGAAAGACCTGAACCCCCTCCATACAAGTTGGGGCTGGAGCATTGCTAAATGCCTCAACAATGTCCTTTTTGGTTGAAATACCATCTCTGCCCACCTTGTGAACAAGATATGTTATAAACTTGCATTTCTTTAGTTCAGCTGTGAGTCCCTTGTTGGCTTATTTCCTTAACATCAACCTTGCATCATGCCCTTTCTTGTCTAGACCCATTACATTGCCCTGGAAGTACCTCACTCCTGCGATACCTTTGAATAGTTTGTGCATCAGACAGTGAAATACCGCAGCCACTGACTCCAGGCCAAATGATATGCATATGAATATATAACACCCAAACGGAGTGACAAACGCTGTTAGACTTCTGCTGAAAGAGTGCAGTTGAAACTTTTGATATGCGAGGTCAAATCTATTGCTGAAAATCACTTGATACCCTTAGTTTGTGATGAGAGCTCTTCAATCTTAGGAAGAGGAAATTTGTCAAAAACAATATTTTTAATTCAAGTTTCTGTTGACACTGCATAACCTTAAACGGCCATTAGATTTCGGAACCACAATTAAAAGGCGAGACAGCCTGCGCTCTTCAAGTTCTGTAATTTCTTCCTTTTCCAGCACATCCAATTCTTCCATAACCCCTTCGCTGCCAGGCCTTTTCCCCCTCCTGTGCCGAGCCTTTTTTTGGCTAATTGGGGCAGTTCGAGCTTAGTCCCTCTTAACCTTTTGTTCACATAAGCTACCCATGCCAAATTTGCGTCCTTTTTTTCCTACATCCTAGGGATTCTAGAGATACCCAGACTTTGTGGGTTCCCCTGAAGAAGCCCAAGAAGTTAGCCAAAACAGTGAAATAAAAACTTTCTTTAAAAAAATGGGAAAAAGGGCTGCAGAAGGCAGCTCGTGATTTTTTCCCTGAAAATGGCATCAACAAAGGGTTTGCTGTGGCAAGATCGCCATCTTCCCAGCTTTCTGAAACAGGCAGACTTGAATTGGAAAACCCAATTTTTCAATACAGTTTTGACATTTTACTGGGACATACCCCATTTTTACTATTTTTTTTTGTGCTTTCAGCCTCCTCCCAGTTAGTGACCAAAATGGGTGAGAAACCATTGCTGGATCCCAGAAAGCTAAACATTTTCCGAAAAGGAGACAACATTCTGAATTCAGTAAGGGGTCATTTGTTTACATCCTACAAGTGTTTCCTACAGAAAATAACAGCTGAAATAAAACAATATTGAAATTGAGGTGAAAAAACAGCAATGTTTCTCCACGTCTTAGTCTGTAACTTTTTATTGCGATGTCCGATTTTTGAAAGCAATATACCGTTACGTCAGCTGGACTCGTCTGGTTGCGGGGATATATAGGGCTTGTAGGTTCATCAAGAATTCTAGGTACCCAGAGCCAATAAATGAGCTGCACCTTGCAATGGCTTTTTATTGTATCCCGGGTATACAGCAATTCATTTGCTGAAATATAAAAATTATTCAAAGGCTCAGAATGCCAATGTTTTGCTTTACCTCTGGCTTTACCTTCTGCCTGCTTAGTAGGCTGAGATGTTGGGTCTGCAGACGCAGGAAGAGGTGGAAGCCAGCCTTGCTGACGCGCGAATCACTTGAGGTGGGAGGTCAGGGGGCCAACGGACTTGTTACAAGATTATTGTACATTATTATCTAAAGCTTCCACAAGATTATCCTCAAAAGAGAGGGAAAATTCATTGTATTTCCCTAGTTTCCCTGAAAATACATTAGGAAACTGTTCCATAAGTTCATCTTCCATCGACACAACCTGTTTGCCAAATAACATTACTTGGTCTTCGCTATTGGGGTCAAGGGTAATACCTAGTGTCCCCTGATCCAGCCACCCTAGTACTGAAGGGCCTTTTACCGGCACATAAATTGAACTGTTCTACCTTTAAATTCAAAGTTGTCACATCTCTATCCTACCATTGGGATCTTTTCACCAGTAAAGGTAACCAGGTGCATTTTGGTTCAGGTGTGCAAATCACTGAAGATGCACACTCCAACAAAGTATAATCCACCCACAGTGCAAGTCATTTCTGATCCATTCCTCAGTTGAGTTCCTTAAACCCTACACACCCCTGAAGTCGCAGCAGTGCGATACTGTACTGCAAGATGGCTTTGACATAGGTGTCAGCGTGCGGCCGTATGCAGCGTAAGGCGTTGCTTGTGCAAGTTCTAGTTCAATGCTGACTTCCTTAAGGATGTTGCCACGCCCTGCCAAACTTGCATATTCTGTCTGTACTGTCGCTAGCATAAGACTAAGTGCGAGCAGTCCTCCCAAAATGCTTGCTCTTGCTGTTAGGCTCACTGCCTCTGCAAAAACTGTGGTGCTCCAAGGCGGCCAATACTCAGTATTGCATCAGTTCACTCCACCACATGACTTTTAGGACTTGGAGGTCGAGCTTTCACCCATCCTTCAGTCAGACTTACACTGATGAAGTAATCCACCTGCTAAAAGTCCTGTGTAGGGCACTGTAAAAGGAGCACACTGGTATTGCAGTGTAATACAGCCCACCCGGTCCCGAATTATCATCAGTGATCTTTATAGTGATTCCAGACATATTGTGGTCAAACTAGATATCGGGGATTGAATTAAAGACTTCAGCCCATCTTGGGGTGGAGGAAGGGAAATCATCATTATGGCATAAGATGATCAGTCACATTTGGGGCATATACATTTAGAAGCCCCATCTATACACCCTCCAGTTAAGAGTATCTACCCTTCTAGTCAGCTAGTGCCTTTGATATCTTGAAGGGAATACCCACACAATCCAAATTAGGACTCCTCCAGCTTGTGTGGAAAAATGGGAATAGTAGTATTGACCCCACTGTTTTTGACTAATATATTATTTTCTGCAGCAGACTGATGCCTCCCAAGAACATCCTATATTTTCCACATGTAATTTAGTATTTACGAATTTTATATTCTGAGACAACTTCACTGACGATAGCCCAGACCTAACACTATCTGGGGGAAAAACTCTGGGATCATATCCCTTCAATTGCATCACCACACCCTTCTGGGAATCGTCTATGCTAAAAAATAAAACAGTTTGAACAAAACTGAACCACGGTTTCTCTTCTGGGTGATATAAATAATCATAAACGAGCACTGCCCAAGAATATCACAGCGTAAAAAATAAACAGTATATCTAAAAACAAAAGAGAGAAATAAATATAGGATTCCTCATATCGCAGGCTGATCCAGGCATCAACACCATGATAAGATGCTGCCATGCAATAGTCTGGACCTTATTATCGTAGTAGGGTGTGAGAGCCTGGAGGGAGGATGTCTCTGATTCTCACTAATCCTGCATTCAAAGCACATGAAGATTCTCTTCATTCTAGGTTCCCTGAAAGCAGACAGCTGAAGCTCTCAAAGTACAGTGTTCATTCTGGGTTCTCCACCAGTACTCCGCCTTTCATTGCTCAAAATCTTTTCATCTGTTCTTGCTAGGTGACTGATTCTGAAACATCTGGAGTTTTTGTTAAGCAATCTCCTGAGGCATCTCTGTTTCTCTCAGGTCTCTGTTTATGTGCATACGTTCTCCACTAGGACTGCAGGTGTTTTCCAACCAGTCTCATGTCAGCCCAGGGGAGCAAGAGAAATGTGTAACCTGCATGGGTCATCTTCAGTTTCACTGGGCGGTGGAGTATGTATCTCTGAGTTTTCACTTCATTCCTTTGAAGGACTTACTCTGTTTCTGGAACAGTTGGTGTGTTACAGGGGAGCACCATTATCTTTGTTTTCTTGAAAGGTGCAAAATTGTTATGTCTTGTTTCTTACTTTATGGCACCACTGTGCCAGAATTTTAGTATACCTGTGATGATCACACAAGGAGTAGCCTTACGTTAGGCTGTCCCAAAATGAAAACTACTTCGACAGATGCAATGGTTACAGTATGTCTCTATCAATTTTCCCGAAAATAGTTCTGCCGATGGACCCTTTTCTTGCTCCGGAAAGCCACAAGTCTGCAGCTATTTCTCCAGGCTCTACCTTTTTGCATCCTCCACCTTTGCTTCAAGTCCCTTGGTTTCCTAACATTTAAGTACAGAGGTTCGCATTTTGGTTAGACCTGGCCTGTCATTGATGCCATTATTGTCTGAGTAGCTGTGTGCAGTCTGCAGTTTTTCAAAGGTCCGTACGAAGAAGAATAATTTCAATGTTTGTTTTTTTGCTACTATCTTTTCCTTTATATCCCCAATAGAGTCCAAGGGCTTTGGCTTGGGTCTGCCATCAGCTTGAGATCCTGGTGTTCTGACTTTCTGTACCTGCAGCTGTTGTAAACAGAACAATTTTTTGTGCTATGTAGCTCTGTTTGGTTTACCTTTAACAGTGCTTTACACTTGATTCATTGCTTTGTATATAATCATTTCTCTTTTCTGTTTTTGAATGCATGGATGCTATATAGGGGAAAGGCAATCAGTTCAGTTCCACATTCAAGTGGAGACTTAAAAAATGGGTCACCAGTCCAAGCTATACCAAGGTAGTCCATGCATTCTGAGCAGCCGTTGCAAGAACAAGACACAGTATATTTCTGGCAACATGTCCTTGTATAGAAGGCCAAGACCACATCTCTTTTCATATATGGACCACTTGCTCACTCCCATTGCTAACTCTGAAAGACCTGAACTTAGTCAGTGAGTGGATCGAGTGGGTGTTAGTGAAATTAGCAGATCTACGCCCCAGGAATTTGAAACTTTCTCTTGTAGAGCCTGCTTTGCAATCACTCCTTTGTACCTTTGTGTCTAAAACGTACGTAAGGCACAACTCTTGATGCAGGGTTCAATCACCAGGGGTGTTGGATTTATTAAAATATGTACTTGTCCATGGGACAGGTTGCTTCTTAACTCTACTTGTCCTGTAAAAAAAAAATCCCCTTGTCCCTTTTTGTGCCATTTACTGCAATGAAAAACTATGGCAGCAATCTCATTATAAAAGATCTTCAATAATATCCTCTTTGATAATGCCAGAGCTAATACTGTATTACTAATAATTTCAAGCTCTACTATAGCAATTTCCTTATTTTGCCACCTTTCCACAGATCTACATACTGGGCCTAGAGGAAACTGTAAGTAATCATTCCAGAGCAGGAATGCCTTTGAGACTGGGCAAACCTACTAACTTGAATGTTTTATGGATTTTCACCAGCCCTTCACTTCTCATTTTCCAAACTTAGAAAGGGTGGAGATTTACTCCTGATAAGGGCAGCAGTAGAAGTTCGAGGGTTGGGGAAAAAAGTGCCTGGAGGGAAAGTGAACTTGTAATTGCTCAATAGATGTACGCATGAGCAAATCTACACATGAATAACTGTTCATGCTAAAACACAGTTCACACATATTTTCTAGAGTACACTTTCCTGATCTACTTCTGTAAATTCTTGCGAATTTATTAAAGCCCCTAAAGCAAACACATACACCATGGGTACACTTTTGTGACTTTCTTTAAGAATTGGGCCCCTTATTAGGCTTGGCGTTAACTAAGACATTTTGTTTTTATTAAAATTCTGTTGCTCTCTCTATCACTCTATTGACTGGCTTTACCGTGAGTGATAGAATTCTGCTCTTTTACAAGGAGCATATTGGTACTCAAAGTAGTTTTGTTCAGTGCCTGGAACTAGTGTGGCAGTGTGTGCTTTTTGAGACCAATTTTGTTTTGCTTTTTGCCAATGTTTGTTACCATGGTGAGGGCCTGGCAGCTCCCACAACAAAGTATTACAAAAACCATGTTAAAACTAGACACGCATTGACAGAACCAAAAGACTGAGCACCGATGTCGGATTGGTTGGCTTTGCCAGTGCTTGTTTATTTTAATTTTTTCCATAATCTTGTTGAAAATCATTACACTGATTTTTTTTTTCATTATGAATATTTTTATAGCATGCATTAGCACATTTTACTAAATAATGCTTCAAATAAATAGTATCTAAAATTTCACAGAAACTTAGAAAAGCATTTTGTCCTAATTGCTTTTTTTTCCTGAAGATTTTATTTTGAAAGCAATCTTGCTTACAAGGTTCTGCAAACATTTGCATATAATCGAAGATCACTCTGGGAACATTATACACCGTATTATATTGTCAGACTTTTCAAATGTGTGTGTGTACACATAATTATAATGGAACCACTGTCAGTGCAGTGTGACCTTGCAATGTTTATTTAGAAGGCCCATCTTAATAATAAAGGCTTTGCATTACCCCCTTCGCTGCCAGGCTTTTTCCCCTCCTGTGCCGAGCCTTTTTTTGGGCTATTTGGGGCAGTTCATGCTTAGGCCCTCATAACTTTTTCTCCACATAAGCTACCCATACCAAATTTGCGTCCTTTTTAACCCAACATCCTAGGGATTCTAGAGGTACCCAGACTTTGCAGGTTCCCCTGAATGGAGACCAAGAAATAAGCCAAAATACAGCAAACATTTTATTTTTTTCAAAACAATGGGGAAAAAAGGGCGGCAGAAGAAGGCTTGTAGTTTTTGCCTGAAAATGGCATCAACAAAGGGTTTGCGGTGGTAAAATCACCATCTTCCCAGCTTTCAGGAACAGGTAGACATGAATTAGAAAACCTAATTTTGACATTTTCCTGGATAATACCCCATTTTTACTATTTGTTGTGCTTTCAGCCTCCTTCCAGTTAGTGACAGAAATTGGTGAGAAACCAATGCTGCATCCCAGAAAGCTAAACATTTCTGACAAGTAGACAAAATTCTGAATTCAGCAAGGGGTCATTTTTGTAGATCCTACAAGTGCTTCCTACAGACAATAACAGCTGAAATAAAAGAATATTGAAATTGAGGTGAAAAAAAAAACAGCCATTTTGCTCCATGTTTTACTCTGTAACCTTTTCCTGTGATGTCAGTTTTTTTTAAAGCAATATACCGTTATGTCTGCTGGACACTTCTGGTTGCGGGGATATATAGGGCTTGTAGGTTTATCAAGAATCCTAGGTCCATAGAGCCAATAAATTAGCTGCACCTTGCAATGGGTTTTCATTTTATACCGGGTATACAGCAATTAATTTGCTGAAATATAAAAAGTGAAAAATAGGTATCAAGAAAACCTTTATATTTCCAAAATGGCCACAAGAGAAGATGTTGAGAAGCGGTAGTTATTTGCACATCTCTGAATTCCGGGGTGCCCATACTAGCATGTGAATTACAGGGCATTTCTGAAATAGGCATCTTTTTTACACACTGTCTTACGTTTTGGAAGAAAAAAATGTAGAGAAAGACAAGGGGCAATAACACTTGTTTTGCTATTCTGTTTCTCCCAAGTCTCCCGATAAAAATGGTGTCTCACTTTTGTGGGTAGGCCTACTGCCCGCGAAAGGAAATGCCCCAAAACACTATCTGGAGACATCAAAATTATCAAATACAAAACTACCTGTTTTTGCGGGGGCACCTGCGTTTTTGGTCCTGGGCTCAGCAGCCATCTAGGGAAATCTACCAAACTCAGAAATTTATGAAAAATAGAACCCGAGGGGGTCCAGGGAGGTGTGACTTTTGTGGATCCCCCAATGTATTCTTACCCAGAATCCTCAGCAAATCTCAAATTTAGCTAAAAAAAATAAAAAAAATCCCACATTTCTGTGTGGGATCGCGACACAGGGAGAAATTTCATGTCACTCAACGTTCCCCTCAGTCTCCCGGTAAAAATGATAACTCATTTGTGTAGGTGGGCCAAGTGCTTGTGACAAGGAAGAGCCAAACACATGTTGAAATTGAGGGGGAACCAAAGCGGGTCCAAAAGGGCAGTTGGAAAAGAAACATTTTTAGGCTGACAAGTGCTGCAGAATTTTTATCGGTATAGATGAGACAATGCTGGGTGGTAGGAATTTTGTGGATTCCTGCAGATTCCGGAAGGTTCCATCACAAAAATGTGTGATTTCCAGCAAAGTTGGAAGTTTGCAGGGCATTGTGGGTAAGAAAATGGTGCGAGTGCATGTGAAGCACGCCACCCTGGACTCACCTAGATGTTTACTTTTCAGATGTGTATAGGTCTTGTAGATTTTTCAACAGTGCAGTGCCCCAAAGTCTAAAAAGTGCAGCCCTCACCATTCCAAGGGGGACGATTTTGAGAGTTAGACAAGCTCTCACGGCCCAGATGTAAAACTAAATCCCAAAATAATCAAATGACCTCTTGCTTGCCATGGAATAAGATGTTTTAGCGTGTGGGAGGAGAGCTGAAAGACTGTTACCCCTTTCAGTTGGGGTGGGGGCATAACCATGCCCATGCTGGCTGGTAGCCACCACCCCACCATTTTTTTATTTTTTTATTCCCTGGAATCTAGTAGGCATTCTGGTGGGCTTTCTGCCCCCCTTGGGGGCAGATGGGTCTTACAAAAATAGGCCGATCTGCCACAAGAGGGGCAGAAATAGCCAACTTTATTGTGCCCCCATCGGGAGCGACCCTTCCCCAAGGGGCTGCCCCCCAAACAAAATACACACACACACACTAACCCCTGGTGCCTAAGTGGTTTCTCTCAGGCTTGATTGCTGCCAAAAGGGAACCAGGGACCAAGCTCTGGGCACTGGTCTGGAATCCCCATTTGATACTTGCCCCGAGCAATGTGCCTTGCATAGAGGAAGGAGAGATAAGGAGCAGGGGCAAGCAATTGTGCCAGGATGGTGGTGGACAGGCCTGGAAAATTCTACTCGCTCACTCGCTATGGCAGTCATATTTTATCAGGTCGAGCTATTTTTAGGACCTATTTGACCCTTCTGGTGAGTTGACAAAGAACAGCAGTTCTATTCAATCAGAAAGTAAAGGAGACCTCTACATTTTATTCTTCTCACATTTGCTCTGTTCAGAGACACAGGTCAAAAGTCAGTTTGACTTACAATTAATTTTCCTTCAGACTGCATATTTTAGTAAGATGAAAACAAATCAGAACACTTTACTTGGTGAGGTGCACAGAATAAATATTTTCTGAAACCCAATTTTCAGAGATTTGTTAATACATATATAGTTTTATCAGTAAAGCTGCAAGTTAGTGGGAAGGTTTTTGGATATTTTATGGAAGTTTTCTCTCTGTAAATGACAGTGTGCAACCACATCATGCTTTAGTAAGATATTTATTAAAAATGACTATTTAACCACAAACCTATAAACACTCTTGCCCTGGTAGCAATGCTATTAGTAAACTAAGGGGCAAGTAATGGATCATGTGTCTCCTATATGTGGGCTGGATTCTTTTTATACATGGAGCAAACGTTTAGTCCATTTATTCAAATAAAAAGTTTTTTTTGTACAGCAGAAATGCTAAGATCACATATTTGAAGGTATGTGTGAATGAATACAGGTAGTTTTGTATTTGATAATTTTGATGTGTCTACATAGTGTTTTGGGAGATTTCCTGTTGCGGGCACTAGTGCCTGTACCTACTGCCTGAGTCAGGAATGGATCACCCCAGGGTCAACAGTTGTTCTCATGTAAGGAATAACATTGACTGTTGTGTAATCCATTCCTGGCAGTAGGCCTACCCACACAAGTGAGGTACCAATTTTTATTGAGAGACCTGGAGGAACACTGGGTAGACAGAGGTTTGTGGCTCCCCTCAGATTCCAAAACTTTGCATCACCGAAATGTGAGGAAAAAGTGTGTGTTTTTTTTTTTTTTTTTTTTTGGGCAAATTTTGAGGTTTGCTAAGGGTTCTGGGTAACCGAACCTGGTGAGAGTGCCACAAGTTACCCCGTCCTGGGTTCCCCTGGGTGTCTAGCTTTCAGAAATGTCCAGGTTTGCTAGTGCCATAGAGGCCAAAATCCACAGCTAGGCACTTTGCAAATAACAGGTCAATTTTCTTTGTGTTTTGGGGCATTTTTTGTTGCGAGCACTAGGCCTACCCACACAAGTGCGGTACTATTTTTATTAGGAGACTTGGGGGAACGCAGGGTTGAAGGAAATTCTGGCTCCTCTGATTCCAGAAATTAGTCACCAAAATGTGAGGAAAAAGTGTGTTTTTTGTTGCCAAATTTTGAGGTTTTCAAAGGATTCTGGGTAACAGAACCTGGTGACAGCCCCATAAGTCACCCCATCTTGGGATTCCCCTAGGTGTCTAGTTTTCAAATATGCACGAGCTTGGTAGGTTTCCCTAGGTGCCGGCCGAGTTAGAGGCCAAAATCCACAGCTAGGCACTTTCCCTCAAACACGTCAGATGTCAATGTAAAAATGTGATGTATCCATGTTCCGTTTCCTGTCGCAGGCATTAGGCCTACCCACCCAAGTGAGGTACCATTTTTCTCGGGAGACTTGAGGTAACGCTGGGTGAAAGGAAATGTGTGGCTCCCCTCAGATTCCAGAACTTTCTATCACCAAAATGTGAGGAAAAAGTGTGTTTTTTTTGTTGCCAGATTTTGAGGTTTTCAAAGGATTCTGGGTAACAGAAACTGGTGAGAACCCCACAAGTCACTCCCTCCTGGATTCCCCCTAGGTGTCTAGTTTTAAAAAATGCCCAGATTTGGTAGGTTTCCCTAGGTGGCGGCTCAGCTAGAGTTGAAAATCTACAGTTAGGCACTTTCCAAAAAACGTGCCAGATTTCAATGTAAAACTGTGATGTGTCCATGTTGCGTTTCCTGTCGCAGGCATTAGGCCTACCCACACAAGTGAGATACCATTTTTATCGGGAGACTTCGGGGAAGTGTTATTGCCCCTTGTCTTTCCCTACATTTTTTCCAAATGTAAGACAGTGTGTAAAAAAGACGTCTATTTGAGAAAAGGCCTGTAATTCACATGCTAGTATGGGCATCCCAGAATTCAGAGATGTGCCAATAACCAGTGCTTCTCAACACCTTATCTTGTGCCCATTTTGGAAATACAAAGGTTTCCTTGAAACCTATTTTTCACTTTTTATATTTCAGCAAATGAATTGGTGTATACCCGGTATAGAATGAAAACACATTGCAAGGTGCAGCTCCTTTATTGGCTCTGGGTACCTAGAGTTCTTGATGAACTTACAAGCCCTATATATCCCCACAACCAGAAGATTCCTGCAGACGTAACAGTTTATTGCTTTTGAAAATCTGACATTGCAGGAAAAGTGTGGAGAGAAATGGCTGTTTTTTCACCTCAGTTTTCTTTATTTCAGCTGTTATTTTCTGTAGGTAAACCTTGTAGGACCCCTTGCTAAATTCAGAATTTTGTCTACTTTTAAGAAATGTTTGGCTGCCCGGGATTTAGCACTGGTATCACACCCATTTCTGTAACTAACTGGAAGGAGGCTAAAAGCACAAAAAATAGTAAAAATGGGGTATGTCCCAGTAAAATGTCAATTGTGTTGAAAAATGTGGATTTCTGATTCAAGGCTGCCTGTTGCTGGTAAGATGGTGATTTTAGCACCGCAAACCCTTTGTTGATGCCATATTCGGGGAGAAAAAAAACACAAGCCTTCTTCTGCAGCCCTTTTTCCCCATTAGTTTAAAAAAAAAAAATGAAATTTTCACTGTCTTTTGGCTAATTTGGTCTCCTTCAGGGGAACCCACAAAGATTGGGTACCTCTAGAATCCCTAGGATGTTGGAAAAAAAGGATGCAAATTTGGCGTGGGTAGCTTATGTGGACAACAAGTTATGAGGGCCTAAGCGCAAGCTGCCCCAAATAGCCAAAAAAGAAGGCCTGGCACCTGAGGGGGGAAAAGGCCTGGCAGCGGAGGGGTTAGTGTATTTCAGTTAACAGGGTGCACCACCCCATTGGTAACCTTTTTATGCATATGGATAGTAGTGACAATCTGTGGTTATACAAATGGATAATATAGTGACATGTAATTCACCATTTTTTTTTGGGATTAATCATTTGTTAAATACAGTAACAAAATGTGCCATTTAACCTGACAAGTTTGCACATTTAAGGCTGCAGAATAGATGTTTGCATAGCCAAAATTTGATTTAGAGAGAGAAGTTTATTTATTTTCTAGTTCAAACATTTTCTAGCCGGAGCTCATTTACAAATGAAATATAGTGTGTAAATTATGCGATACTGAATTCATGATTTTTTACATTGCTGTAAAATGTCTTCCCCCTTCTCAGCGGGGACATCTTTTGTTAATTACTTGTACATTTTGTTGAATACTTTGAGTTATGTCAGTTGTTTCTGCTGTGGTTGGTCTAGGTGCTGAGAATAAGGTTGGTGTGGTCTTTTTCATCATGTAGAGTATTGTAATTTTGACTCCAGTGTGGATGTGAGGCATTTTCCTTGTACTGACTAGGGTTCCACGGTTACTATCTTGTGGATGGAGTAGCAGTGTAATACTAGTCTAATATGTCCAGTAGATTCAGGTGGGGTAAAGTCTATTGATTGGTGTTTGGTGATCTTTCGAGTCAAAAAGCTGCAGAGATAGTGAGCGAGGTCATGAGGCATGGTCATCAATTTTATTGATAAGAAACACATTGTCTCACATGAAGAGTGGATATCTACGTGCCACAGCATTCTCTGATGGGGGATTGGTAGTCTTGCAGAAGATTGTTCATGATTATCTGTTCCAGTTACTGGGTAGAGTCTGATTTTACTCTGATTTTTTTTTTCTTAAGAGGGGTGACAGGCTGCGAAAAAGCTACTCACCCACTAGCTATTGCAGTCATATTTTATCAAGCTGTTTTTAGGACCTTCCCGCCCCTTCTGGCGTGTCGACAAAAAACTGGTATTTCGTTCAGTCAGGAAGTCAAGCAAAAAAGGTAACTTTAAATCTTGTTCTTACCTTGTCACATTTGCTCTGTGTTCAGAGACAGATGTCAAAGCTAAATTTGTCTTCTTTTCTTTCTGACTTCAGAGTTCCAGGATTTTGTAAGGTGAACTGTCTGACCTGCTGTTCAAAGTGTGTGAAATGAAAGGCTGTAGGGTGTCAAGTTTTTCATAACATAAAGTAAATAACTAAGTCAACTGTATAACACTTCAAAATATATTTCAGCAGTTGGGAAAACCCATTTTTTGTACTTGTGTATGATTAAAAAAATATTTATATTTTAGGATGAAAACAAATCAGAACACTTGGTGATGTGCAAATGTTACATATTTTTTCTGAAACCCAATTTTCACGGATTATTGTTAATACACTATATAGTTTTATCAGTAAAGCTGGAAGTTAGTGGGAAGGTTTTTGGATACTTCTTGAGAATTTACTGTCTGTAAATGACAGTGCTCTACCACATCATGCTTTAGTAATATATTTATTAAAAGTGAGTGTTTAAACATAAACAGAGAAACACTCCTGCCCTGTTGGCAATGTTATTAGTGAACTAAGAGGCAAATCGTGGATCACGTGTACCTTATATGTGGCTGGATTCTTATTATACATGGAGCAAACATTATATCCTGTGGAAGTTGTAATACAGCGGACGGGATATATGTCAGGTTTTGATGGAGTAATACCCTCCGCCAAACTTGTAATGAAGCCCTTAGTCTATCTAATCAAACAAAAGTTTTATTTGAACAGCAGAAATGCTTGAACTCACATATTTGATGGTGTACTCAAGTAAGAATGAAAAAAAGGCGACTATGAAATAAAATATTTGCCTAGGATCACACAATTTGAGACCCGTTTACGGGTCAAGTTCTTTACAGTTAGGACAAGTAGATTATTCAGGTTACTCCACCTGCAGGTCTAGTAAAATTTTTATGGTTTCTAGAGGCCTGCGTGATATATCAGAAGTTGAGATCTTCTCGGTCTAATCTGAGGGAGGATTTCCCCTCTGTTGAGAGCATTTTGGAAGGGTCCTTGGCTGAGGGAGAAATTCAGGAAGGAGGCGATGGCTTTTTAAAGATCGTAGGATGGACAATGGTAGAATGCTGTCTTTGTAATAAGTGACTTGGATTGAGATCATGATGTTGGTAGGTTCAGCATGTGGTAGGAGTTTGAAGGAAGAGCACTTGCAGAAAGAGTGATGTAACAGGAGGTAGTGTGGATGTCAGTTTCGACACAAGCCATTGTTTTCTTGGAGAGAATAATGTAGAAACCATGAAGAACCTCTTCCTAAGTACGTGTGTCATTTTTATTCTAACTATTAGAAATATTAGAAAATTATAATTAAATTCCTGTATAATCACAAGTCTTGGTAAACTGATATAAAATACCAAAATAGATGCACGTGGATGATCGAGCACATGGTTATTTCAGTCTGACAATCTGCAGCAGATGGTACTGCTATTGCAGAAGCAGTCATGTCCATCTTCTAATAAAAGTTTTTGATTGAAAATGTGTTTTGGCTAGGCTTACTGGCCTCGTGTTCTTCCTTTCACTAAAGTGGTCAGGGGTCTCTTAAATAGGAGTGTTGCTGCTTCTGCGGATCTGTAAAAATGGAAACTAAAGTATTTCATTTTTTTAATGTCTGGATGTACACATGCATTTAGTAGTACATAAGTAATAATTCACAGTTTACAGAGTTTTTTAAACGGGATACACTTGTCTTTCTGCACTATATAGAAGGCAAGTGTGTGTTATGAGCATCATAATATTTTTCAGAACATGCAGTGAAAAAGATATACTTTATCAACATTTGATCATGACACATCTGAAGCCATGAAATAATCGATTTATTCAGGAGCAAAGTGGAATATGAGCAGATTGAGAGGGGAAGAGAGAATTATTTCTGAAGCACAAAGAGCACATGGTAATACTGTTTTGTAGGAGGAGGCCTGTCCCTAGGTGATGAGGGCAGGATGGACAGTTTATGTTCTATTTCCGAACAATAATTTTTAGTTCTCTAATGTCTACAAATTGCTGATAAAGCAAGTGGAGTCTGGCTGGATGCAAATTAATGCATGTCTCCTTGGCCTGGCTCCATAATCAAAACCTTCCTTAAAATGATTTCCTAATTAAAACTCTTATTTCAGCAAGTTTGGTGCTGCAGTGGGTCTTCCCGTACCCCTCCCAAAACAGACATGGCAACTGCAGATAGCGCAATAGGTTGCACCTCCTTGGCTTAAGATTAACATGATTGTAAAGTTCATGGTGAAGGAAGACTTCCTCCTCTCTTCCAAGTACAGCTTAGTTGCTGCAAGTCCACCTGAGAGATGGAGCGGTGAGTACAAATAGCAATGAAATGGTGCACAAAGAGGAAGATAAGGCAGGGAGATTCCAGTACCCAGTGCCTCCTTGCTGTGGTCCTACAGGTGAGTTCATAGCACTTTTGGTGATTCTCTTCCATTTTAGTTTTACACCAGGATAGTTCACCTTTCAATTTAAGGCAATATATCCATCCACATATATTAGATGAAGTAAAGTTTCGCTGACCTCAAGATCGCAACATAGTGTATATTTTCCTTCTGTCACAAAGGTACCCCAGGCCTCACATTTTATGGCTGTATGTTGTAGCAGCGTTCCACTTCGTATAGTGGTGTGTAGATTATGAATTTATAGTGCAAGTGTGTACAGAACAAAATATGTAGTGTACAATAAGATAGTAAAGTTAAACAATATGTTATCCAGTGGACGTAGTGTTTTCTATATTAGTTTTAATGTTAGTTTTAATGTTGACTTTTGCAGGTAAGCAACAAGAGGCATTTTCTTTCAGCGTTTGTAATCATGCTGCACTAAACTGCAAATTGCTGAAATTTCAAAATTTTGCTTTTCAGTCTCTGTACTTTGTCAAGTTGAACCTGTGGGGCGATGGTTTGAAGCATTTCTTAAGAGGCGAGACAGAAATGTGTCTGCTTCATTCCAGGAGTTGGAGGATGACGAAGAGTTGTCAGAGGAGTCGGATAATGAAGAATTACAGCTGGAAGAGTTTCCTATGCTGAAGACACTTGATCCAAAGGACTGGAAGGTACGGTCCATGGTTTCTCCATTGTTGTTTACGCTGGCAGTACTCTTACTCATTTAAGGTCCGTGTCATGGAACGTGACTATCTTGTAAAGCAGTATTTCTTAAACTTTTGATTACTCTGAATACCCTCTTAATCTTTACTGGTAACCAGAGGCCCCACTAAAATCTCATATTTAGAATCTAGGGACCCCCCCCCCACAGAGTGGTTATTTGAATTTGAATCCATGGATCCCGACCTAAGCAATTGCGATGATTTGAACTGCAAAACAATACGCAAAATTGCAAAAACAAGCATCTGTCAAACAAATGATGAATTATTTTATTTTGTAAAAAAAAAATATTTTAAAAAATCATAATTTTAATGGGAAATTTGGAGCTTTAAATTCAGTTTAAGGCCACCCATTGTTCATATAGTATTCTGTTTGATGTAGCTGCACTCCTCCCTGAGGATACCAACCTACATTTTAGCACCCCCTGCCCCACAATTTCAAATACCTACACAGAACGTTTTTAGTTTGTCAGCTTTACATTTTGTTTTTATTAATGTACACCTTACTGATCTGTTAATATTATTTTATTGTCTAAGCAGTCAGTTTTTCAAGTGGTCAGCCGAATTCGGTCTTTGTAGGGCTGAGTTGTTTATATATTTGTAGATCTTGATCTCTGGTTGGTTTAGCATTTCCCTAGTTTTAAGACTCCAATTGTGTACACAACTTCCTACCTCAGTTTTATAAAAACTTTTTTCAAAATAAAACATAGAATACAACGATTGTACTTCTTGTATCCCCACTAGCCTAAAACATTTACCCTTTACCCTTCAACCTCTGTGGCATTTACCATGTTACCATTGATGCTGACATTGCTTCATCGTCTGTTTTCTCATACAGTGCGTCAGACCCAAAAAACAGACTCCAACCATTTCCCTCATAAAACAGGGCATATGTTCAGTGCTGTCACTTTTTTTTGTCCTGTTATTGCCCCTTTTCCCCTTCAGTAAGGCATTCAAGCTTAGTCATGGATTTAATTTCTCTGGCGATGCTCTACTCTATCTGAAGGAAACTGAGAGCATGCTCAGTGGAGTTTGAAACCGAACATGCTTTTGATTTAAACTCCTCTACTTTAAAGTCCACTGTATAAATGTATCGCCCTTGCTTGGTGTTCTCACTTTTGTAACCGAAGGCGACTGTTGGCTAACCCAGTGAAATGTTATTCCTTTCTAACGATTACTTTTCTTCACTTACTGTAACTATCTTCTCCCAGCTAGCTTGGCTTATCGATTTGTCTTATTTCTTTGCCTCCTTTCAACTACAATTAAATGAGCTTTACTGATCTTCAAGATATCATACTATCCTTTCTGATTCTCCCTCTTCTCTCGCTTATGCCTAATCTCACAAGTTCTCTGTCAGCACTGTTTGTCACTACCACTGAACACTTACCGTTTTACTTGCACCGCAGTTTGAAACTTAGTAGTATTAGAAGTGCTTTTGGAAACCCAGTTTCTGACCCCTTGCCCCTTTCTCGCTTGTATCACTGTTTGCACTATTATTCTCTGTCCAATATGCCTTTCATCCTCACCTCTTGCAGGGAGGGTGGTCTTTGTCACTGCTTGCATTTCACTTAAATATTGCACTATATTAGCTCGTACAGATAGAGACTTGGAAAGATAGTTGGACTTTGTCCATACAACATAAACTTTCTTTCAGTTCAATTCATTAAGGCTACGATCCCACCAGCTACTATGTTCTCTCAATTGTTTGTTTCCATTCAGACTTTATGAATTCTGTTTTCACCTACGTTTACTGCAACACTACTTTAGAAAATCTTTTTTCCACAAATGTATTTTCTAAATTGAGTACTGTGCAACATTTTGGATTTTTAAATATAGTTCTGCCATCGAATATGGAGTGTTCCAACACTTGTTTCAGAGACTGGTAGCCAGACAAGGGGTGTTATGTTTATAGCAGCCTGCGTTGAGAGTGCAAAGTGAGATCTGGCTTGTCTTAACACAGTGCCTTTACCTATCTTGGATGAAGATGCCTCTAATCGTTTTAAATACATGTATTCTATTCTGACATTTAAATTTTCTGTAAAGAGAAAAACGAAGACTCGTACAAAGAGAGCAGTTGATTTTATTCTGTCTGTAACTGTGTTACTTTAATTATACATCGACATTGTCCTGGTCGTTTTATTCCCCACTCAGTGTATTTTAATGCCTTTTAATCTGAAATGAAAGTAATCCGATTTTACCCTTAAGAAGAATATTCTGTATTTAAATTCCAATACTGTTTTTTCCTTAAAAAACAACCTGTTTCCAAACTAACGATGTCCGCTTGGTTGTAGCGCCAGTGCCTTCTCTGTTCTAATTACCTCTTTGGTAGATGTACAGTAAAATGGATTATGTTTGCTCATTTTTGCAAACAGAATTTTAGAGAGGAGCCATATCCTAATCAGATTCTCCCCTTGAATTGTTGCCAAAGAACTGTCTGAGTACATGGCTGAGGGCAAAATGTACAATCGTCATTACTCATGCTCCACAACCAACACAAAATAACGTAAGTATCCATCACAGCAGATGCAGTATGTACTTCAGGATGCCTTTGTGCACAGGCACAGCAGCTCAAGTAACTTCAACCCCTGCACTTTGCTAAACCCTACCCAGTCACGCTTCCTCCTCTTCTTCCTCATAAAAGTGATCAGATCCATTATGAAAAATGCTGCTACTCTGAACATGCAGCTACCAACTGTAGTAAAAGATGTTTACATCTCATCATGAACCCTTAAGAGCCATTTCCTTTTCAAACAAGAACATCCGTGTGTGAATTAGTCTAATTGACGAAGGAAATTAACTAACTCAATTAACGACGTATCTAATATTTTTGATTTACTAACAAACAAAAAAGGCAATGGTTGTTGCCTCAGAGTGTGTGTAGCTCCCAATGCGAGTCTCTGTATTATGTAAGGAAGAGTTTAACAGCCGTCATACGCTGATGGTTCCAAATTCTGTAAGTGCCATGCCCGATGAGGAATACCAGAAAAGGATCCTGTTCTGTTAAATTTGGTTGGGATGTGTTTGTAATGTAAAACATTTTTTGCAAAATAAAAGTGCTCATTTTAAGTAACATAAGCCTTCACTCATTTGAGGACAGTACTAATACATCCGGCATGTACTGCATGGAGACGCTATACACCTCTTCATTCTGATGTAAGTATTCCTTGGGTAAAAGCCACGTTCTTCTACTTCTCGAGGTTAAAATAATAACTGTATTGCATAATTTCTTTAGTATAATCTAGTTAGGACTGCAAAACCTGCCCAAAATTAGATAATGGCCTTGGTACATTAGTTAATAATCTATGACAGTTGGTTTTTTGCATCACCATGCTTCCTGCCAGAGCCCATAAAGTTTTAAGTACACTTTTGCGCAGACAGTAGAAACTACCACCCAAAGAAATTGCATTTGTACAGAAACCTTTCCTGATACTCTAACGGTTTGATCGTTAGCCACAGAAAATCTTTATTTTATGTACTTGTAAGTAGCAACATTACACAGAGTATAATCTCCTGAGAATAGCGGGATAGGTGCATTAATACCTGGGTAGTAAATGGGTAAGACCTGATCTTCACAACAGTATGCTTATTTAAACAGGGTCAGCACAGTGGTCCTTTCTTACCCTCACTTGTGCTGCCCAATTCAATACAATTTTAAAACACTTTTTAAAGATAGATTTTCAACTGTTTTTTCTGTGAATAGTCCAGAAAGGAATATCATGACATTTTTGTTAATCTGGAGTGTGTCCATGGCTGGTTTACCTGCGTGTGAAAGCTGCCCCAGTTACATGGGATCTGCGCAGGATATGAAGAATAGCTTGATTTTTAAGGACCATTGGAGACCAAAGGAGGGTATTGAAAAGCAACTCACATAATGCACACTAAACATGCCCTACACACCTAACGTACATCTGAAATATAGGATTTTCTTGACCCTACAGTGTAAATGTTGCCAACATTTGTGTAGCAAAGGGTCTGCCATCAGTATGGCCTTTGCAGTATGTTTCATTAATGCTTCTGCATCCTAGCCTCTCAGTTTGAGAAAATATATCCTGTTTTCTAGAATCAAGACCACTATGCAGTCCTTGGACTCAGGCTCTTACGGTACAAGGCCACCCCAAAGCAGATCAAAGCTGCTCGTAAGTACCACTCAGATCTACCGCACAACTGCTTTAATTATTTATTTTTGTGTGAGTGTAAATCTTTTTCTTTCACCTATTCATTGTGGCATGCCATTCATTACATTTATGGGCTACCAATTACCTGCCTAAAAGCAAACACATTTCGTATTATTTTCTTGAAAATCATGTTTGAGCCTTGTTGCATCATGTGTATTTTAATTATTCTCTATGGTGCAAAGGTGAACGATTTTGGTACATTTCTGGCGCTGTATGTTTTGCTCTTGAACTTTACCTTTGTGAAGTGAAATAAATGTTACCTTGGTCTAGTCAGGATAACAAGATTTTACAATTTAATCCATGCAAAGTTATTACTTTAGAAGTCGCTGATCTGTTTGCATTCTTTTTCTTATGTGACATAGAACACACTATATAATAAACTGAAATTACTTTTTGCTAGATAAAGCTATGGTTTTGAAACATCATCCTGACAAGCGGAAAGCAGCTGGGGAGCAGATAGTTGAAGGTGACAATGACTACTTTACCTGCATAACTAAAGGTAAGAGAGGACAGAACGTTAGATGGTCATCTGTTACTTTTTTTCCGATGTTTTATATATACTAATTGCTGGTGGCACAGTTTTCTTTTGCAGCAGTTTTTATTTTTGAGCCTGTTTTGAGGTTTCTACTTCAGGTGTTATCATGTAATTTCAAATACTTTTTTGTAATCACACATTGTGCTTTGCTGCCATAGAAGCAAGACATGAACAACAACCCCCCACCCCCGGCTACCATCCAGATCTTAAGAACAATATCGGCCAGGATATATGTTATCAGACTTCTGTGGAAGAAAAAAGGTTACATTTGCAGAAAATAAGAAATATGTACAAAAATGCCCCACCCACCCTTGCCTTTCTGCCACCTCAAACGCCTCTCTGGGTAGCCTCACTAGCCTGATTCTAGGTCCTCCACACTGTAACACATCCCTTCAGCCCACAGATTGCGTGTTTGTCTCTAAGAGCCCACAAATGCTTGCCACATTCGATAATAGTGTAAACTAGAGGGTCTACAGATGTTGCACGAGTTAGTAAATTGGTTTGGTACCTTCTCTGTAAAGACTTATTTGGCAGTTGTCTGTTACCCAACGAACCTCGAAACTCAGTTGACCTGCAGTAACAATATTTTGGTTTAAAAAAAGTAGCTGCTAGCAATGTTGATAATTCTTGTTACTGTTTAGATAGCTCCCACCTTCGCCTATGTCAGGTCGCTTTAACTTATGATGTTTCTCTTGCTTTCTTAAAGCCTCAACAGACAGGTAGCAAGAGAAAGTATGTGGGTAGCTTACAAATTCTTTAAGGAATCTGTGTTTACCTTTCAAAGAAAGATCGACTTGATTAAACTTTTGTCAAGCGAAAGTATTTTAAGATGGTCTTTCAGGACAGGCATGTTAAATAAAGAACTAAAAGACTCATTCACTTATGAGAGCTAGAGGATATGGTAGCCATAATCCAGAGTAAGGCAATCAGAAATGATTGATTTCGTCAATCTTGTTCCTTCTTTAGTCCATATAGAAAACCAAAGTACTAATGGTTTTAATAGGAACAGGTTCTCCAAATATTGCAAGCCTCTTTATAGACAATTGGCGATGAATCGGGTAGACATGACGGGTGTTTTAAGAAAATATTTTACCTCTACCTGTAGGAAGTGACTAGTGGTATAACCCCACAGACCCAGACCAAAAGTAGCAGTAGCCATCCCTCTAGCCTTGTGTATATCTACCATCTGATAAAGGAGTCGGCTACCCAATTTATGGGAGAACCTAAAAGTCCCATAGTAATTTCTGCTCATTTTAGATATGGCATTTTGTACGTGCATGAACCAGGCACCATTTTTTGGGGTATAATCCCATGGTAACAAAGAGTTAACACTAGTTATCCGAGTATTCCAGATGAAGAAAGATCTACTTTTTTCCCACTTGTCATTGCATAGGTGTAGGAAGTTGGCTCTGTATGCACTATTTCAAAGTAAGGAATACTATGCACAGAGTCCAAGGGTTCCCCTTAGAGGTAAGATAGTGGCAAAAAGAGAATTCTAATGCTCTATTTTGTGGTAGTGTGGTCGAGCAGTAGGCTTATCAAAGGAGTAGTGTTAAGCATTTGTTGTACATACACAAGCAATAAATGAGGAACACACACTCAGACAATTCCAGGCCAATAGGTTTTTGTATAGAAAAATATATTTTCTTAGTATATTTTAAGAACCACAGGTTCAAGATTTACATGTAAATACTTTAAATGAAAGGTATTGCACGTAGGTACTTTAGGAACTTTGAATAATCAAATAGCATACACAGTTTTCAAATAAATCACATATAGCTATTTTAAAACTAGACAGTGCAATTTTCAACAGTTCCTGGGGGGAGTAAGAGTTAGTTAGTTTTTGCAGGTAAGTAAACCACCTACGGGTTCAAGTTTGGGTCCAAGGTAGCCCACCGTTGGGGATTCAGAGCAACCCCAAAGTTACCACACCAGCAGCTCAGGGCCGGTCAGGTGCAGAGGTCAAAGTGGTGCCCAAACGCATAGGCTTCAATGGAGAAGGGGGTGCCCCGGTTCCAGTCTGCCAGCAGGTAAGTACCCGCGTCTTCGGAGGACAGACCAGGGGGGTTTTGTAGGGCACCGGGGGGGGGGGACACAAGTTAGCACAGGAAGTACACACTCAGCAGCATGGGGGCGGCCGGGTGCAGTGTGCAAGCACACGTCGGGTTTCCAATGTAAATCAATGGGAGACCAAGGGGTCTCTTCAGCGATGCGGGCAAGGGGGGGGGGCTCCTCTGGTAGCCACCACCTGGGCAAGGGAGAGGGCCTCCTGGGGGTCACTCCTGCACTGGAGTTCCGATCTTTCAGGTCCTGGGGGCTGCGGGTGCAGAGTCTTTTCCAGGCGTCGGGATCTGGGAGTCAGGCAGTCGCGGTCAGGGGGAGCCTCGGGATTCCCTCTGCAGGCGTCGCTGTGGGGGTTCAGGGGGGGGCAACTCTGGTTACTCACAGTCTCGTAGTCGCCGGGGAGTCCTCCCTGAAGTGTTTTCTCCACAAGTCGAGCCGGGGGCGTCTGGTGCAGAGTAGCAAGTCTCACGCTTCCGGCAGGAAACGCAAGTTGTTTTAAAGTTGCTCCTTTGTTACAAAGTTGCAGTCTTGGGTGAACAGAGCCGCTGTCCTCAGGAGTTCTTGGTCCTTCTAGAGCAGGGCAGTCCTCTGAGGATTCAGAGGTCGCTGGTCCCTGGGGAAAGCGTCGCTGGAGCAGTGTCTTTAGAAGTGGGGAGACAGGCCGGTAGAGCTGGGGCCAAAGCAGTTGGTGTCTCCGTCTTCTCTGCAGGGTTTTTCAGCTTAGCAGTCCTCTTCTTCTTAGGTTGCAGGAATCTGAGTTCCTTTGTTCTGGGGAGCCCTTAAATACTAAATTTAAGGGCGTGTTTAGGTCTGGGGGGGTTAGTAGCCAATGGCTACTAGCCCTGAGGGTGGGTACACCCTCTTTGTGCCTCCTCCCAAGGGGAGGGGGTCTCATTCCTATCCCTATTGGGGGAATCCTCCATCTGCAAGATGGAGGACTTCTAAAAGTCAGTCACCTCAGCTCAGGACACCTTAGGGGCTGTCCTGACTGGCCAGTGACTCCTCCTTGGTTTTCTCATTATCTCCTCCGGCCTTGCCGCCAAAAGTGTGGCCGTGGCCAGAGGGGGCGGGCAACTCCACTAGCTGGAGTGCCCTTGGGTGCTGTAACAAAGGGGGAGAGCCTTTGAGGCTCACCGCCAGGTGTTACAGTTCCTGCAGGGAGAGGTGATAAGCATCTCCACCCAGTACAGGCTTTGTTACTAGCCACAGAGTGACAAAGGCACTCTCCCCATGTGGCCAGCAACATGTCTGGAGTGTGGCAGGCTGCTAAAACCAGTCAGCCTACACGGGTAGTCGGTTAAGGTTTCAGGGGGCTCCTCTAAGGTGCCCTCTGGGGTGTATTTTACAATAAAATGTACACTGGCATCAGTGTGCATTTATTGTGCTGAGAAGTTTGATACCAAACTTCCCAGTTTTCAGTGTAGCCATTATGGTGCTGTGGAGTTCGTGTTTGACAGACTCCCAGACCATATACTCTTATGGCTACCCTGCACTTACAATGTCTAAGGTTTTGTTTAGACACTGTAGGGGTACCATGCTCATGCACTGGTACCCTCACCTATGGTATAGTGCACCCTGCCTTAGGGCTGTAAGGCCTGCTAGAGGGGTGTCTTACCTATACTGCATAGGCAGTGAGAGGCTGGCATGGCACCCTGAGGGGAGTGCCATGTCGACTTACTCGTTTTGTCCTCACTAGCACACACAAGCTGGCAAGCAGTGTGTCTGTGCTGAGTGAGAGGTCTCCAGGGTGGCATAAGACATGCTGCAGCCCTTAGAGACCTTCCTTGGCATCAGGGCCCTTGGTACTAGAAGTACCAGTTACAAGGGACTTATCTGGATGCCAGGGTCTGCCAATTGTGGATACAAAAGTACAGGTTAGGGAAAGAACACTGGTGCTGGGGCCTGGTTAGCAGGCCTCAGCACACTTTCAATTGTAAACATAGCATCAGCAAAGGCAAAAAGTCAGGGGGCAACCATGCCAAGGAGGCATTTCCTTACACAACCCCCCCCCCAAACGAAAGAGGATGAGACTAACCTTTCCCAAGAGAGTCTTCATTTTCTAAGTGGAAGAACCTGGAAAGGCCATCTGCATTGGCATGGGCAGTCCCAGGTCTGTGTTCCACTATAAAGTCCATTCCCTGTAGGGAGATGGACCACCTCAACAGTTTAGGATTTTCACCTTTCATTTGCATCAGCCATTTGAGAGGTCTGTGGTCAGTTTGAACTAGGAAGTGAGTCCCAAAGAGGTATGGTCTCAGCTTCTTCAGGGACCAAACCACAGCAAAGGCCTCCCTCTCAATGGCACTCCAACGCTGCTCCCTGGGGAGTAACCTCCTGCTAATGAAAGCAACAGGCTGGTCAAGGCCATCATCATTTGTTTGGGACAAAACTGCCCCTATCCCATGTTCAGAGGCATCTGTCTGCACAATGAACTGCTTAGAATAATCTGCAGCTTTTAGAACTGGTGCTGAGCACATTGCTTGTTTCAGGGTGTCAAAGGCCTGTTGGCATTCCACAGTCCAGTTCACTTTCTTGGGCATTTTCTTGGAGGTGAGTTCAGTGAGGGCTGTCACAATGGATCCATATCCCTTCACAAACCTCCTGTAATACCCAGTCAAGCCAAGGAATGCCCTGACTTGAGTCTGGGTTTTTGGAGCTACCCAGTCCAGAATAGTCTGGATCTTGGGTTGGAGTGGCTGAACTTGGCCTCCACCTACAAGGTGTCCCAAGTAAACCACAGTTCCCTGCCCTATCTGGCATTTGGATGCCTTGATAGAGAGGCCTGCAGATTGCAGAGCCTTCAAAACCTTCTTCAGGTGGACCAGGTGATCCTGCCAGGTGGAGCTAAAGACAGCAATATCATCAAGATAAGCTGTGCTAAAGGACTCCAAGCCAGCAAGGACTTGATTCACCAACCTTTGGAAGGTGGCAGGGGCATTCTTTAAACCAAAGGGCATAACAGTAAACTGATAATGCCCATCAGGTGTGGAGAATGCTGTTTTCTCTTTTGCTCCAGGTGCCATTTTTATTTGCCAGTACCCTGCTGTCAAGTCAAAGGTACTTAAGAATTTGGCAGCACCTAATTTATCTATGAGCTCATCAGCTCTAGGAATTGGATGAGCATCTGTCTTGGTGACAGAATTGAGCCCTCTGTAGTCCACACAAAACCTCATCTCTTTCTTTCCATCTTTGGTGTGAGGTTTGGGGACTAAGACCACTGGGCTAGCCCAGGGGCTGTCAGAGCGCTCAATTACTCCCAATTCCAGCATCTTGTGGACTTCCACCTTGATGCTTTCCTTAACATGGTCAGACTGTCTAAAGATTTTGTTCTTGACAGGCATGCTGTCTCCTGTGTCCACATCATGGGTACACAGGTGTGTCTGACCAGGGGTTAAGGAGAAGAGTTCAGGAAACTGTTGTAGGACTCTCCTACAATCAGCTTGCTGTTGGCCAGAGAGGGTGTCTGAGTAGATCACTCCATCTACTGAGCCATGCTTTGGGTCTGATGACAGAAGATCAGGGAGAGGTTCACTCTCTGCCTCCTGATCCTCATCTGTTACCATCAACAGATTCACATCAGCCCTGTCATGGAAGAGCTTAAGGCAGTTCACATGGATCACCCTCTTGGGGCTCCTGCTTGTGCCCAGGTCCACCAGGTAGGTGACCTGACTCTTCCTTTCTAGCACTGGGTAAGGGCCACTCCATTTGTCCTGGAGTGCCCTGGGAGCCACAGGCTCCAGAACCCAGACTTTCTGCCCTGGTTGGAACTCAACCAGTGCAGCCTTTTGGTCATACCAAAACTTCTGGAGCTGTTGGCTGGCCTCAAGGTTTTTGGTTGCCTTTTCCATGTACTCTGCCATTCTAGAGCGAAGGCCAAGTACATAGTCCACTATGTCTTGTTTAGGCTCATGAAGAGGTCTCTCCCAGCCTTCTTTAACAAGAGCAAGTGGTCCCCTTACAGGATGACCAAACAGAAGTTCAAAGGGTGAGAATCCTACTCCCTTCTGTGGCACCTCTCTGTAAGCAAAAAGCAGACATGGCAAGAGGACATCCCATCTCCTTTTGAGTTTTTCTGGGAGCCCCATGATCATGCCTTTTAATGTCTTGTTGAATCTCTCAACTAAGCCATTAGTTTGTGGATGGTATGGTGTAGTGAATTTGTAAGTCACTCCACACTCATTCCACATGTGTTTTAGGTATGCTGACATGAAGTTGGTACCTCTGTCAGACACCACCTCCTTAGGGAAACCCACTCTGGTAAGGATACCAATGAGGGCCTTGGCTACTGCAGGGGCAGTAGTCGACCTAAGGGGAATAGCTTCAGGATACCTAGTAGCATGATCCACTACTACTAGGATGTACATATTTCCTGAGGCTGTGGGAGGTTCCAGTGGACCAACTATGTCCACACCCACTCTTTCAAAGGGGACCCCCACCACTGGAAGTGGAATGAGGGGGGCCTTTGGGTGCCCACCTGTCTTACCACTGGATTGACAGGTGGGGCAGGAGAGGCAAAACTCCTTAACCTTCTGGGACATATTGGGCCAGTAGAAGTGGTTGACTAACCTCTCCCACGTCTTGGTTTGTCCCAAATGCCCAGCAAGGGGAATATCATGGGCTAAGGTCAGAATAAACTCTCTGAACGACTGAGGCACTACCACTCTCCTAGTGGCACCAGGTTTGGGGTCTCTGGCCTCAGTGTACAGGAGTCCATCTTCCTAATAGACCCTATGTGTTCCATTTTTCTTGCCCTTGGACTCTTCAGCAGCTTGCTGCCTAAGGCCTTCAAGAGAGGGACAGGTTTCTTGTCCCTTACACAGCTCCTCCCTTGAGGGTCCCCCTGGGCCTAAGAGCTCAACCTGATAAGGTTCAAGCTCCAAAGGCTCAGTTCCCTCAGAGGGCAGAACTTCTTCCTGAGAAGAGAGGTTCTCTTTTTCTGACTGTGTTGCAGTTGGTTTCCCAACTGACTTTCCTTTTCTCTTGGTAGGCTGGGCCTTTCTTCCAGACTCCAGCTCTACTTGTTCACCCTGTGCCTTGCATTGTGCTCTTGTTTTTACACACACCAGTTCAGGGATACCCAGCATGGCTGCATGGGTTTTTAGTTCTACCTCAGCCCATGCTGAGGACTCCAGGTCATTTCCAAGCAGACAGTCTACTGGGATGTTTGAGGAGACCACCACCTGTTTCAGGCCATTGACCCCTCCCCATTCTAAAGTTACCATTGCCATGGGATGTGCTTTAGTTTGATCGTCAGCATTGGTGACTGTATACGTTTTTCCAGTCAGGTATTGGCCAGGGGAAACCAGTTTCTCTGTCACCATGGTGACACTGGCACCTGTATCCCTCAGGCCCTCTACACTTGTCCCATTAATAAAGAGCTGCTGCCTGTATTTTTGCATGTTAGGAGGCCAGGCAGCTAGTGTGGCTAAATCCACCCCACCCTCAGAGACTAGAGTAGCTTCAGTGTGGACCCTGATTTGCTCTGGGCACACTGTTGATCCCACTTGGAGACTAGCCATTCCAGTGTTACCTGGATTGGAGTTTGGAGTGGAACTTTTCTTGGGACAGGCCTTGTCTCCAGTTTGGTGTCCAGACTGACTACAGTTTCGACACCAGGCCTTTTTGGGATCAAAGTTTTTACCCTTGTACCCAGGATTGTTTTGTGAAGAGGCTCTGGGCCCACCCTCCTGTGCAGGTTTTTGGGGGCCTTTAGAAGACTCTTGACTATTTTTATTTTTGGCTGTCTCACCACCTTTCCCCTGGGGAGGTTTTGTGACCCCTTTCTTTTGGTCACCCTGTAGGAAGTTGGCTCTGTATGTGCTATTTCAAAGTAAGGAATAGCATGCACAGAGTCCAAGGGTTCCCCTTAGAGGTAAAATAGTGGTAAAAATAGATAATACTAATGCTCTATTTTGTGGTAGTGTGGTCGAGCAGTAGGCTTATCCAAGGAGTAGTGTTAAGCATTTGTTGTACATACACATAGACAATAAATGAGGTACACACACTCAGAGACAAATCCAGCCAATAGGTTTTGTATAGAAAAATATCTTTTCTTAGTTTATTTTAAGAACCACAGGTTAAAATTTTACATGTAATATCTTGTTTGAAAGGTATTGCAGGTAAGTACATTAGGAACTTTGAATCATTTCAATTGCATGTATACTTTTCAAGTTATTCACAAATAGCTATTTTAAAAGTGGACACTTAGTGCAATTTTCACAGTTCCTGGGGGAGGTAAGTTTTTGTTAGTTTTACCAGGTAAGTACGACACTTACAGGGTTCAGTTCTTGGTCCAAGGTAGCCCACCGTTGGGGGTTCAGAGCAACCCCAAAGTTACCACACCAGCAGCTCAGGGCCGGTCAGGTGCAGAGTTCAAAGTGGTGCCCAAAACGCATAGGCTTCAATGGAGAGAAGGGGGTGCCCCGGTTCCAGTCTGCCAGCAGGTAAGTACCCGCGTCTTCGGAGGGCAGACCAGGGGGGTTTTGTAGGGCACCGGGGGGGGCACAAGCCCACACAGAAATTTCACCCTCAGCGGCGCGGGGGCGGCCGGGTGCAGTGTTAGAACAAGCGTCGGGTTCGCAATGGAAGTCAATGAGAGATCAAGGGATCTCTTCAGCGCTGCAGGCAGGCAAGGGGGGAGCTTCCTCGGGGAAACCTCCACTTGGGCAAGGGAGAGGGACTCCTGGGGGTCACTTCTGCAGTGAAAGTCCGGTCCTTCAGGTCCTGGGGGCTGCGGGTGCAGGGTCTTTTCCAGGTGTCGGGACTTAGGTTTCAGAGAGTCGCGGTCAGGGGAGGCCTCGGGATTCCCTCTGCAGGCGGCGCTGTGGGGGCTCAGGAGGGACAGGTTTTGGTACTCACAGTCGTAGAGTAGTCCGGGGGTCCTCCCTGAGGTGTTGGTTCTCCACCAGCCGAGTCAGGGTCGCCGGGTGCAGTGTTGCAAGTCTCACGCTTCTTGCGGGGAGATTGCAGGGGTCTTTAAAGCTGCTCCTTTGGATAAAGTTGCAGTCTTTTTGGAGCAGGTCCGCTGTCCTCAGGAGTTTCTTGTCGTCGTCGAAGTAGGGCAGTCCTCCGAGGATTCAGAGGTCGCTGGTCCCTTTGGAAGGCGTCGCTGGAGCAGAGTTCTTTGGAAGGCAGGAGACAGGCCGGTGAGTTTCTGGAGCCAAGGTAGTTGTTGTCTTCTGGTCTTCCTCTGCAGGGGTTTTCAGCTAGGCAGTCCTTCTTCTTGTTGTTGCAGGAATCTACTTTTCTAGGGTTCAGGGTAGCCCTTAAATACTAAAGTTAAGGGCGTGTTTAGGTCTGGGGGGTTAGTAGCCAATGGCTACTAGCCCTGAGGGTGAGTACACCCTCTTTGTGCCTCCTCCCAAGGGGAGGGGGTCACATTCCTATCCCTATTGGGGGAATCCTCCTTCTACAAGATGGAGGATTTCTAAAAGTCAGAGTCACCTCAGCTCAGGACACCTTAGGGGCTGTCCTGACTGGCTAGTGACTCCTCCTTGTTTTTCTCATTATCTCTCCTGGACTTGCCGCCAAAAGTGGGGGCTGGGTCCAGGAGGCGGGCATCTCCACTAGCTGGAGTGCCCTGGGGCATTGTAACACGAAGCTTGAGCCTTTGAAGCTCACTGCTAGGTGTTACAGTTCCTGCAGGGGGGAGGTGTGAAGCACCTCCACCCAGAGCAGGCTTTGTTTCTGTCCTCAGAGAGCACAAAGGCTCTCACCGCATGAGGTCAGACACTCGTCTCTCAGCAGCAGGCTGGCACAGACCAGTCAGTCCTGCACTGAACAATTGGGTAAAATACAGGGGGTATCTCTAAGATGCCCTCTGTGTGCATTTTTTAATAAATCCAACACTGGCATCAGTGTGGGTTTATTATTCTGAGAAGTTTGATACTAAACTTCCCAGTATTCAGTGTAGCCATTATGGAGCTGTGGAGTTCGTTTTTGACAGACTCCCAGCCCATATACTCTTATGGCTACCCTGTACTTACAATGTCTAAGGTTTTGCTTAGACACTGTAGGGGCATAGTGCTCATGCACATATGCCCTCACCTATGGTATAGTGCACCCTGCCTTAGGGCTGTAAGGCCTACTAGAGGGGTGACTTATCTATACTGCATAGGCAGTGTGAGGTTGGCATGGCACCCTGAGGGGAGTGCCATGTCGACTTACTCGTTTTGTTCTCATCAGCACACACAAGCTGGCAAGCAGTGTGTCTGTGCTGAGTGAGGGGTCCCCAGGGTGGCATAAGATATGCTGCAGCCCTTAGAGACCTTCCCTGGCATCAGGGCCCTTGGTACCAGGGGTACCAGTTACAAGGGACCTACCTGGGTGCCAGGGTTGTGCCAATTGTGGAAACAACTGTACATTTTAGGTGAAAGAACACTGGTGCTGGGGCCTGGTTACCAGGGTCCCAGCACACTTCTCAGTCAAGTCAGCATCAGTATCAGGCAAAAAGTGGGGGGTAACTGCAACAGGGAGCCATTTCTTTACACACCCCCTGTGGAAGTTTTGAACACCCTAGTCTTGACCCAATGGTCCGCCTTCTTTCCCAATTCTTGGGGAGAAATTGGTCCTAGGTCTACCAGATGCTGATGCAGTTTATCATTGAAACAATTACTTAACAGGTGTTCTTTCACAAATAAATTGTACAGCCCATCATAATTACTTACACCACTGCCTTGAATCCAACCATCTAGTGTTTTTACTGAGTAGTTGTAGGAAGTTGGCTCTGTATGCACTATTTCAAAGTGAGGAATAGTATGCACAGAGTCCAAGGGTTCCCCTTAGAGGTAAGATAGTGGCAAAAAGAGATAATACTAATGCTCTATTTTGTGGTAGTGTGGTCGAGCAGTAGGCTTATCCAAGGAGTAGTGTTAAGCATTTGTTGTACATACACATAGACAATAAATGAGGTACACACACTCAGAGACAAATCCAGCCAATAGGTTTTGTATAGAAAAATATATTTTCTTAGTTTATTTTAAGAACCACAGGTTCAAATTCTACATGTAATATCTCATTCGAAAGGTATTGCAGGTAAGTACTTTAGGAACTTCAAATCATCAAAATTGCATGTATACTTTTTAAGTTATTCACAAATAGCTGTTTTAAAAGTGGACACTTAGTGCAATTTTCACAGTTCCTAGGGGAGGTAAGTATTTGTTAGGTTAACCAGGTAAGTAAGACACTTACAGGGCTCAGTTCTTGGTCCAAGGTAGCCCACCGTTGGGGGTTCAGAGCAACCCCAAAGTCACCACACCAGCAGCTCAGGGCCGGTCAGGTGCAGAGTTCAAAGTGGTGCCCAAAACACATAGGCTAGAATGGAGAGAAGGGGGTGCCCCGGTTCCGGTCTGCTTGCAGGTAAGTACCCGCGTGTAAAGAAATGGCTCCCTGTTGCAGTTACCCCCCACTTTTTGCCTGATACTGATGCTGACTTGACTGAGAAGAGTGCTGGGACCCTGCTAACCAGGCCCCAGCACCAGTGTTCCTTCACCTAAAATGTACCATTGTATCCACAATTGGCACACCCTGGCATTCAGATAAGTCCCTTGTAACTGGTACTTCTAGTACCCAGGGCCCTGATGCCAAGGAAGGTCTCTAAGGGCTGCAGCATGTCTTATGCCACCCTAGAGACCCCTCACTCAGCACAGACACACTGCTTACAAGCCTGTGTGTGCTAGTGAGAACAAAATGAGTAAGTCGACATGGCACTCCCCTCAGGGTGCCATGCCAGCCTCTCACTGCCTATGCAGTATAGGTAAGACACCCCTCTAGCAGGCCTTACAGCCCTAAGGCAGGGTGCACTATACCATAGGTGAGGGTACCAGTGCATGAGCATGGTACCCCTACAGTGTCTAAACAAAACCTTAGACATTGTAAGTGCAGGGTAGCCATAAGAGTATATGGTCTGGGAGTCTGTCAAACACGAACTCCACAGCACCATAATGGCTACACTGAAAACTGGGAAGTTTGGTATCAAACTTCTCAGCACAATAAATGCACACTGATGCCAGTGTACATTTTATTGTAAAATACACCACAGAGGGCACCTTAGTGGTGCCCCCTGAAACTTAACCAACTATCTGTGTAGGCTGACTGGTTCCAGCAGCCTGCCACACTAGAGACATGTTGCTGGCCCCATGGGGAGAGTGCCTTTGTCACTCTGAGGCCAGTAACAAAGCCTGCACTGGGTGGAGATGCTAACACCTCCCCCAGGCAGGAGCTGTAACACCTGGCGGTGAGCCTCAAAGGCTCACCCCTTTGTCACAGCCCAGCAGGGCACTCCAGCTTAGTGGAGTTGCCCGCCCCCTCCGGCCACGGCCCCCACTTTTGGCGGCAAGGCTGGAGGGAACAAAGAAAGCAACAAGGAGGAGTCACTGGCCAGTCAGGACAGCCCCTAAGGTGTCCTGAGCTGAAGTGACTCTAACTTTTAGAAATCCTCCATCTTGCAGATGGAGGATTCCCCCAATAGGGTTAGGATTGTGACCCCCTCCCCTTGGGAGGAGGCACAAAGAGGGTGTACCCACCCTCAGGGCTAGTAGCCATTGGCTACTAACCCCCCAGACCTAAACACGCCCTTAAATTTAGTATTTAAGGGCTACCCTGAACCCTAGAAAATCAGATTCCTGCAACTACAAGAAGAAGGACTGCCCAGCTGAAAACCCCTGCAGCGGAAGACCAGAAGACGACAACTGCCTTGGCTCCAGACACTCACCGGCCTGTCTCCTGCCTTCCAAAGATCCTGCTCCAGCGACGCCTTCCGAAGGGACCAGCGACCTCGACATCCGCTGAGGACTGCCCCTGCTTCGAAAAGACAAGAAACTCCCGAGGACAGCGGACCTGCTCCAAGAAAAGCTGCAACTTTGTTTCCAGCAGCTTTAAAGAACCCTGCAAGCTCCCCGCAAGAAGCGTGAGACTTGCAACACTGCACCCGGCGACCCCGACTCGGCTGGTGGCGATCCAACACCTCAGGAGGGACCCCAGGACTACTCTGATACTGTGAGTACCAAAACCTGTCCCCCCTGAGCCCCCACAGCGCCGCCTGCAGAGGGAATCCCGAGGCTTCCCCTGACCGCGACTCTTTGAACCCAAAGTCCCGACGCCTGGGAGAGACCCTGCACCCGCAGCCCCCAGGACCTGAAGGACCGGACTTTCACTGGAGAAGTGACCCCCAGGAGTCCCTCTCCCTTGCCCAAGTGGAGGTTTCCCCGAGGAACCCCCCCCCTTGCCTGCCTGCAGCGCTGAAGAGATCCCGAGATCTCTCATAGACTAACATTGCGAACCCGACGCTGGTTTCTACACTGCACCCGGCCGCCCCCACGCTGCTGAGGGTGAAATTTCTGTGTGGGCTTGTGTCCCCCCCGGTGCCCTACAAAACCCCTCTGGTCTGCCCTCCGAAGACGCGGGTACTTACCTGCAAGCAGACCGGAACCGGGGCACCCCCTTCTCTCCATTCTAGCCTATGTGTTTTGGGCACCACTTTGAACTCTGCACCTGACCGGCCCTGAGCTGCTGGTGTGGTGACTTTGGGGTTGCTCTGAACCCCCGACGGTGGGCTACCTTGGACCAAGAACTGAACCCTGTAAGTGTCCTACTTACCTGGTAAAACTAACAAAAACTTACCTCCCCCAGGAACTGTGAAAATTGCACTAAGTGTCCACTTTTAAAACAGCTATTTGTCAATAACTTGTAAAGTATACATGCAATTTTTATGATTTGAAGTTCCTAAAGTACTTACCTGCAATACCTTTCGAATGAGATATTACATGTAGAATTTGAACCTGTGGTTCTTAAAATAAACTAAGAAAAGATATTTTTCTATATAAAAACCTATTGGCTGGATTTGTCTCTGAGTGTGTGTACCTCATTTATTGTCTTGTGTATGTACAACAAATGCTTAACACTACTCCTTGGATAAGCCTACTGCTCGACCACACTACCACAAAATAGAGCATTAGTATTATCTATTTTTACCACTATTTTACCTCTAAGGGGAACCCTTGGACTCTGTGCATGCTATTCCTTACTTTGAAATAGCACATACAGAGCCAACTTCCTACATTGGTGGATCAGCGGTGGGGTACAAGACTTTGCATTTGCTGGACTACTCAGCCAATACCTGATCACACGACAAATTCCAAAATTGTCATTAGAAATTGATTTTTTGCAATTTGAAAAGTTTTCTAAATTCTTAAAAGACCTGCTAGGGCCTTGTGTTAGATCCTGTTTAGCATTTCTTTTAGAGTTTAAAAGTTTGTAAAAGTTTGAATTAGATTCTAGAACCAGTTGTAGATTCTTAAAAAGTATTCCAACTTTTAGAAGCAAAATGTCTAGCACAGATGTGACTGTGGTGGAACTCGACACCACACCTTACCTCCATCTTAAGATGAGGGAGCTAAGGTCACTCTGTAAAATAAAGAAAATAACAATGGGCCCCAAACCTACCAAAATACAGCTCCAGGAGCTTTTGGCAGAGTTTGAAAAGGCCAATCCCTCTGAGGGTGGCAACTCAGAGGAAGAGGATAGTGACTTGGAGGAAAGTTCCCCCCTACCAGTCCTATCTAGGGAGAACAGGGTCCCTCAAACCCTGACTCCAAAAATAATAGTCAGAGATGCTGGTTCCCTCACAGGAGAGACCAACACCTCTGAAATCACTGAGGATAACTCCAGTGAAGATGACCCCCTGTTAGCCAGGATGGTCAAAAGATTGGCTTTGGAAAAGCAGCTCCTAGCCATAGAAAGGGAAAGAAAAGAGATGGGCCTAGGTCCCATCGATGGTGGCAGCAACTTAAATAGGGTCAGAGATTCTCCTGACATCCTAAAAATCCCCAAAGGGATTGTAACAAAATATGAAGATGGTGATGACATCACCAAATGGTTCACAGCTTTTGAGAGGGCTTGTGTAACCAGAAAAGTAAACAGATCTCACTGGGGTGCTCTCCTTTGGGAAATGTTCACTGGAAAGTGTAGGGATAGACTCCTCACACTCTCTGGAAAAGATGCAGAATCTTATGACCTCATGAAGGGTACCCTGATTGAGGGCTTTGGATTCTCCACTGAGGAGTATAGAATTAGATTCAGGGGGGCTCAAAAATCCTCGAGCCAGACCTGGGTTGATTTTGTAGACTACTCAGTAAAAACACTAGATGGTTGGTTAACTGGAAATGAAGTGTGTGACTATGTTGGGCTTTATAATTTGTTTATGAAAGAACACATTTTAAGTAACTGCTTCAATGAAAAGTTGCATCAGTATCTGGTAGACCTAGGTCCAATTTCTCCCCAAGAATTGGGAAAGAAGGCAGACCACTGGGTCAAGACTAGGGTAACCAAAACTTCCACTGGGGGTGACCAAAAGAAAGGGGTTACAAAAACTCCCCAGGAGAAAGTGGGTGACACTAGAAACAAAGAAAAAGAGTCCTCTGTAGGCCCCCAAAAACCAGAACAGGTGGGTGGGCCCCAAGACACAACCCAAAACAAAGGTGGGTACCAGGGTAAGAACTGGGATGCCACTAAGGCATGGTGCCACAACTGTAAACAGTCTGGGCACCACACCAAGGACACTTGTCCCAAAAACAAACCCCAGAACAAAATTCCAGGGGTAACCAGTGTAGCCATGGGAGATGACTCCTCAGATGAGGAGGTCTTCATAGCCTTCAACTGGAAACAGGGCCCAACAGGTGAGTTGGAGATTCCAGAGGGAAGTAGACACTTCCACCACCTACTGGTGAATGGAATCCCCACCACTGCCCTAAGAGACACTTGTGCCAGTCACACTATTGTGCATGACAGGCTGGTACTCTCAAACCAGTACATCCCAGGTGAGACTGCCAGGGTAAGAGTTAGCCTAGACAAGGTCACTAAGAGGCCTGTGGCTTTAGTACCCATAGAAGTGGGTGGCACTCTTAGCTGGAGAAGGGTAGTAGTCAGTACAGACCTCCCCCTTGATTGTCTCCTTGGAAATGACTACCCAGAGGTTAGTCAGAGCCCAAGAGAGGAACTGGTCCAGTGCCAGTCCTCTCCCAAGGATTCTGGAAGTCCTGCCTCTGCAGTAAATGCAAGCAGGCCCCAGAAGAAGAAGAAAAGAAAACAGAGTAGGAAGGGTGGACAACCTTTAGCCAAGGTTACAGCAAGCCAAGGAGATTCTGCTCCAGTAGGGGAGAACTCCAAAAATGGCCCTGATAAAGTCCAACCTGACCCACAAGAAGTCCTGGCTAGTCAGGCAACTGTTAAACCTGAGTGGGTGGCTCCTCAGCTAACAGAAGAAAGAGTGGAAGAAGGGTGTTTACTACAAGATGTGGTAACCCCCCACTCTAATACAGCAGACAGGCAACCTGAACCCAAAGAGGCCTGTAACTTAGCCCCTTCCCTTTTAGGTGAAGAGCTAAAGGTGTGGTTCTGGGCACTGACAGCTGTCAGTGGCCTCTGCTGGGTGTTAGCCTTTATGGCTGCACTATCCTTAGCATGGTGGTCTGAACCCATGCCAAATAGCAAGTTAGGCCCCCTGACCCTATTGGTCATGGTGGGGTTACTCCAGCTCTGGGTAACCTCTCTGGGTTAGCTAGGGGTAACCCTGGCCAAGATAAGGTTAGCAGAGGTGGATACCTCTAAGACCAAAATAGAAAGAATGGGTGGAGACATTGAAGAGGCAGACAAGAGGCAATTCAGACTAGGTCCTATCACTGTGGAAGTAGGTCAGTTCCCCAAAGGGAATGACCTGAACAGAAGGATGTAAGGCAGAGTAGGCCCTGCAACTAACCAGCCTATTTCTCCTACTCTTCCTCGCCTGACAGACTAGGAAGACTCTCCCAGCTTGGGCTGAGTCTCCTGGCCTGTGGGCTGGGGGGGGCTTGTGTAAAGAAATGGCTCCCTGTTGCAGTTACCCCCCACTTTTTGCCTGATACTGATGCTGACTTGACTGAGAAGAGTGCTGGGACCCTGCTAACCAGGCCCCAGCACCAGTGTTCCTTCACCTAAAATGTACCATTGTATCCACAATTGGCACACCCTGGCATTCAGATAAGTCCCTTGTAACTGGTACTTCTAGTACCCAGGGCCCTGATGCCAAGGAAGGTCTCTAAGGGCTGCAGCATGTCTTATGCCACCCTAGAGACCCCTCACTCAGCACAGACACACTGCTTACAAGCCTGTGTGTGCTAGTGAGAACAAAATGAGTAAGTCGACATGGCACTCCCCTCAGGGTGCCATGCCAGCCTCTCACTGCCTATGCAGTATAGGTAAGACACCCCTCTAGCAGGCCTTACAGCCCTAAGGCAGGGTGCACTATACCATAGGTGAGGGTACCAGTGCATGAGCATGGTACCCCTACAGTGTCTAAACAAAACCTTAGACATTGTAAGTGCAGGGTAGCCATAAGAGTATATGGTCTGGGAGTCTGTCAAACACGAACTCCACAGCACCATAATGGCTACACTGAAAACTGGGAAGTTTGGTATCAAACTTCTCAGCACAATAAATGCACACTGATGCCAGTGTACATTTTATTGTAAAATACACCACAGAGGGCACCTTAGTGGTGCCCCCTGAAACTTAACCAACTATCTGTGTAGGCTGACTGGTTCCAGCAGCCTGCCACACTAGAGACATGTTGCTGGCCCCATGGGGAGAGTGCCTTTGTCACTCTGAGGCCAGTAACAAAGCCTGCACTGGGTGGAGATGCTAACACCTCCCCCAGGCAGGAGCTGTAACACCTGGCGGTGAGCCTCAAAGGCTCACCCCTTTGTCACAGCCCAGCAGGGCACTCCAGCTTAGTGGAGTTGCCCGCCCCCTCCGGCCACGGCCCCCACTTTTGGCGGCAAGGCTGGAGGGAACAAAGAAAGCAACAAGGAGGAGTCACTGGCCAGTCAGGACAGCCCCTAAGGTGTCCTGAGCTGAAGTGACTCTAACTTTTAGAAATCCTCCATCTTGCAGATGGAGGATTCCCCCAATAGGGTTAGGATTGTGACCCCCTCCCCTTGGGAGGAGGCACAAAGAGGGTGTACCCACCCTCAGGGCTAGTAGCCATTGGCTACTAACCCCCCAGACCTAAACACGCCCTTAAATTTAGTATTTAAGGGCTACCCTGAACCCTAGAAAATCAGATTCCTGCAACTACAAGAAGAAGGACTGCCCAGCTGAAAACCCCTGCAGCGGAAGACCAGAAGACGACAACTGCCTTGGCTCCAGACACTCACCGGCCTGTCTCCTGCCTTCCAAAGATCCTGCTCCAGCGACGCCTTCCGAAGGGACCAGCGACCTCGACATCCGCTGAGGACTGCCCCTGCTTCGAAAAGACAAGAAACTCCCGAGGACAGCGGACCTGCTCCAAGAAAAGCTGCAACTTTGTTTCCAGCAGCTTTAAAGAACCCTGCAAGCTCCCCGCAAGAAGCGTGAGACTTGCAACACTGCACCCGGCGACCCCGACTCGGCTGGTGGCGATCCAACACCTCAGGAGGGACCCCAGGACTACTCTGATACTGTGAGTACCAAAACCTGTCCCCCCTGAGCCCCCACAGCGCCGCCTGCAGAGGGAATCCCGAGGCTTCCCCTGACCGCGACTCTTTGAACCCAAAGTCCCGACGCCTGGGAGAGACCCTGCACCCGCAGCCCCCAGGACCTGAAGGACCGGACTTTCACTGGAGAAGTGACCCCCAGGAGTCCCTCTCCCTTGCCCAAGTGGAGGTTTCCCCGAGGAACCCCCCCCTTGCCTGCCTGCAGCGCTGAAGAGATCCCGAGATCTCTCATAGACTAACATTGCGAACCCGACGCTGGTTTCTACACTGCACCCGGCCGCCCCCACGCTGCTGAGGGTGAAATTTCTGTGTGGGCTTGTGTCCCCCCCGGTGCCCTACAAAACCCCTCTGGTCTGCCCTCCGAAGACGCGGGTACTTACCTGCAAGCAGACCGGAACCGGGGCACCCCCTTCTCTCCATTCTAGCCTATGTGTTTTGGGCACCACTTTGAACTCTGCACCTGACCGGCCCTGAGCTGCTGGTGTGGTGACTTTGGGGTTGCTCTGAACCCCCGACGGTGGGCTACCTTGGACCAAGAACTGAACCCTGTAAGTGTCCTACTTACCTGGTAAAACTAACAAAAACTTACCTCCCCCAGGAACTGTGAAAATTGCACTAAGTGTCCACTTTTAAAACAGCTATTTGTCAATAACTTGAAAAGTATACATGCAATTTTGATGATTTGAAGTTCCTAAAGTACTTACCTGCAATACCTTTCGAATGAGATATTACATGTAGAATTTGAACCTGTGGTTCTTAAAATAAACTAAGAAAAGATATTTTTCTATATAAAAACCTATTGGCTGGATTTGTCTCTGAGTGTGTGTACCTCATTTATTGTCTTGTGTATGTACAACAAATGCTTAACACTACTCCTTGGATAAGCCTACTGCTCGACCACACTACCACAAAATAGAGCATTAGTATTATCTATTTTTACCACTATTTTACCTCTAAGGGGAACCCTTGGACTCTGTGCATGCTATTCCTTACTTTGAAATAGCACATACAGAGCCAACTTCCTACACCGCGTCTTCGGAGGGCAGACCAGGGGGGGTTTTGTAGGGCACCGGGGGGGACACAAGTCCACACAGAAATTTCACCCTCAGCAGCGCGGGGGCGGCCGGGTGCAGTGTCGAAACAGGCGTCGGGTTCGCAATGTTAGTCTATGAGAGATCTCGGGATCTCTTCAGCGCTGCAGGCAGGCAAGTGGGGGGTTCCTCCGGGAAACCTCCACTTGGGCAAGGGAGAGGGACTCCTGGGGGTCACTTCTCCAGTGAAAGTCCGGTCCTTCAGGTCCTGGGGGCTGCGGGTGCAGGGTCTCTCCCAGGCGTCGGGACTTTGGATTCAAAGAGTCGCGGTCAGGGGAAGCCTCGGGATTCCCTCTGCAGGCGGCGCTGTGGGGGCTCAGGGGGGACAGGTTTTGGTACTCACAGTATCAGAGTAGTCCTGGGGTCCCTCCTGAGGTGTCGGGTCTCCACCAGCCGAGTCGGGGTCGCCGGGTGCAGTGTTGCAAGTCTCACGCTTCTTGCGGGGAGCTTGCAGGGTTCTTTAAAGCTGCTGGAAACAAAGTTGCAGCCTTTCTTGGAGCAGGTCCGCTGTCCTCAGGAGTTTCTTGTCTTTTCGAAGCAGGGGCAGTCCTCAGAGGATGTCGAGGTCGCTGGTCCCTTCGGAAGGCGTCGCTGGAGCAGGATCTTTGGAAGGCAGGAGACAGGCTGGTGAGTTTCTGGAGCCAAGGCAGTTGTCGTCTTCTGGTCTTCCGCTGCAGGGGTTTTCAGCTGGGCAGTCCTTCTTCTTGTAGTTGCAGGAATCCAATTTTCTAGGGTTCAGGGTAGCCCTTAAATACTAAATTTAAGGGCGTGTTTAGGTCTGGGGGGTTAGTAGCCAATGGCTACTAGCCCTGAGGGTGGGTACACCCTCTTTGTGCCTCCTCCCAAGGGGAGGGGGTCACAATCCTAACCCTATTGGGGGAATCCTCCATCTGCAAGATGGAGGATTTCTAAAAGTCAGAGTCACCTCAGCTCAGGACACCTTAGGGGCTGTCCTGACTGGCCAGTGACTCCTCCTTGTTTTTCTCATTATTTTCTTCGGCCTTGCCGCCAAAAGTGGGGCCTGGCCGGAGGGGGCGGTCAACTCCACTAGCTGGAGTGTCCTGCTGGGTTGGCACAAAGGAGGTGAGCCTTTGAGGCTCACCGCCAGGTGTGACAATTCCTGCCTGGGGGAGGTGTTAGCATCTCCACCCAGTGCAGGCTTTGTTACTGGCCTCAGAGTGACAAAGGCACTCTCCCCATGGGGCCAGCAACATGTCTCGGTTTGTGGCAGGCTGCTAAAACTAGTCAGCCTACACAGATAGTCGGTTTAAGTTTCAGGGGGCACCTCTAAGGTGCCCTCTGGGGTGTATTTTACAATAAAATGTACACTGGCATCAGTGTGCATTTATTGTGCTGAGAAGTTTGATACCAAACTTCCCAGTTTTCAGTGTAGCCATTATGGTGCTGTGGAGTTCGTGTTTGACAGACTCCCAGACCATATACTCTTATGGCTACCCTGCACTTACAATGTCCAAGGGTTTGTTTAGACACTGTAGGGGTACCATGCTCATGCACTGGTACCCTCACCTATGGTATAGTGCACCCTGCCTTAGGGCTGTAAGGCCTGCTAGAGGGGTGTCTTACCTATACTGCATAGGCAGTGAGAGGCTGGCATGGCACCCTGAGGGGAGTGCCATGTCGACTTACTCATTTTGTTCTCACTAGCACACACAGGCTTGTAAGCAGTGTGTCTGTGCTGAGTGAGGGGTCTCTAGGGTGGCATAAGACATGCTGCAGCCCTTAGAGACCTTCCTTGGTATCAGGGCCCTTGGTACTAGAAGTACCAGTTACAAGGGACTTATCTGAATGCCAGGGTGTGCCAATTGTGGATACAATGGTACATTTTAGGTGAAGGAACACTGGTGCTGGGGCCTGGTTAGCAGGGTCCCAGCACTCTTCTTAGTCAAGTCAGCATCAGTATCAGGCAAAAAGTGGGGGGTAACTGCAACAGGGAGCCATTTCTTTACAGTAGTCTACAAAGTCAACCCAGGTCTGGCTCGAGGATTTTTGAGCCCCCCTGAATCTAATCCTATACTCCTCAGTGGAGAATCCAAAGCCCTCAATCAGGGTACCCTTCATGAGGTCATAAGATTCTGCATCTTTTTTAGAGAGTGTGAGGAGTCTATCCCTACACTTTCCTGTGAACATTTCCCAAAGGAGAGCACCCCAGTGAGATCTGTTCACTTTTCTGGTTACACAAGCCCTCTCAAAAGCTGTGAACCATTTGGTGATGTCATCACCATCTTCATATTTAGTTACAATCCCTTTAGGGATTTTCAACATGTCAGGAGAATCTCTGACCCTATTTATGTTGCTGCCACCATTGATGGGTCCTAGGCCCATCTCTTGTCTTTCCCTCTCTATGGCTAGGATCTGTCTTTCCAAAGCCAATCTTTTGGCCATCCTGGCTAACTGGATGTCCTCTTCACTGGAGTTATCCTCAGTGATTTCAGAGGTGTTGGTCTCTCCTGTGAGGGAACCAGCATCTCTGACTATTATTTTTGGAGTCAGGGTTTGAGAGACCCTGTTCTCCCTAAATAGGACTGGTAGGGGGGAATTTTCCTCCAAGTCACTATCCTCTTCCTCTGAGTTGCCACCCTCAGAGGGGTTGGCCTTTTCAAACTCTGCCAAAAGCTCCTGGAGCTGTATTTTGGTAGGTTTGGGGCCTATGGTTATTTTCTTTAGTTTACAGAGTGACCTTAGCTCTCTCATCTGTAGATGGAGGTAAGGTGTGGTGTCGAGTTCCACCACAGTCACATCTGTGCTAGACATTTTGCTTCTAAAAGTTGGAATGCTTTTTAAGAATCTAAAACTGGTTCTAGAATCTAATTTCAAACTTTTACAAACTTTTAAACTCTAAAAGAAATGCTAAACAGGATCTAACACAAGGCCCTAGCAGGTCTTTTAAGAATTTAGAACACTTTTTCAAATTGCAAAAATCAATTTCTAATGACAATTTTTGAATTTGTCGTGTGATCAGGTATTGGCTGAGTAGTCCAGCAAATGCAAAGTCTTGTACCCCACCGCTGATCCACCAATGTAGGAAGTTGGCTCTGTATGTGCTATTTCAAAGTAAGGAATAGCATGCACAGAGTCCAAGGGTTCCCCTTAGAGGTAAAATAGTGGTAAAAATAGATAATACTAATGCTCTATTTTGTGGTAGTGTGGTCGAGCAGTAGGCGTATCCAAGGAGTAGTGTTAAGCATTTGTTGTACATACACATAGACAATAAATGAGGTACACACACTCAGAGACAAATCCAGCCAATAGGTTTTGTATAGAAAAATATCTTTTCTTAGTTTATTTTAAGAACCACAGGTTCAAATTTAACATGTAATATCTTGTTTGAAAGGTATTGCAGGTAAGTACATTAGGAACTTTGAATCATTTCAATTGCATGTATACTTTTCAAGTTATTGACAAATAGCTACTTTAAAAGTGGACACAGTGCAATTTTCACAGTTCCTGGGGGAGGTAAGTTTTTGTTAGTTTTACCAGGTAAGTAAGACACTTACAGGGTTCAGTTCTTGGTCCAAGGTAGCCCACCGTTGGGGGTTCAGAGCAACCCCAAAGTCACCACACCAGCAGCTCAGGGCCGGTCAGGTGCAGAGTTCAAAGTGGTGCCCAAAACGCATAGGCTAGAATGGAGAGAAGGGGGTGCCCCGGTTCCGGTCTGCTTGCAGGTAAGTACCCGCGTCTTCGGAGGGCAGACCAGGGGGGTTTTGTAGGGCACCGGGGGGGACACAAGCCCACACAGAAATTTCACCCTCAGCAGCGCGGGGGCGGCCGGGTGCAGTGTAGAAACAAGCGTCGGGTTTGCAATGTTAGTCTATGAGAGATCAAGGGATCTCTTCAGCGCTGCAGGCAGGCAAGGGGGGGGCTTCCTCGGGGAAACCTCCACTTGGGCAAGGGAGAGGGACTCCTGGGGGTCACTTCTCCAGTGAAAGTCCGGTCCTTCAGGTCCTGGGGGCTGCGGGTGCAGGGTCTTTTCCAGGCGTCGGGACTTAGGTTTCAGAGAATCGCGGTCAGGGGAAGCCTCGGGATTCCCTCTGCAGGCGGCGCTGTGGGGGCTCAGGGGGGACAGGTTTTGGTACTCACAGTCGTAGAGTAGTCCGGGGGTCCTCCCTGAGGTGTTGGTTCTCCACCAGCCGAGTCGGGGTCGCCGGGTGCAGTGTTGCAAGTCTCACGCTTCTTGCGGGGAGTTGCAGGGTTCTTTAAAGCTGCTTCTTGAAACAAAGTTGCAGTCTTTTTGGAGCAGGTCCGCTGTCCTCGGGAGTTTCTTGTCTTTTTCGAAGCAGGGCAGTCCTCAGAGGATTCAGAGGTCGCTGGTCCCTTGGAAGGCGTCGCTGGAGCAGAGTTCTTTGGAAGGCAGGAGACAGGCCAGTGAGTTTCTGGAGCCAAGGCAGTTGTCGTCTTCTGGTCTTCCTCTGCAGGGGTTTTCAGCTAGGCAGTTCTTCTTCTTGTAGTTTGCAGGAATCTAATTTTCTAGGGTTCAGGGTAGCCCTTAAATACTAAATTTAAGGGCGTGTTTAGGTCTGGGGGGTTAGTAGCCAATGGCTACTAGCCCTGAGGGTGGGTACACCCTCTTTGTGCCTCCTCCCAAGGGGAGGGGGTCACAATCCTAACCCTATTGGGGGAATCCTCCATCTGCAAGATGGAGGATTTCTAAAAGTTAGTCACCTCAGCTCAGGACACCTTAGGGGCTGTCCTGACTGGCCAGTGACTCCTCCTTGTTATTCTCATTATTTTCTCCGGCCTTGCCGCCAAAAGTGGGGGCCGGGGCCGGAGGGGGCGGGCAACTCCACTAGCTGGAGTGTCCTGCGGTGCTGTGACAAAGGGGTGAGCCTTTGAGGCTCACCGCCAGGTGTTACAGCTCCTGCCTGGGGGAGGTGTTAGCATCTCCACCCAGTGCAGGCTTTGTTACTGGCCTCAGAGTGACAAAGGCACTCTCCCCATGGGGCCAGCAACATGTCTCTAGTGTGGCAGGCTGCTGGAACTAGTCAGCCTACACAGACAGTCGGTCAAGTTTCAGGGGGCACCTCTAAGGTGCCCTCTGGGGTGTATTTTGCAATAAAATGTACACTGGCATCAGTGTGCATTTATTGTGCTGAGAAGTTTGATACCAAACTTCCCAGTTTTCAGTGTAGCCATTATGGTGCTGTGGAGTTCGTGTTTGACAGACTCCCAGACCATATACTCTTATGGCTACCCTGCACTTACAATGTCTAAGGTTTTGTTTAGACACTGTAGGGGTACCATGCTCATGCACTGGTACCCTCACCTATGGTATAGTGCACCCTGCCTTAGGGCTGTAAGGCCTGCTAGAGGGGTGTCTTACCTATACTGCATAGGCAGTGAGAGGCTGGCATGGCACCCTGAGGGGAGTGCCATGTCGACTTACTCGTTTTGTCCTCACTAGCACACACAAGCTGGCAAGCAGTGTGTCTGTGCTGAGTGAGAGGTCTCCAGGGTGGCATAAGACATGCTGCAGCCCTTAGAGACCTTCCTTGGCATCAGGGCCCTTGGTACTAGAAGTACCAGTTACAAGGGACTTATCTGGATGCCAGGGTCTGCCAATTGTGGATACAAAAGTACAGGTTAGGGAAAGAACACTGGTGCTGGGGCCTGGTTAGCAGGCCTCAGCACACTTTCAATTGTAAACATAGCATCAGCAAAGGCAAAAAGTCAGGGGGCAACCATGCCAAGGAGGCATTTCCTTACAACCATCTTTCTGCAGCCAGGTACCGATCCATATTTTTTCCCCATACGTGATGCTCAATGGTTCTGAATATCCCTATTTCTTTTCAGAATCACTTTTGGCTATTGCTAGTCCTTGATTCACTAGTAATCTGTGATATCTTGATATTCTGTTTCCTCCTAAATTCCTAGCAGTTTTGTTGGTCCTTCAATCTATACTGGCATCTCTATGGTTTCGGCTAGTCTTTCTTTTGTCAATATTCTTTTATTTAGAAATATTCTCACTGGATGTGTATAAAGTTTACCCTCTGCCTGCGTCTTCGTAAAGCATTTACCAGCAATTGTCTTAGTAAACTTACAAAGTTGTACTTTTGTGTGCTATACTGTGCAATGGCTTTAATTAGACTAGTCTAAAACTTTTGTTTATCAATCTTCTCTGTGGAATCTAGTAGCATCTTTCCAATTATGATCTTCCATTTTTTTTCCCCGTCATCTTCCCATTTTTCCCTTAGGGTACCTAGTTATTTCTGGTTATCATTAATGTCCTGTAAAGGAAGTGGCTGTTTCTCATTATTTGTCCCTCTAATAGTCTTCTTTCTAGAGGTAAGACAAATGTAGTGTATCCATCTGCCCTAATAGTGGAGGTTGGTACATGTTTAATTTGTAGATATTAAAAGGTCTGAGACCTGTCCATGTCATCTTCGAACTTTGCAGGAGTACATGGTACCACGCCGTTCACATCAATCACCTCATTTAGTATTGAGATTGTCCCATTTCCTGAAATCCTATAATTGTTTTTACTGCTTTTAATTCCATGCTTACTGTGCCTTTTTTTGGATGGCCATCCCCCACCTTTGCTCTGGGTGCTTTTGGTTATGACTCTAAAAGTGGACTGGAGCCTGCTAACCAGGCCCCACTGCCAGTGCTCTCTCCCTAAATTGGTAAATGTAAATTGATATCCCCAATTGGCAAGTACTTTAACCCCCCCGCCCCCCCTCCTTATAAGTCCCTAATATATGGTTCCAGTGATCCCCAGGGTATGGGCGTTAAAGGGGTCACCAGGGCCTGAAACAACATGTGCCACCTTGATTGACCTGGTAAACTACTAACAGCAGGCCTGCCATTGCAGACTGCAGAAGCAGTGCATATTGCTCAAACTGGACTGTGTCCACATCGTGTGTGGCACAGCGCTAGCACTGTTGGTAATATGTCAGTCACCCCTAAAGTAGGCCTCCTATGCCTTGTAGGCAGGGTGCGTTTATATTAAAGGTGTGGGCTTAGAAGTGCAAGCTCATATGTCCCCATAGTGGCCTTTCTATTAAAGGCTATAACTGAATGATGGTCCATAGGATAACATGGGCTGGCACCCGGGCAAACCCTAGGTCACCAGCTCCATTATAGTACTGCTGAAATGGGTCATGTTTGGTGTCGAGTAACTTGCCTTCTCATCCTTGACACACACATTGTGTCAAGGGTGATGTGGCATGGACCCATGGAGTTACCTCCGTTTTCTTGTGCTCTGACTGCCAGTCCACAGCTGCTGCCTCCAAGACAGGATTCTGTCCTCTTGGGCAGTAGTATGAACACTTCCAGGAGTCAGGACAATGCCATGGATGAGGAAGGGCGTCCCCTCCATCCCTCCCAGGAAGGATAGTGAAGTGGCACATACAGGTGAAGAGCTTTAAAGGGTATACCGCCTCAGATATGCAAGCAGGCTGTCCCCCAGTGGATGAAAAAGCCCTCTCCATGCTCCCGGTACATTTGCACCTTGGCAGAAAATGGGAAAATTACTTAGTCAGGAGGTGCACAGCGCCAGAAGGTTACCCACCTCTAGGTTAGGCTACCTGTTCTGTACAGCAGAGGAAGACTTCTGCCATCTTTAAAAATGCCAAAATAAAGGGTTCTGGTTAAAAAAAGAAAAGAAAAAAAAAGTGAGACAACCCACTGAATGTGGTCACCGCAAGGGTGGCATAGCTGCTGGGGGTAGCAGCTCATTGACTATTTGCATTCACACCCTTAGCTCACCTAAATCCAGGATTTAAGGGACTCCCCTGGCACAGAAACCGATCTGCAACAACTTGCAACAAAAGGACAAGAGAAGACTTGCATTGACCACAGCAGGAACCTGCAATAACAAAAGATGTAATACCTTGAACCTGTGGCAATCTTCCTGGAATGCTCAACTGCGGCTCGTCCTGAACCAAAGACTGCTTCCTTCAGCAAGAGAGAACCATTTCTGAGCCAAAGGCAAGACTAGATTCCCTTGGTCTAGTGGCACTAGTTCCCTGCCCAACAGAGGTCAAAAGCACCTACCGGATCTGAAGAAATACTGGCCATCATGCCCTCTGAGGGATTGCCCAAAGGTAGGTGGTAGAGTGCATTGTGGAAAGTGTAGTCTAGCTTCCTGCCAAGATACAGCTTGCTACCATTTTCCAGTGGACCTCTGGGAGAGGAGATAGCTTCACCTCCACCTTACAATTACCAAGGCTTTTTGGTGGCCAGTCCTGTCATCACTAACTTTATTCACCTCTGCAACCCGGGGGCACACTATAACACCTTCAGCTGACGTCACATGTGGCTCTGTTAAGCTTTTGCATCCGTTCCCTCACCCGTACCATCTCAGTGGTAAAACAAGCAACCACAACTCTGGTTCAGCATCAAGGACAGCCAAGCACACCTCTGCACCAGAGATGCTCAAGCTAGGTGGAATTGTTCTGCCTGGTGACTCCAAGCTTAACCAATAGTGGGCTCCCACGAACCTGACCTGCGAGTGACTCGAGTGAGTGTCACAAGTAGTTTTTTCAGCACTTGTGGCTCCAGTCTTCAGGACCAAGGATAACCAGGACACCTCTGCATCCGGGCCCACGAGCCAGATAAAATTGGTCTGACTGCTGCAGCTTGGTGCTGGGTCCAGCACAACCTTAACTACCGGTGAGTTCCTCTGATCTCACCCCACAAGTGACAGCGTGTCAACAGTGATTTTTTTTTTTTCCCCATTGACCCCAATGGTTAAGTTAAACAGATTGCAAATGTACTGTTTTTATTTTTAGTCTAAAATCCATAACTCCAGTTATACATATCTGATTTACTTTGTTTTGGTGTCTAAAGTTTTATATTTGAAAAAACTGCTTTATTTTTTATAAATTGGTGTCAGATTTCTTTCAAGTCGTGTCAATCACTTATCGTCCATGTTGGTACTCTGAAATGTTTACCACATGTCCATCTAGTAAAGCCTCACTGCTCTTTGCCACAATATTAGGACAGAGCTAAGGATTTATTATTGTGAATCCAAAGGACTATCTTTGGGGTATCATGACTATTTTATATACAGGGAGTGCAGAATTATTAGGCAAATGAGTATTTTGACCACATCATCCTCTTTATGCATGTTGTCTTACTCCAAGCTGTATAGGCTCGAAAGCCTACTACCAATTAAGCATATTAGGTGATGTGCATCTCTGTAATGAGAAGGGGTGTGGTCTAATGACATCAACACCCTATATCAGGTGTGCATAATTATTAGGCAACTTCCTTTCCTTTGGCAAAATGGGTCAAAAGAAGGACTTGACAGGCTCATAAAAGTCAAAAATATTGAGATATCTTGCAGAGGGATGCAGCACTCTTAAAATTGCAAAGCTTCTGAAGCGTGATCATCGAACAATCAAGCGTTTCATTCAAAATAGTCAACAGGGTCGCAAGAAGCGTGTGGAAAAACCAAGGCACAAAATAACTGCCCATGAACTGAGAAAAGTCAAGCGTGCAGCTGCCACGATGCCACTTGCCACCAGTTTGGCCATATTTCAGAGCTGCAACATCACTGGAGTGCCCAAAAGCACAAGGTGTGCAATACTCAGACATGGCCAAGGTAAGAAAGGCTGAAAGACGACCACCACTGAACAAGACACACAAGCTGAAACGTCAAGACTGGGCCAAGAAATATCTCAAGACTGATTTTTCTAAGGTTTTATGGACTGATGAAATGAGAGTGAGTCCTGATGGGCCAGATGGATGGGCCCGTGGCTGGATTGGTAAAGGGCAGAGAGCTCCAGTCCGACTCAGACGCCAGCAAGGTGGAGGTGGAGTACTGGTTTGGGCTGGTATCATCAAAGATGAGCTTGCGGGGCCTTTTTGGGTTGAGGATGGAGTCAAGCTCAACTCCCAGTCCTACTGCCAGTTCCTGGAAGACACCTTCTTCAAGCAGTGGTACAGGAAGAAGTCTGCATCCTTCAAGAAAAACATGATTTTCATGCAGGACAATGCTCCATCACACGCGTCCAAGTACTCCACAGCGTGGCTGGCAAGAAAGGGTATAAAAGAAGGAAATCTAATGACATGGCCTCCTTGTTCACCTGATCTGAACCCCATTGAGAACCTGTGGTCCATCATCAAATGTGAGATTTACAAGGAGGGAAAACAGTACACCTCTCTGAACAGTGTCTGGGAGGCTGTGGTTGCTGCTGCACGCAATGTTGATGGTGAACAGATCAAAACACTGACAGAATCCATGGATGGCAGGCTTTTGAGTGTCCTTGCAAAGAAAGGTGGCTATATTGGTCACTGATTTGTTTTTGTTTTGTTTTTGAATGTCAGAAATGTATATTTGTGAATGTTGAGATGTTATATTGGTTTCACTGGTAATAATAAATAATTGAAATGGGTATATATTTTTTTTTGTTAAGTTGCCTAATAATTATGCACAGTAATAGTCACCTGCACACACAGATATCCCCCTAACATAGATAAAACTAAAAACAAACTAAAAACTACTTCCAAAAATATTCAGCTTTGATATTAATGAGTTTTTTGGGTTCATTGAGAACATGGTTGTTGTTCAATAATAAAATTAATCCTCAAAAATACAACTTGCCTAATAATTCTGCACTCCCTGTAGTGAAGCCTAACTAGAATTGCTGCATAATACTTCACTTTCCTACACCCACCCAAAGCTGTTTTGTGGTCAGTCTGGTTACCCACGCTCAGGTCTCTGTTGATTTTACTCCTCTTTATCATCCATGGGAGTTGCAAGGGGAGCATCATGTGGTTGCGTTTCTCCACAAAGGTATATGCTTGTCCATCTTAAAGGCAGGTTCCTCCAGTTGATAGTATAGCCATTAATTTACTATACAAATCTGAGAGATTCCGTAATATTTAAGGATATTTTTAAGGGCACTGCCTCCTTCAACTATAATGCAATACTCAGAGTTTTACTAGCCCTTTGAAATGTTTTATATTCACTGGAAAAAAAAACCAATGGTTACAGGGACGTTTTAGTTGGGTTCATGTTTTACCCATTCAAAATCATAGAAATTCAGCAGTTATAGTTATACTTCTAATTATACTGATCTAAAGAAACTATAAATCGTGGTCTAAAGTTACTTAATGGCAAAAGTTGTAGTTTATTTAAATAAGTATAACTATAACTGGAATTTCTGTGGTTTTGTATGGGTAAAACATAAACCAAAAGAACCAAACATCTTGTTGGGACATAATAAAAACAAACTGTCACCTGCGCACAGAGTTTGTCTTCAGTACAAAGATTTATAACATGTTCTGTACATCTACACTCCTGTGGTCCATTAGGAGCAGATGTGTTTTGTAAACACCTACTCCCATTAGCTGGACACAGGCCTTACAAAATTAGGTGGACAAGTAATATGGTTCTTACCCGCCGCTATGTAAATAAAAAAAAAAAAAAACTAGCAGTCATTATATGATGCCATCAGAGGTGTTATTTGAGATGTCCTAAATGTTATCATAGAACATGTTATGAGTGATGTCATATTTGAGGTCCTAAGCAATGCTTGGCCGGGGGTGCAGTGCTGCTAACTATAACTGATTAATTTCTTTGTGTGTTTTCAAAACGTTAATGTTGTCATTGACATTTAGCTAACTATAACAGTACTTTAACTTTTTTCTTTTTACAGTGAATATATGTAGGCCACATTGCGCTTAAACCTTCATAACTTTTTCCCACAATAGGTTTCCAGGATGAATTTGTGTCCCTTTTTCCTTAAGTGTTGGAGATTCTAAAGCTGTGTGGAGGGTTTGTGGATTCCCCAGTAGGGACCCAAGAAAATATTTAAAAAATGTTTTTTTTTTCTTTTGAAAAATGGCGAGGTGCTGTGCAGAAAAACTTTTTTTGTTTATTATAAATCGCATCAGCAAATTGCTGTGCTAAAATAACAATTTTCCCAGCTTTCAGAAACGTGCTCCGTTCTAAAGCAAACCTATATATATATATATATATATATATATATATATATATATATTTTTTACCACAGTTTTGGCATTTTCCGAGTGATAGTAAATTGCAGTTTGTGGTTGAAGATGTACAAAACTGGGAAGTTATACATTACTAACAAGTAGAAAAAAATCAGAATTAATCAGTGGGTCATTTGTGTAAATCATTCTTGGTTTTCCCAAAGAAACTAATAGTGAAACAAAAAAATAAAAATAGGAAAAAATAGAAATTTCCCCTTGGGAGGAGGCACAAAGAGGGTGTACCCACTCTCAGGGCTAGTAGCCATTGGCTACTAACCCCCCCAAAACCTAAACACGCCCTTAAATTTAGTATTTAAGGGCTCCCCAGAACCTAGGAACTCAGATTCCTGCAACCTAAGAAGAAGAGGACGGCTGAACTGAAAAACCCTGCAGAGAAGAAGGAGACACCAACTGCTTTGTCCCCAGCTCTACCGGCCTGTCTCCCCACTTCTAAAGACACTGCTCCAGTGACTCTTTCCCCAGGGACCAGCGACCTCTGAATCCTCAGAGGACTGCCCTGCTCTAGAAGGACCAAGAAACTCTCGAGGACAGCGGCTCTGTTCACCCAAGACTGCAACTTTGTTTCCAAAGAAGCAACTTCAAGACAACTGTGTTTCCCGCCGGAAGCGTGAGACTTGCTACTCTGCACCCGACGCCCCCGGCTCGACTTGTGGAGAAACAACACTTCAGGGAGGACTCCCCGGTGACTACGAGACCGTGAGTAGCCATAGTTGCCCCCCCCCTGAGCCCCCACAGCGGCGCCTGCAGAGGGAATCCCGAGGCTCCCCCTGAACACGACTGCCTGACTCCCAGATCCCGACGCCTGGAAAAGACTCTGCACCCGCAGCCCCCAGGACCTGAAAGATCGGAACTCCAGTGCAGGAGTCACCCCCAGGAGGCCCTCTCCCTTGCCCAGGTGGTGGCTACCCCGAGGAGCACCCCCCTTGCCTGACTGCATCGCTGAAGAGACCCCTTGGTCTCCCATTGATTTACATTGGAAACCCGACGTTTGTTTGCACACTGCACCCGGCCGCCCCGTGCTGCTGAGGGTGTACTTTCTGTTCTAATTTGTGTCCCCCCCGGTGCCCTACAAAACCCCCCTGGTCTGACCTCCGAAGACGCGGGTACTTACCTGCTGGCAGACTGGAACCGGGCACCCCCTTCTCCATTGAAGCCTATGCGTTTTGGGCACCACTTTGAACTCTGCACCTGACCGGCCCTGAGCTGCTGGTGTGGTAACTTTGGGGTTGCTCTGAACCCCCAATCGTGGGCTACCTTGGACCCAAACTTGAACCCCATAGGTGGTTTACTTACCTACAAAAACTAACAAATACTTACCTCCCCCAGGAACTGTTGAAAATTGCACTAAGTGTCTAGTTTTAAAATAGCTATATGTGATTTATTTGAAAAGTATATATACTATTGTGATTATTCAAAGTTCCTAAAGTACTTACCTGCAATAGCTTTCATTTGAAGTATTACATGTAAAATTTGAACCTGTGGTTCTTAAAATAAACTAAGAAAATATATTTTTCTATACAAAAACCTATTGGCCTGGAATTGTCTCTGAGTGTGTGTTCCTCATTTATTACCTGTGTGTGTACAACAAATGCTTAACACTACTCCTTTGATAAACCTACTGCTCAACCACACTACCACAAAATAGAGCATTAGTATTATTTCTTTTTGCCACTATCTTACCTCTAAAGGGAACCCTCGGACTCTGTGCATACTATTCCTTACTTTGAAATAGTGCATACAGAGCCAACTTCCTACAATGTGCATTTATTGTGCTGAGAAGTTTGATACCAAACTTCCCAGTTTTCAGTGTAGCCATTATGGTGCTGTGGAGTTCGTGTTTGACAAACTCCCAGACCATATACTCTTATGGCTACCCTGCACTTACAATGTCTAAGGTTTTGCTTAGACACTGTAGGGGCACAGTGCTCATGCACTTATGCCCTCACCTATGGTATAGTGCACCCTGCCTTAGGGCTGTAAGGCCTACAAGAGGGGTGACTTATCTATACTGCATAGGCAGTGTGAGGTTGGCATGGCACCCTGAGGGGAGTGCCATGTCGACTTACTCGTTTTGTCCTCACCAGCACACAAAAGCTGGCAAGCAGTGTGTCTGTGCTGAGTGAGGGGTCCCCAGGGTGGCATAAGACATGCTGCATCCCTTAGAGTCCTTCCCTGGCATCAGAGCCCTTGGTACCAGGGGTACCAGTTACAAGGGACTTACCTGGATGCCAGGGTGTGCCAATTGTGAAAACAAATGTACAGGTTAGGGAAAGAACACTGGTGCTGGGGCCTGGTTAGCAGGCCTCCGCACACTTTCAAATCAAAACTTAGCATCAGCAAAGGCAAAAAGTCAGGGGGTAACCATGCCAAGGAGGCATTTCCTTACATGTGTCCTGAATGGTGAGGGACTTGATTTTTCCCTCAACTGATAAGCTGACATTGACTATCTTTTTAAGTCTGTGTATTGAAAGTATATTATGTCAGCTTTGTTAGATTCGTTTCTTGCATACTAAGCTCCTCATTAATTTGTTGCCTACTCTATTAGCATTCCACGTTAATCATGCCACTTCCCATGTCATGATGTTCTGCTACGTCAGTTTTCCTAAGTTTACCCTGTTGGATATTTGGAATTATGGTTTGCGTTGGTCTTATCTTAAATCAGCAAATCAAATTTACACCAACACCTACCCTTCCTAAATCAGCAAGCAGTGGACTTAAAACTCCCCCACCACATATGCATGATATTCCCTTCACACTAATATTTTAGATTGTTTAACAAATTATTTAATAATCACCTAATTATTGAATGTGCCCCTTGGCTTGAGCTTTGTGACTTCCAACACTTGGACATTTGCAAGGAATTATTTTTACCCTAAAAATAGTGCACTTTTTGTTTTGAAAGCTACATCTCCTGTGTGTTGCATATTATATTATCTGCTGGTAGCATTGTTATCTATCATCTTCTTACGTGTTTGATGGGTTTCCGTAGTGGTGTGAATCAGTGGACTAAGACAGTGGGTAGGTTCTATGTTTGTTCTGCGTATCTCATAGTTGCACTGCAGGAGACTAATCACTTTAGCATTCGCCTTGTTGTCTCCCAAAATATAGTGGTGTCGGGTAATTGATGACTTGAGGAATGTGTTCCAATCTCCTTTCCTCTTGCTGTGGGTCTCTCCATGACCCATGCAGCTTCTGATGTTTCAAAGAAAGAATGCTTTGTCTTCGCTTGAAAGATAATCTTCAGCCTGGGGGGTTTAATACAGGGGAATAAAAAGACTATAACGTGCTTGTAACTTCTGTTTTACACCCACAAAGGATTTTCTCAGTTGCTATACTTCTCTTTGTATGTTCGCCTTTAATGAGATTAATTCTGTTATTGGTTTTAGCTTTTAGAATGTAAGATGATTTGTTAACCTTTTGTAGGAAGTTGGCTCTGTATGTGCTATTTCAAAGTAAGGAATAGCATGCACAGAGTCCAAGGGTTCCCCTTAGAGGTAAAATAGTGGTAAAAATAGATAATACTAATGCTCTATTTTGTGGTAGTGTGGTCGAGCAGTAGGCTTATCCAAGGAGTAGTGTTAAGCATTTGTTGTACATACACATAGACAATAAATGAGGTACACACACTCAGAGACAAATCCAGCCAATAGGTTTTTATATAGAAAAATATCTTTTCTTAGTTTATTTTAAGAACCACAGGTTCAAATTCTACATGTAATATCTCATTCGAAAGGTATTGCAGGTAAGTACTTTAGGAACTTCAAATCATAAAAATTGCATGTATACTTTACAAGTTATTGACAAATAGCTGTTTTAAAAGTGGACACAGTGCAATTTTCACAGTTCCTGGGGGAGGTAAGTTTTTGTTAGTTTTACCAGGTAAGTAGGACACTTACAGGGTTCAGTTCTTGGTCCAAGGTAGCCCACCGTTGGGGGTTCAGAGCAACCCCAAAGTCACCACACCAGCAGCTCGGGGCCGGTCAGGTGCAGAGTTCAAAGTGGTGCCCAAAACACATAGGCTAGGATGGAGAGAAGGGGGTGCCCCGGTTCCGGTCTGCTTGCAGGTAAGTACCCGCGTCTTCGGAGGGCAGACCAGGGGGGTTTTGTAGGGCACCGGGGGGGACACAAGCCCACACAGAAATCTCACCCTCAGCAGCACGGGGGCGGCCGGGTGCAGTGTAGAAACAAGCGTCGGGTTCGCAATGTTTGTCTATGAGAGATCTCGGGATCTCTTCAGCGCTGCAGGCAGGCAAGGGGGGGATTCCTCGGGGAAACCTCCACTTGAGCAAGGGAGAGGGACTCCTGGGGGTCACTTCTCCAGTGAAAGTCCGGTCCTTCAGGTCCTGGGGGCTGCGGGTGCAGGGTCTCTCCCAGGCGTCGGGACTTTAGGTTCAAAGAGTCGCGGTCAGGGGAAGCCTCGGGATTCCCTCTGCAGGCGGCGCTGTGGGGGCTCAGGGGGGACAGGTTTTGGTACTCACAGTATCAGAGTAGTCCTGGGGTCCCTCCTGAGGTGTTGGATCGCCACCAGCCGAGTCGGGGTCGCCGGGTGCAGTGTTGCAAGTCTCACGCTTCTTGCGGGGAGCTTGCAGGGTTCTTTAAAGCTGCTGGAAACGAAGTTGCAGCTTTTCTTGGAGCAGGACCGCTGTCCTCGGGAGTTTCTTGTCTTTTCGAAGCAGGGGCAGTCCTCAGAGGATGTCGAGGTCGCTGGTCCCTTTGGAAGGCGTCGCTGGAGCAGGATCTTTGGAAGGCAGGAGACAGGCCGGTGAGTTTCTGGAGCCAAGGCAGTCGTCGTCTTCTGGTCTTCCGCTGCAGGGGTTTTCAGCTAGGCAGTCCTTCTTCTTGTAGTTGCAGGAATCTAATTTTCTAGGGTTCAGGGTAGCCCTTAAATACTAAATTTAAGGGCGTGTTTAGGTCTGGGGGGTTAGTAGCCAATGGCTACTAGCCCTGAGGGTGGGTACACCCTCTTTGTGCCTCCTCCCAAGGGGAGGGGGTCACAATCCTAACCCTATTGGGGGAATCCTCCATCTGCAAGATGGAGGATTTCTAAAAGTTAGAGTCACTTCAGCTCAGGACACCTTAGGGGCTGTCCTGACTGGCCAGTGACTCCTCCTTGTTGCTTTCTTTGTTCCCTCCAGCCTTGCCGCCAAAAGTGGGGGCCGTGGCCGGAGGGGGCGGGCAACTCCACTAAGCTGGAGTGCCCTGCTGGGCTGTGACAAAGGGGTGAGCCTTTGAGGCTCACCGCCAGGTGTCACAGCTCCTGCCTGGGGGAGGTGTTAGCATCTCCACCCAGTGCAGGCTTTGTTACTGGCCTCAGAGTGACAAAGGCACTCTCCCCATGGGGCCAGCAACATGTCTCTAGTGTGGCAGGCTGCTGGAACCAGTCAGCCTACACAGATAGTTGGTTAAGTTTCAGGGGGCACCTCTAAGGTGCCCTCTGTGGTGTATTTTACAATAAAATGTACACTGGCATCAGTGTGCATTTATTGTGCTGAGAAGTTTGATACCAAACTTCCCAGTTTTCAGTGTAGCCATTATGGTGCTGTGGAGTTCGTGTAAAACAGACTCCCAGACCATATACTCTTATGGCTACCCTGCACTTACAATGTCTAAGGTTTTGTTTAGACACTGTAGGGGCACAGTGCTCATGCACTGGTACCCTCACCTATGGTATAGTGCACCCTGCCTTAGGGCTGTAAGGCCTGCTAGAGGGGTGTCTTACCTATACTGCATAGGCAGTGAGAGGCTGGCATGGCACCCTGAGGGGAGTGCCATGTCGACTTACTCATTTTGTTCTCACTAGCACACACAGGCTTGTAAGCAGTGTGTCTGTGCTGAGTGAGGGGTCTCTAGGGTGGCATAAGACATGCTGCAGCCCTTAGAGACCTTTCTTGGCATCAGGGCCCTTGGTACTAGAAGTACCAGTTACAAGGGACTTATCTGAATGCCAGGGTGTGCCAATTGTGGATACAATGGTACATTTTAGGTGAAGGAACACTGGTGCTGGGGCCTGGTTAGCAGGGTCCCAGCACACTTCTCAGTCAAGTCAGCATCAGTATCAGGCAAAAAGTGGGGGATAACTGCAACAGGGAGCCATTTCTTTACACAAGCCCCCCCCAGCCCACAGGCCAGGAGACTCAGCCCAAGCTGGGAGAGTCTTCCTAGTCTGTCAGGCGAGGAAGAGTAGGAGAAATAGGCTGGTTAGTTGCAGGGCCTACTCTGCCTTACATCCTTCTGTTCAGGTCATTCCCTTTGGGGAACTGACCCACTTCCACAGTGATAGGACCTAGTCTGAATTGCCTCTTGTCTGCCTCTTCAATGTCTCCACCCATTCTTTTTATTTTGGGTTTAGAGGTATCCACCTCTGCTAATCTTATCTTAGCCAGGGTCATCCCTAGCTTACCCAAAGAGGTTACCCAGAGCTGGAGTAACCCCACCATGACCAACAGGGTCAGGGGGCCTAACTTGCTATTTGGCATGGGGTCTGACCACCATGCCAAGGATAGTGCAGCCATAAAGGCTAACACCCAGCAGAGGCCACTGACAGCTGTCAGTGCCCAGAACCACACCTTTAGCTCTTCACCTAAAAGGGAAGGGGCTAAGTTACAGGCCTCTTTGGGTTCAGGTTGCCTGTCTGCTGTATTAGAGTGGGGGGTTACCACATCTTGTAGTAAACACCCTTCTTCCACTCTTTCTTCTGTTAGCTGAGGAGCCACCCACTCAGGTTTAACAGTTGCCTGACTAGCCAGGACTTCTTGTGGGTCAGGTTGGACTTTATCAGGGCCATTTTTGGAGTTCTCCCCTACTGGAGCAGAATCTCCTTGGCTTGCTGTAACCTTGGCTAAAGGTTGTCCACCCTTCCTACTCTGTTTTCTTTTCTTCTTCTTCTGGGGCCTGCTTGCATTTACTGCAGAGGCAGGACTTCCAGAATCCTTGGGAGAGGACTGGCACTGGACCAGTTCCTCTCTTGGGCTCTGACTTACCTCTGGGTAGTCATTTCCAAGGAGACAATCAAGGGGGAGGTCTGTACTGACTACTACCCTTCTCCAGCTAAGAGTGCCACCCACTTCTATGGGTACTAAAGCCACAGGCCTCTTAGTGACCCTGTCTAGGCTAACTCTTACCCTGGCAGTCTCACCTGGGATGTACTGGTTTGAGAGCACCAGCCTGTCATGCACAATAGTGTGACTGGCACAAGTGTCTCTCAGGGCAGTGGTTGGGATTCCATTCACCAGTAGGTGGTGGAAGTGTCTACTTCCCTCTGGAATCTCCAACTCACCTGTTGGGCCCTGTTTCCAGTTGAAGGCTATGAAGACCTCCTCATCTGAGGAGTCATCTCCCATGGCTACACTGGTTACCCCTGGAATTTTGTTCTGGGGTTTGTTTTTGGGACAAGAAGTGTCCTTGGTGTGGTGCCCAGACTGTTTACAGTTGTGGCACCATGCCTTAGTGGCATCCCAGTTCTTACCCTGGCACCCACCTTTGTTTTGGGTTGTGTCTTGGGGCCCACCCACCTGTTCTGGTTTTTGGGGGCCTACAGAGGACTCTTTTTCTTTGTTTCTAGTGTCACCCACTTTCTCCTGGGGAGTTTTTGTAACCCCTTTCTTTTGGTCACCCCCAGTGGAAGTTTTGGTTACCCTAGTCTTGACCCAGTGGTCTGCCTTCTTTCCCAATTCTTGGGGAGAAATTGGACCTAGGTCTACCAGATACTGATGCAACTTTTCATTGAAGCAGTTACTTAAAATGTGTTCTTTCATAAACAAATTATAAAGCCCAACATAGTCACACACTTCATTTCCAGTTAACCAACCATCTAGTGTTTTTACTGAGTAGTCTACAAAATCAACCCAGGTCTGGCTCGAGGATTTTTGAGCCCCCCTGAACCTAATTCTATACTCCTCAGTGGAGAATCCAAAGCCCTCAATCAGGGTACCCTTCATGAGGTCATAAGATTCTGCATCTTTTCCAGAGAGTGTGAGGAGTCTATCCCTACACTTTCCAGTGAACATTTCCCAAAGGAGAGCACCCCAGTGAGATCTGTTCACTTTTCTGGTTACACAAGCCCTCTCAAAAGCTGTGAACCATTTGGTGATGTCATCACCATCTTCATATTTTGTTACAATCCCTTTGGGGATTTTTAGGATGTCAGGAGAATCTCTGACCCTATTTAAGTTGCTGCCACCATTGATGGGACCTAGGCCCATCTCTTTTCTTTCCCTTTCTATGGCTAGGAGCTGCTTTTCCAAAGCCAATCTTTTGGCCATCCTGGCTAACTGGATGTCCTCTTCACTGGGGTTATCCTCAGTGATTTCAGAGGTGTTGGTCTCTCCTGTGAGGGAACCAGCATCTCTGACTATTATTTTTGGAGTCAGGGTTTGAGGGACCCTGTTCTCCCTAGATAGGACTGGTAGGGGGGAATTGTCCTCCAAGTCACTATCCTCTTCCTCTGAGTTGCCACCCTCAGAGGGGTTGGCCTTTTCAAACTCTGCCAAAAGCTCCTGGAGCTGTATTTTGGTAGGTTTGGGGCCCATTGTTATTTTCTTTATTTTACAGAGTGACCTTAGCTCCCTCATCTTAAGATGGAGGTAAGGTGTGGTGTCGAGTTCCACCACAGTCACATCTGTGCTAGACATTTTGCTTCTAAAAGTTGGAATACTTTTTAAGAATCTACAACTGGTTCTAGAATCTAATTCAAACTTTTTCAAACTTTTAAACTCTAAAAGAAATGCTAAACAGGATCTAACACAAGGCCCTAGCAGGTCTTTTAAGAATTTAGAAAACTTTTCAAATTGCAAAAATCAATTTCTAATGACAATTTTGGAATTTGTCGTGTGATCAGGTATTGGCTGAGTAGTCCAGCAAATGCAAAGTCTTGTACCCCACCGCTGATCCACCAATGTAGGAAGTTGGCTCTGTATGTGCTATTTCAAAGTAAGGAATAGCATGCACAGAGTCCAAGGGTTCCCCTTAGAGGTAAAATAGTGGTAAAAATAGATAATACTAATGCTCTATTTTGTGGTAGTGTGGTCGAGCAGTAGGCTTATCCAAGGAGTAGTGTTAAGCATTTGTTGTACATACACATAGACAATAAATGAGGTACACACACTCAGAGACAAATCCAGCCAATAGGTTTTTATATAGAAAAATATCTTTTCTTAGTTTATTTTAAGAACCACAGGTTCAAATTCTACATGTAATATCTCATTCGAAAGGTATTGCAGGTAAGTACTTTAGGAACTTCAAATCATAAAAATTGCATGTATACTTTACAAGTTATTGACAAATAGCTGTTTTAAAAGTGGACACTTAGTGCAATTTTCACAGTTCCTGGGGGAGGTAAGTTTTTGTTAGTTTTACCAGGTAAGTAGGACACTTACAGGGTTCAGTTCTTGGTCCAAGGTAGCCCACCGTTGGGGGTTCAGAGCAACCCCAAAGTCACCACACCAGCAGCTCGGGGCCGGTCAGGTGCAGAGTTCAAAGTGGTGCCCAAAACACATAGGCTAGGATGGAGAGAAGGGGGTGCCCCGGTTCCGGTCTGCTTGCAGGTAAGTACCCGCGTCTTCGGAGGGCAGACCAGGGGGGTTTTGTAGGGCACCGGGGGGGACACAAGCCCACACAGAAATCTCACCCTCAGCAGCACGGGGGCGGCCGGGTGCAGTGTAGAAACAAGCGTCGGGTTCGCAATGTTTGTCTATGAGAGATCTCGGGATCTCTTCAGCGCTGCAGGCAGGCAAGGGGGGGATTCCTCGGGGAAACCTCCACTTGAGCAAGGGAGAGGGACTCCTGGGGGTCACTTCTCCAGTGAAAGTCCGGTCCTTCAGGTCCTGGGGGCTGCGGGTGCAGGGTCTCTCCCAGGCGTCGGGACTTTAGGTTCAAAGAGTCGCGGTCAGGGGAAGCCTCGGGATTCCCTCTGCAGGCGGCGCTGTGGGGGCTCAGGGGGGACAGGTTTTGGTACTCACAGTATCAGAGTAGTCCTGGGGTCCCTCCTGAGGTGTTGGATCGCCACCAGCCGAGTCGGGGTCGCCGGGTGCAGTGTTGCAAGTCTCACGCTTCTTGCGGGGAGCTTGCAGGGTTCTTTAAAGCTGCTGGAAACGAAGTTGCAGCTTTTCTTGGAGCAGGACCGCTGTCCTCGGGAGTTTCTTGTCTTTTCGAAGCAGGGGCAGTCCTCAGAGGATGTCGAGGTCGCTGGTCCCTTTGGAAGGCGTCGCTGGAGCAGGATCTTTGGAAGGCAGGAGACAGGCCGGTGAGTTTCTGGAGCCAAGGCAGTCGTCGTCTTCTGGTCTTCCGCTGCAGGGGTTTTCAGCTAGGCAGTCCTTCTTCTTGTAGTTGCAGGAATCTAATTTTCTAGGGTTCAGGGTAGCCCTTAAATACTAAATTTAAGGGCGTGTTTAGGTCTGGGGGGTTAGTAGCCAATGGCTACTAGCCCTGAGGGTGGGTACACCCTCTTTGTGCCTCCTCCCAAGGGGAGGGGGTCACAATCCTAACCCTATTGGGGGAATCCTCCATCTGCAAGATGGAGGATTTCTAAAAGTTAGAGTCACTTCAGCTCAGGACACCTTAGGGGCTGTCCTGACTGGCCAGTGACTCCTCCTTGTTGCTTTCTTTGTTCCCTCCAGCCTTGCCGCCAAAAGTGGGGGCCGTGGCCGGAGGGGGCGGGCAACTCCACTAAGCTGGAGTGCCCTGCTGGGCTGTGACAAAGGGGTGAGCCTTTGAGGCTCACCGCCAGGTGTCACAGCTCCTGCCTGGGGGAGGTGTTAGCATCTCCACCCAGTGCAGGCTTTGTTACTGGCCTCAGAGTGACAAAGGCACTCTCCCCATGGGGCCAGCAACATGTCTCTAGTGTGGCAGGCTGCTGGAACCAGTCAGCCTACACAGATAGTTGGTTAAGTTTCAGGGGGCACCTCTAAGGTGCCCTCTGTGGTGTATTTTACAATAAAATGTACACTGGCATCAGTGTGCATTTATTGTGCTGAGAAGTTTGATACCAAACTTCCCAGTTTTCAGTGTAGCCATTATGGTGCTGTGGAGTTCGTGTAAAACAGACTCCCAGACCATATACTCTTATGGCTACCCTGCACTTACAATGTCTAAGGTTTTGTTTAGACACTGTAGGGGCACAGTGCTCATGCACTGGTACCCTCACCTATGGTATAGTGCACCCTGCCTTAGGGCTGTAAGGCCTGCTAGAGGGGTGTCTTACCTATACTGCATAGGCAGTGAGAGGCTGGCATGGCACCCTGAGGGGAGTGCCATGTCGACTTACTCATTTTGTTCTCACTAGCACACACAGGCTTGTAAGCAGTGTGTCTGTGCTGAGTGAGGGGTCTCTAGGGTGGCATAAGACATGCTGCAGCCCTTAGAGACCTTTCTTGGCATCAGGGCCCTTGGTACTAGAAGTACCAGTTACAAGGGACTTATCTGAATGCCAGGGTGTGCCAATTGTGGATACAATGGTACATTTTAGGTGAAGGAACACTGGTGCTGGGGCCTGGTTAGCAGGGTCCCAGCACACTTCTCAGTCAAGTCAGCATCAGTATCAGGCAAAAAGTGGGGGATAACTGCAACAGGGAGCCATTTCTTTACACAAGCCCCCCCCAGCCCACAGGCCAGGAGACTCAGCCCAAGCTGGGAGAGTCTTCCTAGTCTGTCAGGCGAGGAAGAGTAGGAGAAATAGGCTGGTTAGTTGCAGGGCCTACTCTGCCTTACATCCTTCTGTTCAGGTCATTCCCTTTGGGGAACTGACCCACTTCCACAGTGATAGGACCTAGTCTGAATTGCCTCTTGTCTGCCTCTTCAATGTCTCCACCCATTCTTTTTATTTTGGGTTTAGAGGTATCCACCTCTGCTAATCTTATCTTAGCCAGGGTCATCCCTAGCTTACCCAAAGAGGTTACCCAGAGCTGGAGTAACCCCACCATGACCAACAGGGTCAGGGGGCCTAACTTGCTATTTGGCATGGGGTCTGACCACCATGCCAAGGATAGTGCAGCCATAAAGGCTAACACCCAGCAGAGGCCACTGACAGCTGTCAGTGCCCAGAACCACACCTTTAGCTCTTCACCTAAAAGGGAAGGGGCTAAGTTACAGGCCTCTTTGGGTTCAGGTTGCCTGTCTGCTGTATTAGAGTGGGGGGTTACCACATCTTGTAGTAAACACCCTTCTTCCACTCTTTCTTCTGTTAGCTGAGGAGCCACCCACTCAGGTTTAACAGTTGCCTGACTAGCCAGGACTTCTTGTGGGTCAGGTTGGACTTTATCAGGGCCATTTTTGGAGTTCTCCCCTACTGGAGCAGAATCTCCTTGGCTTGCTGTAACCTTGGCTAAAGGTTGTCCACCCTTCCTACTCTGTTTTCTTTTCTTCTTCTTCTGGGGCCTGCTTGCATTTACTGCAGAGGCAGGACTTCCAGAATCCTTGGGAGAGGACTGGCACTGGACCAGTTCCTCTCTTGGGCTCTGACTTACCTCTGGGTAGTCATTTCCAAGGAGACAATCAAGGGGGAGGTCTGTACTGACTACTACCCTTCTCCAGCTAAGAGTGCCACCCACTTCTATGGGTACTAAAGCCACAGGCCTCTTAGTGACCCTGTCTAGGCTAACTCTTACCCTGGCAGTCTCACCTGGGATGTACTGGTTTGAGAGCACCAGCCTGTCATGCACAATAGTGTGACTGGCACAAGTGTCTCTCAGGGCAGTGGTTGGGATTCCATTCACCAGTAGGTGGTGGAAGTGTCTACTTCCCTCTGGAATCTCCAACTCACCTGTTGGGCCCTGTTTCCAGTTGAAGGCTATGAAGACCTCCTCATCTGAGGAGTCATCTCCCATGGCTACACTGGTTACCCCTGGAATTTTGTTCTGGGGTTTGTTTTTGGGACAAGAAGTGTCCTTGGTGTGGTGCCCAGACTGTTTACAGTTGTGGCACCATGCCTTAGTGGCATCCCAGTTCTTACCCTGGCACCCACCTTTGTTTTGGGTTGTGTCTTGGGGCCCACCCACCTGTTCTGGTTTTTGGGGGCCTACAGAGGACTCTTTTTCTTTGTTTCTAGTGTCACCCACTTTCTCCTGGGGAGTTTTTGTAACCCCTTTCTTTTGGTCACCCCCAGTGGAAGTTTTGGTTACCCTAGTCTTGACCCAGTGGTCTGCCTTCTTTCCCAATTCTTGGGGAGAAATTGGACCTAGGTCTACCAGATACTGATGCAACTTTTCATTGAAGCAGTTACTTAAAATGTGTTCTTTCATAAACAAATTATAAAGCCCAACATAGTCACACACTTCATTTCCAGTTAACCAACCATCTAGTGTTTTTACTGAGTAGTCTACAAAATCAACCCAGGTCTGGCTCGAGGATTTTTGAGCCCCCCTGAACCTAATTCTATACTCCTCAGTGGAGAATCCAAAGCCCTCAATCAGGGTACCCTTCATGAGGTCATAAGATTCTGCATCTTTTCCAGAGAGTGTGAGGAGTCTATCCCTACACTTTCCAGTGAACATTTCCCAAAGGAGAGCACCCCAGTGAGATCTGTTCACTTTTCTGGTTACACAAGCCCTCTCAAAAGCTGTGAACCATTTGGTGATGTCATCACCATCTTCATATTTTGTTACAATCCCTTTGGGGATTTTTAGGATGTCAGGAGAATCTCTGACCCTATTTAAGTTGCTGCCACCATTGATGGGACCTAGGCCCATCTCTTTTCTTTCCCTTTCTATGGCTAGGAGCTGCTTTTCCAAAGCCAATCTTTTGGCCATCCTGGCTAACTGGATGTCCTCTTCACTGGGGTTATCCTCAGTGATTTCAGAGGTGTTGGTCTCTCCTGTGAGGGAACCAGCATCTCTGACTATTATTTTTGGAGTCAGGGTTTGAGGGACCCTGTTCTCCCTAGATAGGACTGGTAGGGGGGAATTGTCCTCCAAGTCACTATCCTCTTCCTCTGAGTTGCCACCCTCAGAGGGGTTGGCCTTTTCAAACTCTGCCAAAAGCTCCTGGAGCTGTATTTTGGTAGGTTTGGGGCCCATTGTTATTTTCTTTATTTTACAGAGTGACCTTAGCTCCCTCATCTTAAGATGGAGGTAAGGTGTGGTGTCGAGTTCCACCACAGTCACATCTGTGCTAGACATTTTGCTTCTAAAAGTTGGAATACTTTTTAAGAATCTACAACTGGTTCTAGAATCTAATTCAAACTTTTTCAAACTTTTAAACTCTAAAAGAAATGCTAAACAGGATCTAACACAAGGCCCTAGCAGGTCTTTTAAGAATTTAGAAAACTTTTCAAATTGCAAAAATCAATTTCTAATGACAATTTTGGAATTTGTCGTGTGATCAGGTATTGGCTGAGTAGTCCAGCAAATGCAAAGTCTTGTACCCCACCGCTGATCCACCAATGTAGGAAGTTGGCTCTGTATGTGCTATTTCAAAGTAAGGAATAGCATGCACAGAGTCCAAGGGTTCCCCTTAGAGGTAAAATAGTGGTAAAAATAGATAATACTAATGCTCTATTTTGTGGTAGTGTGGTCGAGCAGTAGGCTTATCCAAGGAGTAGTGTTAAGCATTTGTTGTACATACACATAGACAATAAATGAGGTACACACACTCAGAGACAAATCCAGCCAATAGGTTTTTATATAGAAAAATATCTTTTCTTAGTTTATTTTAAGAACCACAGGTTCAAATTCTACATGTAATATCTCATTCGAAAGGTATTGCAGGTAAGTACTTTAGGAACTTCAAATCATAAAAATTGCATGTATACTTTACAAGTTATTGACAAATAGCTGTTTTAAAAGTGGACACTTAGTGCAATTTTCACAGTTCCTGGGGGAGGTAAGTTTTTGTTAGTTTTACCAGGTAAGTAGGACACTTACAGGGTTCAGTTCTTGGTCCAAGGTAGCCCACCGTTGGGGGTTCAGAGCAACCCCAAAGTCACCACACCAGCAGCTCGGGGCCGGTCAGGTGCAGAGTTCAAAGTGGTGCCCAAAACACATAGGCTAGGATGGAGAGAAGGGGGTGCCCCGGTTCCGGTCTGCTTGCAGGTAAGTACCCGCGTCTTCGGAGGGCAGACCAGGGGGGTTTTGTAGGGCACCGGGGGGGACACAAGCCCACACAGAAATCTCACCCTCAGCAGCACGGGGGCGGCCGGGTGCAGTGTAGAAACAAGCGTCGGGTTCGCAATGTTTGTCTATGAGAGATCTCGGGATCTCTTCAGCGCTGCAGGCAGGCAAGGGGGGGATTCCTCGGGGAAACCTCCACTTGGGCAAGGGAGAGGGACTCCTGGGGGTCACTTCTCCAGTGAAAGTCCGGTCCTTCAGGTCCTGGGGGCTGCGGGTGCAGGGTCTCTCCCAGGCGTCGGGACTTTAGGTTCAAAGAGTCGCGGTCAGGGGAAGCCTCGGGATTCCCTCTGCAGGCGGCGCTGTGGGGGCTCAGGGGGGACAGGTTTTGGTACTCACAGTATCAGAGTAGTCCTGGGGTCCCTCCTGAGGTGTTGGATCGCCACCAGCCGAGTCGGGGTCGCCGGGTGCAGTGTTGCAAGTCTCACGCTTCTTGCGGGGAGCTTGCAGGGTTCTTTAAAGCTGCTGGAAACGAAGTTGCAGCTTTTCTTGGAGCAGGTCCGCTGTCCTCGGGAGTTTCTTGTCTTTTCGAAGCAGGGGCAGTCCTCAGAGGATGTCGAGGTCGCTGGTCCCTTTGGAAGGCGTCGCTGGAGCAGGATCTTTGGAAGGCAGGAGACAGGCCGGTGAGTTTCTGGAGCCAAGGCAGTCGTCGTCTTCTGGTCTTCCGCTGCAGGGGTTTTCAGCTAGGCAGTCCTTCTTCTTGTAGTTGCAGGAATCTAATTTTCTAGGGTTCAGGGTAGCCCTTAAATACTAAATTTAAGGGCGTGTTTAGGTCTGGGGGGTTAGTAGCCAATGGCTACTAGCCCTGAGGGTGGGTACACCCTCTTTGTGCCTCCTCCCAAGGGGAGGGGGTCACAATCCTAACCCTATTGGGGGAATCCTCCATCTGCAAGATGGAGGATTTCTAAAAGTTAGAGTCACTTCAGCTCAGGACACCTTAGGGGCTGTCCTGACTGGCCAGTGACTCCTCCTTGTTGCTTTCTTTGTTCCCTCCAGCCTTGCCGCCAAAAGTGGGGGCCGTGGCCGGAGGGGGCGGGCAACTCCACTAAGCTGGAGTGCCCTGCTGGGCTGTGACAAAGGGGTGAGCCTTTGAGGCTCACCGCCAGGTGTCACAGCTCCTGCCTGGGGGAGGTGTTAGCATCTCCACCCAGTGCAGGCTTTGTTACTGGCCTCAGAGTGACAAAGGCACTCTCCCCATGGGGCCAGCAACATGTCTCTAGTGTGGCAGGCTGCTGGAACCAGTCAGCCTACACAGATAGTTGGTTAAGTTTCAGGGGGCACCTCTAAGGTGCCCTCTGTGGTGTATTTTACAATAAAATGTACACTGGCATCAGTGTGCATTTATTGTGCTGAGAAGTTTGATACCAAACTTCCCAGTTTTCAGTGTAGCCATTATGGTGCTGTGGAGTTCGTGTAAAACAGACTCCCAGACCATATACTCTTATGGCTACCCTGCACTTACAATGTCTAAGGTTTTGTTTAGACACTGTAGGGGCACAGTGCTCATGCACTGGTACCCTCACCTATGGTATAGTGCACCCTGCCTTAGGGCTGTAAGGCCTGCTAGAGGGGTGTCTTACCTATACTGCATAGGCAGTGAGAGGCTGGCATGGCACCCTGAGGGGAGTGCCATGTCGACTTACTCATTTTGTTCTCACTAGCACACACAGGCTTGTAAGCAGTGTGTCTGTGCTGAGTGAGGGGTCTCTAGGGTGGCATAAGACATGCTGCAGCCCTTAGAGACCTTTCTTGGCATCAGGGCCCTTGGTACTAGAAGTACCAGTTACAAGGGACTTATCTGAATGCCAGGGTGTGCCAATTGTGGATACAATGGTACATTTTAGGTGAAGGAACACTGGTGCTGGGGCCTGGTTAGCAGGGTCCCAGCACACTTCTCAGTCAAGTCAGCATCAGTATCAGGCAAAAAGTGGGGGGTAACTGCAACAGGGAGCCATTTCTTTACACCTTTCTTTTGTTGGAGGCAACAAATGTGTGATAGAGTTTTTGAGTGTCTTTTTTAATCTTGATTTTGGGTAGTAAGGGAGAAAACGAATGCAGGAAAATAGTGGTGGTTTGGGTGTGTTTCAAACCTTGTTGCCAAATGTGCTGACACTATTATTTCTAAAAAGATGTTGCTACAAGAGGATGTGGTCATATGTTTTCCAACTGAATTACAGCCCAATTGCTGTTATATATAACTGTAACAGAAATAAGGTTCCTGCGCCGCTCGTGCAAAGAGACAAATATTTCATCTTTTTAGATTTGCGATAGTCCTAAGAAGTTAACACACAAATTTAACACAAATTGCTTTATCTCTGAATGTGGTCAAGCTTACAAATTGAATTTAAGTTGAAGTATTTTTTCTCTTTAGAATTACACTATGTTATTTAGACTTCTTTTCATTGTCTCAACCAAGCAGATTAAAAAAAAGTAGAGGATAAAAAATGTATTTTTGTTTCTTACACAGCTTATGAGATTTTGTCTGATCCAGTGAAACGCAGAGCATTTAACAGCATAGATCCTACTTTTGATAACTCTGTACCATCGAAAAGCGAAGCAAAGGAAAATTTCTTTGAAGTGTTTTCTCCTGTATTTGAAAGAAATGCCAGGTAAGATAACTGTAGATTTCATATATTTAGCTATAGCAAGGAACAGTCTGTATTTTAGGAATACAGGAGTTACGGCTAGCATATTGCCATTCAGAGTTTTAGGTGGCCAGCTGGTCTTTTGCATCGGTTCTTATCTTTCTACATACATCAAGCAACATATGCCATTCTTTTTCCCATTTAATGGGCTATTTTTTATTCACTAATTCTTGTAAATCACAGATGAACCAATATATAGCAGCAGTGGAGTGACCACAAACACACATTTGTCAAATCATAGACACTGTTTAAAGCTGATTTGGCAGCAAATATTCAAGGGGAAAAATACCCATCATTTGAACAACTTTAACATTTTATGAACTTTGCACTTTGATTAAAATAGTCTGGGGAATTAGGCTGAGTTGTTTGAGAGAGGATAAACCCTTATCCTGACCAAGGATGGTTTAGTTTATTCATTATTTCTGAGAGAAGTTGCTCACCAGTTTATTTTTAAATGGAGAACCTAGCATGTGGCTTTGATAAATAATAATATACTAGACCAATATTCAAGAAAATGATGATGATGGCATCAGTTCGGGCATTCAAATTTATGTTGTGGGTTGGCAAGTTAGAGGAAAGTTGCATGGTGGTTTAATTGACAAAGACATTGCAGAATAGAAATGGAGCTTAACACTTAATGAAAAAATGTTGAAGTCATTAGGTAGCAATTCATGAGATCTTACTAATGTTTGTGATAGAAAATGTTCAAATGTGAAGTAAAATTGTATGTTATGTTTTTATTGAAAATGTGCATTAGAGATGTGAAAATCAAATACGTTTTGACAGAATTCAGTTATTTGCAAAATACATTATGTAGTATTATTGCAATACACAGTTTTGAGTAATAGGAGCATTTGAAATTAGACAAGAATGACAATTGGGAGACCAGGCACCTGTCTTGGGAGTTACATACGTATAAGTTCCAGGTTTGCTATTTGTTAACTTTTGTAGGGTTGAAAGTCTCTTGCGCAATGGGCACATACCTTCCTGCTTTTTATTATACCATTCTGACCGACCTGGTTTGTTTTCCAATCAGGAGCCCTGTGCCTTGATTTACCTGACATGCTCTACATGTTTTAATTGTTGTTCACCAGCAGACTGCTAGACTTTGTGTCATAAGGGTGCTTTCACAGTAATACTCGTTTTTATCATGGGCTACCACTCTCCCTATGAGCAAGCCAGTTCCAGGAGGTTTGCATGTGGCCTCAGAAGTGAAACAACTAAATAAGCTGTGGCCAGGAGTAGGCCAGCAATGTACACTTACTATAAACAATTTGATGCCTGCCCAACCCAGTACCGTTTGTCATATTTTGCCCATGGTGACAAGGCCATGAAGCAACTTTTGAATGGCCACAGTTGATATGGTTCCAATTTACAAAACCAGAGTGACAGTTCACTTTGATAGCTGGTTTCCACTGAGCTGAAGAGAATGCACTTTTGAATAGTTGGATTATTCCTGAAGTGTTGATGTGTGTGGTCTTTTGGCAGCCGACCTGCCAGTGTTTCTGGATATAAGTTGAGCACTGGAGTTATTCAGCCCTATACTTCCTATTTGGAAAACTCTCTATACCTGTGAAGAGAACGGTTGAGACTAAAAGAAAAAATTACTTGCCTCTGTTAATGCTCTTTCTGGTAGACACTATCTAGCTGCAGATTCCTTACCTTTTGAATACTCTCCCAGGCATCAGACTGGATCTAGAACATTTTCAGCAGTACCCTTGCATGCCGGCAGGTGGCACCAGCTTGATAATGTACCGTGCCAAAAATCGTGTGTGCAGGCATGCAATGATACCGCCCGTGTGCGCTTACAACAGTTGCTTTCTTGGTACTTCCACAGACTCTGGGCCAATCAAATCAGTTGTGACCAGTGTGCAGATTTCTAAATTGATGTCTTTTTGATGCAAAGAGACCAGTTCAAGGAACGCAGAAGTTGGAGGGGTGGTGAGAAATCTGCAGTTAGATAGTCTCTACCAGAAAGAGCGTTACCAAATATAAGTAACTTTTTCTCCTGATAGAGACTTCTAACCACAGATTCCTCATATTTTGAATATATACGCAAGCAGTACCTTCTAGTTGTTCGGTCCATGACTCTGCAGGACCGAGAGGACAAAGTGCCCTTGCTCGTGAACCTGATTTTCCAGGCAGTATTACCTCTTGAAATTATGTAGGGGCACCCATGTAGAAGCATGAAAAATGTTGAGAAACCGCGCTATGCATGCCATTGCAGTGTTGGCAGCCCTGGCTCTGGTAGAATGAGCTTGCAAGCCCTCAGGGGTCTGTTTTTATGCAGTGATAGACCTTAATGCAGAGTACGATCCAGCACACTTATTTGTTTCTGCACTGCCTTGCCTTCCTTGGCTCCAGTGAAACCAATATAGAGCTGATCATTCTCCCGTTGTTATTTAGTCATGTAATGTAAGAGTTTACTGATCAGTTCATTAAAACCTTTACAGTTAAAAGGCATTCATAGCCAGCAGCTAAAAAATACAAATCAGCACATCAGTTCATAAAGTACTGTAATGCAATACATCAGATATAATTATATATAACAGCAAAACTAGTTTTTATCACTGGACAACAGGTAAATCAGTCTGTACTTAGCAACTATAAAAAGTGCGCCATGAGCCATAATTGTTTTCAAAAGTTAAAAAGTCACTCAGTTTTAGAAAGTACTAGATGGAGAAAAAAAAATTAAAAGAAAAAATAATAAAATTTTTACTAGAAGCCAAATAATATCGCATTTTTAAAGCAATATTAAATAGAGCGAAATACTGTCTCTCAAGTGTTAGGGCTAATCCAGAACCAGTGAAATACCAGATTCTGCCTTGTTCTCTATTTGATTCAACCTGATAAATTGTATTAAAAACATTAAGTGCCTTGAATAAACTGCCTCTTCATGCCCAACTACTGTCCCTTGCTCCGTTCCTTATGACAGGCTTTGGAGGTTTGCCTGGATATCATGGTGGCAATACTGTAGTTGTATAGCATGGAATTTCCTAAGTCCCAGAAGTACTTAGGATCATTCAATCTACTTTCACTTGATACTTTACAAGACTGCAGCTAAGTTACATGTCAGTCTTGTTAAAGCAGTCTAAAATTGAAGGCTTGCGACTACGTAGGCATTTCTGATTCCTGATGAGTCAGAGGATAGACTTCCGATCTTCCATATTGACTTTACAAATGCATATCTGATGAATTGGTGTCTCAGTGGCTTGGCCACAAGTCGGCATAAACTGGTCATATTTGTACGGTTCCATAGATTAAGATGTGGGTTTGACGACGACACATCCCATTTGGAATTTCATAAAAGCAGCCTTGAGTTGTGACTGGATAGCTATGCCCAGGTATAGTTGAGGAACTAGTTCTGTGTAAGATGAAAGAGTAAGCCAGGCATGCTATCCCTTTGCAGATAGCTCCTTATCTGCTAATAGTGAGCGGATATTAGCATTATTAATAACTGTTTCATTAGTTTAATGATAAGAACTGGAAAAAAAATCCCATTGGTCCAAAATATCTGGAGGTACCAGGCACCAATTTATTTCTATCCAAAGTGGGGAGCCTAATGTAGCTGCACATAATTTAATAAACGCACCCTCCCTATTGATTGCCTAAACAAACCAAATTCACGGCGGACCTACCCTGGTGACATATTAGCTGATAGAGCCAACAACTATTTAAATAACCTGGTGACAACTTTCTCATAGTGGGGCCCATCACAACCTCTCAAGGTTTCACTGCTATAAGTGATGGTGGAAATTAACTTTGCCTGGATTGTTTTCAGCAAGGGTAAATAGGTCGACAAACGTGGTTTCTTTAATACGCTTAAATGCAGCTGCAAGGGAAAGAGATTTTTGCCATAACTGCTCCTGATGTGGTTTGTAAGTACCCTTACTATCTAGAAAGACCCCTAGGTACATGTATTCCAGCCCATCATCAATTTTTTTCTTTCCAAAGACCAAGCATGATTATAGATTCAGCTTTCTAAAGGACCTAGTTTATGATTGTTTCAAATTGATGGCCAATGCTTTGGCAACGGGGTATTCAGCTGTGATGTTCAAAAGCCTTTGAAGACCAACTTTTGTTTGGCTAAGGAGGATCAGGTGATCTGCATGCATCCGACATGGCAATGGGGTGTTTCCTAGTGTTAGTGCGTGAGAGTTGACTTGTGCTAAGGTGGTCTGTAAATCAGCCAGAAAGGGATTGAAAAGTGTCTGGTCTAACACACACACCTGTAGAAACCTTGAAAAGCTGGAATGTCTCTCGAGAGGCAAGAACCATCCCCCATGTTCCAGTATGAAGAAGAATTATTGCACTCAAAAGATGGCTGGAAATGCCTCCGCTAGCTAATTTGGACCACAGTTTCTCTATCTGCTCGGTCAAATGCATCCTTATAGTTGAAGAATAACAAATAGAGATGTTGCTTCATAATCCTACTGCAATCAAACCTAGGGATATCGCCAATAAATTGGCAGATGTACTAACACCGTTATAAAACCCAGTTTGATTAAACATAATTAAGTTGTTGGTTGATATCCAAGCTGCCTGTTCCTACGGGAGGGAACCTGCAAAAAATGTTAACTCGACATCCAAAAGGGCTATTAGCCGATAGTTGGCTGGATCATTCACTGCACCCCTTTAAATATTGGATAGATTATTGAGTCTTTCCAAGAGTAAGGGATGGGGTTAAATATTACGTTTTCGTAGACTGTTTCCAAACAGGTGGACCCGAGCGCTGTATCCTTCTTTAATAAGGCCTAATGAAATATTGTTGGGTCCCGGGTCTTTATCGCTCCTGCATTTAGTTATGCGCTGTGCAATTTCCTCTGCTCGAATGGGTGACATGCGTTAAGCTATTTTCACAATTTGAATTCCCCTAGCCTTCTGACAAATAAAATCTGTATTTTGAGTTGGTGAGGGCTTGGGCACTTAAATTGCTGAGTTAAGAACTGAAGCCAGGACTCTTCAGAGATGTTTACGTAATCCCTGATTGCTATAGATTATTTAAGCTATTCACTTGCTTCCAAAACCTTGCATATCTGATTCCCTTGAGGTCACTAAGGAGCTTGATCAATAAATTAGCTGCAGCTTCTCTTTTCAAATCCCATAGATGTTTTTTGAACCCTGCCCTTGCCTTGATTAGGTGCTTCCTAAGTGTGACATCAGTAGGATTTCATTGAGATTGTCATAGGGCATAGTTAAAGCCCCGCTTAAGTGACTTGGTGTTCCAGCTTTTGGTGACCCAAGAGGGTCATTATCGTGCCAAAGTTCAACAACCTAACTGGGTGACTTTTTACAAGCTCTTTCACAAATAACTCCCAGGCTGCATGTGCAGAGCTAGCTCTGCTCGGCTACCCACATACATTTTGCCTTCTCGGCTAGGCCAGCTATTGTACCTGTTGACCATTTAAGTTTTTTTTTTTTTCCCATTTATTGTACGAGTTGCACTTTGTAGAGCATCATTTGACTCGTGGCGATTCATGGCCAGGAAAAGGCATAATTCATGCAGTAAGTGGTCACTTTCCCTTTGAACAGTGATTTGAAAACTGGAGATTAGACGTAGTGCCCGCGACAGGAATCACAACACGGACACATCACATTTTTACTTTGAAATCCGACGTGTTTTTTGGGTGGACAAGAGGACCGTGAAGTCAATTAGTGTGTCCGTCTTCTGATTATAAAAGGAACAGGATGGTGGATGATCTGTGGGAAAACAGCCTTTGACAGCTCACAGATTCTTGTGTTCCAGTTAGCCAGTTAGGGATCTACCAAGTTTGTCAGCTCTGTAAGCTTGACTTTTAGCTTGCCAAAAGGCATTCTGAGCCGCCAGGGCTTCTTCATCAAGTTATGTTCACAGCAGGTTCATATTGAGGTTCCCAGCCAGAATTACTTCAAAGGGGGAAGAGCCATCCTGTAACTTGTCAACCTCCTTAGTCAGATGTTCAATAGCCGCCAATCTGAACTCCTCCTTCGGTGGAATGTATATGTTGACAAAAGCTAGATTGAGTCTTCTGGAGCCCCAAATCTTTGAGAGTACCACTGTTTGTAAGTTATTCCAAGTAGTTAGACGCATAGAGTAGGACCCCTGATTAGCACCATAAATATGGGTCACAAGGCACCCGCTTGGGCGGTCGTAATTGCCTCTTTTTAAAGCAGGGCAGAATAGCTGATGTACCCTAGGATCATCGGGCTGTTTCAGCCCATGCTTCCTGCAGCATCCTTATTCAAGAGGAAAGTAGCTAATTTAGTGTATCCTGGGTAGCCAAATTATCAAACAAGCCACTGATATTCCAAGAACAAATGTGGGGCATCTTAAGAGGTCTGGAAGGGACATTTGAAGAATTGGTTATTCATGCTTGCGTTAATGGCTGGTTCAGGATGCTTGCATGCCAACTCCAGTCGTCCGAGTTCAGGAGGCCCCCAACTCCTTGTACTAGTTGGGGGGCACCTTGCAGAAGCAAAGGCTCTGGTGACTTGCTATGTGTGCCTCTTAAGAATGAAATTGGATCATTTTTCGGAGAGATGAGCACCAAGTTAGCTGTTTGCATTACTAGAATGAGGATAGGCCTGCTCAATGATAGAGGTAACCTGGATACCCCAATTTTTTAATACTCCAGCTGCTCCCATATTTTGGGAGTCCAGGTTACCTTAAAGATCTTGTTTTCTTGAGGTTGGCAGGGTGGAAGAAACACAGCCGAAGCTATGTCAACTGTAGACAAGTTTGCAGTCTCCGGTATTTGGTTCAATAGACAAAGGATGTTGCTACGGTTGAGTACATCATGCGGGCCTCTTGACTTGTATTAGAGATGCATTAACCCCATAGATGCTGGGCCTCAAACAGCCCCCCCCCCTCCTCTTCCACCCCAACCCCTATTGCTGAGCCCTTTTTTGGCTATTTGGTGTAGTTCACGCATAGACCGTCATACATTTTTGTACATAACTATCAACGCCAGATTTGCATCCTTTTTGTCCATCATCCTCGGGATTCTAAAGGTACCCAGAGTTTGTGGGTTTCCCTGTAGGTGAGCAAAAATTTGCCAAAATACAGCTAAAATTTCGGTGTGTTTGTTTTCAGAAAAAAATGGAAAAAAGGGCTGCAAAAGAAAGCATGTGTTTTTCCCCCTGAAAATGGCATCAACAAAGGGTTTGCGGTTCTAAAATCACCATCTTCCCAGCTTTCAGAAACAGGCAGACTTGAATCAGAAAACCACATTTTTCAACACAATTTTGGTATTTTACTGGGACATAACCCATTTTTACTATTTTTCTGTGCTTTAAGCCTCCTTCCAGTTAGTGACAGCAATGGGTGTGAAACCATTCCTGGATCCGGATGGCTAAACTTTTCCGAAAATGAGACAAAATTCTGAATTCAGCAAGGGCTCGTTTGTGTGCATCCTTCAAGGGTTTCCGAAAGAAATTAACAGCTGAAATAAAAACGATATTGAAATTGAGGTGAGAATAGCCATTTCTGTCCATGTTTTCTTTAACTTTTTCCGGCTATGGCAGATTATTTAAAGCAATATACCGTTATGTCTGCTATATAGGAATTGTAGGTTCATCAAGAACCCTAGGTACCCAGAGCCAATAAATGAGCTGCGTTTTGCAGTGGCTTTTCATTGTCTACCGGGTATACAGCAATTTATTTGGTGAAATATAAAAAGAGTGAAAAATAGGTATCAAGGAAACCTTTGTATTTCCAAAATGGGCACAAGATAGGGTGTTAGAAACAGTGGTTATTTGCACTTCTCTGAATTCTGGGGCCACCAGACTAGCATTTGAAGTACAGGGTATTTCTCAAATAGACTTCTTTTATACACACTGTCTTACATTTGGAAGGAAAAAATTTAGAGAAAGACAAGGGGCAATAACACTTGTTCTCCTATTCTGTGTTTCCCCCAAGTCTCCCGATAAAAATGGTACCTCACTTGTGTGGGTAGGCCTAGAGCCTGCGACAGGAAACGCAACATGGACACATCATATTTTTACATTGAAATCTAACATGTTTTTTGAAAAGTGCCTAGCTGTGGATTTTGTCTTCTAGCTCAGCTGGCACCTAGGGAAACCTACCAGACGTGCATTTTTTAAAACTAGACACCTATGGGAATCCAGGATGGGGTGACTTGTGGGGCTCACACCAGGTTATGTTACCCGGAATCCTTTGCAAACCTCAATATTTGGCAAAAAACACTTTTTCCTCACATTTTGGTGATAGAAAGTTCTGGAATCTGAGAGGAGCCACACATTTCCTTCCACCCAGCATTCCCCCAAGTCTCCCGATAAGTGGTACCTCACTTTTGTGGGTAGGCCTAGTGCCCCCGACATGAAATGCCCTAAAACACTACATGGACATGTAACATTTTTCCAAAGAAAACTGACCTGTTTTCACTAAATGCCTATCTGTGGGTTTTGGTCTCTAGCTCAGCCAGCACTTCGGGAAACCTAGCAAACCTATACATTTTTCAAAACTAGACACCTGGGGGAATTCAGAATGGGGTGCCTTGTGGGGCTCTCACCAAGTTCTGTTACCTAGAATTCTTTAGAAACCTCAAAATGTGACAAAAAAACACTTTTTCCTCACATTTTGGTGATGGGAAAGTTATGGAATCTGAGAGGAGCCACAAATTTCCTTCCACCCAGAATTTCCCCAAGTCTCCCGATAGAACTTGTACCTCAATTTTGTTGGTAGGCCTAGTGCCCGCAACACAAAATGACCCAAAGCGCAAAATGAGCACATCAAATGTTTACATTGAAAACTAACGTGTGTTTTGGAAAGTGCCTAGCTGTGGATTTTGGTCTCTAGCTCAGCCGGAACCTAGAAAAACCTGCCAAACCTGTGCATTTTCTAAAACTGGATGTAAGGAAATGCCTCCTTGGCATGGTTACCCCCTGACTTTTTGCCTTTGCTGATGCTAAGTTTTGATTTGAAAGTGTGCTGAGGCCTGCTAACCAGGCCCCAGCACAAGTGTTCTTTCCCTAACCTGTACTTTTGTTTCCACAATTGGCACACCCTGGCATCCAGGTAAGTCCCTTGTAACTGGTACCTCTGGTACCAAGGGCCCTGATGCCAAGGAAGGTCTCGTAAGGGCTGCAGCATGTCTTATGCCACCCTGGGGACCCCTCAGCACAGACACACTGCTTGCCAGCTTGTGTGTGCTAGTGAGGACAAAACGAGCAAGTCGACATGGCACTCCCCTCAGGGTGCCATGCCAACCTCACACTGCCTATGCAGTATAGATAAGTCACCCCTCTAGCAGGCCTTACAGCCCTAAGGCAGGGTGCACTCTACCATAGGTGAGGGCACAAGTGCATGAGCACTGTGCCCCTACAGTGTCTAAGCCAAACCTTAGACATTGTAAGTGCAGGGTAGCCATAAGAGTATATGGTCTGGGAGTCTGTCATGCACGAACTCCACAGCACCATAATGGCTACACTGAAAACTGTGAAGTTTGGTATCAAACTTCTCAGCACAATAAATGCACACTAATGCCAGTGTACATTTTATTGTAACATACACCCCAGAGGGCACCTTAGAGGTGCCCCCTGAAACCTTAACCGACTATCCGTGTAGGCTGACTAGTTCTAGCAGCCTGCCACACTAGAGACATGTTGCTGGCCACATGGGGAGAGTGCCTTTGTCACTCTGTGGCTAGTAACAAAGCCTGTACTGGGTGGAGGTGCTTCACACCTCCCCCTGCAGGAACTGTAACACCTGGCAGCGAGCCTCAAAGGCTAACCCCCTTTGTTACAGCACCACAGGGCACTCCAGCTAGTGGAGTTGCCCGCCCCCTCCGGCCACGGCCCCACTTTTGGCGGCAAGGCCGGGGGAGATAATGAGAAAAACAAAGAGGAGTCACTGGCCAGTCAGGACAGCCCCTAAGGTGTCCTGAGCTGAGGTGACTCTGACTTTTAGAAATCCTCCATCTTGCAGATGGATGATTCCCCCAATAGGGATAGGAATGTGACCCCCTCCCCTTGGGAGGAGGCACAAAGAGGGTGTACCCACCCTCCGGGCTAGTAGCCATTGGCTACTAACCCCCCAGACCTAAACACGCCCTTAAATTTAGTATTTTGAGGGCTCCCCAGAACCTAGGAACTCCGATTCCTGCAACCTAAGAAGAAGAGGACTGCTAAGCTGAAAAACCCTGCAGAGAAGACGGAGACACCAACTGCCTTGGCCCCAGCTCTACCGGCCTGTCTCCCCACTTCTAAAGACACTGCTCCAGCGACGCTTTCCCCAGGGACCAGCGACCTCTGAATCCTCAGAGGACTGCCCTGCTCTAGAAGGACCAAGAACTCCCGAGGACAGCGGCTCTGTTCACCCAAGACTGCAATTTTGTAACAAAGGAGCAACTTTAAAACAACCTGCGTTTCCCGCCGTAAGCGTGAGACTTGCTACTCTGCACCCGACGCCCCCGGCTTGACTTGTGGAGAACAAACACTTCCCGGCGACTGCAAGACCGCGAGTAGCCAGAGTTGACCCCCCCTGAGCGAGGCTCCCCCTGACCGCGACTGCCTGCTCTCAGATCCCGACGCTTGGTAAAGACTCTGCACCCGCAGCCCCCAGGACCTGAAGGACCCGAACTCCAGTGCAGGAGTGACCCACAGGAGGCCCTCTCCCTTGCCCAGGTGGTGGCTACCCCGAGAAGCCCCCCCCCCCCCCTTGCCTGCCTGCATCACTGTCTCCCATTAATTTCAATTACAAACCCGACGCTTGTTTGCACACTGCACCCGGCCGCCCCCATGCTGCTGAGGGTGTACTTTCTGTGTGGACTTGTGTTCCCCCCGGTGCCCTACAAAACCCCCCTGGTCTGCCATCCGAAGATGCGGGTACTTACCTGCTGGCAGACTGGAACCGGGGCACCCCCTTCTCCATTGAAGCCTATGCGTTTTGGGCACCACTTTGACCTCTGCATCTGACCGGCCCTGAGCTGCTGGTGTGGTAACTTTGGGGTTGCTCTGAACCCCCAACGGTGGGCTACCTGGACACAAACTTGAACCCCATAGGTGGTTTACTTACCTGCAAAAACTAACAAACTCTTACTGCAATTTTCAACAGTTCCTGGGGGGAGTAAGTGTCTAGTTTTAAAATAGCTATATGTGATTTATGTGAAAACTGTATATGCTATTTTGCTAATTCAAAGTTCCTAAAGTACCTACCTGCAATACCTTTCATTTGAAGTATTACATGTAAATCTTGAACCTGTGGTTCTTAAAATAAACTAAGAAAATATATTTTTCTATACAAAAACCTATTGGCCTGGAATTGTCTTTGAGTGTGTGTTCCTCATTTATTGCTTGTGTATGTACAGCAAATGCTTAACACTACTCATTTGATAAGCCTACTGCTCGACCACACTACCACAAAATAGAGCATTAGTATTATCTCTTTTTGCCACTATCTTACCTCTAAGGGGAACCCTTGAACTCTGCATACTATTCCTTACTTTGAAATAATGCATACAGAGCCAACTTCCTACACTGGACACCTAGGGGAACCCCAGGATAGGGTAACTTGTGGCTATCTCACCAGGTTCTGTTATCCAGAATCCTTTGCAAAACTCAAAATTTGGCAAAAAAATAAACTTTTTCCTCACATTTCGGTGTTAGAAAGTTCTGGAATCTGAGAGGAGCCACAAATTTCCTTCCACCCAGCGTTCCCCCAAGTCTCCTGATAAAAATGGTACCTCACTTGTGTGGGTAGGCCTAGTGCCAGTGTCAGGAATGGATCACACAACAGTCAATGTTACTCCTTACATGAGAACAACTGTTGACCCTGGGGTGATCCATTCCTGACTCTGGCAGTAGGTACAGGCCCTCAAGTGGGGTAGCGTTTTTATCAGGACTGGTGGGAGGAATGTTATGGATCCCAGCATATTCCTGTAGTTTGTGTGACAGAAATGCAAGAAAAAATAGTTTTTTTTATTCAACATTTCACTTTTGCAGGGTATCATGGGTAAGAAAACTTTGGGGAATCTACACAAGCCACACCTCCGTGAACTCTGCCGGGTGTCTAGTTTCCAGAAATGTCTGGGTTTGGTAGGTTTCCCTATGTGCCACGGAGCCAATCCAGGTTGTTTTGTGATAGTTAATTTTAATGTCTCCGCAATACGATTTGGGAGGTGGAATTTGGGGCTGAACTAAATTAGGGCTGATAGCAGCCCCCAGGAAAACAACACACGCATTGACAAAAGTGATATATATATATATATATATATATATATATTTGTGGCCCCCAGGGAAACCATGCAGCTAGTTACAAAAAAAAAAAAAATGCCCTCACAGGAGGTCAGCCCTGCTCACTGGCGACCCCGTCAGTTACATTTTTAAATTGTTCTTTAAAAAAATAATTTTTTTATTCATTTTTAACCCCTCAGGGGTTAAAGCCGGTTGTGGCCCATTTTCATAGAGTACTTCTTGAATAGAGACTCCTATTTCTCGGGGAATATTTTTTTAGAATGTCCAATAGATCTTACAGGGTCTGTGGAAACCTGTTAGGTTGTCATGGTCACTTGGTTTTGAGGTTCTGTTACTGCCACCTCCTGGGGCTGCATTGAGCTGTTAATTGTAAGATTCTTAATACAGGTCTAAGAGTTGTTTTCAGTACAGTCCTTCACTAGCGACTTTTTATTGGCTCGTGTAAGGAAATGCCTCCTTGGCATGGTTGCCCCCTGACTTTTTGCCTTTGCTGATGCTATGTTTACAATTGAAAGTGTGCTGAGGCCTGCTAACCAGGCCCCAGCACCAGTGTTCTTTCCCTAACCTGTACTTTTGTATCCACAATTGGCAGACCCTGGCATCCAGATAAGTCCCTTGTAACTGGTACTTCTAGTACCAAGGGCCCTGATGCCAAGGAAGGTCTCTAAGGGCTGCAGCATGTCTTATGCCACCCTGGAGACCTCTCACTCAGCACAGACACACTGCTTGCCAGCTTGTGTGTGCTAGTGAGGACAAAACGAGTAAGTCGACATGGCACTCCCCTCAGGGTGCCATGCCAGCCTCTCACTGCCTATGCAGTATAGGTAAGCCACCCCTCTAGCAGGCCTTACAGCCCTAAGGCAGGGTGCACTATACCATAGGTGAGGGTACCAGTGCATGAGCATGGTACCCCTACAGTGTCTAAACAAAACCTTAGACATTGTAAGTGCAGGGTAGCCATAAGAGTATATGGTCTGGGAGTTTGTCAAACACGAACTCCACAGCACCATAATGGCTACACTGAAAACTGGGAAGTTTGGTATCAAACTTCTCAGCACAATAAATGCACACTGATGCCAGTGTACATTTTATTGTAAAATACACCCCAGAGGGCACCTTAGAGGTGCCCCCTGAAACTTAACCGACTATCTGTGTAGGCTGACTAGTTTTAGCAGCCTGCCACAAACCGAGACATGTTGCTGGCCCCATGGGGAGAGTGCCTTTGTCACTCTGAGGCCAGTAACAAAGCCTGCACTGGGTGGAGATGCTAACACCTCCCCCAGGCAGGAGCTGTGACACCTGGCGGTGAGCCTCAAAGGCTCACCTCCTTTGTGCCAACCCAGCAGGACACTCCAGCTAGTGGAGTTGCCCGCCCCCTCCGGCCAGGCCCCACTTTTGGCGGCAAGGCCGGAGAAAATAATGAGAAAAACAAGGAGGAGTCACTGGCCAGTCAGGACAGCCCCTAAGGTGTCCTGAGCTGAGGTGACTCTGACTTTTAGAAATCCTCCATCTTGCAGATGGAGGATTCCCCCAATAGGGTTAGGATTGTGACCCCCTCCCCTTGGGAGGAGGCACAACGAGGGTGTACCCACCCTCAGGGCTAGTAGCCATTGGCTACTAACCCCCCAGACCTAAACACGCCCTTAAATTTAGTATTTAAGGGCTACCCTGAACCCTAGAAAATTAGATTCCTGCAACTACAAGAAGAAGGACTGCCTAGCTGAAAACCCCTGCAGCGGAAGACCAGAAGACGACAACTGCCTTGGCTCCAGAAACTCACCGGCCTGTCTCCTGCCTTCCAAAGATCCTGCTCCAGCGACGCCTTCCAAAGGGACCAGCGACCTCGACATCCTCTGAGGACTGCCCCTGCTTCGAAAAGACAAGAAACTCCCGAGGACAGCGGACCTGCTCCAAGAAAAGCTGCAACTTTGTTTCCAGCAGCTTTAAAGAACCCTGCAAGCTCCCCGCAAGAAGCGTGAGACTTGCAACACTGCACCCGGCGACCCCGACTCGGCTGGTGGAGAACCGACACCTCAGGAGGGACCCCAGGACTACTCTGATACTGTGAGTACCAAAACCTGTCCCCCCTGAGCCCCCACAGCGCCGCCTGCAGAGGGAATCCCGAGGCTTCCCCTGACCGCGACTCTTTGAACCTAAAGTCCCGACGCCTGGGAGAGACCCTGCACCCGCAGCCCCCAGGACCTGAAGGACCGGACTTTCACTGGAGAAGTGACCCCCAGGAGTCCCTCTCCCTTGCCCAAGTGGAGGTTTCCCCGAGGAATCCCCCCCTTGCCTGCCTGCAGCGCTGAAGAGATCCCGAGATCTCTCATAGACTAACATTGCGAACCCGACGCCTGTTCCTACACTGCACCCGGCCGCCCCCGCGCTGCTGAGGGTGAAATTTCTGTGTGGACTTGTGTCCCCCCCGGTGCCCTACAAAACCCCCCTGGTCTGCCCTCCGAAAACGCGGGTACTTACCTGCAAGCAGACCGGAACCGGGGCACCCCCTTCTCTCCATTCTAGCCTATGTGTTTTGGGCACCACTTTGAACTCTGCACCTGACCGGCCCTGAGCTGCTGGTGTGGTGACTTTGGGGTTGCTCTGAACCCCCAACGGTGGGCTACCTTGGACCAAGAACTAAGCCCTGTAAGTGTCTTACTTACCTGGTTAACCTAACAAATACTTACCTCCCCTAGGAACTGTGAAAATTGCACTAAGTGTCCACTTTTAAAACAGCTATTTGCGAATAACTTGAAAAGTATACATGCAATTTTGATGATTTGAAGTTCCTAAAGTACTTACCTGCAATACCTTTCGAATGAGATATTACATGTAGAATTTGAACCTGTGGTTCCTAAAATAAACTAAGAAAAGATATTTTTCTATATAAAAACCTATTGGCTGGATTTGTCTCTGAGTGTGTGTACCTCATTTATTGTCTATGTGTATGTACAACAAATGCTTAACACTACTCCTTGGATAAGCCTACTGCTCGACCACACTACCACAAAATAGAGCATTAGTATTATCTCTTTTTACCACTATTTTACCTCTAAGGGGAACCCTTGGACTCTGTCCATGCTATTCCTTACTTTGAAATAGCACATACAGAGCCAACTTCCTACATTGGTGGATCAGCGGTGGGGTACAAGACTTTGCATTTGCTGGACTACTCAGCCAATACCTGATCACACGACAAATTCCAAAATTGTCATTAGAAATTGATTTTTGCAATTTGAAAAGTTTTCTAAATTCTTAAAAGACCTGCTAGGGCCTTGTGTTAGATCCTGTTTAGCATTTCTTTTAGAGTTTAAAAGTTTGTAAAAGTTTGAATTAGATTCTAGAACCAGTTGTAGATTCTTAAAAAGTATTCCAACTTTTAGAAGCAAAATGTCTAGCACAGATGTGACTGTGGTGGAACTCGACACCACACCTTACCTCCATCTTAAGATGAGGGAGCTAAGGTCACTCTGTAAAATAAAGAAAATAACAATGGGCCCCAAACCTACCAAAATACAGCTCCAGGAGCTTTTGGCAGAGTTTGAAAAGGCCAACCCCTCTGAGGGTGGCAACTCAGAGGAAGAGGATAGTGACTTGGAGGACAATTCCCCCCTACCAGTCCTATCTAGGGAGAACAGGGTCCCTCAAACCCTGACTCCTAAAATAATAGTCAGAGATGCTGGTTCCCTCACAGGAGAGACCAACACCTCTGAAATCACTGAGGATAGCCCCAGTGAAGAGGACATCCAGTTAGCCAGGATGGCCAAAAGATTGGCTTTGGAAAGACAGATCCTAGCCATAGAGAGGGAAAGACAAGAGATGGGCCTAGGACCCATCAATGGTGGCAGCAACATAAATAGGGTCAGAGATTCTCCTGACATGTTGAAAATCCCTAAAGGGATTGTAACTAAATATGAAGATGGTGATGACATCACCAAATGGTTCACAGCTTTTGAGAGGGCTTGTGTAACCAGAAAAGTGAACAGATCTCACTGGGGTGCTCTCCTTTGGGAAATGTTCACAGGAAAGTGTAGGGATAGACTCCTCACACTCTCTGGACAAGATGCAGAATCTTATGACCTCATGAAGGGTACCCTGATTGAGGGCTTTGGATTCTCCACTGAGGAGTATAGGATTAGGTTCAGGGGGGCTCAAAAATCCTCGAGCCAGACCTGGGTTGACTTTGTTGACTACTCAGTGAAAACACTAGATGGTTGGATTCAAGGCAGTGGTGTAAGTAATTATGATGGGCTGTACAATTTATTTGTGAAAGAACACCTGTTAAGTAATTGTTTCAATGATAAACTGCATCAGCATCTGGTAGACCTAGGACCAATTTCTCCCCAAGAATTGGGAAAGAAGGCGGACCATTGGGTCAAGACAAGGGTGTCCAAGACTTCAACAGGGGGTGACCAAAAGAAAGGGGTCACAAAGACTCCCCAGGGGAAGGGTGATGAGACAACCAAAACTAAAAATAGTAAAGAGTCTTCTACAGGCCCCCAAAAACCTGCACAGGAGGGTGGGCCCAGAGCCTCTTCACAAAACAATGGGTACAAGGGTAAAAACTTTGATCCCAAAAAGGCCTGGTGTCATAGCTGTAAACAGCATGGACACCAAACTGGAGACAAGGCCTGTCCCAAGAAAGGTTCCACTCCAAACTCCCATCCAGGTAACACTGGTATGGCTAGTCTCCAAGTGGGATCAACAGTGTGCCCAGAGCAAATCAGGGTCCACACTGAAGCTACTCTAGTTTCTGAGGGTGGGGTGGATTTAGCCACACTAGCTGTCTGGCCGCCTAACATGCAAAAATACAGACAGCAACTCTTAATTAATGGGACTAGAATAGAGGGCCTGAGGGATACAGGTGCCAGTGTCACCATGGTGACAGAGAAACTGGTTTCCCCTGGCCAATACCTGACTGGAAAAACTTACACAGTCACCAACGCTGACAATCAGAGAAAAGTACATCCCATGGCAATGGTTACTTTAGAATGGGGAGGGGTCAATGGCCTGAAACAGGTGGTGGTCTCCTCAAATATCCCAGTGGACTGTCTGCTTGGAAATGACCTGGAGTCCTCAGCATGGGCTGAGGTAGAGCTAAAAACCCATGCAGCAATGCTGGGTATCCCTGAACTGGTGTGTGTGAAAACAAGAGCACAATGCAAGGCACAGGGTGAACAAGTAGAGCTGGAGTCTGGAAGAATGGCCCAGCCTACCAAGAGAACAGGAAAGTCAGTTGGGAAACCAACTGCAACACAGCAAAAGAAAGGGAACCTCTCTTCTCAGGAAGAAGTTCTGCCCTCTGAGGGAACTGAGCCTTTGGAGCTTGAACCTTATCAGGTTGAGCTCTTAGGCCCAGGGGGACCCTCAAGGGAGGAGCTGTGTAAGGGACAAGAAACCTGTCCCTCTCTTGAAGGCCTTAGGCAGCAAGCTGCTGAAGAGTCCAAGGGCAAGAAAAATGGAACACATAGGGTCTATTGGGAAGATGGACTCCTGTACACTGAGGCCAGAGACCCCAAACCTGGTGCCACTAGGAGAGTGGTAGTGCCTCAGCTGTTCAGGAAGTTCATCCTAACATTGGCCCATGACATTCCCCTTGCTGGACATTTGGGACAAACCAAGACGTGGGAGAGGTTAGTCAACCACTTCTACTGGCCCAATATGTCCAACATGGTTAAGGAGTTTTGCCTCTCCTGCCCCACCTGTCAAGCCAGTGGTAAGACAGGTGGGCATCCAAAGGCCCCCCTCATTCCACTTCCAGTGGTGGGGGTTCCCTTTGAAAGAGTGGGTGTGGACATAGTTGGTCCACTAGAACCTCCCACAGCCTCAGGAAATATGTATATCCTGGTAGTAGTGGATCATGCTACCAGGTATCCTGAAGCTATTCCCCTTAGGTCGACTACTGCCCCTGCAGTAGCCAAGGCCCTCATTGGTATCTTTACCAGAGTGGGTTTCCCTAAGGAGGTGGTGTCTGACAGAGGTACCAACTTCATGTCAGCATACCTAAAGCACATGTGGAATGAGTGTGGGGTGACTTATAAATTCACTACACCATACCATCCACAAACTAATGGCTTAGTTGAGAGATTCAACAAGACATTAAAGGGCATGATCATGGGGCTCCCAGAAAAACTCAAAAGGAGATGGGATGTCCTCTTGCCATGCCTGCTTTTCGCTTACAGAGAGGTGCCACAGAAGGGAGTAGGATTCTCACCCTTTGAACTTCTGTTTGGTCATCCTGTAAGGGGACCACTTGCCCTTGTTAAAGAAGGCTGGGAGAGACCTCTCCATGAGCCTAAACAGGACATAGTGGACTATGTACTTGGCCTTCGCTCTAGAATGGCAGAGTACATGGAAAAGGCAACCAAAAACCTTGAGGCCAGCCAACAGCTCCAGAAGTTTTGGTATGACCAAAAGGCTGCACTGGTTGAGTTCCAACCAGGGCAGAAAGTCTGGGTTCTGGAGCCTGTGGCTCCCAGGGCACTCCAGGACAAATGGAGTGGCCCTTACCCAGTACTAGAGAGGAAGAGTCAGGTCACCTACTTGGTGGACCTGGGCACAAGCAGGAGCCCCAAGAGGGTGATCCATGTAAACCGCCTTAAGCTCTTCCACGACAGGGCTGATGTCAATCTGTTGATGGTAACAGATGAGGATCAGGAGGCAGAGAGTGAACCTCTCCCTGATCTTCTGTCATCAGACCCAAAAGATGGTACAGTAGATGGAGTGATCTACTCAGACACCCTCTCTGGCCAACAGCAAGCTGATTGTAGGAGAGTCCTACAACAGTTTCCTGAACTCTTCTCCTTAACCCCTGGTCAGACACACCTGTGTACCCATGATGTGGACACAGGAGACAGCATGCCTGTCAAGAACAAAATCTTTAGACAGTCTGACCATGTTAAGGAAAGCATCAAGGTGGAAGTCCACAAGATGCTGGAATTGGGAGTAATTGAGCGCTCTGACAGCCCCTGGGCTAGCCCAGTGGTCTTAGTCCCCAAACCTCACACCAAAGATGGAAAGAAAGAGATGAGGTTTTGTGTGGACTACAGAGGGCTCAATTCTGTCACCAAGACAGATGCCCATCCAATTCCAAGAGCTGATGAGCTCATTGATAAATTAGGTGCTGCCAAATTTCTAAGTACCTTTGACTTGACAGCAGGGTACTGGCAAATAAAAATGGCACCTGGAGCAAAAGAAAAGACAGCATTCTCCACACCTGATGGGCATTATCAGTTTACTGTTATGCCCTTTGGTTTAAAGAATGCCCCTGCCACCTTCCAAAGGTTGGTGAATCAAGTCCTTGCTGGCTTGGAGTCCTTTAGCACAGCTTATCTTGATGATATTGCTGTCTTTAGCTCCACCTGGCAGGATCACCTGGTCCACCTGAGGAAGGTTTTGAAGGCTCTGCAATCTGCAGGCCTCTCTATCAAGGCATCCAAATGCCAGATAGGGCAGGGAACTGTGGTTTACTTGGGACACCTTGTAGGTGGAGGCCAAGTTCAGCCACTCCAACCCAAGATCCAGACTATTCTGGACTGGGTAGCTCCAAAAACCCAGACTCAAGTCAGGGCATTCCTTGGCTTGACTGGATATTACAGGAGGTTTGTGAAGGGATATGGATCCATTGTGACAGCCCTCACTGAACTCACCTCCAAGAAAATGCCCAAGAAAGTGAACTGGACTGTGGAATGCCAACAGGCCTTTGACACCCTGAAACAAGCAATGTGCTCAGCACCAGTTCTAAAAGCTCCAGATTATTCTAAGCAGTTCATTGTGCAGACTGATGCCTCTGAACATGGGATAGGGGCAGTTTTGTCCCAAACAAATGATGATGGCCTTGACCAGCCTGTTGCTTTCATTAGCAGGAGGTTACTCCCCAGGGAGCAGCGTTGGAGTGCCATTGAGAGGGAGGCCTTTGCTGTGGTTTGGTCCCTGAAGAAGCTGAGACCATACCTCTTTGGGACTCACTTCCTAGTTCAAACTGACCACAGACCTCTCAAATGGCTGATGCAAATGAAAGGTGAAAATCCTAAACTGTTGAGGTGGTCCATCTCCCTACAGGGAATGGACTTTATAGTGGAACACAGACCTGGGACTGCCCATGCCAATGCAGATGGCCTTTCCAGGTTCTTCCACTTAGAAAATGAAGACTCTCTTGGGAAAGGTTAGTCTCATCCTCTTTCGTTTGGGGGGGGGTTGTGTAAAGAAATGGCTCCCTGTTGCAGTTACCCCCCACTTTTTGCCTGATACTGATGCTGACTTGACTGAGAAGTGTGCTGGGACCCTGCTAACCAGGCCCCAGCACCAGTGTTCCTTCACCTAAAATGTACCATTGTATCCACAATTGGCACACCCTGGCATTCAGATAAGTCCCTTGTAACTGGTACTTCTAGTACCAAGGGCCCTGATGCCAAGGAAGGTCTCTAAGGGCTGCAGCATGTCTTATGCCACCCTAGAGACCCCTCACTCAGCACAGACACACTGCTTACAAGCCTGTGTGTGCTAGTGAGAACAAAATGAGTAAGTCGACATGGCACTCCCCTCAGGGTGCCATGCCAGCCTCTCACTGCCTATGCAGTATAGGTAAGACACCCCTCTAGCAGGCCTTACAGCCCTAAGGCAGGGTGCACTATACCATAGGTGAGGGTACCAGTGCATGAGCACTGTGCCCCTACAGTGTCTAAACAAAACCTTAGACATTGTAAGTGCAGGGTAGCCATAAGAGTATATGGTCTGGGAGTTTGTCAAACACGAACTCCACAGCACCATAATGGCTACACTGAAAACTGGGAAGTTTGGTATCAAACTTCTCAGCACAATAAATGCACACTGATGCCAGTGTACATTTTATTGTAAAATACACCACAGAGGGCACCTTAGAGGTGCCCCCTGAAACTTAACCAACTAGCTGTGTAGGCTGACTGGTTCCAGCAGCCTGCCACACTAGAGACATGTTGCTGGCCCCATGGGGAGAGTGCCTTTGTCACTCTGAGGCCAGTAACAAAGCCTGCACTGGGTGGAGATGCTAACACCTCCCCCAGGCAGGAGCTGTGACACCTGGCGGTGAGCCTCAAAGGCTCACCCCTTTGTCACAGCCCAGCAGGGCACTCCAGCTTAGTGGAGTTGCCCGCCCCCTCCGGCCACGGCCCCCACTTTTGGCGGCAAGGCTGGAGGGAACAAAGAAAGCAACAAGGAGGAGTCACTGGCCAGTCAGGACAGCCCCTAAGGTGTCCTGAGCTGAAGTGACTCTAACTTTTAGAAATCCTCCATCTTGCCGATGGAGGATTCCCCCAATAGGGTTAGGATTGTGACCCCCTCCCCTTGGGAGGAGGCACAAAGAGGGTGTACCCACCCTCAGGGCTAGTAGCCATTGGCTACTAACCCCCCAGACCTAAACACGCCCTTAAATTTAGTATTTAAGGGCTACCCTGAACCCTAGAAAATCAGATTCCTGCAACTACAAGAAGAAGGACTGCCTAGCTGAAAAACCCCTGCAGAGGAAGACCAGAAGACGACAACTGCCTTGGCTCCAGAAACTCACCGGCCTGTCTCCTGCCTTCCAAAGATCCTGCTCCAGCGACGCCTTCCTAAGGGACCAGCGACCTCGACATCCTCTGAGGACTGCCCCTGCTTCGAAAAGACAAGAAACTCCCGAGGACAGCGGACCTGCTCCAAAGAAAAGCTGCAACTTTGTTTCCAGCAGCTTTAAAGAACCCTGCAAGCTCCCCGCAAAAGGCGTGAGACTTGCAACACTGCACCCGGCGACCCCGACTCGGTTGGTGGCGATCCAACACCTCAGGAGGGACCCCCGGACTACTCTAAGACTGTGAGTACAAAAACCTGTCCCCCCTGAGTCCCCACAGCGCCGCCTGCAGAGGGAATCCCGAGGCTTCCCCTGACCGCGACTCTTTGAAACCAAAGTCCCGACACCTGGGAGAGACCCTACACCCGCAGCCCCCAGGACCTGAAGGACCGGACTTTCACTGGAGGAGTGACCCCCAGGAGTCCCTCTCCCTTGCCCAAGTGGAGGTTTCCCCGAGGAACCCCCCCCTTGCCTGCCTGCAGCGCTGAAGAGATCCCTAGATCTCCCATTGACTTCCATTACAAACCCGACGCTTGTTTCTACACTGCACCCGGCCGCCCCCGCGCTGCTGAGGGTGAAATTTCTGTGTGGGCTTGTGTCCCCCCCGGTGCCCTACAAAACCCCCCTGGTCTGCCCTCCGAAGACGCGGGTACTTACCTGCAAGCAGACCGGAACCGGGGCACCCCCTTCTCTCCATTCTAGCCTATGTGTTTTGGGCACCACTTTGAACTCTGCACCTGACCGGCCCTGAGCTGCTGGTGTGGTGACTTTGGGGTTGCTCTGAACCCCCAACGGTGGGCTACCTTGGACCAAGAACTGAACCCTGTAAGTGTCTTACTTACCTGGTAAAACTAACAAATACTTACCTCCCCTAGGAACTGTGAAAATTGCACTAAGTGTCCACTTTTAAAACAGCTATTTGTGAATAACTTGAAAAGTATACATGCAATTTTGATGATTTGAAGTTCCTAAAGTACTTACCTGCAATACCTTTCGAATGAGATATTACATGTAGAATTTGAACCTGTGGTTCTTAAAATAAACTAAGAAAAGATATTTTTCTATATAAAAACCTATTGGCTGGATTTGTCTCTGAGTGTGTGTACCTCATTTATTGTCTATGTGTATGTACAACAAATGCTTAACACTACTCCTTGGATAAGCCTACTGCTCGACCACACTACCACAAAATAGAGCATTAGTATTATCTATTTTTACCACTATTTTACCTCTAAGGGGAACCCTTGGACTCTGTGCATGCTATTCCTTACTTTGAAATAGCACATACAGAGCCAACTTCCTACATTGGTGGATCAGCGGTGGGGTACAAGACTTTGCATTTGCTGGACTACTCAGCCAATACCTGATCACACGACAAATTCCAAAATTGTCATTAGAAATTGATTTTTGCAATTTGAAAAGTTTTCTAAATTCTTAAAAGACCTGCTAGGGCCTTGTGTTAGATCCTGTTTAGCATTTCTTTTTAGAGTTTAAAAGTTTGTAAAAGTTTGAATTAGATTCTAGAACCAGTTGTAGATTCTTAAAAAGTATTCCAACTTTTAGAAGCAAAATGTCTAGCACAGATGTGACTGTGGTGGAACTCGACACCACACCTTACCTCCATCTTAAGATGAGGGAGCTAAGGTCACTCTGTAAAATAAAGAAAATAACAATGGGCCCCAAACCTACCAAAATACAGCTCCAGGAGCTTTTGGCAGAGTTTGAAAAGGCCAACCCCTCTGAGGGTGGCAACTCAGAGGAAGAGGATAGTGACCAGGAGGAAAATTCCCCCCTACCAGTCCTATCTAGGGAGAACAGGGTCCCTCAAACCCTGACTCCAAAAATAATAGTCAGAGATGCTGGTTCCCTCACAGGAGAGACCAACACCTCTGAAATCACTGAGGATAACTCCAGTGAAGATGACCCCCTGTTAGCCAGGATGGTCAAAAGATTGGCTTTGGAAAAGCAGCTCCTAGCCATAGAAAGGGAAAGAAAAGAGATGGGCCTAGGTCCCATCGATGGTGGCAGCAACTTAAATAGGGTCAGAGATTCTCCTGACATCCTAAAAATCCCCAAAGGGATTGTAACAAAATATGAAGATGGTGATGACATCACCAAATGGTTCACAGCTTTTGAGAGGGCTTGTGTAACCAGAAAAGTGAACAGATCTCACTGGGGTGCTCTCCTTTGGGAAATGTTCACTGGAAAGTGTAGGGATAGACTCCTCACACTCTCTGGAAAAGATGCAGAATCTTATGACCTCATGAAGGGTACCCTGATTGAGGGCTTTGGATTCTCCACTGAGGAGTATAGAATTAGGTTCAGGGGGGCTCAAAAATCCTCGAGCCAGACCTGGGTTGATTTTGTAGACTACTCAGTAAAAACACTAGATGGTTGGTTAACTGGAAATGAAGTGTGTGACTATGTTGGGCTTTATAATTTGTTTATGAAAGAACACATTTTAAGTAACTGCTTCAATGAAAAGTTGCATCAGTATCTGGTAGACCTAGGTCCAATTTCTCCCCAAGAATTGGGAAAGAAGGCAGACCACTGGGTCAAGACTAGGGTAACCAAAACTTCCACTGGGGGTGACCAAAAGAAAGGGGTTACAAAAACTCCCCAGGAGAAAGTGGGTGACACTAGAAACAAAGAAAAAGAGTCCTCTGTAGGCCCCCAAAAACCAGAACAGGTGGGTGGGCCCCAAGACACAACCCAAAACAAAGGTGGGTACCAGGGTAAGAACTGGGATGCCACTAAGGCATGGTGCCACAACTGTAAACAGTCTGGGCACCACACCAAGGACACTTCTTGTCCCAAAAACAAACCCCAGAACAAAATTCCAGGGGTAACCAGTGTAGCCATGGGAGATGACTCCTCAGATGAGGAGGTCTTCCTAGCCTTCAACTGGAAACAGGGCCCAACAGGTGAGTTGGAGATTCCAGAGGGAAGTAGACACTTCCACCACCTACTGGTGAATGGAATCCCAACCACTGCCCTGAGAGACACTTGTGCCAGTCACACTATTGTGCATGACAGGCTGGTGCTCTCAAACCAGTACATCCCAGGTGAGACTGCCAGGGTAAGAGTTAGCCTAGACAGGGTCACTAAGAGGCCTGTGGCTTTAGTGCCCATAGAAGTGGGTGGCACTCTTAGCTGGAGAAGGGTAGTAGTCAGTACAGACCTCCCCCTTGATTGTCTCCTTGGAAATGACTACCCAGAGGTTAGTCAGAGCCCAAGAGAGAAACTGGTCCAGTGCCAGTCCTCTCCCAAGGATTCTGGAAGTCCTGCCTCTGCAGTAAATGCAAGCAGGCCCCAGAAGAAGAAGAAAAGAAAACAGAGTAGGAAGGGTGGACAACCTTTAGCCAAGGTTACAGCAAGCCAAGGAGATTTTGCTCCAGTAGGGGAGAACTCCAAAAATGGCCCTGATAAAGTCCAACCTGACCCACAAGAAGTCCTGGCTAGTCAGGCAACTGTTAAACCTGAGTGGGTGGCTCCTCAGCTAACAGAAGAAAGAGTGGAAGAAGGGTGTTTACTACAAGATGTGGTAACCCCCCACTCTAATACAGCAGACAGGCAACCTGAACCCAAAGAAGCCTGTAACTTAGCCCCTTCCCTTTTAGGTGAAGAGCTAAAGGTGTGGTTCTGGGCACTGACAGCTGTCAGTGGCCTCTGCTGGGTGTTAGCCTTTATGGCTGCACTATCCTTAGCATGGTGGTCTGACCCCATGCCAAATAGCAAGTTAGGCCCCCTGACCCTATTGGTCATGGTGGGGTTACTCCAGCTCTGGGTAACCTCTCTGGGTAAGCTAGGGGTAACCCTGGCCAAGATAAGGTTAGCAGAGGTGGATACCTCTAAGACCAAAATAGAAAGAATGGGTGGAGACATTGAAGAGGCAGACAAGAGGCAATTCAGACTAGGTCCTATCACTGTGGAAGTGGGTCAGTTCCCCAAAGGGAATGACCTGAACAGAAGGATGTAAGGCAGAGTAGGCCCTGCAACTAACCAGCCTATTTCTCCTACTCTTCCTCGCCTGACAGACTAGGAAGACTCTCCCAGCTTGGGCTGAGTCTCCTGGCCTGTAGGCTGGGGGGGGCTTGTGTAAAGAAATGGCTCCCTGTTGCAGTTACCCCCCACTTTTTGCCTGATACTGATGCTGACTTGACTGAGAAGTGTGCTGGGACCCTGCTAACCAGGCCCCAGCACCAGTGTTCCTTCACCTAAAATGTACCATTGTATCCACAATTGGCACACCCTGGCATTCAGATAAGTCCCTTGTAACTGGTACTTCTAGTACCAAGGGCCCTGATGCCAAGGAAGGTCTCTAAGGGCTGCAGCATGTCTTATGCCACCCTAGAGACCCCTCACTCAGCACAGACACACTGCTTACAAGCCTGTGTGTGCTAGTGAGAACAAAATGAGTAAGTCGACATGGCACTCCCCTCAGGGTGCCATGCCAGCCTCTCACTGCCTATGCAGTATAGGTAAGACACCCCTCTAGCAGGCCTTACAGCCCTAAGGCAGGGTGCACTATACCATAGGTGAGGGTACCAGTGCATGAGCACTGTGCCCCTACAGTGTCTAAACAAAACCTTAGACATTGTAAGTGCAGGGTAGCCATAAGAGTATATGGTCTGGGAGTTTGTCAAACACGAACTCCACAGCACCATAATGGCTACACTGAAAACTGGGAAGTTTGGTATCAAACTTCTCAGCACAATAAATGCACACTGATGCCAGTGTACATTTTATTGTAAAATACACCACAGAGGGCACCTTAGAGGTGCCCCCTGAAACTTAACCAACTAGCTGTGTAGGCTGACTGGTTCCAGCAGCCTGCCACACTAGAGACATGTTGCTGGCCCCATGGGGAGAGTGCCTTTGTCACTCTGAGGCCAGTAACAAAGCCTGCACTGGGTGGAGATGCTAACACCTCCCCCAGGCAGGAGCTGTGACACCTGGCGGTGAGCCTCAAAGGCTCACCCCTTTGTCACAGCCCAGCAGGGCACTCCAGCTTAGTGGAGTTGCCCGCCCCCTCCGGCCACGGCCCCCACTTTTGGCGGCAAGGCTGGAGGGAACAAAGAAAGCAACAAGGAGGAGTCACTGGCCAGTCAGGACAGCCCCTAAGGTGTCCTGAGCTGAAGTGACTCTAACTTTTAGAAATCCTCCATCTTGCCGATGGAGGATTCCCCCAATAGGGTTAGGATTGTGACCCCCTCCCCTTGGGAGGAGGCACAAAGAGGGTGTACCCACCCTCAGGGCTAGTAGCCATTGGCTACTAACCCCCCAGACCTAAACACGCCCTTAAATTTAGTATTTAAGGGCTACCCTGAACCCTAGAAAATCAGATTCCTGCAACTACAAGAAGAAGGACTGCCTAGCTGAAAAACCCCTGCAGAGGAAGACCAGAAGACGACAACTGCCTTGGCTCCAGAAACTCACCGGCCTGTCTCCTGCCTTCCAAAGATCCTGCTCCAGCGACGCCTTCCTAAGGGACCAGCGACCTCGACATCCTCTGAGGACTGCCCCTGCTTCGAAAAGACAAGAAACTCCCGAGGACAGCGGACCTGCTCCAAAGAAAAGCTGCAACTTTGTTTCCAGCAGCTTTAAAGAACCCTGCAAGCTCCCCGCAAAAGGCGTGAGACTTGCAACACTGCACCCGGCGACCCCGACTCGGTTGGTGGCGATCCAACACCTCAGGAGGGACCCCCGGACTACTCTAAGACTGTGAGTACAAAAACCTGTCCCCCCTGAGTCCCCACAGCGCCGCCTGCAGAGGGAATCCCGAGGCTTCCCCTGACCGCGACTCTTTGAAACCAAAGTCCCGACACCTGGGAGAGACCCTACACCCGCAGCCCCCAGGACCTGAAGGACCGGACTTTCACTGGAGGAGTGACCCCCAGGAGTCCCTCTCCCTTGCCCAAGTGGAGGTTTCCCCGAGGAACCCCCCCCTTGCCTGCCTGCAGCGCTGAAGAGATCCCTAGATCTCCCATTGACTTCCATTACAAACCCGACGCTTGTTTCTACACTGCACCCGGCCGCCCCCGCGCTGCTGAGGGTGAAATTTCTGTGTGGGCTTGTGTCCCCCCCGGTGCCCTACAAAACCCCCCTGGTCTGCCCTCCGAAGACGCGGGTACTTACCTGCAAGCAGACCGGAACCGGGGCACCCCCTTCTCTCCATTCTAGCCTATGTGTTTTGGGCACCACTTTGAACTCTGCACCTGACCGGCCCTGAGCTGCTGGTGTGGTGACTTTGGGGTTGCTCTGAACCCCCAACGGTGGGCTACCTTGGACCAAGAACTGAACCCTGTAAGTGTCTTACTTACCTGGTAAAACTAACAAATACTTACCTCCCCTAGGAACTGTGAAAATTGCACTAAGTGTCCACTTTTAAAACAGCTATTTGTGAATAACTTGAAAAGTATACATGCAATTTTGATGATTTGAAGTTCCTAAAGTACTTACCTGCAATACCTTTCGAATGAGATATTACATGTAGAATTTGAACCTGTGGTTCTTAAAATAAACTAAGAAAAGATATTTTTCTATATAAAAACCTATTGGCTGGATTTGTCTCTGAGTGTGTGTACCTCATTTATTGTCTATGTGTATGTACAACAAATGCTTAACACTACTCCTTGGATAAGCCTACTGCTCGACCACACTACCACAAAATAGAGCATTAGTATTATCTATTTTTACCACTATTTTACCTCTAAGGGGAACCCTTGGACTCTGTGCATGCTATTCCTTACTTTGAAATAGCACATACAGAGCCAACTTCCTACAGGTTGTGTAAGGAAATGCCTCCTTGGCATGGTTGCCCCCTGACTTTTTGCCTTTGCTGATGCTATGTTTACAATTGAAAGTGTGCTGAGGCCTGCTAACCAGGCCCCAGCACCAGTGTTCTTTCCCTAACCTGTACTTTTGTATCCACAATTGGCAGACCCTGGCATCCAGATAAGTCCCTTGTAACTGGTACTTCTAGTACCAAGGGCCCTGATGCCAAGGAAGGTCTCTAAGGGCTGCAGCATGTCTTATGCCACCCTGGAGACCTCTCACTCAGCACAGACACACTGCTTGCCAGCTTGTGTGTGCTAGTGAGGACAAAACGAGTAAGTCGACATGGCACTCCCCTCAGGGTGCCATGCCAGCCTCTCACTGCCTATGCAGTATAGGTAAGCCACCCCTCTAGCAGGCCTTACAGCCCTAAGGCAGGGTGCACTATACCATAGGTGAGGGTACCAGTGCATGAGCATGGTACCCCTACAGTGTCTAAACAAAACCTTAGACATTGTAAGTGCAGGGTAGCCATAAGAGTATATGGTCTGGGAGTTTGTCAAACACGAACTCCACAGCACCATAATGGCTACACTGAAAACTGGGAAGTTTGGTATCAAACTTCTCAGCACAATAAATGCACACTGATGCCAGTGTACATTTTATTGTAAAATACACCCCAGAGGGCACCTTAGAGGTGCCCCCTGAAACTTAACCGACTATCTGTGTAGGCTGACTAGTTTTAGCAGCCTGCCACAAACCGAGACATGTTGCTGGCCCCATGGGGAGAGTGCCTTTGTCACTCTGAGGCCAGTAACAAAGCCTGCACTGGGTGGAGATGCTAACACCTCCCCCAGGCAGGAGCTGTGACACCTGGCGGTGAGCCTCAAAGGCTCACCTCCTTTGTGCCAACCCAGCAGGACACTCCAGCTAGTGGAGTTGCCCGCCCCCTCCGGCCAGGCCCCACTTTTGGCGGCAAGGCCGGAGAAAATAATGAGAAAAACAAGGAGGAGTCACTGGCCAGTCAGGACAGCCCCTAAGGTGTCCTGAGCTGAGGTGACTCTGACTTTTAGAAATCCTCCATCTTGCAGATGGAGGATTCCCCCAATAGGGTTAGGATTGTGACCCCCTCCCCTTGGGAGGAGGCACAACGAGGGTGTACCCACCCTCAGGGCTAGTAGCCATTGGCTACTAACCCCCCAGACCTAAACACGCCCTTAAATTTAGTATTTAAGGGCTACCCTGAACCCTAGAAAATTAGATTCCTGCAACTACAAGAAGAAGGACTGCCTAGCTGAAAACCCCTGCAGCGGAAGACCAGAAGACGACAACTGCCTTGGCTCCAGAAACTCACCGGCCTGTCTCCTGCCTTCCAAAGATCCTGCTCCAGCGACGCCTTCCAAAGGGACCAGCGACCTCGACATCCTCTGAGGACTGCCCCTGCTTCGAAAAGACAAGAAACTCCCGAGGACAGCGGACCTGCTCCAAGAAAAGCTGCAACTTTGTTTCCAGCAGCTTTAAAGAACCCTGCAAGCTCCCCGCAAGAAGCGTGAGACTTGCAACACTGCACCCGGCGACCCCGACTCGGCTGGTGGAGAACCGACACCTCAGGAGGGACCCCAGGACTACTCTGATACTGTGAGTACCAAAACCTGTCCCCCCTGAACCCCCACAGCGCCGCCTGCAGAGGGAATCCCGAGGCTTCCCCTGACCGCGACTCTTTGAACCTAAAGTCCCGACGCCTGGGAGAGACCCTGCACCCGCAGCCCCCAGGACCTGAAGGACCGGACTTTCACTGGAGAAGTGACCCCCAGGAGTCCCTCTCCCTTGCCCAAGTGGAGGTTTCCCCGAGGAATCCCCCCCTTGCCTGCCTGCAGCGCTGAAGAGATCCCGAGATCTCTCATAGACTAACATTGCGAACCCGACGCCTGTTCCTACACTGCACCCGGCCGCCCCCGCGCTGCTGAGGGTGAAATTTCTGTGTGGACTTGTGTCCCCCCCGGTGCCCTACAAAACCCCCCTGGTCTGCCCTCCGAAAACGCGGGTACTTACCTGCAAGCAGACCGGAACCGGGGCACCCCCTTCTCTCCATTCTAGCCTATGTGTTTTGGGCACCACTTTGAACTCTGCACCTGACCGGCCCTGAGCTGCTGGTGTGGTGACTTTGGGGTTGCTCTGAACCCCCAACGGTGGGCTACCTTGGACCAAGAACTAAGCCCTGTAAGTGTCTTACTTACCTGGTTAACCTAACAAATACTTACCTCCCCTAGGAACTGTGAAAATTGCACTAAGTGTCCACTTTTAAAACAGCTATTTGCGAATAACTTGAAAAGTATACATGCAATTTTGATGATTTGAAGTTCCTAAAGTACTTACCTGCAATACCTTTCGAATGAGATATTACATGTAGAATTTGAACCTGTGGTTCCTAAAATAAACTAAGAAAATATATTTTTCTATATAAAAACCTATTGGCTGGATTTGTCTCTGAGTGTGTGTACCTCATTTATTGTCTATGTGTATGTACAACAAATGCTTAACACTACTCCTTGGATAAGCCTACTGCTCGACCACACTACCACAAAATAGAGCATTAGTATTATCTCTTTTTACCACTATTTTACCTCTAAGGGGAACCCTTGGACTCTGTACATGCTATTCCTTACTTTGAAATAGCACATACAGAGCCAACTTCCTACAGCTCGGTTATGTAATTTAGAGTGGTTACTCTGATTACTGAGAAAGGGGTAAATAGTTATATTCGCTTTGGTTTTAATTCTATGTTTTCGCGCTTTGCGTCAATTGTTTTTTTCTCTCCCCTAGATAACACTTCAGACTGTGGTCTCTGATCTGATACTAAGGTTTGACTTAAGACCGGAAAGCAGTTATTGAGATCACCATCAGGGCCAGGGCTAGGGGACAGAGTGGCGTGAGGGCCTTGAGGCTGTGGTGCTTCTCAGAGGGATTCGACAGAGTGCTGGACGACAGCTAATAACAACGGAGGCTGTGTAACAATCTCTTGGCTCGCTTGAGGTGCAGGTGGAGAGGGACAAGTATTGGCTTCTGTTATGGGATTATTTATCAAAACTGGTAAATTCAGAGAGGTCCTTAGATCTTTAAGTATGCAACCCAGCATGCTAGGAAGAGTTTCCAATGTCGTTAATATAGGGGGGCAGGCACCATGGCCAACTGGTGTCACAATTTCTGCTGCCTTTTGAGCTTTGGTTAAGTTGTTAAGATTGTCAATTTTGGCATCTACGTGAAGCCAGCCAATGTGTGTAACATTTTAATTAAAGTATCCATTATTGTAGATTGGTAATTGAGAGCTTCAACAGTCAGTTGCAAGGTGTTTAATAAGGCTCCAAAACATAACATCTATTGAATGCGGCCCATTAAGATTGTTGATACTTCTATTGGCCTCCTCGATAACACCCTTAGAAGTCTCATCAGGGGGACGCGGAGTAGAATTTGTGTGGATTGGCTAACCCACGCCCTACATCGCAATCATAGCTTCCCACTCTATAGAAGTGAGCGAAGAAGGGTCCTGTAAAGGCCCACTCTGAGAGTACCTGAACAGTTGAACTGCCGAGCGACACACTGTCAGGCGTGCTGTTGCACCGCAACTGGACCATTGTGGTCAGATTTGAGGAGGATTAGTGGTTTCATACTTGTTGTTAGAATGAGGCCCTCCAAAATAGGAGGGAAGAGAGGCCTGTGGGGGATTGTTGAATTTCATTAGGAGGTATCAACAGCTGATGTCATGACTGAGGCACAATAGTTTCTATTAGAATAAGAGCGTCCTCCTTCACATCTTCATCTCTGCCCTCCAACCAGCAGGACAACCTCTCGATCATGTCTGCACTTAAGTGAACTTGTGCGGGAATAGTGGGCACAGATTGAGTATTGGCACTACAGCTTGTAGTACTGCCTGCCTGCGTATTTGAGGAGTACCAATGATGCTCCCCATGTTTTGGGGCCTTGCTCCTTTACTCCAGCACTGATGTTGGCGCAGTCAGGCTGATTGTCGTTGTAGGAAGTTGGCTCTGTATGTGCTATTTCAAAGTAAGGAATAGCATGCACAGAGTCCAAGGGTTCCCCTTAGAGGTAAAATAGTGGTAAAAATAGATAATACTAATGCTCTATCTTGTGGTAGTGTGGTCGAGCAGTAGGCTTATCCAAGGAGTAGTGTTAAGCATTTGTTGTACATACACATAGACAATAAATGAGGTACACACACTCAGAGACAAATCCAGCCAATAGGTTTTGTTATAGAAAAATATCTTTTCTTAGTTTATTTTAAGAACCACAGGTTCAAATTCTACATGTAATATCTCATTCGAAAGGTATTGCAGGTAAGTACTTTAGGAACTTCAAATCATCAAAATTGCATGTATACTTTTCAAGTTATTGACAAATAGCTGTTTTAAAAGTGGACACTTAGTGCAATTTTCACAGTTCCTAGGGGAGGTAAGTTTTTGTTAGTTTTACCAGGTAAGTAGGACACTTACAGGGTTCAGTTCTTGGTCCAAGGTAGCCCACCGTTGGGGGTTCAGAGCAACCCCAAAGTCACCACACCAGCAGCTCAGGGCCGGTCAGGTGCAGAGTTCAAAGTGGTGCCCAAAAACACATAGGCTAGAATGGAGAGAAGGGGGTGCCCCGGTTCCGGTCTGCTTGCAGGTAAGTACCCGCGTCTTCGGAGGGCAGACCAGGGGGGTTTTGTAGGGCACCGGGGGGGACACAAGTCCACACAGAAATTTCACCCTCAGCGGCGCGGGGGCGGCCGGGTGCAGTGTAGAAACAAGCGTTGGGTTCGCAATGTTAGTCTATGAGAGATCTCGGGATCTCTTCAGCGCTGCAGGCAGGCAAGGGGGGGATTCCTCGGGGAAACCTCCACTTGGGCAAGGGAGAGGGACTCCTGGGGGTCACTTCTCCGGTGAAAGTCCGGTCCTTCAGGTCCTGGGGGCTGCAGGTGCAGGGTCTCTCCCAGGCGTCGGGACTTTAGGTTCAAAGAGTCGCGGTCAGGGGAAGCCTCGGGATTCCCTCTGCAGGCGGCGCTGTGGGGGCTCAGGGGGGACAGGTTTTGGTACTCACAGTATCAGAGTAGTCCTGGGGTCCCTCCTGAGGTGTCGGATCTCCACCAGCCGAGTCGGGGTCGCCGGGTGCAGTGTTGCAAGTCTCACGCTTCTTGCGGGGAGCTTGCAGGGTTCTTTAAAGCTGCTGGAAACAAAGTTGCAGCTTTTCTTGGAGCAGGTCCGCTGTCCTCGGGAGTTTCTTGTCTTTTCGAAGCAGGGGCAGTCCTCAGAGGATGTCGAGGTCGCTGGTCCCTTTGGAAGGCGTCGCTGGAGCAGGATCTTTGGAAGGCAGGAGACAGGCCGGTGAGTTTCTGGAGCCAAGGCAGTTGTCGTCTTCTGGTCTTCCGCTGCAGGGGTTTTCAGCTAGGCAGTCCTTCTTCTTGTAGTTGCAGGAATCTAATTTTCTAGGGTTCAGGGTAGCCCTTAAATACTAAATTTAAGGGCGTGTTTAGGTCTGGGGGGTTAGTAGCCAATGGCTACTAGCCCTGAGGGTGGGTACACCCTCGTTGTGCCTCCTCCCAAGGGGAGGGGGTCACAATCCTAACCCTATTGGGGGAATCCTCCATCTGCAAGATGGAGGATTTCTAAAAGTTAGAGTCACCTCAGCTCAGGACACCTTAGGGGCTGTCCTGACTGGCCAGTGACTCCTCCTTGTTATTCTCATTATTTTCTCCGGCCTTGCCGCCAAAAGTGGGGCCTGGCCGGAGGGGGCGGGCAACTCCACTAGCTGGAGTGTCCTGCTGGGTTGGCACAAAGGAGGTGAGCCTTTGAGGCTCACCGCCAGGTGTGACAATTCCTGCCTGGGGGAGGTGTTAGCATCTCCACCCAGTGCAGGCTTTGTTACTGGCCTCAGAGTGACAAAGGCACTCTCCCCATGGGGCCAGCAACATGTCTCGGTTTGTGGCAGGCTGCTAAAACTAGTCAGCCTACACAGATAGTCGGTTAAGTTTCAGGGGGCACCTCTAAGGTGCCCTCTGGGGTGTATTTTACAATAAAATGTACACTGGCATCAGTGTGCATTTATTGTGCTGAGAAGTTTGATACCAAACTTCCCAGTTTTCAGTGTAGCCATTATGGTGCTGTGGAGTTCGTGTTTGACAAACTCCCAGACCATATACTCTTATGGCCACCCTGCACTTACAATGTCTAAGGTTTTGGTTAGACACTGTAGGGGTACCATGCTCATGCACTGGTACCCTCACCTATGGTATAGTGCACCCTGCCTTAGGGCTGTAAGGCCTGCTAGAGGGGTGTCTTACCTATACTGCATAGGCAGTGAGAGGCTGGCATGGCACCCTGAGGGGAGTGCCATGTCGACTTACTCGTTTTGTTCTCACTAGCACACACAAGCTGGCAAGCAGTGTGTCTGTGCTGAGTGAGAGGTCTCCAGGGTGGCATAAGACATGCTGCAGCCCTTAGAGACCTTCCTTGGCATCAGGGCCCTTGGTACTAGAAGTACCAGTTACAAGGGACTTATCTGGATGCCAGGGTCTGCCAATTGTGGATACAAAAGTACAGGTTAGGGAAAGAACACTGGTGCTGGGGCCTGGTTAGCAGGCCTCAGCACACTTTCAATTGTAAACATAGCATCAGCAAAGGCAAAAAGTCAGGGGGCAACCATGCCAAGGAGGCATTTCCTTACAGTCGTCATCTGTTGTAGAAGAGGCAAAATGTATTTTGACTCCAGATGAGACTTGGACAGCTGATGGTGGTACTCTAACCTTTAGCAGCAAAGAGTCATTGCTAGACGAAGAATGCTGCAGTGTCTTGAGCAAGGCTGTAGGCTGCTATTTGATTGATGATCGTCAATTCTAGGGGCAATGGCAAGCCCAGAATATTCACGTTGGAGGTGTAACTAGCAGCTGCTAGGTCCTTGCGAAAGAAGAATTTTGTGTCAATTTTGTGTTGATGATTTTTTTTATTTTTAATAGAAGTTCTTCATAAAAAGTTGATTGAAGCTGCACTAGTGGGCACAAACAGACTTGTGGGCTGGTAGCATTTCACTTGGGATCTCCACTTCGTGATCACTGGGATTCCCCTTGTTGAGCGGCAATTTTTTGTGAGTAGGCGTGTAATGAATCCTAGTTTGTTTTAATGGGATACAGGCGTTAGCTCAACCTTTGGCTTGCAAACTTGTGTCCCCGTCACCTAGTGACTTTTACCCTACTTAGCTTGCTTTGTTTTAGCGCATTTATTTATTTAAATCTTTTACAATGGCTGCCTTGTTTTTACTTAGGCCCATGTTTTAGTTTTGCGGTATCAGTGCCACCGCGCTAAGGCGTCAATATCAAGCGACAAAGATAAACAAACTGTAGGTGTTCACATTAGGTACTTTCCTTCTTCATGCTTTCGAGGGAATTATTTATATAAATTACCATCCCTAGCATGTCTTGTTAGCTATTGTTTGGGAACAGACCTACGTCAAGGGTCCAAGCAGATCTGTATAAAACTCCTCACCTAAACAGATAGTCAGAGGGATTCCTACCAAATGTCATCGCTGCTATTGATGCACGTCGCCCTGACGCTGACCCAGTCTTCGTGTTCCTAGGGAGTCTGAGCTAGAGACCTCATTCCAAGGTAACAAGGGTTGGGGGGGTCTCCTCTCATAGACACAGCATTGGCAGATTAAGTTTATCACACATAGCTTTCTTTTAGGTTGGAGGTTAGGTTCACCTCATTAGGGTATTAGGACATATTACACACTTCACGTCTTCTCATGATATTGCAAGATGGTGGGGGTCTTTGTATTAATGACTTGTCTTTACCATTCTGTTTCTTGCACTGTTCATTATCCTAATCTTTGCAGCCCATGCAGCTTATTGCAGTTTTGTTAGATAAAACCTATTGAAACTTTGCTGCATCTTCTTCATTGCCTGTGTTTGATTGTGACATGGTGTCTGTGAGAAAGGGGTAATCTCCATTTAACCACGACACTCCCTGAAATGTCACACTCTTGAGTCCACTCATAAAGGCTGCCACAAATCCTCTTTTACTGTTTGGGTTTCTGGAGAGGTGCTGCTTGTGAGCCAGGAGTGTTGGGACGACAGTTGCGATTTGTTGTAGGATTGGCATAGTCGCCTACAAACATAAGTACTGTTGTCCTTAAACCAGCAGTCTTGACTATCTTTACTATTGTCAGATCCTTCCTCCAACCCAAGTCCCTAAATAAACAGATTCCACCTTCACAATAGCTATGTGACCAAATTTCCTCTCTTTTGAGGTAAAAATACTTAATATCAAACAGGATTTTAGCCCCAGTTTATCCATACAGACGGACCCACAAAACTTGATCTTTCAGAAAACGGCCTCTCTTCAGGCTTTTCCTAAAATCAGTCTGAGCCATTCCTGCCAGGCAATTTTATCCTGTAAGCCGGGTTCACCTCTCGTCCCTTGTCCAGAGTTCCTTATTCATGAAATGGTAGATATTTTTAACTCAATTGTCAATGAGATTTTAAACTGTTCCCTTCCTACAGCTGAGGTTCCAAGGAAGTGGAAATCTGCAGTGGTCAAACCTCTGCAGAAAAAACAGGTTGCAGATCCTTCCACGCTTTCTAATCTGCTCCCTATTTTGCTTCTTCCGACCCTTGGTAAGATTGTGGAAAAAGTTAACTGTCAGCTGACTGTTTTTGGAAGAAGCTAATATTCTTCATCTTTGTCATTCTGGTTTCCACCCCAGTTATTCTACGGAATCAGCCATTTTGGATGTTTCTGGTAGCCTTAAGCTCACTTTAGATGCTGGAATGAATGTGTTACTAATTCTTTTAGACTTGTAGGCCGCATTTGACACAGACTCTCATGATATTTTACTCCAAACGCATCCAGAATTGCGGCATCTCATCTCACCTTAGCATGGCTTAAATCTTTCCTCTCAGAACGCAAACAGTGGTTTTAGGCTCTTTCTTCTCTGCTGAAAAGGCAATGAAATTAGGAGCCCCTCCGGGCTCATCATTGAGCTCGACTCTCCATAACTTTTCTAATTCTTTCTAACACAGCTTATTCTAGCATTGGATAAAAACTTATCAGTTCTGGAGCCAACTTTAAATTTTGCCTAACTGGATTCCATCTCTGGGTGCAGCATAATTTTAAAATTTAGTGCAGAGAAGCAGAGATTATGCTGCTTAGGAACATAATCTTTTCGATTGTCAGCTTTGGTGGCCTCCATCTGCCCTCCTCCACGTGCTATGATAAATGTAGTTAAGAATTTGAGTGTGTTATTTGATTTATCTTTGTCTTTCTATCCACAAGCACTTGCAGTGGTAGATGTTTTGGATTGATGAAATCCTTGACATTTTTTTTGTTTTATTTTCTTCCTCTAGCAGCAAGAAAAACGTTGGCAGTGGCAATGATATTATCCGCATTGTATTATTGCAACAGTCTGTACGCTGGTGGACAAAACAAGCAATTCAGAGATTAGAGAGATGAGGTGAAGGAAAGAACACTGGAAGGTTATTGTTCTGAACCACATGAAATGGAGTCACTTCTTACGGAAAGAGGGAGGATAGAGTCCACAGAACCCAGCTTATTCTGGTAGAACGTGGGAAAGGGTGGGTTAACAGAAAGGGCCTGGAACTCACTAACCCATTGCGCCAATGTAGCAAAAAAGAAATACTGTCTTGAGGGTAAGAAGCCTGAAAAAAAAACTGTGGAAGGACTTGGAAGGCATGTACATGAGGAATGTGAAGTATAAATTTAAGTCCATTTGGGCATAAACCGAGAATGGGAAACATATGTTGTAAACCTTTGAGCAAACGTATCACAATGGGTGATTTAATTATTGATGGCTGTTCCAGTAACTTTAAGAAGTACAAAAGAGCCAACAGCTACTGTGTAACAGTCCTAAACCTAGGTCTTTTCTGCTAGGGACAAGACAAACAGAGCTTCGGACAGCTTGGCATGGACTTGATCGATCTGTTTAGCATCACAAAAGGCAGACAAATAAGGATTTTGATTGTGGGATACCTTTCTGCCAGGGTGACATTCAAGACTTATGGAGTAAGGTCGAAGGCACTTAACCATCGCCACTCAATCTCCAAGCATGGAGATGAAGGTTGTAAAGATTTGCGTGCAGAACCCTATCCTGCAACATGGGAATCCTACTGAAGAGGCAGCCTGATCGGAAGACAAATACCCATAACCAGGTGTAAGGAAATGCCTCCTTGGCATGGTTACCCCCTGACTTTTTGCCTTTGCTGATGCTATGTTTTGATTTGAAAGTGTGCTGAGGCCTGCTAACCAGGCCCCAACACCAGTGTTCTTTCCCTAACCTGTACTTTTGTTTTCACAATTGGCACACCCTGGCATCCAGGTAAGTCCCTTGTAACTGGTACCCCTGGTACCAAGGGCCCTGATGCCAGGGAAGGTCTCTAAGAACTGCAGCATATCTTATGCCACCCTGGGGACCCCTCACTCAGCACAGACACACTGCTTGCCAGCTTGTGTGGGCTGGTGAGGACAAAACGAGTAAGTCGACATGGCACTCCCCTCAGGGTGCCATGCCAACCTCACACTGCCTATGCAGTATAGATAAGTCACCCCTCTAGCAGGCCTTACAGCCCTAAGGCAGGGTGCACTATACCATAGGTGAGGGCACCAGTGCATGAGCACTGTGCCCCTACAGTGTCTAAGCCAAACCTTAGACATTGTAAGTGGAGGGTAGCCATAAGAGTATATGGTCTGGGAGTCTGTCAAACACGAACTCCACAGCACCATAATGGCTACACTGAAAACTGGGAAGTTTGGTATCAAACTTCTCAGCACAATAAATGCACACTGATGCCAGTGTACATTTTATTGTAACATACACCCCAGAGGGCACCTTAGAGGTGCCCGCAGAAACCTTAACCAACTACCTGTGTAGGCTGACTGGTTTTAGCAGCCTGCCACACTCGAGACATGTTGCTGGCCACATGGGGAGAGTGCCTTTGTCACTCTGTGGCTAGTAACAAAGCCTGCACTGGGTGGAGAGGCTTATCACCTCCCCCTTGCAGGAGCTGTAACACCTGGCGGTGAGCCTCAAAGGCTCACCCCCTTTGTTACAGCACCACAGGGCATTCCAGCTAGTGGAGTTGCCCGCCCCCTCCAACCACGGCCCCACTTTTGGCGGCAAGGCCGGAGGAGATAATGAGAAAAACAAGGAGGAGTCACTGGCCAGTCAGGACAGCCCCTAAGGCAACCTGAGCTGAAGTGACTCTGACTTTTAGGAATCCTCCATCTTGCAGATGGAGAATCCCCCCAATAGGGATAGGAATGTGACCCCCTCCCCTTGGGAGGAGGCACAAAGAGGGTGTAGCCACCCTCAGGGCTAGTAGCCATTGGCTACTGCCCTCCCTGACCTAAACACCCCCCTAAATTCTGTATTTAGGAGCTCCCCTGAACCTAGGAACTCAGATTCCTGCAACCTAAGAAGAAGAGGACTGCTGAGCTGAAAAACCCTGCAGAGAAGACTGAGACACCAACTGCTTTGGCCCCAGCTCTACCGGCCTGTCTCCCCCCCCTTCTGAAGAAACTGCTCCTGCGACGCTTTCCCCAGGACCAGCGACCTCTGAATCCTCAGAGGACTGCCCTGCTCTAAAAGGACCAAGAAACTCCCGAGAACAGCGGCCCTGTTCACCCAAGACTGCAACTTTGTTTCCAAAGAAGTAACTTAAAGACAACTGTGTTTCCCGCCAGAAGCGTGAGACTTGCAACTCTGCACCCGACGCCCCCGGCTCGACTTGTGGAGAACAAACACTTCAGGGAGGACTCCCCGGCGATTAGGAGACCGTGAGTAGCCAGAGTTGCCCCCCCTGAGCCCCCGCAGCGACGCCTGCAGAGGGAATCCCAAGGCTCCCCCTGACCGCGACTGCCTGACTCCCAGATCGCGACGCCTGGAAAAGACCCTGCACCCGCAGCCCCCAGGACCTGAAAGATCGGAACTCCAGTGCAGGAGTGACCCCCAGGAGGCCCTCTCCCTTGCCCAGGTGGTGGCTACCCCGAGGAGCCCCCCCCTTGCCTGCCTGCTTCGCTGAAGAGACCCCTTGGTGTCCCATTGATTTCCATTGGAAACCCGACGTGTTTGCACACTGCACCCGGCCGCCCCCGTGCTGCTGAGGGTGTACCTTCTGTGCTAACTTGTGTCCCCCCCGGTGCCCTACAAAACCCCCCTGGTCTGCCCTCCGAAGACGCGGGTACTTACCTGCTGGCAGACTGGAACCGGGGCACCCCCTTCTCCATTGAAGCCTATGCGTTTTGGGCACCACTTTGAACTCTGCACCTGACCGGCCCTGAGCTGCTGGTGTGGTAACTTTGGGTAATGCTCTGAACCCCCAACGGTGGGCTACCTTGGACCCAAACTTGAACCCCGTAGGTAGTTTACTTACCTACAAAAACTAACAATTACTTACCTCCCCTAGGAACTGTGAAAATTGCACTAAGTGTCTAGTTTTAAAATAGCTATGTGTTTTATTTGAAAAGTATATATGCTATTGTGATTATTCAAAGTTCCTAAAGTACTTACCTGCAATACCTTTCATTCAAAGTATTACATGTAAAATTTTAACCTGTGGTTCTTAAAATAAACTAAGAAAATATATTTTTCTATACAAAAACCTATTGGCCTGGAATTGTCTCTGAGTGTGTGTTCCTCATTTATTGCTTGTGTATGTACAACAAATGCTTAACACTACTCCTTTGATAAGCCTACTGCTCGACCACACTACCACAAAATAGAGCATTAGTATTATCTCTTTTTGACACTCTTACCTCTAAGGGGAACCCTTGGACTCTGTGCATACTATTCCTTACTTTGAAATAGTGCATACAGAGCCAACTTCCTACACCAGGTGTTTGCGATGCCACGCTTTCTATGCCCAGTCTGGGGCCATGAGGATGACTTGGGCTCAGTTAGTCTTGATGTTCTTCAGAATTCTGGGCAGGAGAGATATTGGCAGAAGGTGTAGAAGAGTGCTGAAAACCACTCTTCAGAGTGACTCTCCGCATTGGATGCCAGTGAAACTTCAACTCACAAAAGTACTGACAATGCATGTTCTCGGAAGAGGCAAAAAGATCAAGCTGAGGCTCTGCACCGCCCCATATGTAACTGCCATTTGTGATCAACTGATTTGTTTGTCAGGTCTTTTGTTCAGGGAACCTGCCAGGTGATATCACCAGAAAAAATCCATGGACGTCTAGCAATGTTCAGGGATGCAAAGTCTCCTGACACCAGATCCACAATCCCACCCCGCCTTACTAGTTGCAGTACCACATGGCAGTGGAGTTTCCTGTGAGCACCTGCGCCAGCTTCACTTTGATGGAGAGCAAGAAGGCTTTCAACGCCAAACAGATTCCTCTCCGCTCTAGAAGGTTGATATGGAGCAGGGCCTCCGCAAAAACCTCACACCTCTGATCTCCAACTCCCCCAGATGGCCTCACCCAATCCAGAAGTAATGTAATCAGTCAACACTGAGCTCTGGGTGGGGTAAGAAGGGTCTGCTGCTGACCCAATTGTGGTCCGACAACCATCTTTACAGATATTTTGTAGTCTCCTTCAAAATCTGCATCAGATCAGAAAGATCTCCCTGGTGCTGTAACTCCTGGGACCTCGGATCCCACTGCAGAGCCTGCATATACCATCTGAGTTGCTCGACCAGCAAGATGCAGGAGACCATCAGTCCCAGCAGCTTCAGAGTTATCCTCACTGAGATGCGGACAGAGGTTGAAACATAAGGATCACAGCTTGAATGTCCTGGGCTCTTCACTTCGGGAGATAGGTGCGAAACTGCAAAGTGTCCAGATTGGCTCTGATGAAGGGGAGCACCGGCAAAGGAGTCAGGTGTGACTTTGAATCATTGATAGTGAACCCCAGGTGTGTCAGGAGGTTCGCTGTACTCTGGAAGTGGTTGATGAGTGCCTGGCGCAATCCTTTCGCCAATAACCAGTCAACAAGGTAGGGGGGAAGACTGGAACCCCTGACCTCCAAAGATGTGTTGTGACCACAGCAATCACTTTAGTGAACATCCAAGGTGCAACGGTAACACTTGGAGGGAGTACAGCAAAATAAAATTGCTTCTGGCCTACTGCGAACTGCAGTTAACTCCTGTGACCCTTCAGAAGGGGATATGGAAGTAAGTGTCCTGCAGGTCCAGTGTAACATCCAATCTCCCAGGTTGAGAAGAGACGAGAGCTGGGCCAGGGTGAGCGTCTTGAAGTTGTATTTCTGCATAAAAGCATTGAGGACTAAGGTCTAAAATGGGGTGGAGGCACCCGTCATTTTTTGGCACTAGGAAGTAGTGGGAATAACAGCCACAACCAACTTGAAGTTACTACCTTCTCAGTGGCTCCTTTGCTCAAAATAATCTGCACTTTCTGCAGCAAGAGTGACAGGTGGTTCTCCGTCGCCTGGTCTCGGGATGGTGCCATGTGTGGCGTGGTCTTGTGAAATGGTGAAGAATAACCCCAGTGAACAATTTGCAGAGAACCCACTTGTCTGTTATCACCTGATACCCTGGCAGAAAGTAGAAAGGCTTGGGGTCAGGGCCAGCTGGGAAAAGGGAGCAAAAGAGTGGGCTGCAGGCATGCCTGCCAATGGCCACACTTATGAAAGTTGTGCTGCAGGGGGAGGCAGTGGTATCTGATCCACAGCGGATGGGGAACCGCATCACAGCCATCTTGCATGGCCTGGGAAAGTATGGCTGGGGCTCATGGGAAATAATACTTGGGTCATGGAGTCCCACAAGGCATGAGAGTAGGGGCCAATGAGGCAACTGGCATTAAATGAGTGAAGGGCCAATCTTGTAGAGGGAAGAAATCTGCTTATTAAAAGTCTCTATCCTCTTAGATTCCCTGTCACAGGGAGTAGTGAAAAATCATTTTGGGATAACTCTACTGGCCAAAGCCTGCACGACAAGGCTCTCAGGAGTGGAGTGCCTGGTGAGGAAAGCAGGGTTGCCCGGAGCAAGGTGATGGTGTCTGGCAATCTGCCGATGCATAGGTGGACCTGAGCTGGGTTTGGCCTAGTATCTTACGTAAAAACAGATAAGTAAGAGCTTCATTAAATGGAAGTAGGGGAATTAGAGCTTAACAGGTAACACCTCTATCAGAACATTGAGTTTAACTTTGAGTATGAAGTTGAAGGTTATGAAACCTCCCCTGCCCTTCTCATACCATAGCAAAAGAGGCGTTCTCTTCTGTGGTGGATCTTGGTGGGAAAACTAGTCGTGTGTAGGAAGTTGGCTCTGTATGTGCTATTTCAAAGTAAGGAATAACATGCACAGAGTCCAAGGGTTCCCCTTAGAGGTAAGATAGTGGCAAAAAGAGATAATACTAATGCTCTATTTTGTGGTAGTGTGGTCGAGCAGTAGGCTTATCCAAGGAGTAGTGTTAAGCATTTGTTGTACATACACATAGACAATAAATGAGGTACACACACTCCGAGACAAATCCAGCCAATAGGTTTTGTATAGAAAAATATCTTTTCTTAGTTTATTTTAAGAACCACAGGTTCAAATTCTACATGTAATATCTCATTCGAAAGGTATTGCAGGTAAGTACTTTAGGAACTTCAAATCATCAAAATTGCATGTATACTTTTCAAGTTATTCACAAATAGCTGTTTTAAAAGTGGACACTTAGTGCAATTTTCACAGTTCCTAGGGGAGGTAAGTATTTGTTAGGTTAACCAGGTAAGTAAGACACTTACAGGGCTTAGTTCTTGGTCCAAGGTAGCCCACCGTTGGGGGTTCAGAGCAACCCCAAAGTCACCACACCAGCAGCTCAGGGCCGGTCAGGTGCAGAGTTCAAAGCGGTGCCCAAAACACATAGGCTAGAATGGAGAGAAGGGGGTGCCCCGGTTCCGGTCTGCTTACAGGTAAGTACCCGCGTCTTCGGAGGGCAGACCAGGGGGGTTTTGTAGGGCACCGGAGGGGACACAAGCCCACACAGAAATTTCACCCTCAGCAGCGCGGGGGCGGCCGGGTGCAGTGTAGGAACAGGCGTCGGGTTCGCAATGTTAGTCTATGAGAGATCTCGGGATCTCTTCAGCGCTGCAGGCAGGCAAGGGGGGGATTCCTCGGGGAAACCTCCACTTGGGTAAGGGAGAGGGACTCCTGGGGGTCACTTCTCCAGTGAAAGTCCGGTCCTTCAGGTCCTGGGGGCTGCGGGCGCAGGGTCTCTCCCAGGCGTCGGGACTTTAGGTTCAAAGAGTCGCGGTCAGGGGAAGCCTCGGGATTCCCTCTGCAGGCGGCGCTGTGGGGGCTCAGGGGGGACAGGTCTTGGTACTCACAGTATCAGAGTAGTCCTGGGGTCCCTCCTGAGGTGTTGGATCGCCACCAGCCGAGTCGGGGTCGCCGGGTGCAGTGTTGCAAGTCTCACGCTTCTTGCGGGGAGCTTGCAGGGTTCTTTAAAGCTGCTGGAAACAAAGTTGCAGCTTTTCTTGGAGCAGGTCCGCTGTCCTCGGGAGTTTCTTGTCTTTTCGAAGCAGGGGCAGTCCTCAGAGGATGTCGAGGTCGCTGGTCCCTTTGGAAGGCGTCGCTGGAGCAGGATCTTTGGAAGGCAGGAGACAGGCCGGTGAGTTTCTGGAGCCAAGGCAGTTGTCGTCTTCTGGTCTTCCGCTGCAGGGGTTTTCAGCTGGGCAGTCCTTCTTCTTGTAGTTGCAGGAATCTAATTTTCTAGGGTTCAGGGTAGCCCTTAAATACTAAATTTAAGGGCGTGTTTAGGTCTGGGGGGTTAGTAGCCAATGGCTACTAGCCCTGAGGGTGGGTACACCCTCTTTGTGCCTCCTCCCAAGGGGAGGGGGTCACAATCCTAACCCTATTGGGGGAATCCTCCATCTGCAAGATGGAGGATCTCTAAAAGTCAGAGTCACCTCAGCTCAGGACACCTTAGGGGCTGTCCTGACTGGCCAGTGACTCCTCCTTGTTGCTTTCTTTGTTCCCTCCAGCCTTGCCGCCAAAAGTGGGGGCCGTGGCCGGAGGGGGCGGGCAACTCCACTAAGCTGGAGTGCCCTGCTGGGCTGTGACAAAGGGGTGAGCCTTTGAGGCTCACCGCCAGGTGTTACAGTTCCTGCCTGGGGGAGGTGTTAGCATCTCCACCCAGTGCAGGCTTTGTTACTGGCCTCAGAGTGACAAAGGCACTCTCCCCATGGGGCCAGCAACATGTCCCTGGTGTGGCAGGCTGCTGGAACTAGTCAGCCTACACAGACAGTCGGTTAAGTTTCAGGGGGCACCTCTAAGGTGCCCTCTGTGGTGTATTTTACAATAAAATGTACACTGGCATCAGTGTGCATTTATTGTGCTGAGAAGTTTGATACCAAACTTCCCAGTTTTCAGTGTAGCCATTATGGTGCTGTGGAGTTAGTGTTTGACAGACTCCCAGACCATATACTCTTATGGCTACCCTGCACTTACAATGTCTAAGGTTTTGTTTAGACACTGTAGGGGGTACCATGCTCATGCACTGGTACCCTCACCTATGGTATAGTGCACCCTGCCTTAGGGCTGTAAGGCCTGCTAGAGGGGTGTCTTACCTATACTGCATAGGCAGTGAGAGGCTGGCATGGCACCCTGAGGGGAGTGCCATGTCGACTTACTCGTTTTGTCCTCACTAGCACACACAAGCTGGCAAGCAGTGTGTCTGTGCTGAGTGAGAGGTCTCCAGGGTGGCATAAGACATGCTGCAGCCCTTAGAGACCTTCCTTGGCATCAGGGCCCTTGGTACTAGAAGTACCAGTTACAAGGGACTTATCTGGATGCCAGGGTCTGCCAATTGTGGATACAAAAGTACAGGTTAGGGAAAGAACATTGGTGCTGGGGCCTGGTTAGCAGGCCTCAGCACACTTTCAATTGTAAACATAGCATCAGCAAAGGCAAAAAGTCAGGGGGCAACCATGCCAAGGAGGCATTTCCTTACACAACCCCCCCCCCCCAAACGAAAGAGGATGAGACTAACCTTTCCCAAGAGAGTCTTCATTTTCTAAGTGGAAGAACCTGGAAAGGCCATCTGCATTGGCATGGGCAGTCCCAGGTCTGTGTTCCACTATAAAGTCCATTCCCTGTAGGGAGATGGACCACCTCAACAGTTTAGGATTTTCACCTTTCATTTGCATCAGCCATTTGAGAGGTCTGTGGTCAGTTTGAACTAGGAAGTGAGTCCCAAAGAGGTATGGTCTCAGCTTCTTCAGGGACCAAACCACAGCAAAGGCCTCCCTCTCAATGGCACTCCAACGCTGCTCCCTGGGGAGTAACCTCCTGCTAATGAAAGCAACAGGCTGGTCAAGGCCATCATCATTGGTTTGGGACAAAACTGCCCCTATCCCATGTTCAGAGGCATCAGTCTGCACAATGAACTGCTTAGAATAATCTGGAGCTTTGAGAACTGGTGCTGAGCACATTGCCTGTTTCAGGGTGTCAAAGGCCTGTTGGCATTCCACAGTCCAGTTCACTTTCTTGGGCATTTTCTTGGAGGTGAGTTCAGTGAGGGCTGTCACAATGGATCCATATCCCTTCACAAACCTCCTGTAATACCCAGTCAAGCCAAGGAATGCCCTGACTTGAGTCTGGGTTTTTGGAGCTACCCAGTCCAGAATAGTCTGGATCTTGGGTTGGAGTGGCTGAACTTGGCCTCCACCTACAAGGTGTCCCAAGTAAACCACAGTTCCCTGCCCTATCTGGCATTTGGATGCCTTGATAGAGAGGCCTGCAGATTGCAGAGCCTTCAAAACCTTCCTCAGGTGGACCAGGTGATCCTGCCAGGTGGAGCTAAAGACAGCAATATCATCAAGATAAGCTGTGCTAAAGGACTCCAAGCCAGCAAGGACTTGATTCACCAACCTTTGGAAGGTGGCAGGGGCATTCTTTAAACCAAAGGGCATAACAGTAAACTGATAATGCCCATCAGGTGTGGAGAATGCTGTTTTCTCTTTTGCTCCAGGTGCCATTTTTATTTGCCAGTACCCTGCTGTCAAGTCAAAGGTACTTAGGAATTTGGCAGCACCTAATTTGTCTATGAGCTCATCAGCTCTTGGAATTGGATGAGCATCTGTCTTGGTGACAGAATTGAGCCCTCTGTAGTCCACACAAAACCTCATCTCTTTCTTTCCATCTTTGGTGTGAGGTTTGGGGACTAAGACCACTGGGCTAGCCCAGGGGCTGTCAGAGCGCTCAATTACTCCCAATTCCAGCATCTTGTGGACTTCCACCTTGATGCTTTCCTTAACATGGTCAGATTGTCTAAAGATTTTGTTCTTGACAGGCATGCTGTCTCCTGTGTCCACATCATGGGTACACAGGTGTGTCTGACCAGGGGTTAAGGAGAAGAGTTCAGGAAACTGTTGTAGGACTCTCCTACAATCAGTTTGCTGTTGGCCAGAGAGGGTGTCTGAGTAGATCACTCCATCTACGGTGCCATCTTTTGGGTCTGATGACAGAAGATCAGGGAGAGGTTCACTCTCTGCCTCCTGATCCTCATCTGTTACCATCAACAGATTGACATCAGCCCTGTCGTGGAAGAGCTTAAGGCGGTTTACATGGATCACCCTCTTGGGGCTCCTGCTTGTGCCCAGGTCCACCAGGTAGGTGACCTGACTCTTCCTTTCTAGTACTGGGTAAGGGCCACTCCATTTGTCCTGGAGTGCCCTGGGAGCCACAGGCTCCAGGACCCAGACTTTCTGCCCTGGTTGGAACTCAACCAGTGCAGCCTTTTGGTCATACCAAAACTTCTGGAGCTGTTGGCTGGCCTCAAGGTTTTTGGTTGCCTTTTCCATGTACTCTGCCATTCTAGAGCGAAGGCCAAGTACATAGTCCACTATGTCCTGTTTAGGCTCATGGAGAGGTCTCTCCCAGCCTTCTTTAACAAGGGCAAGTGGTCCCCTTACAGGATGACCAAACAGAAGTTCAAAGGGTGAGAATCCTACTCCCTTCTGTGGCACCTCTCTGTAAGCGAAAAGCAGACATGGCAAGAGGACATCCCATCTCCTTTTGAGCTTTTCTGGGAGCCCCATGATCATGCCTTTTAATGTCTTGTTGAATCTCTCAACCAAGCCATTAGTTTGTGGATGGTATGGTGTAGTGAATTTATAAGTCACTCCACACTCATTCCACATGTGCTTTAGGTATGCTGACATGAAGTTGGTACCTCTGTCAGACACCACCTCCTTAGGGAAACCCACTCTGGTAAAGATACCAATGAGGGCCTTGGCTACTGCAGGGGCAGTAGTCGACCTAAGGGGAATAGCTTCAGGATACCTGGTAGCATGATCCACTACTACCAGGATATACATATTTCCTGAGGCTGTGGGAGGTTCCAGTGGACCAACTATGTCCACACCCACTCTTTCAAAGGGAACCCCCACCACTGGAAGTGGAATGAGGGGGGCCTTTGGATGCCCACCTGTCTTACCACTGGCTTGACAGGTGGGGCAGGAGAGGCAAAACTCCTTAACCATGTTGGACATATTGGGCCAGTAGAAGTGGTTGACTAACCTCTCCCACGTCTTGGTTTGTCCCAAATGTCCAGCAAGGGGAATGTCATGGGCCAATGTTAGGATGAACTTCCTGAACAGCTGAGGCACTACCACTCTCCTAGTGGCACCAGGTTTGGGGTCTCTGGCCTCAGTGTACAGGAGCCCATCTTCCCAATAGACCCTATGCGTTCCATTTTTCTTGCCTTTGGACTCTTCAGCAGCTTGCTGCCTAAGGCCTTCAAGAGAGGGACAGGTTTCTTGTCCCTTACACAGCTCCTCCCTTGAGGGTCCCCCTGGGCCTAAGAGCTCAACCTGATAAGGTTCAAGCTCCAAAGGCTCAGTTCCCTCAGAGGGCAGAACTTCTTCCTGAGAAGAGAGGTTCCCTTTCTTTTGCTGTGTTGCAGTTGGTTTCCCAACTGACTTTCCTTTCCTCTTGGTAGGCTGGGCCATTCTTCCAGACTCCAGCTCTACTTGTTCACCCTGTGCCTTGCATTGTGCTCTTGTTTTCACACACACCAGTTCAGGGATACCCAGCATTGCTGCATGGGTTTTTAGTTCTACCTCAGCCCATGCTGAGGACTCCAGGTCATTTCCAAGCAGACAGTCCACTGGGATATTTGAGGAGACCACCACCTGTTTCAGGCCATTGACCCCTCCCCATTCTAAAGTAACCATTGCCATGGGATGTACTTTTCTCTGATTGTCAGCGTTGGTGACTGTGTAAGTTTTTCCAGTCAGGTATTGGCCAGGGGAAACCAGTTTCTCTGTCACCATGGTGACACTGGCACCTGTATCCCTCAGGCCCTCTATTCTAGTCCCATTAATTAAGAGTTGCTGTCTGTATTTTTGCATGTTAGGCGGCCAGACAGCTAGTGTGGCTAAATCCACCCCACCCTCAGAAACTAGAGTAGCTTCAGTGTGGACCCTGATTTGCTCTGGGCACACTGTTGATCCCACTTGGAGACTAGCCATACCAGTGTTACCTGGATGGGAGTTTGGAGTGGAACCTTTCTTGGGACAGGCCTTGTCTCCAGTTTGGTGTCCATGCTGTTTACAGCTATGACACCAGGCCTTTTTGGGATCAAAGTTTTTACCCTTGTACCCATTGTTTTGTGAAGAGGCTCTGGGCCCACCCTCCTGTGCAGGTTTTTGGGGGCCTGTAGAAGACTCTTTACTATTTTTAGTTTTGGTTGTCTCATCACCCTTCCCCTGGGGAGTCTTTGTGACCCCTTTCTTTTGGTCACCCCCTGTTGAAGTCTTGGACACCCTTGTCTTGACCCAATGGTCCGCCTTCTTTCCCAATTCTTGGGGAGAAATTGGTCCTAGGTCTACCAGATGCTGATGCAGTTTATCATTGAAACAATTACTTAACAGGTGTTCTTTCACAAATAAATTGTACAGCCCATCATAATTACTTACACCACTGCCTTGAATCCAACCATCTAGTGTTTTCACTGAGTAGTCAACAAAGTCAACCCAGGTCTGGCTCGAGGATTTTTGAGCCCCCCTGAATCTAATCCTATACTCCTCAGTGGAGAATCCAAAGCCCTCAATCAGGGTACCCTTCATGAGGTCATAAGATTCTGCATCTTGTCCAGAGAGTGTGAGGAGTCTATCCCTACACTTTCCTGTGAACATTTCCCAAAGGAGAGCACCCCAGTGAGATCTGTTCACTTTTCTGGTTACACAAGCCCTCTCAAAAGCTGTGAACCATTTGGTGATGTCATCACCATCTTCATATTTAGTTACAATCCCTTTAGGGATTTTCAACATGTCAGGAGAATCTCTGACCCTATTTATGTTGCTGCCACCATTGATGGGTCCTAGGCCCATCTCTTGTCTTTCCCTCTCTATGGCTAGGATCTGTCTTTCCAAAGCCAATCTTTTGGCCATCCTGGCTAACTGGATGTCCTCTTCACTGGGGCTATCCTCAGTGATTTCAGAGGTGTTGGTCTCTCCTGTGAGGGAACCAGCATCTCTGACTATTATTTTTGGAGTCAGGGTTTGAGGGACCCTGTTCTCCTTAGATAGGAGTGGTAGGGGGGAATTGTCCTCCAAGTCACTATCCTCTTCCTCTGAGTTGCCACCCTCAGAGGGGTTGGCCTTTTCAAACTCTGCCAAAAGCTCCTGGAGCTGTATTTTGGTAGGTTTGGGGCCCATTGTTATTTTCTTTATTTTACAGAGTGACCTTAGCTCCCTCATCTTAAGATGGAGGTAAGGTGTGGTGTCGAGTTCCACCACAGTCACATCTGTGCTAGACATTTTGCTTCTAAAAGTTGGAATACTTTTTAAGAATCTACAACTGGTTCTAGAATCTAATTCAAACTTTTACAAACTTTTAAACTCTAAAAGAAATGCTAAACAGGATCTAACACAAGGCCCTAGCAGGTCTTAGAGTCCAAGGGTTCCCCTTAGAGGTAAGATAGTGGCAAAAAGAGATAATACTAATGCTCTATTTTGTGGTAGTGTGGTCGAGCAGTAGGCTTATCCAAGGAGTAGTGTTAAGCATTTGTTGTACATACACATAGACAATAAATGAGGTACACACACTCAGAGACAAATCCAGCCAATAGGTTTTGTATAGAAAAATATCTTTTCTTAGTTTATTTTAAGAACCACAGGTTCAAATTCTACATGTAATATCTCATTCGAAAGGTATTGCAGGTAAGTACTTTAGGAACTTCAAATCATCAAAATTGCATGTATACTTTTCAAGTTATTCACAAATAGCTGTTTTAAAAGTGGACACTTAGTGCAATTTTCACAGTTCCTAGGGGAGGTAAGTATTTGTTAGGTTAACCAGGTAAGTAAGACACTTACAGGGCTTAGTTCTTGGTCCAAGGTAGCCCACCGTTGGGGGTTCAGAGCAACCCCAAAGTCACCACACCAGCAGCTCAGGGCCGGTCAGGTGCAGAGTTCAAAGCGGTGCCCAAAACACATAGGCTAGAATGGAGAGAAGGGGGTGCCCCGGTTCCGGTCTGCTTACAGGTAAGTACCCGCGTCTTCGGAGGGCAGACCAGGGGGGTTTTGTAGGGCACCGGAGGGGACACAAGCCCACACAGAAATTTCACCCTCAGCAGCGCGGGGGCGGCCGGGTGCAGTGTAGGAACAGGCGTCGGGTTCGCAATGTTAGTCTATGAGAGATCTCGGGATCTCTTCAGCGCTGCAGGCAGGCAAGGGGGGGATTCCTCGGGGAAACCTCCACTTGGGTAAGGGAGAGGGACTCCTGGGGGTCACTTCTCCAGTGAAAGTCCGGTCCTTCAGGTCCTGGGGGCTGCGGGCGCAGGGTCTCTCCCAGGCGTCGGGACTTTAGGTTCAAAGAGTCGCGGTCAGGGGAAGCCTCGGGATTCCCTCTGCAGGCGGCGCTGTGGGGGCTCAGGGGGGACAGGTCTTGGTACTCACAGTATCAGAGTAGTCCTGGGGTCCCTCCTGAGGTGTTGGATCGCCACCAGCCGAGTCGGGGTCGCCGGGTGCAGTGTTGCAAGTCTCACGCTTCTTGCGGGGAGCTTGCAGGGTTCTTTAAAGCTGCTGGAAACAAAGTTGCAGCTTTTCTTGGAGCAGGTCCGCTGTCCTCGGGAGTTTCTTGTCTTTTCGAAGCAGGGGCAGTCCTCAGAGGATGTCGAGGTCGCTGGTCCCTTTGGAAGGCGTCGCTGGAGCAGGATCTTTGGAAGGCAGGAGACAGGCCGGTGAGTTTCTGGAGCCAAGGCAGTTGTCGTCTTCTGGTCTTCCGCTGCAGGGGTTTTCAGCTGGGCAGTCCTTCTTCTTGTAGTTGCAGGAATCTAATTTTCTAGGGTTCAGGGTAGCCCTTAAATACTAAATTTAAGGGCGTGTTTAGGTCTGGGGGGTTAGTAGCCAATGGCTACTAGCCCTGAGGGTGGGTACACCCTCTTTGTGCCTCCTCCCAAGGGGAGGGGGTCACAATCCTAACCCTATTGGGGGAATCCTCCATCTGCAAGATGGAGGATCTCTAAAAGTCAGAGTCACCTCAGCTCAGGACACCTTAGGGGCTGTCCTGACTGGCCAGTGACTCCTCCTTGTTGCTTTCTTTGTTCCCTCCAGCCTTGCCGCCAAAAGTGGGGGCCGTGGCCGGAGGGGGCGGGCAACTCCACTAAGCTGGAGTGCCCTGCTGGGCTGTGACAAAGGGGTGAGCCTTTGAGGCTCACCGCCAGGTGTTACAGCTCCTGCCTGGGGGAGGTGTTAGCATCTCCACCCAGTGCAGGCTTTGTTACTGGCCTCAGAGTGACAAAGGCACTCTCCCCATGGGGCCAGCAACATGTCCCTGGTGTGGCAGGCTGCTGGAACTAGTCAGCCTACACAGACAGTCGGTTAAGTTTCAGGGGGCACCTCTAAGGTGCCCTCTGTGGTGTATTTTACAATAAAATGTACACTGGCATCAGTGTGCATTTATTGTGCTGAGAAGTTTGATACCAAACTTCCCAGTTTTCAGTGTAGCCATTATGGTGCTGTGGAGTTCGTGTTTGACAGACTCCCAGACCATATACTCTTATGGCTACCCTGCACTTACAATGTCTAAGGTTTTGTTTAGACACTGTAGGGGTACCATGCTCATGCACTGGTACCCTCACCTATGGTATAGTGCACCCTGCCTTAGGGCTGTAAGGCCTGCTAGAGGGGTGTCTTACCTATACTGCATAGGCAGTGAGAGGCTGGCATGGCACCCTGAGGGGAGTGCCATGTCGACTTACTCGTTTTGTCCTCACTAGCACACACAAGCTGGCAAGCAGTGTGTCTGTGCTGAGTGAGAGGTCTCCAGGGTGGCATAAGACATGCTGCAGCCCTTAGAGACCTTCCTTGGCATCAGGGCCCTTGGTACTAGAAGTACCAGTTACAAGGGACTTATCTGGATGCCAGGGTCTGCCAATTGTGGATACAAAAGTACAGGTTAGGGAAAGAACACTGGTGCTGGGGCCTGGTTAGCAGGCCTCAGCACACTTTCAATTGTAAACATAGCATCAGCAAAGGCAAAAAGTCAGGGGGCAACCATGCCAAGGAGGCATTTCCTTACATCGTGTCTAGGTGAGGAATAATGAGTAACTCATGAAGAACATGAGCGATTAACGAAGGCAGTGACACTTTATCGGTATAGAGGTTGAGGTTCAGATAAAGGAACGCTCAGTTGAGGTTGGGGTGGTGCTGTCTTGGCGTCAAACACCACTATAGGTTGACTTTCATCGTCTGGCGCTGGCATTAGTGTCGACAAATTGCGTTCATGTGTGAGTTGAAGCGCCGGGGAGGGAACCGGTACCGCACATGGTCACGTGTGCTCCTTCAATGGGAGGCGAAAGCAACTTTCCTGGTGGTGCCAGGAGGTTGAGGAGGTTCAGTGGGCATGCCCACCTTTACATTTGTATCTATTTTGCCACAATAATTGGTTAAGCTGCTGCAAGCAAAAAGAAAATCATTTTGAAAAGCCCTGAAACGTCTTGTAGTGTCTTGGGCTTGGGATTGTAAGCCAAATCATCAGACTGTTGTCTTCCTGTCTTAAATCTCTCCAAGGCAGCTGCTTTGTCTCTAAACAGATGAGAGCCATCAAAAAGCATGCCCATTAGACTTGTGCAAATCACTGTAGAAGCCGGTAGATCTCAGAGGTTCATTATGTCAAGGCCTGCTCTGTTGATCTGTCTACAGCCATCCTGAATATCCCTCCCCAACTCAGTAAAGTGTCCTGGCAAGATCGGTAACACAATGTCTGCTACCTCTCGCAAATAGTGTTTTTATCTTGCAGGGAGATGAGCTGTGTTCATAGAGCTAAGCTGCCAGCAAAGAAAATATTATTCCCTACTGCGTCCAGCTCTTTGAATTCCTGGTCTGAGGGAACATATGTATTCTGTTTGGTGCAAAATGAAGCCTGCACCACTAACCTTTCCAGTAAAGGGATGGGCAGACAGAAAGGCAGGATCCCCGGATGTTAACATTTAGTGTTGGGCAATCAGTTAATTTATGGCTGGAGAAGAAGCGGGTTTGTCCCAAGCCACATTGATGGAGTTGTTAAATGAAAGTAGCAGCAGCAGCTCTTGCTGACAAAATAACGTTAGTCACCTTTGGCAGAAGTCTGAAAGAGCTTAAATGTTCTTGCTCAATTTCCAGGCAAAAAAGTTGAAGGTTGGAGTGTAGAACCAATCCCTCCAACCGGAAGAGGAGATCAATTCTATGGGAAAGCTGGAGTGAGGGTCAGAATGAGGGAATGTGGACCTCTTAAAACACACACATCTTGAGTTTTAATATTTTTTCCTTTCTGTAGTCCAACAAGGTTCTTCGGAGGCAGTTTAAGGCTACATTTAAGCCCTTTCGGCATTTCTCTGCCTTCTTGATCAGCCTTCATTGTTCAAGTCCCCAATTGTTTTGCATTTTTTAAAGTGCCTTACATATGTTTTATTCTACGCCCTTTGTGATGCCCCCAGTGAGATCTAAATCTGCTTTTAACTTTCTTGATGTAAACCTGTTTTTGGTAGCCATCACTTCAGCACGTCAATATTGCAAATTGCAGGTACTGTGTCTGGCCACGTTTCACCAGTTTTTACATAGACAAACTGGTGTTAAGGATTAAAGTGGCTTTCCTGACCAAGATCATTACCCCATTCCTTATGAGGCAGTGTTACCCCATCCACCTTTTATACTCCAACCCATCCCACCACAGAGTAGGAGAAACTACATCCACTGGACGCTCACTGGGCATGTGGTTTTTTCCTTGACCGGTCAAAGGAGAGGAGGTCTGACAACCAGCTTTTCATTGGTGTATTAGAAGCAATAAGAGGAAGGTGGTCCAGAAGAGTATGTTGTCACTGTGGATTGTCCTGTGCATTAAAATCTATTATTCCCTCGCTAAGAAGGAACCTCCAAAGGGATTCCTTGCTCAGTCCATCAGAGCTAAGGCTTCTGCACTAGCCACGGTTTCTCCCATAGAGTAGAATATTATTTTGGCAACATGCGCTTTCCTTCTCACTTTTGCAGAGCACTGTTGATTGCAATTGAAAGTGAGAGGGGTGGCCTTTTCGATTGTTCCAATTGATTTTATTTTTCTATGCAGCAGGATTTCTGTGTCTGACCATACCTTCAGGTCCCCCCCACGTAGGAGAAGGTGCTTCTGTTGTATCTATATGTTAAGGAATAAGCATGTAGACTTAACCGTCAGAAGAAAAGTTAGTAACCTTTGGTAAGTGTTTCTGGCTGATACACTGTCTACCTTTTTCCTTTAGCATTCTGCCTTTATTTGTAACATTTCATAATAAATACCTCAGGCCTTTAGCTGCCTGAATCCCAAATACCCAGACAGTTTCATGTTCATCTTTTGAAATCGCGCATAATTATCTTTTGCATTGGTTCTGTAGTTATTCTGTCTGAACAGTGACTTTCTTTCTGTCTCTTTTTGGGTGGGAATATGTTTCTTGTAACTCTTTCCCACTCTCGCTTTGTTAGTTCTTGGCTCATGGACACCATTCCAATGTTTTCCATATCTGTTTTATTTTTTATTTTTATGTATTAGTATCCTCTGTCATCCTGTGCCATTCAGTGTCAGAATTGTGTGATTATGATGTCTGCTGAACAATGTGTTTTGGTGTAAACACCAGGCAGCAGTTTGGTTTGGAAAATAGTTGAGTGATGATGTGAGTCACAAGATGGGTAATGGTCAAGGTAGAGAGAGTGCTGGAGGTGAAGAGTGAGTCTACAGTTGTGGCATAATGGGCAGACTTTAACAACACAAAAGGATGATGGACGGAGTGCTGACAATGCAAACACTCACCCCAGTCACAGATCTGGGTTTAATCCATCGTTCTTTTGCTCACCATGCCACCCCAGTTTGGACCCAGCCATATGCAAATCAGTCTTGACCCTGTTCCTCATGGGAACAGTCCAGCCCGAACTGCCAGACCAGGTCCTCCCTGGACTGGAAACAAGCATCCTGGGACCGGTTTCGGGGTTTCACCCCTCATTAGCCAGGCTAGCTTGATTCCAGTGGCACAGTGAGCAAGGGACCCACGTCTGGGCATACCCTTCCCACTTAGGGCAACTTTAACAACACAAAAGGATGATGGACGGAGTGCTGACAATGCAAACACTCACCCCCAGTCACAGATCTGGGTTTAATCCATCGTTCTTTTGCTCACCATGCCACCCCAGTTTGGACCCAGCCATATGCAAATCAGTCTTGACCCTGTTGGCAGAGACTGGGCCGGGAAAATATGAAGACCTATTGACCACATTCTAATGCTAAAGGGAAATCTCTATAGACCAAAAGTAGACAAAATTACATTTAAATTACCTCAAAAATCATCATGGTGCATGACAACTTTGAAGAGAGGGCACAAGTATTTCCCTTTCATGTCATAGCAGCATATAGTCATTGTTTATGAACTCCAGTGGTCAGTGTATTGCAACAGGGGCACGTTATTTGATATTTGTATTTTTACATATGAGTTGTTGCATCCTATTAAGTGCAGAAATCTTTATGCGTATTTAACTTGGGTCACCGATAGGAATGGATACTGTAATACATATTATGGCACCAAAGGTTTCCCGGGCTGCATCAACATTGACCTATTTATCAAAAATGTTGGCATTGTAAGTTTTCAACCAATAAGGAATTCAATAATTTATGCACAAAGTTACCTCAGCAAATTGCAGTGTGACAAATCATGGTTTGAGGGCAAATGTTTTAGAGACAAAGTGAAATTGCCTACCTCAAACATATCAGTCAAATAAAACATCTTCTATGCAAGTTATGCTCTGGTTTCAAAGATAATTGGTTCTGCTATTCAAGACAATGCAGAAAACTCCCCCTTTGGGCTGGTGTGTTCTCTTTAAAGGCATTTCTTTTGCCTATATGTGCTAAGTACTCCAATTTTACAGAGGGTTTCCCAAGGGGGCACACAATCAGCTGCTAATCACCAAGCTGTCAAAATACAGAACTACAACCCTTTTTAGATCGAAGCCTACCAGACAGCACAGCTGTCTGGTTTGCTACAGCCATCTTGGGGACATTCTGAAAGTTTACCTGGGAATGCATTCCACCCAATGCTTGCCATTGGCTGTGTGGTCTGTAACTCACATTTGCTTTCTTTCTGTCTGCTGGCTTTATTGGTTTTAGCCTATCCAGCTTGAATTTGGCCCTTCCTTTGCCCTAATCCTATTTACTGTATTCTTCCATCAGTACTGAATTTCTGTAAACCTGCTTTTAAATCGTGTTCTTGTCATGTTTGCTGTGCATTCAAAGACAGGTCAAGTGGCAGGCTCTGTCTTCGAGGGATCTTGGTGTTTACTTTACTTTCCATGACTTCAAAGTGAGAGAATGTATGGGACAGTCATGCTGGCATCTGTTGACTTGAGGAAGGCTGTACGATTATATTTTTGTTCTTAGCGCACAACAACATTTAAATGCCTGTAAATGAACTTTGTAGATATTTCAGAATATATCAGAATTGGGACAGCACAAACAAAGCACGTTTTGGTAATTCCAAATTTGTGGTAGACACAGATATTTTAATGCGATCAAAACAAATCAGTTCTGTTGATGACATTTCCATACATTATCGTTTGCGCTCTGTATACGTAATGGTCATTTCAACTAGAGATGCATTGGCTTTAATGACAGAGTGCTACCACACAATGCGTACTCCACTTAATTCTTTTCCACTCTACTCCGCACCACTGCACTCTACTGTGCATCCCTCTGCACTACGTCACTCCACATTGCATCACTACTTTCTACTCTGTACCACTCTACGCCTCTCCACTCTGTGCCAATGATCTCTACACCACACTACTATGCACGCGCACTCTTTGCCACTGCACTCTACCCCAGTACAGTCTGCGCCGCTCCAATCTGTGCCACTATAGTCTACACCACTCTCCTCTGCACCAGTTTACCCTGTGACACTGCACTCAAAGACACCATACTCTGCAAGACTGTACTCTCTGCCACTGAAATCAACACCATTTTGCACCACTCAGTTCTACGCCATTCTACTGCACACTGCACTCTACTCTACATCACTGCACTCTACGTCATTCTAATCCATTCTGCACCACTGCATTCCACGCCACTGTACTCTGTGGTGCTTTACTCTTCACCTTTGCTCTCTACCATGCCACGCTCCACTTCACTCAACTCTGAAACAATCTTCACCACTGAACTTCACACCAGTCTGCCCTGCTTTACTCTACTCCACTGCACTCTACGCACTGCAATCCACTGTACGTCACTCTACTCTGTCACTGCACTCCATGCCAGTGCACTGTAAACCACTGTGCTCAATCCCAATGCACTCTACGCCACTGCACTCAACGCCAATCTACTCTGCACCACTGTACTTTACTCCACTTCACTCTGGGCCACTCTACAACACTAAACTCTGACGCTCTAATCTCCTGGACTCTCTGCCACTCCACTCTACAACACTCTATTCTACAACATACTATTCCACTTTGCGCAACCCCACTACTCCAGTTTGTGCCACTCCAGTCTTTGCTACTCCACTCTGCCAGTCCACTCTACAACAATCTACTCTACTCCCCTCAAAACTCTACTCCACTCTATGCAGCACCCTCTACGCCGCTCCACTCTGTTCTGCAACACTCCACAACACTCTCTGCCACTCCACCATGACACTCTACTCTAAGCCATTCAGATCTACTCCGCTCTATACCCTTCCACTCTGCGACTTTATGCTCCCTCCACAACACTCTATGGCACTCTGACACTCCACTCTACACCACTTTATGACCCTCCACGTTACTCTCCTTTACCCCACTAACTTTTAGCCATGCTAAACAGCAGCAGTGCTGTTGTTCAGCAAGGCTAAAACGTATTGGCAAAGCTAATAGTTTTTGCAAAGGTGAGACCTGCTGCCTTTCAAATGCTTGTTTGTTGAAAGGACTTGAGAGGTGACTGTGTCTGACATGTAGCAGAGTAGGTTGGTGGTGTATGAAACACCTACTCTCTTTAGATAGGTGTTCTAGCTGGCTGTAGGGTAGATGTATAGGTGTGTGTCTAGTTCATTAAGTCTTGAAACTGGCAAAACATGCTGGAGTTATAATAGAGGTGCGCTTAACAGGTAAACTTTCATAGCCTCAAGTTTCTTGACCCTATTCTAATGAGTCTCAAAATGTGAAAACGTTAAATTTGTTAATGCTTAACTGGCAAAGGAAAAGGCGACCCTGTCCCTAATCTATTCTATGATTTAAACTTATGATCTGTTTTAAGTTGCCTCAGTGTGTGCTTGCAGTTTGTACCCCCGCTATCTCTTCTGTACTGTTATTTTTCCTGATTTTGGAATTTCTAAAAACGCATTCTGACATCTCGACAAAACTTACTTCAGAAGTGCATATTAAACCTAAGCAGCCAAGACTGATTGTTTTGTAAATCTTAGGAGTGCACACATTTTTCAGAGAGCTAAATGTACTCTTTGTTGTTTGAAAACCTCTAATATTTGAATTGTAAATGACTACCCTTTACAGATGGTCGAAACAAAAACATGTTCCCAAGCTGGGAGATATGAGTTCCTCCTTTGAAGATGTAGATGCGTTTTATTCATTTTGGTAAGTCGATTTCTTCTTGTTATCAAACTTAAAAAGTAGATGTAGTAAGGATGCAAAGCTGTGGGAGCTAAGCACATATTAACTTTTTCTTTCATTTGAATCTTCTGCATCTGGACAAACTACATTGGCTAAAACGTAGCTGAATATTGTGCCAAGTGTAATGTTTAAACAGTGACTAAACTTTCATTTTAATTCTAAATCTACCATCCTTGAATTTTAGGTATAACTTTGATTCCTGGAGAGAGTTCTCTTACCTGGATGAAGAGGAGAAAGAAAAGGCAGAGTGGTACGTACGTCGATTATTTTGGTAACAATTTGTGTTACAAATTGGGTGTAGTTGTGAGACACCTGTATTTAGGACACTGCAAACCAAATCTGTTGAGGATGTGAATCCTCTAATTTCGTGTAATCCCTGTTAAGGGGTGTCAATAACTACTGCCCATGCTGTACAGTGCTGTAAATGTTGCCCCTCAGTGCCTCCAGCCTATTAAATGATGTCAGCTGTTCACTTAAGTATGACTTAAGTAGATGGTTGAGACCGTATAAACACACCTTTACTGTATTATCTGAGAAACTAGAGACAACTGCAGTTTTCAATTTGGAAGTTCCCTGGTGAGGGGATGTATAACTTATTGTTGTATGCCGTAGTTTAAATGCTTAGCACCTCATTTAAATTTAATTTTAATTCATTTTTGTTCAGCATTTTATTAATGCAAGAAACGCTAAATAACCTCAACCTTCCCAGCCCCTGCAATCAACTTACCTCGGACCCTCAAACCCAGTTCTTCTCCGAGCCACCGGACACCGCTGTAGGCTAATGGTTAATCTCCTCTGTTTCCTGACCATACTTATTCATCAATGAATCTATGTGCTTTCGAAAATATTGATTGAAGGAGACATCATACCTCCTTTGCTTTGTAGTGACTAGATTTGTTATGAATATTCAGGACACACAGACCTTTGGGACAATACAGTTTTTTGAATTATTTGCTGAGAGAGCCCAGAAGGGAGATCAGGTGTTTTCTAAAATACTTCTCGCTTCAGCATGCGGTTTTAAACATTTTGTCCATTCCAAGTCCCACTGCATTTTATGAAGCTGTGAAGGGAGAAGCAGGGAGTGACACAAGTATTGCCAAGGTTGCCACCTTCCTGCTGGGAGTGTAAGGGCAGATCGTTTCGGAAGCCCTTCACAGTAGTACAAGTTCTGGACATTCTGCTATTATTAAATCTGGGTCCTTCTCACTTCCCTTCGTCACTTCTCCACAGAATGAAACTAATCGGAGGCAGGACTGTTGGGGCACAGAATGCTGCCGAGTGACCCATAGCACCAAGTGTCTCTGGTGTGTAGTGCCAGTGATATAGAATTTTAAAGAGGGCTTCTCTTCCCACTGCATTGTTTGTAAAGGTGTCCTAATATTTGTTCTAATTTCTTTCTTTAACACATTCTGGAATGGGAGTACCTCTTGTGTGATGGGATTGTTTGAGTGTAAATATAGTATTCAGCATGATCACCATAGTATAATAGGAGCTTTTCATGGGGATGACCTTCTCTGTAGCTCCCCTTTTCTACCTGTGGTTGTTATCCAGTACCGGATTTGTTTATAGATCAACCTTTTTTCCTCCAGTAGTCCAAAAACTTCTTCAGCTTGTTCAAATTTTTCGATTTTTGCTCCATTAAATGTCTCTTACTGTTGAGTGGCCTCCTTCTCACCAAGCACTGTCTGGTGTGACACCTTTGTGGGCCCGTGGAGAGAATGGTGACAGATACATTGTGGGTTCATTTTTGTGGTTATGCTATCACACACCCATAGGGTCACTCTAGTTAGTGGAGAGACATAAAGATTGGAGATCTGTGTGCTTGTGGGAACCTCCAAAAGCAGCTTGCCACTCCGTGTGTGACATATAAAGCTCCGGCTTTCTTTTGTCTCTTCATGTGCCCAGAAGTGAGATACCAGGGTGTAGTCTGGTAATACGTAATCAGGTCCAGGGCTCCCTGTAGTTGTAGGAAACTGGGTTATGGTTGCAGAAGCCCCTCCAAACACCCACACATTTTTTGCCTGGTTTGTGATGCAACTTTGACTGAAGTGCACTGGGTTCCTGCTAACTAGGTCCCCAGTGCTAGTGTTCCTTCCTCAAAACAAGACAGCTGGTCATGTCATCCCCAAATGGCCAGGCTTTTTAGCACCTTTGAAAGTTCCTAGTAAATGGTACCTCGGGTACCTAGGGCATAGGTACTAAAGAGGGTCCCTAAGAGCTGCAGCATAACTTGTGCCACTCTGTGACCCACCACCAAACTCATGCAGATTGACACTGCAAGCTGTGTAACAAGGTGCTTCAAAAACTGAAAACATGATATGGCACACACTAGTGTTTCATGTCTCTAACACTGCCTGTAATATTTGTAAGCCACCCCTACAGCAGGTCTTACAGCCCTAAGGCAGAGTGCATAATATTGCAGGTGAGGGCATATATGCATGAGCAAATATGCCCCTACCAAGTCCTTGTCAATTCTTTGACATAGTAAGTGAACAGGGAACCCATTCTAAGTACATGTGCTGGACACTGGGCAATACGGGTTCCGCAGCTACATGAGGGTTCACTGAAAATAGGGATGTTTGGTATCAAACATCTTGTATTAATAAACCCTCAGTGATTCCTGTTATGGAATTATTAATACATACACCCAGAGGGCACCTTATAGACAGGTGGGAAAACTAGCTATGCAGTAGTCATGTTGCATTTGCAGGCTGGACACACCCCTATGGTGACCAGCCAGAAATTAACACAGCCTCAGAAATTCTGCCATTTTGTGTGTGGTGGAATTAGGAATTCTAAGACAGGGCGATGCCAACTCCCCAAAGGCAGTGGTTATCTAGGGGGCGTAGTGACCCCAAGGGTAAGTAGCCCATTGGCTACTAGCCTTCACTCCCCTTAATGCCGCCTAAATTGAGTATTTAGAGGAACCCCTGATCCCAGGACCTCAGATCTTCACTGGGCACAAAAGAAGGAATGGACAAGAAACCTGCTGACCCGAGAACTGAGGAAAACGACTGACTTGGCGCCAACCCTGCCAGCTTGACTGCTGCACCTGATCCTTGTGGAGCAAGTGACCTGTCCTGCCGCTGCAGCCTCAACCAAACTGGGACAGCTGCCAGTGCTTCGCAGATTGCCAAGAAGAACTTCCTTGGATCAGAGGAGCTGCTTCCCTGCATCTGCAGGCAACCAAAGAAGAACAGTGGGAACAACTACCAAAACCCCAACATCACCACTGTATCAGAGCTGCCTAGCCCGAGCTGAAGTGGGCCAGCGGTGTCAACGTGGTTTCCAGGCCCTCCAGAGATGACGCCCACCTTGAGTTCGCCCACTGTGGACTTTCTGATGGTGCTTGCACCTTATGTCTGCAGGCCCTCCTCAACTGCCTCTGATTGAGACCTGCCTGCCCACTGCACCCAGATTCCCCAAACCGAGGAGAAGAGGACCACTGGTGTCCCTACATCCCCCAGGCTCATGAGCCCCGAGCCCACTTGTTGGTTTGGCTAGACTGGTCCCCCAGTCCATGCCTGCAGCCTGTTTCTGTTGGACCCCTCTACCGCGAAAACCCCCGGTGACAGAAGCACGACCACCAAGTTATCTCTGCACCCAGCCACCCTGAACTGAGGAAAATAGGACAAATGGTGGCATCGCAAGAACTTAACCCCCTTGGTATTTCACCCGTACTGGACTCAGTCCACCCCTGTAGTATCTTTGTGACTGGACCTATCCCCATTGGCTTACACGTGGCACCTGACGCTGAACTGCACCCGTGCACCAGATGCCCCCGTGCTGTATGAGGTGACCTGTTGGTGTGGCCTAGGGCCCTGTACTGTACTCGCCTTATGTCCAGAAGATTGGTCCTGTAAGTTGCTGTGAAGTACCTGTTTACCGTGTAAGGTTTCTCTCCCATAGATTAACATTGCAGCTACAGAAAAATGCTCTGTCGACTTTTGAAAACTTTAAAAATGTTGATCTCAAAAAGTACTCGCCCTATTCCGGTAATCTTGGTATCTAAATTCATATAAAAATGTGTTATTTTTATAAATTGGTGTCAGATTTCTTTGAGTGTGTCACTTACTGCCTATGTGTGGGCCTTACGTGATTAGCACTACCCTCTGATATAGCTAACTGCTTGCCCACACTACCACACAAGACCATTTGGGGTGTCATTTGTACCTCTGTAATTCCCCTGGGGTTTGCTTAGACTCTTTATACAGTGTACCTCTTTTGCTCTGCTAGATAAAGAGCCAGCTTCCTACACTCCCAACCTCTCATGCATCTACCACTTAGCTTTGCCTGATCTACATTTTTATGTCTGCTATAAGAATTCAGACCACCATTACTAGCTATTATCTCCTAATATCTTAATATACATGTAAGGAAATGCCTCCTTGGCATGGTTACCCCCTGACTTTTTGCCTTTGCTGATATGTTTTGAATTGAAAGTGTGCTGAGGCCTGCTAACCAGGCCCCAGCACCAGTGTTCTTTCCCTAACCTGTACTTTTGATTCCACAATTGGCACACCCTGGCATCCAGGTAAGTCCCTTGTAACTGGTACCCCTGGTACCAAGGGCCCTGATGCCAGGTAAGGTCTCTAAGGACTGCAGCATAGCTTATGCCACCCTGGGGACCCCTCACTCAGCACAGACACACTGCTTGCCAGCTTGTGTGTGCTGGTGAGGACAAAATGAGTAAGTCGACATGGCACTCCCCTCAGGGTGCCATGCCAACCTCACACTGCCTATGCAGTATAGATAAGTCACCCCTCTAGCAGGCCTTACAGCCCTAAGGCAGGGTGCACTATACCATAGGTGAGGGCACCAGTGCATGAGCACTGTGCCCCTACAGTGTCTAAGCCAAACCTTAGACATTGTAAGTGCAGGGTAGCCATAAGAGTATATGGTCTGGGAGTCTGTCAAACACGAACTCCACAGCACCATAATGGCTACACTGTAAACTGGGAAGTTTGGTATCAAACTTCTCAGCACAATAAATGCACACTGATGCCAGCGGCCCTGTTCAACAAAGACTGCAACTTTGTTTCCAGAGGAGCAGATTTAAAGACCCCTGCAATCCCCGCAAGAAGCGTGAGACTTGCAACACTGCACCCGGCGACCCCGACTCGACTGGTGGAGAAACAACGCTACAGGGAGGACCCCCCGGCGACTCCGAGACTGTGAGTAACCAAAGTTGTCGCCCCTGAGCCCCCACAGCGACGCCTGCAGAGGGAATCCCGAGGCTCCCCCTGACCGCGACTGTCTGAATCCAAAATCCCGACGCCTGGAAAAGACCCTGCACCCGCAGCCCCCAGGACCTGAAGGATCGGAACTCCAGTGCAGGAGCGACCCCCAGGAGGCCCTCTCCCTTGCCCAGGTGGTGGCTACCCCGAGGAGCCCCTCCCTTGCCTGCCTGCACCGCTGAAGAGACCCCTTGGTCTCCCATTGATTCCTATTACAAACCCGACGCTTGTTTGCACACTGCACCCGGCCGCCCCGCGCTGCTGAGGGTGTACTTTCTGTGTGGACTTGTGTCCCCCCCCGGTGCCCTACAAAACCCCCCTGGTCTGCCCTCCGAAGACGCAGGAACTTACCTGCTGGCAGACTGGAACCGGGGCACCCCCTTCTCCATTGAAGCCTATGTGTTTTGGGCACCACTTTGAACTCTGCACCCGACCGGCCCTGAGCTGCTGGTGTGGTGACTTTGGGGTTGCTCTGAACCCCCAACGGTGGGCTACCTTGGACCCCAATTTGAACCCCGTAGGTGGTTTACTTGCCTGCAAGAACTAACAATAACTTACCTCCCCCAGGAACTGTTGAAAATTGCACTGTGTCCACTTTTGAAATAGCTATATGTGTTTTATGTGAAAAGTATATATGCTATTGTGATTATTCAAAGTTCCTAAAGTACTTACCTGCAATACCTTTCAAATGAGATATTACATGTAGAATTTGAACCTGTGATTCTTAAAATAAACTAAGAAAATATATTTTTCTATAACAAAAACCTATTGGCCTGGAATTGTCTCGGAGTGTGTGTTCCTCATTTATTCCCTGTGTGTATGTACAACAAATGCTTCACACTACTCCTTTGATAAGCCTACTGCTCGACCACACTACCACAAAATAGAGCATTAGTATTATCTCTTTTTGCCACTATCTTACCTCTAAGGGGAACCCTTGGACTCTGTGCATACTATTCCTTACTTTGAAATAGTGCATACAGAGCCAACTTCCTACATTTAGGGAAAGAGGTCTGGCACTGGGGGCATGGTTCGCAGGAACCCAGTACAAATTTAGTCGAAATTGCATCAAATACCAGGCAAAAAGTGGGGGTGACCTTGTCAAAAGGGGCTTTCCTACAAAGCTCCCTTCCAGCATAGGGACAGTAGTTGAACATTTACTACACAAGTTTCCGATTGTATTGCATTGAGTAAGGTCTTGTTAATTGGTAACGTGGAAACACAGTTGAGGTCTGCTTCAGCTTTACCATTATGATTACCATTTTCTTTACCAGAATAAACATTGATAATGGTCTTGAAATCCCTATTTGTTGAACAGGTGTACAGTGTTGGTAGAGTCTACCTCTGTAACATCTCACTTTTCATTTTGCAGTCGAGATGAAAGAAGGTGGATTGAAAAGCAAAACAGAGCAGCTAGAGCACAAAGGAAAAAAGAAGAAATGAATAGAATAAGGACATTAGTTGGTAAGTGCAGAAAAGAGATGTACATCTTGCATTTATAAGGTGTCTGTTCTTATCCTTACACCGCTTCATTTCACTGTTGTCTTTCAATAGACAGTGCATATGCCAGTGACCCTAGAATAAAGAAATTCAAAGAAGAAGAAAAAGCCAGGAAAGAAGGAGAAAAGAAAGCAAAGGCAGATGCCAAACGGAAAGAACAGGAAGCCAAAGAAAAAGTATGTTTTTTTTTTAACCTCGCAGTGTACCTGGATTTGTGCACAGGAAGCAGTGGCATCCAGGAAACTACTTTAGTAGAACACTTTGTGTGGATTTGAATTGTTTAATGCCCCAATTTCAAGGAGTCAGGCCAGTAGGGACTGGAGTATTTTAATCCTAATTATTTAGTATAATAGTCATGCCCCTGGTGAGAATGAGCATCAAAACATTTTGCAGAAATTTAGCGAATGACCAGTAAAAATGCACAGAAGTAAAACTTAAACTGTATTAAACATGCAGAAATGCTCTTTACAGAGCCTGGATGGAATGAGTGTGTTCAGAGTGCCAAAAACCCAGGGTGTCTGAATTTTGGCACTGCAGCTTTAACTTTCAGTTCGTACAGCACAAAAGAGGAGTTTAGATGCTGAGGGCTCCTACCTAAAGAGCTTTTTCAATCTAAACTGCCACCTTTGACTTGACTCGTAGAGGTAATTGAAGATGGGTGCCCTTCACATAAAGTAATGGATATTATGCAATTTGAACAGCTTCTTATGTGCTGACTAGTTCTCGTTTATAGCACAAAGCATAGTAATGCAGTTTGTGTGGTCCCATATTTTAAATACAAAACAACAAAATCCTCAATGTTCGGTGTTGATGTCTGAGGCGAACCGGGCACATTGTTTCAAATGTACAAATACCGCAGTGTATCACGAGAAATATGTCACAAGGTTAAGGAATGGGTGGGATTTTGACTGCGTTTTCATAAGTGCAGTAAAAGTTTGTAACAAAATATGCTTCTAATGTTGGTTTCGATAAGCCATCTTTTTTATTAGGCATTATGTATACTACAAATGAGGTTATCTGTTGTAATTAGAATTAAATGTTACAGTAATTCTCTTTGCAGCAAAAGCAAGCAGAATTGGAAGCAGTACGGATAGCCAAGGAGAAAGAAGACGAGGAAGCTAGACAACAGGCACAGCTTGCAAAGAAGGAAAAAGAAATCCAGAAGAAAGCGATAAAGAAAGAAAGGCAACGATTGCGAACATCCTGCAAGGTAAGCAGTTATTAGGTGTTTGAGTAAACATGTTGGAGAGTGACAACCAAGAATATTTCCACTGTGGCATTTTAATTATTTTTTTATTGTTCATTTGTAATGTGATCATGTAGTTAGAAACAGCCACTTTAGAGTGCATGGGAGGCGGAGGAGGGGCAAGGAAGGGTGGTGGCAATGTCTGTAGAGTAAATAGACAATGTAGAGGGTGTGATGTAGTTTAATGGAGGCGGTAATGGAAAAAATGGAAAGGTAATTTTGAGACTTCCTGAAATTTACAAGATTCTTGTTCATTTGAAAGTGATGTATGAGAGGGGGCTGGGGCCAAGATAAAGTAGCTTAGACTGACTCACCTCTGCCAGTGATATCGTGGGGTTTCATGAGGATAGCGCTCTTAGACATACTGTAGGAAGTTAGCTATCTATGTAGTGTACCGAATGTAAGGGGACACTATGCAGATAGTCCAGGTGACCCCTATTGGTTTGCAGGGTTTAGAATTACAATCCCTAATGTTCTCTCTTGTGGTAGTGTGGGCGAGCAGATTAGGCGGATCAGTAGGTAGTGCTAAACATTTATTTTGTTTAACACACACAGTCAAATGTGACACATTCAAGACGAAACTCAAGACCAATGTTTAAAAAAATATAGTTAATTTTATAGAATGTTTCAACACAAGAAAAACTTCAAAAGAAGGTAAGTGCTGTTGTAGTGTATCAACTTTTGCAAGTAAGTAACAATTCACTCAAATGGACTTACTTTAGATAAAGAACATTTACTGCATTAGGGGTCTTGATTCTCGGGGGTCCTCTTTAGGTCCTAGGATAGGGGGAAAAGGTCACCAGAAACACCTGCAGTTCAGTTTTACCTGCATAGGTCATCGAGGTGCAGAGGTGCTGGATGGTTCGGGTGCCTTGCACACTGCACAGTTGGCTTTGAGGGGGGCCACGTGGAAACTGGCTGCAGAGGGGGAGTTGGGACATGTCTGGGTGCTCCCAAACGGGGGGGGGGCTCGGTCAGTGGGGGATCTTGGAGGCAAGGGGACACCATGGATTTCCGTGGACCCAGGCCGTGGTGCTCAGGTGCAGCGGGTTTTGGTCATCTAGTGTTCTTGTGTCAAGGTGCCTGTAAGGAAATACCTCCTTGGCATGGTTGCCCCCTGACTTTTTGCCTTTGCTGATGCTATGTTTACAATTGAAAGTGTGCTGAGGCCTGCTAACCAGGCCCCAGCACCAGTGTTCTTTCCCTAACCTGTACTTTTGTATCCACAATTGGCAGACCCTGGCATCCAGATAAGTCCCTTGTAACTGGTACTTCTAGTACCAAGGGCCCTGATGCCAAGGAAGGTCTCTAAGGGCTGCAGCATGTCTTATGCCACCCTGGAGACCTCTCACTCAGCACAGACACACTGCTTGCCAGCTTGTGTGTGCTAGTGAGGACAAAACGAGTAAGTCGACATGGCACTCCCCTCAGGGTGCCATGCCAGCCTCTCACTGCCTATGCAGTATAGGTAAGACACCCCTCTAGCAGGCCTTACAGCCCTAAGGCAGGGTGCACTATACCATAGGTGAGGGTACCAGTGCATGAGCACTGTACCCCTACAGTGTCTAAGCAAAACCTTAGACATTGTAAGTGCAGGGTAGCCATAAGAGTATCTGGTCTGGGAGTCTGTTTTACACGAACTCCACAGCACCATAATGGCTACACTGAAAACTGGGAAGTTTGGTATCAAACTTCTCAGCACAATAAATGCACACTGATGCCAGTGTACATTTTATTGCAAAATACACCCCAGAGGGCACCTTAGAGGTGCCCCCTGAAACTTAACCGACTATCTGTGTAGGCTGACTAGTTCCAGCAGCCTGCCACACTAGAGACCTGTTGCTGGCCCCATGGGGAGAGTGCCTTTGTCACTCTGAGGCCAGTAACAAAGCCTGCACTGGGTGGAGATGCTAACACCTCCCCCAGGCAGGAGCTGTAACACCTGGCGGTGAGCCTCAAAGGCTCACCCCTTTGTCACAGCACCGCAGGACACTCCAGCTAGTGGAGTTGCCCGCCCCCGGCCCCCACTTTTGGCGGCAAGGCCGGAGAAAATAATGAGAATAACAAGGAGGAGTCACTGGCCAGTCAGGACAGCCCCTAAGGTGTCCTGAGCTGAGGTGACTCTAACTTTTAGAAATCCTCCATCTTGCAGATGGAGGATTCCCCCAATAGGGTTAGGATTGTGACCCCCTCCCCTTGGGAGGAGGCACAAAGAGGGTGTACCCACCCTCAGGGCTAGTAGCCATTGGCTACTAACCCCCCAGACCTAAACACGCCCTTAAATTTAGTATTTAAGGGCTCTCCCTGAACCTAGAAACTAGATTCCTGCAACAACAAGAAGAAGGACTGCCTAGCTGAAAACCCCTGCAGAGGAAGACCAGAAGACAACAACTGCCTTGGCTCCAGGAACTCACCGGCCTGTCTCCTGCCTTCCAAAGAACTCTGCTCCAGCGACGCCTTCCAAAGGGACCAGAGACCTCTGAATCCTCTGAGGACTGCCCTGCTTCGACGACGACAAGAAACTCCCGAGGACAGCGGACCTGCTCCAAAAAGACTGCAACTTTATCCAAAGAAGCAGCTTTAAAGAACCCTGCAATCTCCCCGCAAGAAGCGTGAGATTTGCAACACTGCACCCGGCGACCCCGACTCGGCTGGTGGAGGACCAACACCTCAGGGAGGACCCCCGGACTACTCTACGAGTGTGAGTACCAAATCCTGTCCCCCCTGAGCCGCCACAGCGCCGCCTGCAGAGGGAATCCCGAGGCTTCCCCTGACCGCGACTCTCTGAAACCTAAGTCCCGACGCCTGGAAAAGACCCTGCACCCGCAGCCCCCAGGACCTGAAGGACCGGACTTTCACTGCAGAAGTGACCCCCAGGAGTCCCTCTCCCTTGCCCAAGTGGAGGTTTCCCCGAGGAAGCCCCCCCTTACCTGCCTGCAGCGCTGAAGAGATCCCTTGATCTCTCATTGACTTCCATTGCGAACCCGACGCTTGTCCTAACACTGCACCCGGCCGCCCCCGCGCCGCTGAGGGTGAAATTTCTGTGTGGGCTTGTGTCCCCCCCGGTGCCCTACAAAACCCCCCTGGTCTGCCCTCCGAAGACGCGGGTACTTACCTGCTGGCAGACTGGAACCGGGGCACCCCCTTCTCTCCATTGAAGCCTATGCGTTTTGGGCACCACTTTGAACTCTGCACCTGACCGGCCCTGAGCTGCTGGTGTGGTAACTTTGGGGTTGCTCTGAACCCCCAACGGTGGGCTACCTTGGACCAAGAACTGAACCCTGTAAGTGTCTTACTTACCTGGTAAAACTAACAACAACTTACCTCCCCCAGGAACTGTGAAAATTGCACTAAGTGTCCACTTTTGAAATAGCTATTTGTGAATAACTTGAAAAGTATACATGCAATTGAAATGATTCAAAGTTCCTAATGTACTTACCTGCAATACCTTTCAAACAAGATATTACATGTTAAATTTGAACCTGTGGTTCTTAAAATAAAGTAGGAAAATATATTTTTCTATACAAAACCTATTGGCTGGATTTGTCTCTGAGTGTGTGTACCTCATTTATTGTCTATGTGTATGTACAACAAATGCTTAACACTACTCCTTGGATAAGCCTACTGCTCGACCACACTACCACAAAATAGAGCATTAGTATTATCTATTTTTACCACTATTTTACCTCTAAGGGGAACCCTTGGACTCTGTGCATGCTATTCCTTACTTTGAAATAGCACATACAGAGCCAACTTCCTACATTGGTGGATCAGCGGTGGGGTACAAGACTTTGCATTTGCTGGACTACTCAGCCAATACCTGATCACACGACAAATTCCAAAATTGTCATTAGAAATTGATTTTTGCAATTTGAAAAGTTTTCTAAATTCTTAAAAAGACCTGCTAGGGCCTTGTGTTAGATCCTGTTTAGCATTTCTTTTAGAGTTTAAAAGTTTGTAAAAGTTTGAATTAGATTCTAGAACCAGTTTTAGATTCTTAAAAAGTATTCCAACTTTTAGAAGCAAAATGTCTAGCACAGATGTGACTGTGGTGGAACTCGACACCACACCTTACCTCCATCTACAGATGAGAGAGCTAAGGTCACTCTGTAAACTAAAGAAAATAGCAATGGGCCCCAAACCTACCAAAGTACAGCTCCAGGAGCTTTTGGCAGAGTTTGAAAAGGCCAACCCCTCTGAGGATGGCAACTCAGAGGATGAAGATAGTGACTTGGAGGGAAATTCCCCCCCCTCCAGTCCTACTTAGGGAGAGCAGGGCTTCTCAAGCCCTGACTCCACAAATAATAGTCAGAGATGCAGGTTCCCTCACAGGAGGGACCAACAACTCTGAAATCACTGAGGATAACTCCAGTGAAGAGGACATCCAGTTACCCAGGATGGCCAAAAGATTGGCTTTGGAAAGACAGATCCTAGCCATAGAGAGGGAAAGACAAGAGATGGGCCTAGGACCCATCAATGGTGGCAGCAACATAAATAGGGTCAGAGATTCTCCTGACATGTTGAAAATCCCTAAAGGGATTGTAACTAAATATGAAGATGGTGATGACATCACCAAATGGTTCACAGCTTTTGAGAGGGCTTGTGTAACCAGAAAAGTGAACAGATCTCACTGGGGTGCTCTCCTTTGGGAAATGTTCACAGGAAAGTGTAGGGATAGACTCCTCACACTCTCTGGACAAGATGCAGAATCTTATGACCTCATGAAGGGTACCCTGATTGAGGGCTTTGGATTCTCCACTGAGGAGTATAGGATTAGATTCAGGGGGGCTCAAAAAACCTCGAGCCAGACCTGGGTTGACTTTGTTGACTACTCTGTAAAAACACTAGATGGTTGGATTCAAGGCAGTGGTGTAAGTAATTATGATGGGCTGTACAATTTATTTGTGAAAGAACACCTGTTAAGTAATTGTTTCAATGATAAACTGCATCAGCATCTGGTGGACCTAGGACCAATTTCTCCCCAAGAATTGGGAAAGAAGGCGGACCATTGGGTCAAGACTAGGGTGTCCAAAACTTCCACAGGGGGTGACCAAAAGAAAGGGGTCACAAAACCTCCCCAGGGGAAAGGTGGTGAGACAGCCAAAAATAAAAATAGTAAAGAGTCTTCTACAGGCCCCCAAAAACCTGCACAGGAGGGTGGGCCCAGAGCCTCTTCACAAAACAATCCTGGGTACAAGGGTAAAAACTTTGATCCCAAAAAGGCCTGGTGTCGTAGCTGTAATCAGCCTGGACACCAAACTGGAGACAAGGCCTGTCCCAAGAAAGGTTCCACTCCAAACTCCAATCCAGGTAACGCTGGAATGGCTAGTCTCCAAGTGGGATCAACAGTGTGCCCAGAGCAAATCAGGGTCCACACTGAAGCTACTCTAGTCTCTGAGGGTGGGGTGGATTTAGCCACACTAGCTGCCTGGCCTCCTAACATGCAAAAATACAGGCAGCAGCTCTTTATTAATGGGACAAGTGTAGAGGGCCTGAGGGATACAGGTGCCAGTGTCACCATGGTGACAGAGAAACTGGTTTCCCCTGGCCAATACCTGACTGGAAAAACCTATACAGTCACCAATGCTGACAATCAGACTAAAGCACATCCCATGGCAATGGTAACTTTAGAATGGGGAGGGGTCAATGGCCTGAAACAGGTGGTGGTCTCCTCAAACATCCCAGTAGACTGTCTGCTTGGAAATGACCTGGAGTCCTCAGCATGGGCTGAGGTAGAACTAAAAACCCATGCAGCCATGCTGGGTATCCCTGAACTGGTGTGTGTAAAAACAAGAGCACAATGCAAGGCACAGGGTGAAAAAGTAGAGCTGGAGTCTGGAAAAATGGCCCAGCCTACCAAGAGAAAAGGAAAGTCAGTTGGGAAACCAACTGCAACACAGTCAGAAAAAGAGAACCTCTCTTCTCAGGAAGAAGTTCTGCCCTCTGAGGGAACTGAGCCTTTGGAGCTTGAACCTTATCAGGTTGAGCTCTTAGGCCCTGGGGGACCCTCAAGGGAGGAGCTGTGTAAGGGACAAGAAACCTGTCCCTCTCTTGAAGGCCTTAGGCAGCAAGCTGCTGAAGAGTCCAAGGGCAAGAAAAATGGAACACATAGGGTCTATTGGGAAGATGGACTCCTGTACACTGAGGCCAGAGACCCCAAACCTGGTGCCACTAGGAGAGTGGTAGTGCCTCAGTCGTTCAGAGAGTTTATTCTGACCTTAGCCCATGATATTCCCCTTGCTGGGCATTTGGGACAAACCAAGACGTGGGAGAGGTTAGTCAACCACTTCTACTGGACCAATATGTCCCAGAAGGTTAAGGAGTTTTGCCTCTCCTGCCCCACCTGTCAATCCAGTGGTAAGACAGGTGGGCACCCAAAGGCCCCCCTCATTCCACTTCCAGTGGTGGGGGTCCCCTTTGAAAGAGTGGGTGTGGACATAGTTGGTCCACTGGAACCTCCCACAGCCTCAGGAAATATGTACATCCTAGTAGTAGTGGATCATGCTACTAGGTATCCTGAAGCTATTCCCCTTAGGTCGACTACTGCCCCTGCAGTAGCCAAGGCCCTCATAGGTATCTTTACCAGAGTGGGTTTCCCTAAGGAGGTGGTGTCTGACAGAGGTACCAACTTCATGTCAGCATACCTAAAACACATGTGGAATGAGTGTGGAGTGACTTACAAATTCACTACACCATACCATCCACAAACTAATGGCTTAGTTGAGAGATTCAACAAGACATTAAAAGGCATGATCAAGGGGCTCCCAGAAAAACTCAAAAGGAGATGGGATGTCCTCTTGCCATGTCTGCTTTTTGCTTACAGAGAGGTGCCACAGAAGGGAGTAGGATTCTCACCCTTTGAACTTCTGTTTGGTCACCCTGTAAGGGGACCACTTGCTCTTGTTAAAGAAGGCTGGGAGAGACCTCTTCATGAGCCTAAACAAGACATAGTGGACTATGTACTTGGCCTTCGCTCTAGAATGGCAGAGTACATGGAAAAGGCAACCAAAAACCTTGAGGCCAGCCAACAGCTCCATAAGTTTTGGTATGACCAAAAGGCTGCACTGGTTGAGTTCCAACCAGGGCAGAAAGTCTGGGTTCTGGAGCCTGTGGCTCCCAGGGCACTCCAGGACAAATGGAGTGGCCCTTACCCAGTGCTAGAAAGGAAGAGTCAGGTCCCCTACCTGGTGGACCTGGGCACAAGCAGGAGCCCCAAGAGGGTGATCCATGTGAACCGCCTTAAGCTCTTCCATGACAGGGCTGATGTAAATCTGTTGATGGTAATAGATGAGGATCAGGAGGCAGAGAGTGAACCTCTCCCTGATCTTCTATCATCAGACCCAAAAGATGGCTCAGTAGATGGGGTGATCTACTCAGACACCCTCTCTGGCCAACAGCAAGCTGATTGTAGGAGAGTCCTACAACAGTTTCCTGAACTCTTCTCCTTAACCCCTGGTCAGACACACCTGTGTACCCATGATGTGGACACAGGAGACAGCATGCCTGTCAAAAACAAAATCTTTAGACAGTCTGACCATGTTAAGGAAAGCATCAAGGTGGAAGTCCCCAAGATGCTGGAATTGGGAGTAATTGAGCGCTCTGACAGCCCCTGGGCTAGCCCAGTGGTCTTAGTCCCCAAACCTCACACCAAAGATGGAAAGAAAGAGATGAGGTTTTGTGTGGACTACAGAGGGCTCAATTCTGTCACCAAGACAGATGCTCATCCAATTCCTAGAGCTGATGAGCTCATAGACAAATTAGGTGCTGCCAAATTCTTAAGTACCTTTGACTTGACAGCAGGGTACTGGCAAATAAAAATGGCACCTGGAGCAAAAGAGAAAACAGCATTCTCCACACCTGATGGGCATTATCAGTTTACTGTTATGCCCTTTGGTTTAAAGAATGCCCCTGCCACCTTCCAAAGGTTGGTGAATCAAGTCCTTGCTGGTTTGGAGGCCTTTAGCACAGCTTATCTTGATGATATTGCTGTCTTTAGCTCCACCTGGCAGGATCACCTGGTCCACCTGAAGAAGGTTTTGAAGGCTCTGCAATCTGCAGGCCTCTCTATCAAGGCATCCAAATGCCAGATAGGGCAGGGAACTGTGGTTTACTTGGGCCACCTTGTAGGTGGAGGCCAAGTTCAGCCACTCCAACCCAAGATCCAGACTATTCTGGACTGGGTAGCTCCAAAAACCCAGACTCAAGTCAGGGCATTCCTTGGCTTGACTGGGTATTACAGGAGGTTTGTGAAGGGATATGGATCCATTGTGACAGCCCTCACTGAACTCACCTCCAAGAAAATGCCCAAGAAAGTGAACTGGACTGTGGAATGCCAACAGGCCTTTGACACCCTGAAACAAGCAATGTGCTCAGCACCAGTTCTAAAAGCTCCAGATTATTCTAAGCAGTTCATTGTGCAGACAGATGCCTCTGAACATGGGATAGGGGCAGTTTTGTCCCAAACAAATGATGATGGCCTTGACCAGCCTGTTGCTTTCATTAGCAGGAGGTTACTCCCCAGGGAGCAGCGTTGGAGTGCCATTGAGAGGGAGGCCTTTGCTGTGGTTTGGTCCCTGAAGAAGCTGAGACCATACCTCTTTGGGACTCACTTCCTAGTTCAAACTGACCACAGACCTCTCAAATGGCTGATGCAAATGAAAGGTGAAAATCCTAAACTGTTGAGGTGGTCCATCTCCCTACAGGGAATGGACTTTATAGTGGAACACAGACCTGGGACTGCCCATGCCAATGCAGATGGCCTTTCCAGGTTCTTCCACTTAGAAAATGAAGACTCTCTTGGGAAAGGTGTAAAGAAATGGCTCCCTGTTGCAGTTACCCCCCACTTTTTGCCTGATACTGATGCTGACTTGACTGAGAAGAGTGCTGGGACCCTGCTAACCAGGCCCCAGCACCAGTGTTCTTTCACCTAAAATGTACCATTGTTTCCACAATTGGCACACCCTGGCATCCAGATAAGTCCCTGGTACCTCTGGTACCAAGGGCCCTGATGCCAGGGAAGGTCTCTAAGGGCTGTAGCATGTATTATGCCACCCTAGAGACCTCTCACTCAGCACAGACACACTGCTTGCCAGCTTGTGTGTGCTAGTGAGAACAAAACGAGTAAGTCGACATGGCACTCCCCTCAGGGTGCCATGCCAGCCTCTCACTGCCTATGCAGTATAGGTAAGACACCCCTCTAGCAGGCCTTACAGCCCTAAGGCAGGGTGCACTATACCATAGGTGAGGGTACCAATGCATGAGCATGGTACCCCTACAGTGTCTAAACAAAACCTTAGACATTGTAAGTGCAGGGTAGCCATAAGAGTATATGGTCTGGGAGTCTGTCAAACACGAACTCCACAGCACCATAATGGCTACACTGAAAACTGGGAAGTTTGGTATCAAACTTCTCAGCACAATAAATGCACACTGATGCCAGTGTACATTTTATTGTAAAATACACCACAGAGGGCACCTTAGAGGTGCCCCCTGAAACTTGACCAACTATCTGTGTAGGCTGACTGGTTCCAGCAGCCTGCCACACTAGAGACATGTTGCTGGCCCCATGGGGAGAGTGCCTTTGTCACTCTGAGGCCAGTAACAAAGCCTGCACTGGGTGGAGATGCTAACACCTCCCCCAGGCAGGAGCTGTGACACCTGGCGGTGAGCCTCAAAGGCTCACCCCTTTGTCACAGCCCAGCAGGGCACTCCAGCTTAGTGGAGTTGCCCGCCCCCTCCGGCCACGGCCCCCACTTTTGGCGGCAAGGCTGGAGGGAACAAAGAAAGCAACAAGGAGGAGTCACTGGCCAGTCAGGACAGCCCCTAAGGTGTCCTGAGCTGAGGTGACTCTAACTTTTAGAAATCCTCCATCTTGCAGATGGAGGATTCCCCCAATAGGGTTAGGATTGTGACCCCCTCCCCTTGGGAGGAGGCACAAAGAGGGTGTACCCACCCTCAGGGCTAGTAGCCATTGGCTACTAACCCCCCAGACCTAAACACGCCCTTAAATTTAGTATTTAAGGGCTCCCCTGAACCCTAGAAAATTAGATTCCTGCAACTACAAGAAGAAGGACTGCCCAGCTGAAAACCCCTGCAGCGGAAGACCAGAAGACGACAACTGCCTTGGCTCCAGAAACTCACCGGCCTGTCTCCTGCCTTCCAAAGATCCTGCTCCAGCGACGCCTTCCAAAGGGACCAGCGACCTCGACATCCTCTGAGGACTGCCCCTGCTTCGAAAAGACAAGAAACTCCCGAGGACAGCGGACCTGCTCCAAGAAAAGCTGCAACTTTGTTTCCAGCAGCTTTAAAGAACCCTGCAAGCTCCCCGCAAGAAGCGTGAGACTTGCCCCACTGCACCCGGCGACCCCGACTCGGCTGGTGGCGATCCAACACCTCAGGAGGGACCCCAGGACTACTCTGATACTGTGAGTACCAAACCCTGTCCCCCCTGAGCCCCCACAGCGCCGCCTGCAGAGGGAATCCCGAGGCTTCCCCTGACCGCGACTCTTTGAACCTAAAGTCCCGACGCCTGGGAGAGACCCTGCACCCGCAGCCCCCAGGACCTGAAGGACCGGACTTTCACTGGAGGAGTGACCCCCAGGAGTCCCTCTCCCTCGCCCAAGTGGAGGTTTCCCCGAGGAATCCCCCCCTTGCCTGCCTGCAGCGCTGAAGAGATCCCGAGATCTCTCATAGACTAACATTGAAAACCCGACGCTTGTTTCTACACTGCACCCGGCCGCCCCCGCGCTGCTGAGGGTGAAATCTCGGTGTGGACTTGTGTCCCCCCCGGTGCCCTACAAAACCCCCCTGGTCTGCCCTCCGAAGACGCGGGTACTTACCTGCAAGCAGACCGGAACCGGGGCACCCCCTTCTCTCCATTCTAGCCTATGTGTTTTGGGCACCACTTTGAACTCTGCACCTGACCGGCCCTGAGCTGCTGGTGTGGTGACTTTGGGGTTGCTCTGAACCCCCAACGGTGGGCTACCTTGGACCAAGAACTGAACCCTGTAAGTGTCCTACTTACCTGGTAAAACTAACAAAAACTTACCTCCCCCAGGAACTGTGAAAATTGCACTAAGTGTCCACTTTTGAAATAGCTATTTGTGAATAACTTGAAAAGTATACATGCAATTGAAATGATTCAAAGTTCCTAATGTACTTACCTGCAATACCTTTCAAACAAGATATTACATGTTAAATTTGAACCTGTGGTTCTTAAAATAAAGTAGGAAAATATATTTTTCTATACAAAACCTATTGGCTGGATTTGTCTCTGAGTGTGTGTACCTCATTTATTGTCTATGTGTATGTACAACAAATGCTTAACACTACTCCTTGGATAAGCCTACTGCTCGACCACACTACCACAAAATAGAGCATTAGTATTATCTATTTTTACCACTATTTTACCTCTAAGGGGAACCCTTGGACTCTGTGCATGCTATTCCTTACTTTGAAATAGCACATACAGAGCCAACTTCCTACATTGGTGGATCAGCGGTGGGGTACAAGACTTTGCATTTGCTGGACTACTCAGCCAATACCTGATCACACGACAAATTCCAAAATTGTCATTAGAAATTGATTTTTGCAATTTGAAAAGTTTTCTAAATTCTTAAAAGACCTGCTAGGGCCTTGTGTTAGATCCTGTTTAGCATTTCTTTTTAGAGTTTAAAAAGTTGTAAAAGTTTGAATTAGATTCTAGAACCAGTTGTAGATTCTTAAAAAGTATTCCAACTTTTAGAAGCAAAATGTCTAGCACAGATGTGACTGTGGTGGAACTCGACACCACACCTTACCTCCATCTTAAGATGAGGGAGCTAAGGTCACTCTGTAAAATAAAGAAAATAACAATGGGCCCCAAACCTACCAAAATACAGCTCCAGGAGCTTTTGGCAGAGTTTGAAAAGGCCAACCCCTCTGAGGGTGGCAACTCAGAGGAAGAGGATAGTGACTTGGAGGAAAATTCCCCCCTACCAGTCCTATCTAGGGAGAACAGGGTCCCTCAAACCCTGACTCCAAAAATAATAGTCAGAGATGCTGGTTCCCTCACAGGAGAGACCAACACCTCTGAAATCACTGAGGATAACTCCAGTGAAGATGACCCCCTGTTAGCCAGGATGGTCAAAAGATTGGCTTTGGAAAAGCAGCTCCTAGCCATAGAAAGGGAAAGAAAAGAGATGGGCCTAGGTCCCATCGATGGTGGCAGCAACTTAAATAGGGTCAGAGATTCTCCTGACATCCTAAAAATCCCCAAAGGGATTGTAACAAAATATGAAGATGGTGATGACATCACCAAATGGTTCACAGCTTTTGAGAGGGCTTGTGTAACCAGAAAAGTAAACAGATCTCACTGGGGTGCTCTCCTTTGGGAAATGTTCACTGGAAAGTGTAGGGATAGACTCCTCACACTCTCTGGAAAAGATGCAGAATCTTATGACCTCATGAAGGGTACCCTGATTGAGGGCTTTGGATTCTCCACTGAGGAGTATAGAATTAGATTCAGGGGGGCTCAAAAATCCTCGAGCCAGACCTGGGTTGATTTTGTAGACTACTCAGTAAAAACACTAGATGGTTGGTTAACTGGAAATGAAGTGTGTGACTATGTTGGGCTTTATAATTTGTTTATGAAAGAACACATTTTAAGTAACTGCTTCAATGAAAAGTTGCATCAGTATCTGGTAGACCTAGGTCCAATTTCTCCCCAAGAATTGGGAAAGAAGGCAGACCACTGGGTCAAGACTAGGGTAACCAAAACTTCCACTGGGGGTGACCAAAAGAAAGGGGTTACAAAAACTCCCCAGGAGAAAGTGGGTAACACTAGAAACCAAGAAAAAGAGTCCTCTGTAGGCCCCCAAAAACCAGAACAGGTGGGTGGGCCCCAGGACACAACCCAAAACAAAGGTGGGTACCAGGGTAAGAACTGGGATGCCACTAAGGCATGGTGCCACAACTGTAAACAGTCTGGGCACCACACCAAGGACACTTCTTGTCCCAAAAACAAACCCCAGAACAAAATTCCTGGGGTAACCAGTGTAGCCATGGGAGATGACTCCTCAGATGAGGAGGTCTTCCTAGCCTTCAACTGGAAACAGGGCCCAACAGGTGAGTTGGAGATTCCAGAGGGAAGCAGACACTTCCACCACCTACTGGTGAATGGAATCCCAACCACTGCCCTGAGAGACACTTGTGCCAGTCACACTATTGTGCATGACAGGCTGGTGCTCTCAAACCAGTACATCCCAGGTGAGACTGCCAGGGTAAGAGTTAGCCTAGACAGGGTCACTAAGAGGCCTGTGGCTTTAGTGCCCATAGAAGTGGGTGGCACTCTTAGCTGGAGAAGGGTGGTAGTCAGTACAGACCTCCCCCTTGATTGTCTCCTTGGAAATGACTACCCAGAGGTTAGTCAGAGCCTAAGAGAAGAACTGGTCCAGGGCCAGTCCTCTCCCAAGGATTCTGGAAGTCCTGCCTCTGCAGTAAATGCAAGCAGGCCCCAGAAGAAGAAGAAAAGAAAACAGAGTAGGAAGGGTGGACAACCTTTAGCCAAGGTTACAGCAAGCCAAGGAGATTCTGCTCCAGTAGGGGAGAACTCCAAAAATGGCCCTGATAAAGTCCAACCTGACCCACAAGAAGTCCTGGCTAGTCAGGCAACTGTTAAACCTGAGTGGGTGGCTCCTCAGCTAACAGAAGAAAGAGTGGAAGAAGGGTGTTTACTACAAGATGTGGTAACCCCCCACTCTAATACAGCAGACAGGCACCCTGAACCCAAAGAAGCCTGTAACTTAGCCCCTTCCCTTGTAGGTGAAGAGCTAAAGGTGTGGTTCTGGGCACTGACAGCTGTCAGTGGCCTCTGCTGGGTGTTAGCCTTTATGGCTGCACTATCCTTGGCATGGTGGTCTGACCCCATGCCAAATAACAAGTTAGGCCCCCTGACCCTGTTGGTCATGGTGGGGTTACTCCAGCTCTGGGTAACCTCTTTGGGTAAGCTAGGGGTGACCCTGGCTAAGATAAGATTAGCAGAGGTGGATACCTCTGACCTCAAAATAGAGAGAATGGGTGAAGACATAAAAAGCACAGACAAGAGGCAGTTCAGACTAGGTCCTATCACTGTGGAAGTGGGTCAGTTCCCCAGAGGGAATGACCTGAACAGGAGGATGTAAGGCAGAGTAGGCCCTGCAACAAACCAGCCATTTCCTCTACTCTTCCTCGCCTGACAGACTAGGAAGACTCTTCCAGCGTTGGCTGAGTCTCCTGGCCTGTGGGCTGGGGGGGGCTTGTGTAAAGAAATGGCTCCCTGTTGCAGTTACCCCCCACTTTTTGCCTGATACTGATGCTGACTTGACTGAGAAGAGTGCTGGGACCCTGCTAACCAGGCCCCAGCACCAGTGTTCTTTCACCTAAAATGTACCATTGTTTCCACAATTGGCACACCCTGGCATCCAGATAAGTCCCTGGTAACTGGTACCTCTGGTACCAAGGGCCCTGATGCCAGGGAAGGTCTCTAAGGGCTGTAGCATGTATTATGCCACCCTAGAGACCTCTCACTCAGCACAGACACACTGCTTGCCAGCTTGTGTGTGCTAGTGAGAACAAAACGAGTAAGTCGACATGGCACTCCCCTCAGGGTGCCATGCCAGCCTCTCACTGCCTATGCAGTATAGGTAAGACACCCCTCTAGCAGGCCTTACAGCCCTAAGGCAGGGTGCACTATACCATAGGTGAGGGTACCAATGCATGAGCATGGTACCCCTACAGTGTCTAAACAAAACCTTAGACATTGTAAGTGCAGGGTAGCCATAAGAGTATATGGTCTGGGAGTCTGTCAAACACGAACTCCACAGCACCATAATGGCTACACTGAAAACTGGGAAGTTTGGTATCAAACTTCTCAGCACAATAAATGCACACTGATGCCAGTGTACATTTTATTGTAAAATACACCACAGAGGGCACCTTAGAGGTGCCCCCTGAAACTTAACCAACTATCTGTGTAGGCTGACTGGTTCCAGCAGCCTGCCACACTAGAGACATGTTGCTGGCCCCATGGGGAGAGTGCCTTTGTCACTCTGAGGCCAGTAACAAAGCCTGCACTGGGTGGAGATGCTAACACCTCCCCCAGGCAGGAGCTGTGACACCTGGCGGTGAGCCTCAAAGGCTCACCCCTTTGTCACATCCCAGCAGGGCACTCCAGCTTAGTGGAGTTGCCCGCCCCCTCCGGCCACGGCCCCCACTTTTGGCGGCAAGGCTGGAGGGAACAAAGAAAGCAACAAGGAGGAGTCACTGGCCAGTCAGGACAGCCCCTAAGGTGTCCTGAGCTGAGGTGACTCTAACTTTTAGAAATCCTCCATCTTGCAGATGGAGGATTCCCCCAATAGGGTTAGGATTGTGACCCCCTCCCCTTGGGAGGAGGCACAAAGAGGGTGTACCCACCCTCAGGGCTAGTAGCCATTGGCTACTAACCCCCCAGACCTAAACACGCCCTTAAATTTAGTATTTAAGGGCTCCCCTGAACCCTAGAAAATTAGATTCCTGCAACTACAAGAAGAAGGACTGCCCAGCTGAAAACCCCTGCAGCGGAAGACCAGAAGACGACAACTGCCTTGGCTCCAGAAACTCACCGGCCTGTCTCCTGCCTTCCAAAGATCCTGCTCCAGCGACGCCTTCCAAAGGGACCAGCGACCTCGACATCCTCTGAGGACTGCCCCTGCTTCGAAAAGACAAGAAACTCCCGAGGACAGCGGACCTGCTCCAAGAAAAGCTGCAACTTTGTTTCCAGCAGCTTTAAAGAACCCTGCAAGCTCCCCGCAAGAAGCGTGAGACTTGCCCCACTGCACCCGGCGACCCCGACTCGGCTGGTGGCGATCCAACACCTCAGGAGGGACCCCAGGACTACTCTGATACTGTGAGTACCAAACCCTGTCCCCCCTGAGCCCCCACAGCGCCGCCTGCAGAGGGAATCCCGAGGCTTCCCCTGACCGCGACTCTTTGAACCTAAAGTCCCGACGCCTGGGAGAGACCCTGCACCCGCAGCCCCCAGGACCTGAAGGACCGGACTTTCACTGGAGGAGTGACCCCCAGGAGTCCCTCTCCCTCGCCCAAGTGGAGGTTTCCCCGAGGAATCCCCCCCTTGCCTGCCTGCAGCGCTGAAGAGATCCCGAGATCTCTCATAGACTAACATTGAAAACCCGACGCTTGTTTCTACACTGCACCCGGCCGCCCCCGCGCTGCTGAGGGTGAAATCTCGGTGTGGACTTGTGTCCCCCCCGGTGCCCTACAAAACCCCCCTGGTCTGCCCTCCGAAGACGCGGGTACTTACCTGCAAGCAGACCGGAACCGGGGCACCCCCTTCTCTCCATTCTAGCCTATGTGTTTTGGGCACCACTTTGAACTCTGCACCTGACCGGCCCTGAGCTGCTGGTGTGGTGACTTTGGGGTTGCTCTGAACCCCCAACGGTGGGCTACCTTGGACCAAGAACTGAACCCTGTAAGTGTCCTACTTACCTGGTAAAACTAACAAAAACTTACCTCCCCCAGGAACTGTGAAAATTGCACTAAGTGTCCACTTTTAAAACAGCTATTTGTCAATAACTTGAAAAGTATACATGCAATTTTGATGATTTGAAGTTCCTAAAGTACTTACCTGCAATACCTTTCGAATGAGATATTACATGTAGAATTTGAACCTGTGGTTCTTAAAATAAACTAAGAAAAGATATTTTTCTATATAAAAACCTATTGGCTGGATTTGTCTCTGAGTGTGTGTACCTCATTTATTGTCTTGTGTATGTACAACAAATGCTTAACACTACTCCTTGGATAAGCCTACTGCTCGACCACACTACCACAAAATAGAGCATTAGTATTATCTATTTTTACCACTATTTTACCTCTAAGGGGAACCCTTGGACTCTGTGCATGCTATTCCTTACTTTGAAATAGCACATACAGAGCCAACTTCCTACAAAAGGTTAGTCTCATCCTCTTTCGTTTGGGGGGGGGGGGTTGTGTAAGGAAATGCCTCCTTGGCATGGTTGCCCCCTGACTTTTTGCCTTTGCTGATGCTATGTTTACAATTGAAAGTGTGCTGAGGCCTGCTAACCAGGCCCCAGCACCAGTGTTCTTTCCCTAACCTGTACTTTTGTATCCACAATTGGCAGACCCTGGCATCCAGATAAGTCCCTTGTAACTGGTACTTCTAGTACCAAGGGCCCTGATGCCAAGGAAGGTCTCTAAGGGCTGCAGCATGTCTTATGCCACCCTGGAGACCTCTCACTCAGCACAGACACACTGCTTGCCAGCTTGTGTGTGCTAGTGAGGACAAAACGAGTAAGTCGACATGGCACTCCCCTCAGGGTGCCATGCCAGCCTCTCACTGCCTATGCAGTATAGGTAAGACACCCCTCTAGCAGGCCTTACAGCCCTAAGGCAGGGTGCACTATACCATAGGTGAGGGTACCAGTGCATGAGCGCTGTACCCCTACAGTGTCTAAGCAAAACCTTAGACATTGTAAGTGCAGGGTAGCCATAAGAGTATATGGTCTGGGAGTCTGTTTTACACGAACTCCACAGCACCATAATGGCTACACTGAAAACTGGGAAGTTTGGTATCAAACTTCTCAGCACAATAAATGCACACTGATGCCAGTGTACATTTTATTGCAAAATACACCCCAGAGGGCACCTTAGAGGTGCCCCCTGAAACTTAACCGACTATCTGTGTAGGCTGACTAGTTCCAGCAGCCTGCCACACTAGAGACATGTTGCTGGCCCCATGGGGAGAGTGCCTTTGTCACTCTGAGGCCAGTAACAAAGCCTGCACTGGGTGGAGATGCTAACACCTCCCCCAGGCAGGAGCTGTAACACCTGGCGGTGAGCCTCAAAGGCTCACCCCTTTGTCACAGCACCGCAGGACACTCCAGCTAGTGGAGTTGCCCGCCCCCTGGACCCAGCCCCCACTTTTGGCGGCAAGGCCGGAGAAAATAATGAGAATAACAAGGAGGAGTCACTGGCCAGTCAGGACAGCCCCTAAGGTGTCCTGAGCTGAGGTGACTCTAACTTTTAGAAATCCTCCATCTTGTAGAAGGAGGATTCCCCCAATAGGGATAGGAATGTGACCCCCTCCCCTTGGGAGGAGGCACAAAGAGGGTGTACCCACCCTCAGGGCTAGTAGCCATTGGCTACTAACCCCCCAGACCTAAACACGCCCTTAAATTTAGTATTTAAGGGCTCTCCCTGAACCTAGAAACTAGATTCCTGCAACAACAAGAAGGACTGCCTAGCTGAAAACCCCTGCAGAGGAAGACCAGAAGACAACAACTGCCTTGGCTCCAGAAACTCACCGGCCTGTCTCCTGCCTTCCAAAGAACTCTGCTCCAGCGACACCTTCCAAAGGGACCAGCGACCTCTGCATCCTCTGAGGACTGCCCTGCTTCGACGACGACAAGAAACTCCAGAGGACAGCGGACCTGCTCCAAAAAGACTGCAACTTTATCCAAAGAAGCAGCTTTAAAGAACCCTGCAACTCCCCGCAAGAAGCGTGAGACTTGCAACACTGCACCCGGCGACCCCGACTCGGCTGGTGGAGAACCAACACCTCAGGGAGGACCCCCGGACTACTCTACGACTGTGAGTACCAAAACCTGTCCCCCCTGAGCCCCCACAGCGCCGCCTGCAGAGGGAATCCCGAGGCTTCCCCTGACCACGACTCTCTGAAACCTAAGTCCGGACGCCTGGAAAAGACCCTGCACCCGCAGCCCCCAGGACCTGAAGGACCGGACTTTCACTGCAGAAGTGACCCCCAGGAGTCCCTCTCCCTTGCCCAAGTGGAGGTTTCCCCGAGGAAGCCCCCCTTTTGCCTGCCTGCAGCGCTGAAGAGATCCCTTGATCTCTCATTGACTTACATTGCGAACCCGACGCTTGTTCTAACACTGCACCCGGCCGCCCCTGTGCCGCTGAGGGTGAAATTTCTGTGTGGGCTTGTGTCCCCCCCCGGTGCCCTACAAAAACCCCTGGTCTGCCCTCCGAAGACGCGGGTACTTACCTGCTGGCAGACTGGAACCGGGGCACCCCCTTCTCTCCATTGAAGCCTATGCGTTTTGGGCACCACTTTGAACTCTGCACCTGACCGGCCCTGAGCTGCTGGTGTGGTAACTTTGGGGTTGCTCTGAACCCCCAACGGTGGGCTACCTTGGATCAAGAACTGAACCCTGTAAGTGTCTTACTTACCTGGTAAAACTAACAACAACTTACCTCCCCCAGGAACTGTGAAAATTGCACTAAGTGTCCACTTTTGAAATAGCTATTTGTCAATAACTTGAAAAGTATACATGCAATTGAAATGATTCAAAGTTCCTAATGTACTTACCTGCAATACCTTTCAAACAAGATATTACATGTTAAATTTGAACCTGTGGTTCTTAAAATAAAGTAAGAAAAGATATTTTTCTATAACAAAACCTATTGGCTGGATTTGTCTCTGAGTGTGTGTACCTCATTTATTGTCTATGTGTATGTACAACAAATGCTTAACACTACTCCTTGGATAAGCCTACTGCTCGACCACACTACCACAAAATAGAGCATTAGTATTATCTATTTTTACCACTATTTTACCTCTAAGGGGAACCCTTGGACTCTGTGCATGCTATTCCTTACTTTGAAATAGCACATACAGAGCCAACTTCCTACAGTAGCCAATGGGCTACTTACCCCTGGGGTGACTACACCCCCTATGTGACCACTTCCTGTAGAAAGAGGGTATAACCCTGTCCCAAAGTTTCTAGTTCCACCAAAAACAAGGTGGTGAAACCCTTCTTTCGTGGAGAACATCAGACTGCCCACCTTAGGGGTGTGACTAGCCTGGTAGTGCACCATGCGTACCTGCATAGCTAATTTCCTGCCTGTCCTGGTGCCAAATGAGCCTCCGGGCAGGGGGTGCTAACTCCTAGGTCTGGGGGAAAACAGGGTTGCATACCAAAGGCAGCAGGGTCTTTGAAGTCCCTGGCCTTGGTATGCAGATTCACTAGCCGTCCTGCTGGAGGAGGTGATAACACTTTCCTCTTGAACAAGTATTAATTTTGGCCTCTTGAGAGCGCTGGCTCTCACTTTGAGGGGGTCAGAAACATGTCTGTGGTGGCAGACTGGTCGGTACCAATCAGCCAGCACTCTAGACGGCTAGTAGATTTTAGAGGGGACCTCTAAGGTGCCCTCTGGGTGCATTTCATATTAAATCCAAGACTGGTATCAGTCTGGATTTATTAAGACGAGGCGTTTGATACCAAACACTGTAGGTTTCAGTAAAGCCATTATGTAGCTTAGTAACTTGTTGATTAGCACCCATTACATACCTTAAGATGGCTTATCGGCTCGCTTGCAGTGTCTAAGTAATTAAACTGAACATCACAGGGGCATAGCTGATCATCCAGATATGTCCTCATATCAAACATAATGCACCCTGTCTTAGGGCTCCAGGGCCTGCTGTAGGGGTGACTTAAATATATTTAGATACAGTGACTGGGGTGGGGGGGGTTTAATAGGGACATACAGAGGTACTAGAGTAGGTGCCAATTGTGAACAATTAGACCTTTTACTGTGTTTTTGGGAAAGAGCACTGGCACTGGGGACCTGTTTAACAGGAACCCAGTGCACCTCAGTCGAAAACCTCAATATGAATGGCAGAAAGTGGGAGTGACCTTGTTCAAAAAGGGGGAACTTTCCTACACATATCACTTCTCAGTGGCATACGTTTGGTGATCTAGGGTTTGATATAGGAATTGGCTTTATAAAGGGCTCTGCGCATGATGCAGAGGGATTGAAAAATGATATTGGGCTAGACAGAACCCCGTTTGCCATCTCCCCCCCCCCCCCAGCGCCTTGAGACCCTCACGGGTGAGTAGTGCGCTTTACAAATTCCTGATTGATTGATCCATTGACAGCCTGTGTACTGCAATTAAGGCTGTGTATATTCAGAGGTGGAGTCTTTCCATTGATTTAAAAAAAATATATATCATTACCAGAAGTCATTTTGTGCTTGCTGTAGTCTCAAAACAAAGACTTTGAAGAACAACAACCTGCAGTGTTTGGACCCTAGCACTTCATGACAGGCTAATAGATAACAGAATGTGAAGCGACAAGATTACAACTTAGGTAAAGGGAGACATTTACCTGTCGCTATTCAGTCATCTTTGGGTCCTGTGTGTCTTTTCCTCCTTTAACGAGTTCCAGCTAGGAAGTGACCCTGATGCAGGAAGCTGAAGATGCTGCAGAGCTGCTATGAGTATTCCTGAGGCCACCCTTGTATCCACAAGCGTCAGGGGTTGTGACTGACTTTAGGTCTCAGTCTCTGTCGAGGGGGGTATGGGGATTAGGGGGAGGAGTGGGGCTCGGGAGTCTAGTTCAGGTCCCGTTACCACTGGGCAACGAGTCTCCTGGGTCCAATTGTATTCAGCTGTTACCTGTTTGTGAGCGCTTATTTCCTGGAGGTCAACCAGAGTCCACTTCGATGTTGACCACGTGTCCCATGTATTTGGGGACACCTCGGGTAGGTCAGGCACTTTTTCATCCAGCGGCAGACAGGATTTCCTGGTAGCTGGACTTTCGACAAGTACAGGTTCCTTTTAACTTTTGGCTAGCTACCTAGCCCTTGAACTGACTTCTTCAGTCTTCGTACAATAGAGCTCTGTTCTATAAGTGGGCACAGTAGGAACAGAGCTCTTTGCGGGTTCCTCATGGGCAGTCTTTGCTGGGTCTAGGGTACAGGAGGAGCAGTTCTTCTGTTTTCTTTCCAATCCAGTAGCGATCTGAGGACTGCGAGTCTTGGGTGCCACTTTCATGCCATTGACTTCTTTGTGGTAAGTCAGGACGCACTAGCCAATGGGGCAGTAACTCTCACAAGGCTTCTCTTCCCATTTTACACCTCTGTGGGCTTTGTATCCAAACAATCCCAGGATACCCCTCTTTACCTGAACTCAAGACGGTGCAAGCCTTCGTCCACTGTGAGGAGCCCTGGGCACACCCCTGAGGTGTACCCAGCATAATCGCCCACTCCTCCTGGTCAACCAGTTTTACAACCGGTTTCCCCCTCTGGAGGAGATGCCAGCCTGTCTGCCTACACAAACAGCAGGCAGGTGAATGTGTGATCACCATTTGCTTCATTAAGACAGTATCTTCTTTGAAGCTGTGCCGTCTGTGATCACTACCCAGTAGTCATTGTGCTGCAGGAGGAAACACTTCCTCCCTTCAGCAGTTGTCTTTGCTCCTGTCCTTGGAGTGCTGGACTCGTCCTATCAGGGTAAGCAGCATGTTGTCTTGTGTGTGCAGCTAGGCAGGAAAGATCACATAAGATTTGGGCAACAAAGTGGCGACTTTCTAAAATCCAAACAAATTAGAGAGGTACCCCTTCAAATCCCAAAAGGACAAGGTTAAAATATATGCACAAACAAAAGAATTTTCCCTTTGGGAATTGTTACAAGCCCATTTAGATTAAAATGTGTTACTGGCAACTCATTTGTAGCCGTACTAACCCATCACAAATTAAATACCCTAGTTGGACCACAACATATAATCATTTTTTGTATTTATTTTCAATGCATATACATAATACCTCTGTATTAGATATTACATCCAAATTCTATAAAAATATTTTTCATCCAATTACATTAAAACCATGCAAATCCCCACTTAAAAAAACTACATTCCTCATACAATCTAAAATACCATCTCATACACACATTCAAAAAAAGACTGTCAACGCAGCGTTTCGGTGGTTTTCAATTGGTTCACACCATCTTCTTAAGGACAAGTTCATTACTAAACCGTTCTCTCACAAGATTAACTGAAAATATATACAAATCAATTTTAAAAATGTCCTAGTGTTCAACTGAAAGGATTTAACAACGGCAGTGTTTTATATCTACTACCATTGTTTCCTCATATTTTTCCACTTCTCATTCTTTTCCCAATAAAATCAAAATTACTCCCATGTATAAGCATTTCTGTACATTAATATTTTCACCATTATTAAAAAAAAAACATTTCTACATTTCTTAGTGCATTATATCCTGTACCAGCCTCAGACATTTTAAAATACTGTAAATAAAACATTTTGACCAATTTTGGCCTCTTTATGTCCTTCCAGATTGATGTGCTCCTTTTTATATTTAATCTTTAGTTCTTACCCAGGCTCCAATCAACTATAGGGAATTTTTCGGTGATTATAGACTATTTTAAATATCTTTAGGCATTTTAAATCCCTTTTTGAGCCATGCTCACCTACTGAGTCCCCCTTCTCTAGGAATGGATTTCAGTCTCACTTTTTTAGCTATTGCGCCTCCGTATTTCAATTGGCGTGTAACGCAATGGGAGCTTCACTTTCTCCTGACTCTAGGAAAAATGTAAATCCCCATTTTAAATCAAACTGTCAGGCCCTTTTATATTCATAAATCTCTCCAACACCATCACCTTGCTCACCTCTTGGGTCCACGTTCTATTCAGTGGGTCCTATCCCGTTTTTTGTGACTATTGCGTCTCCGTTTATAAATTGGCGCATATAAAGCGTAGTTTACCTTATGGGAGCCTCGTTGTATCCCTAGTATAAAAGAAAATTGGTTTTTAATCCCCTGTCTTTTAGAGTCAAACTATCCAGTCATTTGACAAGTTCTATTTAAATAAATCGCCCTTTGCCATGCTCACCTGTTCAATGGCGTCCCTCCTCTTATTTCTCACTGGAATCACCGCCCGCCACCTTGATAATTATGTATAGGCATCATGATATCCCCATACGTGCTATTCTTGCTTTTCGTTTTGTCCTTTCTTTTTTTTCTTTTTTCGCCTAGGGCGCTGCCATATTAAAATCAGGATAACTTCGCTCACTTCTGTTCCAGTGTCTTAAGCCTTGCATTCATAACCATCGGGCCCTTTCCCAGGGGCAATCATATATATATTTTCTATATCTTACCCGGGTTAGTTTTAAACATTTAATCGGAATTGAGTTTCTGTCATCCTTTTTACTTTAGTTTCTCACTACTGACATGTTGACAATCCTCGATTGTTACTGTCTCGTCACTGTATTTATATCGAATTGTACGAGTGTCGCCATCTTTGGATCAGACTGATGCTCAACTCTGGTGTAGTGTTCTCAAACTTGCACAAACCCCTAAAACCCTATCTCTATGTGAAAGCCTATATGTTATTTAGGTGTCTTTGCCAAATTAATTTGGCATTTAATCAGGATCGAATTTCTATCATCATTTTAATTCTATTTCAAACTTATTATGCTTATCATTATTTAAGTTATATAAAATCACATGGAATTATACTTCCCTCTTACCAAAAACCTTACTTTTAAATTCTCATTTTATTAAAGATTCCCATTCCTCTCTTTTATTCAACCTTCCTTAAACGTTCTAAATTTGCACATGTAAAAAACCCTCTGTTTGCTTTTCTTGTACATGTCACCCCCTCGTCTTGTTCCCTTAATCTTCTCTAATATACACCATCTCAAGTCATCTTCATTATGATTGTTTCATAAAGTGTTCAATTAAAGGGGCATTTTTCTTCTTGGTTCGTATAGCTGATCTATGTTCATTTAACCTAAATCTAATCCCTCTGCCTGTCTCTCCTATATATCCTTTATTACATTGTTATTTAATGTTTTGTCCTGAAGTTTACCATGTCTTTTAGGAATTGATTCACCCCATTTAGTTCCACTACTTCTCCCCTCATAATGGAATTACAATTACAACAGATACCACCTGTAAATTTTCCTCTTAATTTACTTCCATCCCTTATATCTCTTTGCTGGACCCTCTTTGGTTCTCTATAGGTATGTACTAGATGGTTTCTTATTGTCTTATTTCTTCTAAAGGCAAACAGGTTTTTTTTTTTTTAATCACCCCCTTTGCTTCCATTTAAAAGTGTCCAATTTTGTTAATCAAATTTATCTTATTGCTAATACTGGTATAGTTAGTAATGCATCCAATTCTACTATTATCCTGCACTTTGTGTCTCCCTTCTAAAAGAATGTCCCTGTTTTAATATTTTGCTCTCTTGTATGCTTTCCTAATTAATTTTTGGGGATTACCATGAGCCAGTAATTTTCTTTCCAGTGTTTTTGTATGTATCTCCAAATACTCCCTATTTGTGCAATTTCGTCTAAGACTAAGAAATTGGCCAAATTGTCTGTTATCTTTCTGAAACCTTGGGTGGCTACTAGTGTAATGCGATAGGGTGTTTCTGTCAGTTGGCCTTGTATATAACACTACCTCTAACTTCATCTACACTGCTTTGATCTTTATAGCTAAAAAAAAAAAATCACATTCCAACGGACTCACCGTTGACGTAAATTTAAGGTTCGGATCTCCACAGTTTAACCAGAGAATAAAGGAATCTAAGTCTTCTTTATTGCCTTGCCTAATGAAAAAATATGGTGTCTATGAAGTGTAACCAATTTCTCTTACATTCTCATAGAATGGAGCCATCTCATTATGTATATGTTTTTCCTCCAATTAACCTACATAAAGACAGGTTAAACTTGGATCACCAGTGGGTCCCATGCTGGTCCCCTTTACCTCACAAAAAATGTCATCATTAAATTAAAAAATATTGTTTTTCAATAGAATCTCAACCCACTCTAACTCTGCATGGGGGGAAATATTGCCTCCTTCATCACATAGCCTCTGCTTAAGCATTTTTACTGTAGCTTCCTGTGGAATATTAGTATACAGGGCTTCAGTGTCTAGTGTTACAAGCCATTCCCTGTTGGTATCAAAGCATATTCTCTCTATTTTGGAAATCGTATCAGTTGTATCCTTAATATACAAGGGTTGTTGAGATACTAATGGTTTTGAAAAACAGTCCACATATTTACTCAGAGAGCTTGAGATAATCAGCTTCATAGGTGGATCACTTAAATTCTTATGAATTTTAGGTAGGCCGTATAAAGCTGGTATCATAGGATGTTCATTATATAGGAAGTCATACTCCTCTTTACAAATCAAATCATCCCCTTTTGCTAGATGTGGAGCTTCCTTTATTTTTATTCCCAACGCTGACCATACTTCTCTACTGGATTTCCTAGAGTGTTGTGCTACCTGAAGTAGATCATTCATCCTTTTGATATAGTCCTCTGTATTCATAATCACTATTACCTCGTTTATCACCTGGTTTTATCGTAATATCATCACAATTCTCTAACCCCTTTAATGCTTCTCCTTGTTCTTTGTCAGATTGTTTTAGTTCGAAAATCCTTTGGTAAATAGATCCACCATCCTTTTTCTACTACTCTTTCAAATGGTTCTGCCTCTTTACTCACCATCTGTCAAGAGGGTGTCCACAATGATGGTTGCTTTAACCCTGATTTGATTTCCTTTGGCGCTAAATCGATGCCCTCAAATAATTTTTTTTTTTTTATCTAATTTTTCAAAAAAGATCTCTAATATCACTTTCTATTGCATATTTATCTGGGGGAGAAGGGGGGAGCAAATCCTACACCCATTCCTAAAACATCCCTTTCATCTATACTCAGAAACCTTGAAGACAGGTTGATTATAGGTGCTTGAATTTCTTCTACTGCCACTCCTCCTGGCTTCATGTTTTCAAGTATTGCTTCCTGGGGCCTGAATTGTGATATTGATAGGATCCTCGTTCACTTCCCCTGCCTCCGGGATTTTGAAGAAACCTCCTCTGATCTTAAAAAAAAAAAAATATATATATATATATTATTAAATTAGGGTTATCTTTACTAGGTCCTGCCATTCCCTCTATGTGGTTCTCCTCCATTCAGAAATATTTTCTTCTTCCAATTCAGTACTGTATCGGAAAATGTCACATGCTTTTTAGAACCTCTTGTTTTGTTCTGTGCCCATTTTGTATTATATCCATCTCTGTTCTGATGGCCAGGTTCGGAGTTACCATTATGTAGCTGGACATAGGTAGTGACCTATGTCCAGTATATGTGTAAAATGGCGTCCTGCACTCACAAAGTCCAGGAAAATGGGCCTTGAGTTTGTGGGGGCACCTCTGCTAGTGCAGGGGTTCCCTCACACATGTACTTGCACCCTGCCCTCTGGGCTGAGAGGGCCTACCATAGGGGTGACTTGTAATGACCTGTAGTGTAGTGACCTGTAGTGAAAACAGGTGCATACACCTGTTTCACGCAGACTGCAATGGCAGCCCCCCATGGGCTCCCCATGGGTGTTAGAACAACTGCTGCAGCTCATAGGGATCTCCTGTTACCACAGTGCCCTGGATACCTAAGTACCATATACTAGGGACTTACATGGGGGGACCAGTGTGCCAATTGTGGGAAGAAGAAGGTACAGTTACCAATTTAGAAGGGAAAGAGCATAGTCGCTGGAATCCTGGTTAGCAGGATCCCAGTGAACACAGTCAAACACACTGGCAATCAGGCAGAAAATTGGGGTAACCATGCCAAGTAAGAGGGCACTTTCCAACAGGGTATGATAAGCAGAAAAGGAACATTCAGTTCTTTTTTTAATATGAAGCACTCTGCTGGGTGGGCTACCAAGGCCTTCCCTAGGGATGCCTTATTAGTATTAAACAGGAAGGATTTGATGTGGCAGAAAGGTTTATTTTGAGTTGGCAGTTTAAAGCTGTAAGGAAATGCCTCCTTGGCATGGTTGCCCCCTGACTTTTTGCCTTTGCTGATGCTATGTTTACAATTGAAAGTGTGCTGAGGCCTGCTAACCAGGCCCCAGCACCAGTGTTCTTTCCCTAACCTGTACTTTTGTATCCACAATTGGCAGACCCTGGCATCCAGATAAGTCCCTTGTAACTGGTACTTCTAGTACCAAGGGCCCTGGTGCCAAGGAAGGTCTCTAAGGGCTGCAGCATGTCTTATGCCACCCTGGAGACCTCTCACTCAGCACAGACACACTGCTTACCAGCTTGTGTGTGCTAGTGAGAACAAAACGAGTAAGTCGACATGGCACTCCCCTCAGGGTGCCATGCCAGCCTCTCACTGCCTATGCAAGTATAGGTCAGTCACCCCTCTAGCAGGCCTTACAGCCCTAAGGCAGGGTGCACTATACCATAGGTGAGGGTACCAGTGCATGAGCATGGTACCCCCTACAGTGTCTAAACAAAACCTTAGACATTGTAAGTGCAGGGTAGCCATAAGAGTATATGGTCTGGGAGTTTGTCAAACACGAACTCCACAGCACCATAATGGCTACACTGAAAACTGGGAAGTTTGGTATCAAACTTCTCAGCACAATAAATGCACACTGATACCAGTGTACATTTTATTGCAAAATACACCCCAGAGGGCACCTTAGAGGTGCCCCCTGAAACTTAACCGACTGTCTGTGTAGGCTGACTAGTTCCAGCAGCCTGCCACACTAGAGACATGTTGCTGGCCCCATGGGGAGAGTGCCTTTGTCACTCTGAGGCCAGTAACAAAGCCTGCACTGGGTGGAGATGCTAACACCTCCCCCAGGCAGGAGCTGTAACACCTGGCGGTGAGCCTCAAAGGCTCACCCCTTTGTCACAGCACCGCAGGACACTCCAGCTAGTGGAGTTGCCCGCCCCCTCCGGCCCCCACTTTTGGCGGCAAGGCCGGAGAAAATAATGAGAATAACAAGGAGGAGTCACTGGCCAGTCAGGACAGCCCCTAAGGTGTCCTGAGCTGAGGTGACTCTAACTTTTAGAAATCCTCCATCTTGCAGATGGAGGATTCCCCCAATAGGGTTAGGATTGTGACCCCCTCCCCTTGGGAGGAGGCACAAAGAGGGTGTACCCACCCTCAGGGCTAGTAGCCATTGGCTACTAACCCCCCAGACCTAAACACGCCCTTAAATTTAGTATTTAAGGGCTACCCTGAACCCTAGAAAATTAGATTCCTGCAACAACAAGAAGGACTGCCCAGCTGAAAACCCCTGCAGAGGAAGACCAGAAGACAACAACTGCCTTGGCTCCAGAAACTCACCGGCCTGTCTCCTGCCTTCCAAAGAACTCTGCTCCAGCGACGCCTTCCAAAGGGACCAGCGACCTCTGAATCCTCTGAGGACTGCCCTGCTTCGACGACGACAAGAAACTCCAGAGGACAGCGGACCTGCTCCAAAAAGACTGCAACTTTATCCAAAGAAGCAGCTTTAAAGAACCCTGCAATCTCCCCGCAAGAAGCGTGAGACGTGCAACACCGCACCCGGCGACCCCGACTCGGCTGGTGGAGAACCAACACCTCAGGGAAGGACCCCCGGACTACTCTACGACTGTGAGTACCAAAACCTGTCCCCCCTGAGCCCCCACAGCGCCGCCTGCAGAGGGAATCCCGAGGCTTCCCCTGACCGCGACTCTCTGAAACCTAAGTCCCGACGCCTGGAAAAGACCCTGCACCCGCAGCCCCAGGACCTGAAGGACCGGACTTTCACTGCAGAAGTGACCCCCAGGAGTCCCTCTCCCTTGCCCAAGTGGAGGTTTCCCCGAGGAAGCCCCCCCTTGCCTGCCTGCAGCGCTGAAGAGATCCCTTGATCTCTCATTGACTTCCATTGCGAACCCGACGCTTGTTCTAACACTGCACCCGGCTGCCCCCGCGCCGCTGAGGGTGAAATTTCTGTGTGGGCTTGTGTGTCCCCCGGTGCCCTACAAAACCCCCCTGGTCTGCCCTCCGAAGACGCGGGTACTTACCTGCTGGCAGACTGAAACCGGGGCACCCCCTTCTCTTCATTGAAGCCTATGCGTTTTGGGCACCACTTTGAACTCTGCACCTGACCGGCCCTGAGCTGCTGGTGTGGTAACTTTGGGGTTGCTCTGAACCCCCAACGGTGGGCTACCTTGGACCAAGAACTGAACCCTGTAAGTGTCTTACTTACCTGGTAAAACTAACAAAAACTTACCTCCCCCAGGAACTGTGAAAATTGCACTGTCCACTTTTGAAATAGCTATTTGTGAATAACTTGAGAAGTATACATGCAATTGAAATGATTCAAAGTTCCTAATGTACTTACCTGCAATACCTTTCAAACAAGATATTACATGTTAAATTTGAACCTGTGGTTCTTAAAATAAACTAAGAAAAGAATTTTCTATACAAAACCTATTGGCTGGATTTGTCTCTGAGTGTGTGTACCTCATTTATTGTCTATGTGTATGTACAACAAATGCTTAACACTACTCCTTGGATAAGCCTACTGCTCGACCACACTACCACAAAATAGAGCATTAGTATTATCTCTTTTTACCACTATTTTACCTCTAAGGGGAACCCTGGGACTCTGTGCCTGCTATTCCTTACTTTGAAATAGCACATACAGAGCCAACTTCCTACAAAAGCTGACTGCCATGGCTGCAGCCGCAGGCATAGACTCTTGTTTTCACCTTGTCACAATAGTGGTGGCAAAATTAAGTGCTGCAGCCCACTAGTGACATTTAACTACCCCTGGTACCTCTTGTACCATTTACTTGGTTCTGATATGTAGGTTAAATTAGCCATTTGGTTTTAGCCAATTGTACACGTACCTTGGTGATCAGAGCACATGTACTGCGGCCTGGACAGCAGCTCCCCGTGTACCACAGAGTTGAAAAACGAGCAGCATCAGTTACAAAACATGGGGGGTGATCATACAGAAAGAGGTCCTTTCCTCCAATTAGTAATACAAGAGCTTGCACATTTGTGTTTACTTATGACCATCTGTCGGAGACAATTAAATTTTTTCTTTTGAAAGTACAATAACCAGATTTACTAACTAGAGTTAGAAGGATACCAAGTTAAGCCTTTACTGCATTTTATCAACATAATGGTACTAGAGTGACAACTCATTTGCTTTCTCGCTCATCACAAGACTGTGGTGGTGTTTGGCCTCCAGCTCATCTGAAGGCTGGAGAGAGGCTCCAAATTGCCTATTTTTTGTTCCAGCCTCCTTACTCCAGCTCTGGCACCTCACCCTTTTGTGATGTAGCTGGCAAGCCTGTTTAGTTTGAAAGACTACCAGTTAGGTAATTCTGTACTGCTCCTGCATACCAGGAGCGAGAGGTTCTGTTTTCAGCCTGAATTGAGCCTACAGGACAGGAAAGCCGCCTGGACTAGTTTAATTTCTGACAGGTTGCAGAGGAGGCTGCATTGACCGCTCCCAGTACAGCGAGTCTCTGGTTCCGTGGCACAGCAGTAAACGGCGCAGGTGAAACAAGTGAACTAGCACTCTTCGTATGGTAATACCATGGGCAGTCTAGATCAACCTTCCTAACGGTGTCTACCACCACAATATCTTTGCAATCCATAGTGGATGCAGCCTGTGCTGCAATTGAGGACACATGCTTCTGGTAGATTTATTTCCAGCAGCCTCCTCACCTCCACAATTATTTTTCCAGGCTTCAGACTGGTCCTGCAAGCTTTTCCCTAGAAATAGTTCTCCATGCCAAACCGCTCCAACTGCGTCTTCGGACATGCTGCCGCAGGAGGATTTTGGGTGCCAGGAGGCATTCTGTTTTTTTCTGCTCTTCATTGATGTGGGTCCAGAGCACTCTGGTTAGGTCACCAATAAACTTCCTTTGCGACTCAAGTAACTTTTTCTTTTAAAGAATATCATAGATCCTCTTATGACTAATCCACTATAAATAATTGTAGAATGCAGATTTCGTCCCCATCATATTGCCAGGTAGTGGCAAGTTCAGCATTTCTTAAACCTAGCCCAGAATTTGTGTTCTTTCTTTTATTTTATTAACACGTTTAACACATTTAAGTCATGCAACATATATACTCTAAAGTCTCAGGTGAGGTGGCAGTGCACAGGATGTATTGCTATTTCATTGTCAAATTTTGTTCTGTATTTGCTTGTGTTTTGTCTGCAGAACTGGAATTATTTTTCGGATAATGAAGCTGAAAGCGTTAAAATGATGGAAGAAGTGGAAAAGCTGTGTGATCGTCTTGAGCTTATTAGGTATGTTCCTGTACCTCTGTATAGTTTGAATAGTGTGAGTGTTCTGTTATTTGTGCATAACGTTTGCTAATATTGAGGGTTATTGTGGTTTGTGCATGCATTGTGTGGTGAAGAAAGGTTTTTTGTCTACATATATTTGTGCATTCAGTTGTACTTCTCATTGGCACAGCCACAAGCTGATCATGCTTCAGCTGTTGGAAACTACACACAGCGCATAACTTTGTCCGTCAACCAATCTAAGCTGTGATTTCTGAAACTAAGGACTCACTGCTGTTAGAGAGCTCTTGATGTCCAGAGGCTTTAAACTACGATTACAATCAGCAATGGACACCGCTAAGGTGAATGTTCACTGGGACAGACTTATGACAAGACCAGAACAAAGAACAGATTACTACCCTCCCTCTCCCCTTGACTCCCCCCCCCCCCTTTCTTTTTTATTGGTCCTGTGTGTCACGCATATCATAGCAAATTGTACCACTTCTCATTCCTAATCTTTCCCCTCCATCAGGGTGTATAGACATTGCCTGCATAACCTCCAGTGGAGCTAATTTTCTGATGAGGAGACCTGACTTTACCGATATTTTGAAAGATTTCTTCTCAGCTGAACCAATAAACTGAAGTGAAATATAATGTTGCATTCCAGCACTTATTCTCTGGAAAAGCATGGCAAGTAAAGCTTCCCACCTTCACAACAGTAAAACTTAAAAATGAAAATCACTTTAATCATATAAAAGGATTTGTGCATCCCGAAAAACAAATAGGGTTAGAAATATATATATATGTGTGTGTGTGTGTGTGTGTATGTATATATATATATATATATATATGTTCGATGGCATGTGTAGCTGCAGATGCATATATATATAAATATATATATATATATATAGATATAGATATATATATATATATATATATAGATATGTTCGTCTTCTTTAAAAGTAAGGAAAACATTTTTGAGGGGGATGGGGTTCAGCTGTTTTTTTTTATTGTAGTTTTCACAGAGCACAAACAGAGCCGTAGCATCAGCAGAGCTCTGCACATAGGACCATGGATTTAATGCTTAGTGTGGATGGAAGAATGCAAAGAGAGAAGAATCCATTGGATAGATACAGCTGTATGTTTGAATGTGGATTACACCCTGAAGAGATAGAAGAAATACTGAGATATTAGGCATGACTATGAGCCACCTGGGCTTAGCTGGGCTCAGGAAAAACCCTTCTGTATTGCAGAAAGGTGGTTTGCCAGACTGACAGATAGATGTAATTTGACTTGCTCGAAGGATTTTTCTTCATAAAGTTTTTTGGGCCAAAGCCATGGGCGCGCTCTACTCCCCACATAGCAGAGGCACTTTTAAGAAGCCGCAGTTTAGAGGGGGGTTTCGGGGCCAGACCACAGAACCTTCCACCTCACAAGTCAGACCCACATATCAGGGTCAATATCAAAGAGGAGGCTTTCGAGGACAATATAGGGGTTGGGCAGTTCCCTAAACCAAGAGGGAAATTCCAGAGCCCAAAAACCCCACAAACTAAACAGTGACTTCAATGTCACAAACCCCCACCACACAACACCAGTGGGAGGGAGACTGACAGATTTTTACAACATCTGGGAACACATAACTACGGACGCATGGGTCCTAGCCATTATCCAATATGGTTATTGCATAGAATTCCTACATTTGCCACCAGATGTGCCTCCAAGAGCACACAATATGTCCAAACAACACTTAGACCTGTTACAAATAGAAGTCCAAGCACCGTTACAAAAAGAAGCAATAGAACTGGTACCCAACCATCAAAAAGGAACAGGGATTTACTCCCTGTATTTCCTAATCCCAAAAAGGACAAAACACTGAGACCCATATTAGACCTCAGAACACTGAATCTTTACATCAAATCAGACCACTTTCACATGGTGACACTTCAAGACGTGATTCCCTTGCTGAAACACCAAGACTACATGGCAACATTAGATCTCAAGGATGCTTATTTCCACATACCCATACATCCTTCACACAGGAAATACTTAAGGTTTGTAATCCAAGGAGTGCATTACCAATTCAAGGTATTACCATTCGGCATAACCACAGCCCCAAGGGTATTCACAAAATGCCTTGCAGTAGTAGCTGCTCACATCAGGAGACCGCATATGCACGTATTCCCTTACTTAGACGACTGGCTAATAAAAACCAGCACTCAGCAACAGTGTTTTCAACACACACAATATGTCATAAAAACACTACACAAACTAGGGTTCTCCCTAAACTACCAAAAATCACATCTACAACTGTGCCAAATACAACAATACTTAGGAACAACAATCAACACACAAAAGGGGATTGCCACTCCAAGCCCACAAAGGGTACAAGCCTTCCAAAATGCAATATTAAACATGTACCCAAACCAACACTATCAAGTGAGGTTTGTAATGAAACACCTAGGCATGATGTCTTCATGCATAGCCATTGTCCTAAACGCAAGACTACACATGTGGCCCTTACAACAGTGCCTAGCAACACAATGGACACAAGCACAGGGTCAACTTCAAGATCTAGTGTTGATAGACCGCCAGACACACTCCTCGCTTCAATGGTGGAACCCTATAAATTTAAACCAAGAGCGGCCATTCCAAGACCCAGTGCCTCAATACGTGATCACAACAGATGCTTCCATGATGGGGTGGGGAGCACACCTCAACCAGCACAGTATACAAGGACAATGGGACGTTCACCAAAAACAGCTCCACATAAATCATTTAGAACTGTTAGCAGTGTTTCTAGCATTGAAAGCATTTCTCCCACTAATAGCCCACAAACACATTCTTGTCAAAATAGACAACATGACAACAATGTATTACCTAAACAAGGAGGGACACACTCATCACAACTGTCTCTTAGCACAAAAGATTTGTCATTGGGCGATTCACAATCACATTCGCCTAATAGCACAGTATATCCCAGAGATTCAAAACCAGTTGGCCGACAATCTCAGTCGAGATCACCAACAAACACACGAATGGGAGATTCATCCCCAGTGTAAAGAAATGGCTCCCTGTTGCAGTTACCCCCCACTTTTTGCCTGATACTGATGCTGACTTGACGGAGAAGTGTGCTGGGACCCTGCTAACCAGCCCCCAGCACCAGTGTTTTCACCTAAAATGTACCATTGTCTCCACAATTGGCACAACCCTGGCACCCAGGTAAGTCCCTTGTAACTGGTACCCCTGGTACCAAGGGCCCTGATGCCAGAGAAGGTCTCTAAGGGCTGCAGCATGTCTTATGCCACCCTAGGGACCCCTCACTCAGCACAGACACACTGCTTTCCAGCTTGTGTGTGCTGGTGGGGAGAAAATGACTGTCGACATGGCACTCCCCTCAGGGTGCCATGCCAACCTCACACTGCCTGTGGCATAGTTATTCACCCCTCTAGCAGGCCTCACAGCCCTAAGGCAGGGTGCACTATACCACAGGTGAGGGCATAGGTGCATGAGCACTATACCCCTACAGTGTCTAAGCAAAACCTTAGACATTGTAAGTGCAGGGTAGCCATAAGAGAATATGGTCTGGGAGTCTGTCAAAAACGAACTCCACAGCTCCAGAATGGCTACACTGAATACTGGGAAGTTTGGTACCAAACTTCTTAGAATAATAAACCCACACTGATGCCAGTGTTGGATTTATAAAAAAATGCACACAGAGGGCATCTTAGAGATACCCCCTGTATTTTACCCAATTGTTCAGTGCAGGACTGACTGGTCTGTGCCAGCCTGCTGCTGAGAGACGAGTTTCTGACCCCATGTGGTGAGGGCCTTTGTGCTCTGTGAGGACAGAAACCAAAGCCTGCTCTGGGTGGAGGTGCTTAACTCCTCCCCACTGCAGGAACTGTAACACCTAGCAGTGAGCCTCAAAGGCTCAGGCTTTGTGTTACAATGCCCCAGGGCACTCCAGCTAGTGGAGATGCCCGCCCCCTGGACACAGCCCCCACTTTTGGCAGCAAGTCCAGGAGAGATAATGAGAAAAACAAGGAGTCGTCACTGGCCAGTCAGGACAGCCCCTAAGGTGTCCTGAGCTGAGGTGACTCTGACTTTTAGAAATCCTCCATCTTGCAGATGGAGGATTCCCCCAATAGCAATAGGGATGTGCCCCCCTCCCCTCAGGGAGGAGGCACAAAGAGGGTGTAGCCACCGTCAAGGACAGTAGCCATTGGCTACTGCCCTCCCAGACCTAAACACACCCCTAAATCGAGTATTTAGGGTCTCCCAGAACCAAGCAAGATAGATTCCCGCAAGCTAAGAAGAAGAGGACTGCTAAGCTGAAAAACCCTGCAGAGAAGACGGAGACACCAACTGCTTTGGCCCCAGCTCTACCGGCCTGTCTCCCCCCTTCTAAAGACACTGCTCCAGCGACGCTCTCCCCAGGGACCAGCGACCTCTGAAGCCTCAGAGGACTGCCCTGCATCTAGAAGGACCAAGAACTCCTGAGGACAGCGGCTCTATTCACCCAAGACCGCAACTTTGTAACAAAGGAGCAACTTTAAAACAACTTGCGTTTCCCGCCGGAAGCGTGAGACTTGCTACTCTGCACCCGACGCCCCCGGCTCGACTTCTGGAGAACAATCACTTCAGGGAGGACTCCCCGGGGACTGCGAGACCGTGAGTAGCCAGAGTTGCCCCCACTTAGCCCCCACAGCGACGCCTGCAGAGGGAATCCCGAGGCTCCCCCGACTGCGACTGCCTGCTCCTCTGATCCCGACGCCTGGTAAAGACTCTGCACCCACAGCCCCCAGGACCTGAAGGATCCGGACTCTAGTGCAGTAGTGACCCTCAGATGGCCCTCTCCCTTGCCCAGGTGGTGGCTACCCCGAGGAGCCATTACCCCCCCCCCCCCCCCCCCCCCCCCCTTGCCTGCCTGCATCGCTGAAGAGACCCCTTGGTCTCCCATTGATTCCTATTACAAACCCGACGCGTGTTTGCACACTGCACCCGGCCGCCCCGTGCCGCTGAGGGTGTACTTTCTGTGTGGACTTGTGCCCCTCCCCGGTGCCCTACAAAACCCCCCTGGTCTGCCCTCCGAAGACGCGGGTACTTACCTGCTGGCAGACTGGAACCGGGGCACCCCCTTCTCCATTGAAACCTATGCGTTTTGGGCACCACTTTGACCTCTGTACCTGACCGGCCCTGAGCTGCTGGTGTGGTAACTTTGGGGTTGCTCTGAACCCCCAACGGTGGGCTACCTTGGACCCAAACTTGAACCCCGTAGGTGGTTTACTTACCTATAAAAACTAACAAACTCTTACTCCCCCCAGGAACTGTTGAAAATTGTACTGTCTAGTTTTAAAATAGCTATATGTGATTTATGTGAAAACTGTATATGCTATTTTGCTAACTCAAAGTTCCCAAAGTACCTACCTGCAATACCTTTCATTTGAAGTATTACATGTAAAATTTGAACCTGTGGTTCTTAAAATAAATTAACCAAAAACCTATTGGCCTGGAATTGTCTCGAAGTGTGTGTTCCTCATTTATTGCTTGTGTGTGTACAACAAATGCTTAACACTACTCCTTTGATAAGCCTACTGCTCGACCACACTACCACAAAATAGAGCATTAGTATTATCTCTTTTTGCCACTATCTTACCTCTAAGGGGAACCCTTGGACTCTGTGCATACTATTCCTTACTTTGAAATAGTGCATACAGAGCCAACTTCCTAAACCACCTCCCTCTGATCCTTATTACATAAATCAGCAAATCCCTCCAGATGCGGTTGTAGTAAGCCCTGCCAGAAAAAGGGCAAACTCAGTCATCAGGTGATGCACCCCCACCAGACAAAGAAAACAGGAAGTTTGATGCTGCAGGGAAGAGGGTTGCATCCCAGGCAGCGAATCGGTGGAGGATAGCCAACTCACAGTCGTTTTTAGTTAGATATGACAGGGCCCATTGGGATGAGATGCAAGACCTAATTCAGCATCTCCCCAAAGAACATCAAAAAAGGGCGGAGAAAATAGTGGAGGAAGGGTAAGTCATCACCAATAATCAAATTAGGTCTGCCCTAGACGCAGCAGACACAGCTGCGAGGAGTGTCAACACTGCTGTCACAATAAGGAGGCATGCATGGCTCAGGTCCTCAGGTTTTAAACCAGAAATCCAGCAAGCAGTGTTAAATATGGCGTTCAATAAAAACAACTTTTTGGCCCAGAAGATGACACTGCAATTGAGAAATTACGCAAAGACTCAGACACCGCAAAAGCAGTGGGTGCACTATACACCACACCATTCAGGGGATCCTTTCGGAAACCTCGGTTTAGAGGTGGATTTAGAGCTCAAACAGCAGAGGCATCCACATTGCAGGCAAAACCAACCTACCAATCAGTATCCTAAAAATAGTGGGAAGTTTAAAACTTCCAAACAAACTCTGCTGCACCCTAAGCAGTGTCTTGGCTTATCCCCTTCCACTCCACACCTCTCCTGTGGGGGGAAGACTGCAACAGTTCCACACCACTTGGCAAAACATTACCACAGACAATTGGGTACTATCAATTATCCACAGTCATTATTGCCTAGAAATGATACAAACTCCCCCCAAACATTCCACCAAAACAACACAAACTATCCACAGAACACATCCATCTGTTACAGGAAGAAGTCAAATCTCTGTGTTCGATGGCATCTGTCGCTGTAGATACACATGTTCTGCATAGCTCGCCATCTGGTGTTGGGTCGGAGTGTTACAAGTTGTTTTTCTTCGAAGAAGTCTTTCGAGTCACGGGACCGAGTGACTTCTCCTTCTGTCTCCATTGTGCATGGGCATCGACTCCATCTTCGATTGTTTTCTTTCTGCCATCGGGTTCGGACGTGTTCCTGTCGCTCCGAGTTTCGGAACGGAAAATTAGTTAGTATCGGAAGATTTTCGTCAGTATTGTTGCGTTCGGGATCGGTGTAGTTAGAGTCAACACTGCATCGAAGATCGACGTGCTCCGGTGCCCTTCGGGGTAGTTTCGATCCCCCGTCGGGGCCTGGTCGGCCCGACTGCGTGTCGAACAACGTCGATGGAACGGACCCCGTTCCGTTTTTGTCCCAAATGCCACAACAAATACCCGTATACAGACCAACATTTGGTCTGTAACCTGTGCCTGTCGCCTGAGCACAGTGAAGACTTGCGAGGCCTGTCGTGCATTCCGGTCCCGAAAGACACTCCGTGACCGTCGAGCCAGGAGACTTCAGATGGCGTCCACGCCGACAGCGCACCGAGAGTTCGAGGAACAAGAGGAAGAAGAAACCTTTTCGATCCACGAATCGGACTCCGAGGAATTCGACGATCAAAGAACCGTGAGTAAGACATCGAAAACAACACAGAAGAAAAGTGACAAGGCCCAGGGGACGCCACTGCCACCAGGCCATGGCTCCACCCATCAATTCGGTGACCGACCATCGGGACCGAAAAAGGCCAAAACAGTGCCGAGATCGTCCGACTCCGGTCGAGACACCGGCACGCAGCCTTCTCGGGATCGAGAAAGTGCTGGAGAAAAGCAACGACACCGAGATAGCGGTGTAGAAGCGGCTCGACGCCGAGACAGCGGCACCGACGAAGATCGACGCCGAGTGGTTTCGAGGCCAAAAAAGAAAAAAGCCACCTCGGAGCCGAAAAGAGATACAGGCAGGGTTTCGGTGCCGAAACAACCCGTAACCGACCCAGGTCCAGGCTCTTATACAGAGGAACAATCACTGTCCTCTCAGATGCGAAAGCATAGGTTTGAGGAAGAGCTGCAGTCCACCGAAGTGGACCATACGCAAAAACGTATTTTCATACAGCAGGGAACGGGAAGAATAAGCACCCTTCCCACTATTAGGAGAAAAAGGAGACTGGAGTTTCAAACAGACCAGGCGCCACAAACAAAAATGGTGAAAAAGGTGACTCCGCCACCCTCTCCTCCACCTGTAATTAACGTCTCACCAGCGCAAACTCCGTCACATTCCCCGGCTCACACCACCATGAGCCAAGGTGACCAGGATCAAGACGCTTGTGACTTATATGACGCCCCGGTGTCGGACAACAGTCCGGAGGCATATCCAACAAAGCCCTCACCACCAGAAGACAGCTCAGCATACTCTCAAGTGGTGGCTAGAGCAGCACAATTCCACAACGTAAACCTCCACTCAGAACAAGTCGAGGATGACTTTTTATTCAACACCCTCTCCTCCACCCACAGCTCCTACCAAAGCCTGCCTATGCTGCCAGGTATGCTTCGGCACGCAAAGGAAATATTCAAGGAGCCGGTCAAAAGTAGGGCAATAACGCCAAGGGTGGAAAAGAAGTATAAGGCACCTCCTACAGACCCTGTTTTCATCACCACACAGCTGCCACCAGATTCCGTCGTAGTAGGAGCAGCTCGGAAAAGAGCCAACTCCCACACATCTGGGGATGCACCACCCTCGGATAAAGAGAGCCGCAAGTTCGATGCAGCTGGGAAAAGAGTCGCAGTACAAGCTGCAAACCAGTGGCGCATCGCTAACTCTCAAGCACTACTTGCGCGCAATGACAGAGCCCATTGGGATGAGATGCAACACCTCATCGAGCATCTTCCCAAGGAACTACAAAAGAGGGCAAAGCAGGTGGTTGAGGAAGGGCAGAACATATCAAATAACCAGATACGTTCTTCTATGGACCCAGCAGACACAGCTGCAAGAACAATTAATACATCTGTGACCATTAGAAGGCACGCATGGCTAAGAACGTCTGGGTTCAAACCAGAGATACAGCAGGCAGTGCTCAATATGCCATTCAACGAAAAACAACTGTTCGGACCAGAAGTGGACACGGCAATCGAAAAACTTAAAAAAGACACTGACACTGCTAAAGCCATGGGCGCACTCTACTCCCCGCAGAGCAGAGGAACCTACAGCACCTTCCGCAAGACACACTTTAGAGGGGGGTTTCGGGGTCAGGCCACACAAGCCAGCACCTCGCAGGCAACACCGTCCAGCTACCAGGGACAGTACAGGGGAGGCTTTCGGGGCCAATACAGAGGAGGGCAATTCCCTAGGAATAGAGGAAAATTTCAAAGCCCAAAAACCCCTACAACCAAGCAGTGACTCAGATGTCACACACCCCCTCCACACAACACCAGTGGGGGGAAGAATAGGTCATTATTACAAAGCATGGGAGGAAATAACTACAGACACTTGGGTCTTAGCAATTATCCAACATGGTTATTGCATAGAATTCCTACAATTCCCTCCAAACATACCACCAAAAGCACAGAATTTATCAAAACAACATTCCGAACTCCTGGAAATAGAAGCTCAAGCACTATTGCAAAAGAATGCAATTGAATTAGTACCAAACACACAAACAAACACAGGAGTCTATTCACTGTACTTCTTAATACCAAAAAAGGACAAAACACTGAGACCAATCCTAGACCTCAGAATACTAAACACCTACATCAAATCAGACCACTTTCACATGGTCACGCTACAAGAAGTGTTACCATTGCTAAAACTACAGGACTACATGACAACCTTAGACCTCAAAGACGCGTATTTCCATATACCAATACATCCGTCGCACAGGAAATACCTACGGTTCGTATTCAAAGGAATACATTACCAATTCAAAGTATTGCCTTTTGGTTTAACAACCGCACCAAGAGTCTTTACAAAATGTCTAGCAGTAGTGGCTGCACACATCAGAAGGCAGCAAATACATGTATTCCCGTATCTAGACGACTGGCTAATCAAAACCAATTCACTAACAAAGTGCTTACAACACACAAATCAAATCATACAAACCCTTTACAAACTAGGGTTCACCGTCAACTTTGCAAAATCCAACATTTTGCCTTGCAAAGTACAACAATACCTGGGAGCCATAATAGACACAACAAAAGGAGTAGCCACTCCAAGTCCACAAAGAATTCAAAATTTCAACAAGATCATACAACGCATGTATCCAACACAAACAATACAAGCAAAGATGATATTACAACTCCTAGGCATGATGTCTTCATGCATAGCCATTGTCCCGAACGCAAGACTACACATGAGGCCCTTACAACAGTGCCTAGCATCACAATGGTCACAAGCACAGGGTCACCTTCTAGATCTGGTGGTAATAGACCGCCAAACTTACCTCTCGCTTCTATGGTGGAACAGTATAAATTTAAACAAAGGGCGGCCATTCCAAGACCCAGTGCCACAATGCGTAATAACAACAGATGCTTCCATGACAGGGTGGGGGAGCACACCTCGATCAACACAGCATACAAGGACAATGGAACGTACATCAAACAAAGCTGCATATAAATCACCTAGAAATGCTAGCAGTTTTTCAAGCATTAAGGGCTTTCCAACCAATTATAACTCACAAATACATTCTTGTCAAAACAGACAACATGACAACAATGTATTATCTAAACAAACAGGGGGGGGGACACTCAACGCAGTTGAGCCTTCTAGCACAGAAGATATGGCGATGGGCAATTCACAACCACATTCGCCTAATAGCGCAGTTTATTCCAGGGATCCAGAATCAACTTGCAGACAATCTCTCTCGAGATCACCAACAGGTCCACGAATGGGAAATTCACCCCCAAATTCTAAACACTTACTTCAGACTCTGGGGAACACCTCAAATAGACTTGTTTGCAACAAGAGAGAACGCAAAATGCCAAAACTTCGCATCCAGATACCCACACAGGCAGTCCCAAGGCAATGCCCTATGGATGAACTGGTCAGGGATATTTGCCTACGCTTTTCCTCCTCTCCCTCTCCTTCCTTATCTGGTAAACAAATTGAGTCAAAACAAACCCAAACTCATTTTAATAGCACCAACTTGGGCAAGGCAACCCTGGTACACAACACTGCTAGACCTATCAGTAATACCCCACATCAAATTGCCCAACAGGCCGGATCTGTTAACACAACACAACCAACAGATCAGACATCCAGATCCAGCATCGCTGAATCTAGCAATCTGGCTCCTGAAATCCTAGAATTCGGACACTTACAACTTACCCAAGAATGTATGGACGTCATAAAGCAAGCCAGAAGGCCGTCCACTAGGCACTGCTATGCAAGTAAATGGAAGAGGTTTGTCTGCTACTGCCATCATAATCAGATCCAACCTTTACACGCAACTCCAAAGGACGTAGTGGGTTACTTGCTTCACTTACAAAAATCTAACCTAGCTGTAAGGAAATGCCTCCTTGGCATGGTTGCCCCCTGACTTTTTGCCTTTGCTGATGCTATGTTTACAATTGAAAGTGTGCTGAGGCCTGCTAACCAGGCCCCAGCACCAGTGTTCTTTCCCTAACCTGTACTTTTGTATCCACAATTGGCAGACCCTGGCATCCAGATAAGTCCCTTGTAACTGGTACTTCTAGTACCAAGGGCCCTGATGCCAAGGAAGGTCTCTAAGGGCTGCAGCATGTCTTATGCCACCCTGGAGACCTCTCACTCAGCACAGACACACTGCTTGCCAGCTTGTGTGTGCTAGTGAGGACAAAACGAGTAAGCCGACATGGCACTCCCCTCAGGGTGCCATGCCAGCCTCTCACTGCCTATGCAGTATAGGTAAGACACCCCTCTAGCAGGCCTTACAGCCCTAAGGCAGGGTGCACTATACCATAGGTGAGGGTACCAGTGCATGAGCATGGTACCCCTACAGTGTCTAAACAAAACCTTAGACATTGTAAGTGCAGGGTAGCCATAAGAGTATATGGTCTGGGAGTCTGTCAAACACGAACTCCACAGCACCATAATGGCTACACTGAAAACTGGGAAGTTTGGTATCAAACTTCTCAGCACAATAAATGCACACTGATGCCAGTGTACATTTTATTGCAAAATACACCCCAGAGGGCACCTTAGAGGTGCCCCCTGAAACTTAACCGACTGTCTGTGTAGGCTGACTAGTTCCAGCAGCCTGCCACACTAGAGACATGTTGCTGGCCCCATGGTGAGAGTGCCTTTGTCACTCTGAGGCCAGTAACAAAGCCTGCACTGGGTGGAGATGCTAACACCTCCCCCAGGCAGGAGCTGTAACACCTGGCGGTGAGCCTCAAAGGCTCACCCCTTTGTCACAGCCCAGCAGGGCACTCCAGCTTAGTGGAGTTGCCCGCCCCCTCCGGCCACGGCCCCCACTTTTGGCGGCAAGGCTGGAGGGAACAAAGAAAGCAACAAGGAGGAGTCACTGGCCAGTCAGGACAGCCCCTAAGGTGTCCTGAGCTGAGGTGACTCTAACTTTTAGAAATCCTCCATCTTGCAGATGGAGGATTCCCCCAATAGGGTTAGGATTGTGACCCCCTCCCCTTGGGAGGAGGCACAAAGAGGGTGTACCCACCCTCAGGGCTAGTAGCCATTGGCTACTAACCCCCCAGACCTAAACACACCCTTAAATTTAGTATTTAAGGGCTACCCTGAACCCTAGAAAATCAGATTCCTGCAACAACAAGAAGGACTGCCTAGCTGAAAACCCCTGCAGAGGAAGACCAGAAGACAACAACTGCCTTGGCTCCAGAAACTCACCAGCCTGTCTCCTGCCTTCCAAAGAACTCTGCTCCAGCGACGCCTTCCAAAGGGACCAGCGACCTCTGAATCCTCTGAGGACTGCCCTGCTTCGACGACGACAAGAAACTCCCGAGGACAGCGGACCTGCTCCAAAAAGACTGCAACTTTATCCAAAGGAGCAGCTTTAAAGAACCCTGCAATCTCCCCGCAAGAAGTGTGAGACTTGCAACACTGCACCCGGCGACCCCAACTCGGTTGGTGGAGAACCAACACCTCAGGGAGGAGCCCCGGACTACTCTACGACTGTGAGTACCAAAACCTGTCCCCCCTGAGCCCCCACAGCGCCGCCTGCAGAGGGAATCCCGAGGCTTCCCCTGACCGCGACTCTGAAACCTAAATCCCGACGCCTGGAAAAGACCCTGCACCCGCAGCCCCCAGGACCTGAAGGACCGGACTTTCACTGGAGAAGTGACCCCCAGGAGTCCCTCTCCCTTGCCCAAGTGGAGGTTTCCCCGAGGAAGCCCCCCCTTGCCTGCCTGCAGCGCTAAAGAGATCCCCTGATCTCTCATAGACTAACATTGAAAACCCGACGCTTGTTTCTACACTGCACCCGGCCGCCCCCGCGCTGCTGAGGGTGAAATTTCTGTGTGGGCTTGTGTCCCCCCCGGTGCCCTACAAAACCCCCCTGGTCTGCCCTCCGAAGACGCGGGTACTTACCTGCAAGCAGACCGGAACCGGGGCACCCCCTTCTCTCCATTCTAGCCTATGCGTTTTGGGCACCACTTTGAACTCTGCACCTGACCGGCCCTGAGCTGCTGGTGTGGTGACTTTGGGGTTGCTCTGAACCCCCAACGGTGGGCTACCTTGGACCAAGAACTGAACCCTGTAAGTGTCTTACTTACCTGGTAAAACTAACAAAAACTTACCTCCCCCAGGAACTTTGAAAATTGCACTAAGTGTCCACTTTTAAAACAGCTATTTGTGAATAACTTGAAAAGTATACATGCAATTGTAATGATTCAAAGTTCCTGATGTACTTACCTGCAATACCTTTCAAACAAGATATTACATGTTAAATTTGAACCTGTGGTTCTTAAAATAAACTAAGAAAAGATATTTTTCTATAACAACTATTGGCTGGATTTGTCTCTGAGTGTGTGTACCTCATTTATTGTCTATGTGTATGTACAACAAATGCTTAACACTACTCCTTGGATAAGCCTACTGCTCGACCACACTACCACAAAATAGAGCATTAGTATTATCTATTTTTACCACTATTTTACCTCTAAGGGGAACCCTTGGACTCTGTGCATGCTATTCCTTACTTTGAAATAGCACATACAGAGCCAACTTCCTACATTGGTGGATCAGCGGTGGGGTACAAGACTTTGCATTTGCTGGACTACTCAGCCAATACCTGATCACACGACAAATTCCAAAATTGTCATTAGAAATTGATTTTTGCAATTTGAAAAGTTTTCTAAATTCTTAAAAGACCTGCGAGGGCCTTGTGTTAGATCCTGTTTAGCATTTCTTTTAGAGTTTAAAAGTTTGTAAAAGGATGAATTAGAACCTAGAACTAGTTGTAGATTCTTAAAAAGTATTCCAACTTTTAGAAGCAAAATGTCTAGCACAGATGTGACTGTGGTGGAACTCGACACCACACCTTACCTCCATCTACAAATGAGAGAGCTAAGGTCACTGTAAACTAAAGAAAATAACAATGGGCCCCAAACCTACCAAAATACAGCTCCAGGAGCTTTTGGCAGAGTTTGAAAAGGCCAACCCCTCTGAGGGTGGCAACTCAGAGGATGAAGATAGTGACTTGGAGGGAAATTCCCCCCCTCCAGTCCTACTTAGGGAGAGCAGGGCTACTCAAGCCCGGACTCCACAAATAATAGTCAGAGATGCTGGTTCCCTCACAGGAGGGACCAACAACTCTGAAATCACTGAGGATAACCCCAGTGAAGAGGACATCCAGTTAGCCAGGATGGCCAAAAGATTGGCTTTGGAAAGACAAGAGATGGGCCTAGGACCCATCAATGGTGGCAGCAACATAAATAGGGTCAGAGATTCTCCTGACATGTTGAAAATCCCCAAAGGGATTGTAACTAAATATGAAGATGGTGATGACATCACCAAATGGTTCACAGCTTTTGAGAGGGCTTGTGTAACCAGAAAAGTGAACAGATCTCACTGGGGTGCTCTCCTTTGGGAAATGTTCACACGAAAGTGTAGGGATAGACTCCTCACACTCTCTGGAAAAGATGCAGAATCTTATGACCTCATGAAGGGTACCCTGATTGAGGGCTTTGGATTCTCCACTGAGGAGTATAGGATTAGATTCAGGGGGGCTCAAAAATCCTCGAGCCAGACCTGGGTTGACTTTGTAGACTACTCAGTAAAAACACTAGATGGTTGGATTCAAGGCAGTGGTGTAAGTAATTATGATGGGCTGTACAATTTATTTGTGAAAGAACACCTGTTAAGTAATTGTTTCAATGATAAACTGCATCAGCATCTGGTAGACCTAGGACCAATTTCTCCCCAAGAATTGGGAAAGAAGGCGGACCATTGGGTCAAGACTAGGGTGTCCAAAACTTCCACAGGGGGTGACCAAAAGAAAGGGGTCACAAAACCTCCCCAGGGAAAAGGTGGTGAGACAGCCAAAACTAAAAATAGTAAAGAGTCTTCTACAGGCCCCCAAAAACCTGCACAGGAGGGTGGGCCCAGAGCCTCTTCACAAAACAATCCTGGGTACAAGGGTAAAAACTTTGATCCCAAAAAGGCCTGGTGTCGAAACTGTAGTCAGTCTGGACACCAAACTGGAGACAAGGCCTGTCCCAAGAAAAGTTCCACTCCAAACTCCAATCCAGGTAACACTGGAATGGCTAGTCTCCAAGTGGGATCAACAGTGTGCCCAGAGCAAATCAGGGTCCACACTGAAGCTACTCTAGTCTCTGAGGGTGGGGTGGATTTAGCCACACTTAGCTGCCTGGCCTCCTAACATGCAAAAATACAGGCAGCAGCTCTTTATTAATGGGACAAGTGTAGAGGGCCTGAAGGATACAGGTGCCAGTGTCACCATGGTAACAGAGAAACTGGTTTCCCCTGGCCAATACCTGACTGGAAAAACGTATACCGTCACCAATGCTGACAATCAAACTAAAGCACATCCCATGGCAATGGTAACTTTAGAATGGGGAGGGGTCAATGGCCTGAAACAGGTGGTGGTCTCCTCAAACATCCCAGTAGACTGTCTGCTTGGAAATGACCTGGAGTCCTCAGCATGGGCTGAGGTAGAACTAAAAACCCATGCAGCCATGCTGGGTATCCCTGAACTGGTGTGTGTAAAAACAAGAGCACAATGCAAGGCACAGGGTGAAAAAGTAGAGCTGGAGTCTGGAAAAATGGCCCAGCCTACCAAGAGAAAAGGAAAGCCAGTTGGGAAACCAACTGCAACACAGTCAGAAAAAGAGAACCTCTCTTCTCAGGAAGAAGTTCTGCCCTCTGAGGGAACTGAGCCTTTGGAGCTTGAACCTTATCAGGTTGAGCTATTAGGCCCAGGGGGACCCTCAAGGGAGGAGCTGTGTAAGGGACAAGAAACCTGTCCCTCTCTTGAAGGCCTTAGGCAGCAAGCTGCTGAAGAGTCCAAGGGCAAGAAAAATGGAACACATAGGGTCTATTGGGAAGATGGACTCCTGTACACTGAGCCCAGAGACCCCAAACCTGGTACCACTAGGAGAGTGGTAGTGCCTCAGTCGTTCAGAGAGTTTATTCTGACCTTAGCCCATGATATTCCCCTTGCTGGGCATTTGGGACAAACCAAGACGTGGGAGAGGTTAGTCAACCACTTCTACTGGCCCAATGTGTCCCAGAAGGTTAAGGAGTTTTGCCTCTCCTGCCCCACCTGTCAATCCAGTGGTAAGACAGGTGGGCACCCAAAGGCCCCCCTCATTCCACTTCCAGTGGTGGGGGTCCCCTTTGAAAGAGTGGGTGTGGACATAGTTGGTCCACTGGAACCTCCCACAGCCTCAGGAAATATGTACATCCTAGTAGTAGTGGATCATGCTACTAGGTATCCTGAAGCTATTCCCCTTAGGTCGACTACTGCCCCCGCAGTAGCCAAGGCCCTCATTGGTATCTTTACCAGAGTGGGTTTCCCTAAGGAGGTGGTGTCTGACAGAGGTACCAACTTCATGTCAGCATACCTAAAACACATGTGGAATGAGTGTGGAGTGACTTACAAATTCACTACACCATACCATCCACAAACTAATGGCTTAGTTGAGAGATTCAACAAGACATTAAAAGGCATGATCATGGGGCTCCCAGAAAAGCTCAAAAGGAGATGGGATGTCCTCTTGCCATGTCTGCTTTTCGCTTACAGAGAGGTGCCACAGAAGGGAGTAGGATTCTCACCCTTTGAACTTCTGTTTGGTCACCCTGTAAGGGGACCACTTGCTCTTGTTAAAGAAGGCTGGGAGAGACCTCTTCATGAGCCTAAACAAGACATAGTGGACTATGTACTTGGCCTTCGCTCTAGAATGGCAGAGTACATGGAAAAGGCAACCAAAAACCTTGAGGCCAGCCAACAGCTCCAGAAGTTTTGGTATGACCAAAAGGCTGCACTGGTTGAGTTCCAACCAGGGCAGAAAGTCTGGGTTCTGGAGCCTGTGGCTCCCAGGGCACTCCAGGACAAATGGAGTGGCCCTTACCCAGTGCTAGAAAGGAAGAGTCAGGTCACCTACCTGGTGGACCTGGGCACAAGCAGGAGCCCCAAGAGGGTGATCCATGTGAACCGCCTTAAGCTCTTCCATGACAGAGCTGATGTAAATCTGTTGATGGTAACAGATGAGGATCAGGAGGCAGAGAGTGAACCTCTCCCTGATCTTCTATCATCAGACCCAAAAGATGGCTCAGTAGATGGAGTGATCTACTCAGACACCCTCTCTGGCCAACAGCAAGCTGATTGTAGGAGAGTCCTACAACAGTTTCCTGAACTCTTCTCCTTAACCCCTGGTCAGACACACCTGTGTACCCATGATGTGGACACAGGAGACAGCATGCCTGTCAAAAACAAAATCTTTAGACAGTCTGACCATGTTAAGGAAAGCATCAAGGTGGAAGTCCACAAGATGCTGGAATTGGGAGTAATTGAGCGCTCTGACAGCCCCTGGGCTAGCCCAGTGGTCTTAGTCCCCAAACCTCACACCAAAGATGGAAAGAAAGAGATGAGGTTTTGTGTGGACTACAGAGGGCTCAATTCGGTCACCAAGACAGATGCTCATCCAATTCCTAGAGCTGATGAGCTCATAGATAAATTAGGTGCTGCCAAATTCTTAAGTACCTTTGACTTGACAGCAGGGTACTGGCAAATAAAAATGGCACCTGGAGCAAAAGAGAAAACAGCATTCTCCACACCTGATGGGCATTATCAGTTTACTGTTATGCCCTTTGGTTTAAAGAATGCCCCTGCCACCTTCCAAAGGTTGGTGAATCAAGTCCTTGCTGGCTTGGAGTCCTTTAGCACAGCTTATCTTGATGATATTGCTGTCTTCAGCTCCACCTGGCAGGATCACCTGGTCCACCTGAAGAAGGTTTTGAAGGCCCTGCAATCTGCAGGCCTCTCTATCAAGGCATCCAAATGCCAGATAGGGCAGGTGTAGGAAGTTGGCTCTGTATGTGCTATTTCAAAGTAAGGAATAGCATGCACAGAGTCCAAGGGTTCCCCTTAGAGGTAAAATAGTGGTAAAAAGAGATAATACTAATGCTCTATTTTGTGGTAGTGTGGTCGAGCAGTAGGCTTATCCAAGGAGTAGTGTTAAGCATTTGTTGTACATACACATAGACAATAAATGAGGTACACACACTCAGAGACAAATCCAGCCAATAGGTTTTGTTATAGAAAAATATCTTTTCTTAGTTTATTTTAAGAACCACCGGTTCAAATTCTACATGTAATATCTCATTTGAAAGGTATTGCAGGTAAGTACTTTAGGAACTTTAAATCATAAAAATTGCATGTATACTTTTCAAGTTATTGACAAATAGCTGTTTTAAAAGTGGACACTTAGTGCAATTTTCACAGTTCCTAGGGGAGGTAAGTTTTGGTTAGTTTTACCAGGTAAGTAAGACACTTACAGGGTTCAGTTCTTTGTCCAAGGTAGCCCACCGTTGGGGGTTCAGAGCAACCCTAAAGTCACCACACCAGCAGCTCAGGGCCGGTCAGGTGCAGAGTTCAAAGTGGTGCCCAAACCACATAGGCTAGAATGGAGAGAAGGGGGTGCCCCGGTTCCGGTCTGCTTGCAGGTAAGTACCCGCGTCTTCGGAGGGCAGACCAGGGGGGTTTTGTAGGGCACCGGGGGGGACACAAGCCCACACAGAAATTTCACCCTCAGCACCACGGGGGCGGCCGGGTGCAGTGTAGAAACAAGCGTCGGGTTCGCAATGTTAGTCTATGAGAGATCTCGGGATCTCTTCAGCGCTGCAGGCAGGCAAGGGGAGGGTTCCTCGGGGAAACCTCCACTTGGGCAAGGGAGAGGGACTCCTGGGGGTCACTTCTCCAGTGAAAGTCCGGTCCTGCAGGTCCTGGGGGCTGCGGGTGCAGGGTCTCTCCCAGGCGTCGGGACTTTGGATTCAAAGAGTCGCGGTCAGGGGAAGCCTCGGGATTCCCTCTGCAGGCGGCGCTGTGGGGGCTCAGGGGGGCCTTTGGAAGGCGTCGCTGGAGCAGAGTTCTTTGGAAGGCAGGAGACAGGCCGGTGAGTTTCTGGAGCCAAGGCAGTTGTTGTCTTCTGGTCTTCCTCTGCAGGGGTTTTCAGCTAGGCAGTCCTTCTTCTTGTTGTTGCAGGAATCTAATTTTCTAGGGTTCAGGGTAGCCCTTAAATACTAAATTTAAGGGCGTGTTTAGGTCTGGGGGGTTGGTAGCCAATGGCTACTAGCCCTGAGGGTGGGTACACCCTCTTTGTGTCTCCTCCCAAGGGGAGGGGGTCACAATCCTAACCCTATTGGGGGAATCCTCCATCTGCAAGATGGAGGATTTCTAAAAGTTAGTCACCTCAGCTCAGGACACCTTAGGGGCTGTCCTGACTGGCCAGTGACTCCTCCTTGTTATTCTCATTATTTTCTCCGGCCTTGCCGCCAAAAGTGGGGGCCGGGCCGGAGGGGGCGGGCAACTCCACTAGCTGGAGTGTCCTGCGGTGCTGTGACAAAGGGGTGAGCCTTTGAGGCTCACCGCCAGGTGTTACAGCTCCTGCCTTGGGGAGGTGTTAGCATCTCCACCCAGTGCAGGCTTTGTTACTGGCCTCAGAGTGACAAAGGCACTCTCCCCATGGGGCCAGCAACATGTCTCTAGTGTGGCAGGCTGCTGGAACTAGTCAGCCTACACAGATAGTCGGTTAAGTTTCAGGGGGCACCTCTAAGGTGCCCTCTGTGGTGTATTTTACAATAAAATGTACACTGGCATCAGTGTGCATTTATTGTGCTGAGAAGTTTGATACCAAACTTCCCAGTTTTCAGTGTAGCCATTATGGTGCTGTGGAGTTCGTGTTTGACAGACTCCCAGACCATATACTCTTATGGCTACCCTGCACTTACAATGTCTAAGGTTTTGTTTAGACACTGTAGGGGTACCATGCTCATGCACTGGTACCCTCACCTATGGTATAGTGCACCCTGCCTTAGGGCTGTAAGGCCTGCTAGAGGGGTGTCTTACCTATACTGCATAGGCAGTGAGAGGCTGGCATGGCACCCTGAGGGGAGTGCCATGTTGACTTACTCGTTTTGTCCTCACTAGCACACACAAGCTGGCAAGCAGTGTGTCTGTGCTGAGTGAGAGGTGTCCAGGGTGGCATAAGACATGCTGCAGCCCTTAGAGACCTTCCTTGGCATCAGGGCCCTTGGTACTAGAAGTACCAGTTACAAGGGACTTATCTGGATGCCAGGGTCTGCCAATTGTGGATACAAAAGTACAGGTTAGGGAAAGAACACTGGTGCTGGGGCCTAGTTAGCAGGCCTCAGCACACTTTCAATTGTAAACATAGCATCAGCAAAGGCAAAAAGTCAGGGGGCAACCATGCCAAGGAGGCATTTCCTTACACCTGGTAAAACTAACAAATACTTACCTCCCCCAGGAACTGTGAAAATTGCACTAAGTGTCCACTTTTAAAACAGCTATTTGTGAATAACTTGAAAAGTATACATGCAATTGAAATGATTCAAATTTCCTAATGTACTTACCTGCAATACCTTTCAAACAAGATATTACATGTTAAATTTGAACCTGTGGTTCTTAAAATAAACTAAGAAAAGATATTTTTCTATAACAAAACCTATTGGCTGGATTTGTCTCTGAGTGTGTGTACCTCATTTATTGTCTATGTGTATGTACAACAAATGCTTAACACTACTCCTTGGATAAGCCTACTGCTCGACCACACTACCACAAAATAGAGCATTAGTATTATCTATTTTTACCACTATTTTACCTCTAAGGGGAACCCTTGGACTCTGTGCATGCTATTCCTTACTTTGAAATAGCACATACAGAGCCAACTTCCTACATTGGTGGATCAGCGGTGGGGTACAAGACTTTGCATTTGCTGGACTACTCAGCCAATACCTGATCACACGACAAATTCCAAAATTGTCATTAGAAATTGATTTTTGCAATTTGAAAAGTTTTCTAAATTCTTAAAAGACCTGCGAGGGCCTTGTGTTAGATCCTGTTTAGCATTTCTTTTAGAGTTTAAAAGTTTGTAAAAGGATGAATTAGAACCTAGAACTAGTTGTAGATTCTTAAAAAGTATTCCAACTTTTAGAAGCAAAATGTCTAGCACAGATGTGACTGTGGTGGAACTCGACACCACACCTTACCTCCATCTACAGATGAGAGAGCTAAGGTCACTCTGTAAACTAAAGAAAATAACAATGGGCCCCAAACCTACCAAAATACAGCTCCAGGAGCTTTTGGCAGAGTTTGAAAAGGCCAACCCCTCTGAGGGTGGCAACTCAGAGGATGAAGATAGTGACTTGGAGGGAAATTCCCCCCCTCCAGTCCTACTTAGGGAGAGCAGGGCTACTCAAGCCCTGACTCCACAAATAATAGTCAGAGATGCTGGTTCCCTCACAGGAGGGACCAACAACTCTGAAATCACTGAGGATAACCCCAGTGAAGAGGACATCCAGTTAGCCAGGATGGCCAAAAGATTGGCTTTGGAAAGACAGATCCTAGCCATAGAGAGGGAAAGACAAGAGATGGGCCTAGGACCCATCAATGGTGGCAGCAACATAAATAGGGTCAGAGATTCTCCTGACATGTTGAAAATCCCCAAAGGGATTGTAACTAAATATGAAGATGGTGATGACATCACCAAATGGTTCACAGCTTTTGAGAGGGCTTGTGTAACCAGAAAAGTGAACAGATCTCACTGGGGTGCTCTCCTTTGGAAAATGTTCACACGAAAGTGTAGGGATAGACTCCTCACACTCTCTGGAAAAGATGCAGAATCTTATGACCTCATGAAGGGTACCCTGATTGAGGGCTTTGGATTCTCCACTGAGGAGTATAGGATTAGATTCAGGGGGGCTCAAAAATCCTCGAGCCAGACCTGGGTTGACTTTGTAGACTACTCAGTAAAAACACTAGATGGTTGGATTCAAGGCAGTGGTGTAAGTAATTATGATGGGCTGTACAATTTATTTGTGAAAGAACACCTGTTAAGTAATTGTTTCAATGATAAACTGCATCAGCATCTGGTAGACCTAGGACCAATTTCTCCCCAAGAATTGGGAAAGAAGGCGGACCATTGGGTCAAGACTAGGGTGTCCAAAACTTCCACAGGGGGTGACCAAAAGAAAGGGGTCACAAAACCTCCCCAGGGAAAAGGTGGTGAGACAGCCAAAACTAAAAATAGTAAAGAGTCTTCTACAGGCCCCCAAAAACCTGCACAGGAGGGTGGGCCCAGAGCCTCTTCACAAAACAATCCTGGGTACAAGGGTAAAAACTTTGATCCCAAAAAGGCCTGGTGTCGAAACTGTAGTCAGTCTGGACACCAAACTGGAGACAAGGCCTGTCCCAAGAAAAGTTCCACTCCAAACTCCAATCCAGGTAACGCTGGAATGGCTAGTCTCCAAGTGGGATCAACAGTGTGCCCAGAGCAAATCAGGGTCCACACTGAAGCTACTCTAGTCTCTGAGGGTGGGGTGGATTTAGCCACACTAGCTGCCTGGCCTCCTAACATGCAAAAATACAGGCAGCAGCTCTTTATTAATGGGACAAGTGTAGAGGGCCTGAGGGATACAGGTGCCAGTGTCACCATGGTAACAGAGAAACTGGTTTCCCCTGGCCAATACCTGACTGGAAAAACATATACCGTCACCAATGCTGACAATCAAACTAAAGCACATCCCATGGCAATGGTAACTTTAGAATGGGGAGGGGTCAATGGCCTGAAACAGGTGGTGGTCTCCTCAAACATCCCAGTAGACTGTCTGCTTGGAAATGACCTGGAGTCCTCAGCATGGGCTGAGGTAGAACTAAAAACCCATGCAGCCATGCTGGGTATCCCTGAACTGGTGTGTGTAAAAACAAGAGCACAATGCAAGGCACAGGGTGAAAAAGTAGAGCTGGAGTCTGGAAAAATGGCCCAGCCTACCAAGAGAAAAGGAAAGCCAGTTGGGAAACCAACTGCAACACAGTCAGAAAAAGAGAACCTCTCTTCTCAGGAAGAAGTTCTGCCCTCTGAGGGAACTGAGCCTTTGGAGCTTGAACCTTATCAGGTTGAGCTCTTAGGCCCAGGGGGACCCTCAAGGGAGGAGCTGTGTAAGGGACAAGAAACCTGTCCCTCTCTTGAAGGCCTTAGGCAGCAAGCTGCTGAAGAGTCCAAGGGCAAGAAAAATGGAACACATAGGGTCTATTGGGAAGATGGACTCCTGTACACTGAGGCCAGAGACCCCAAACCTGGTACCACTAGGAGAGTGGTAGTGCCTCAGTCGTTCAGAGAGTTTATTCTGACCTTAGCCCATGATATTCCCCTTGCTGGGCATTTGGGACAAACCAAGACGTGGGAGAGGTTAGTCAACCACTTCTACTGGCCCAATGTGTCCCAGAAGGTTAAGGAGTTTTGCCTCTCCTGCCCCACCTGTCAATCCAGTGGTAAGACAGGTGGGCACCCAAAGGCCCCCCTCATTCCACTTCCAGTGGTGGGGGTCCCCTTTGAAAGAGTGGGTGTGGACATAGTTGGTCCACTGGAACCTCCCACAGCCTCAGGAAATATGTACATCCTAGTAGTAGTGGATCATGCTACTAGGTATCCTGAAGCTATTCCCCTTAGGTCGACTACTGCCCCCGCAGTAGCCAAGGCCCTCATTGGTATCTTTACCAGAGTGGGTTTCCCTAAGGAGGTGGTGTCTGACAGAGGTACCAACTTCATGTCAGCATACCTAAAACACATGTGGAATGAGTGTGGAGTGACTTAAAAATTCACTACACCATACCATCCACAAACTAATGGCTTAGTTGAGAGATTCAACAAGACATTAAAAGGCATGATCATGGGGCTCCCAGAAAAGCTCAAAAGGAGATGGGATGTCCTCTTGCCATGTCTGCTTTTCGCTTACAGAGAGGTGCCACAGAAGGGAGTAGGATTCTCACCCTTTGAACTTCTGTTTGGTCACCCTGTAAGGGGACCACTTGCTCTTGTTAAAGAAGGCTGGGAGAGACCTCTTCATGAGCCTAAACAAGACATAGTGGACTATGTACTTGGCCTTCGCTCTAGAATGGCAGAGTACATGGAAAAGGCAACCAAAAACCTTGAGGCCAGCCAACAGCTCCAGAAGTTTTGGTATGACCAAAAGGCTGCACTGGTTGAGTTCCAACCAGGGCAGAAAGTCTGGGTTCTGGAGCCTGTGGCTCCCAGGGCACTCCAGGACAAATGGAGTGGCCCTTACCCAGTGCTAGAAAGGAAGAGTCAGGTCACCTACCTGGTGGACCTGGGCACAAGCAGGAGCCCCAAGAGGGTGATCCATGTGAACCGCCTTAAGCTCTTCCATGACAGAGCTGATGTAAATCTGTTGATGGTAACAGATGAGGATCAGGAGGCAGAGAGTGAACCTCTCCCTGATCTTCTATCATCAGACCCAAAAGATGGCTCAGTAGATGGAGTGATCTACTCAGACACCCTCTCTGGCCAACAGCAAGCTGATTGTAGGAGAGTCCTACAACAGTTTCCTGAACTCTTCTCCTTAACCCCTGGTCAGACACACCTGTGTACCCATGATGTGGACACAGGAGACAGCATGCCTGTCAAAAACAAAATCTTTAGACAGTCTGACCATGTTAAGGAAAGCATCAAGGTGGAAGTCCACAAGATGCTGGAATTGGGAGTAATTGAGCGCTCTGACAGCCCCTGGGCTAGCCCAGTGGTCTTAGTCCCCAAACCTCACACCAAAGATGGAAAGAAAGAGATGAGGTTTTGTGTGGACTACAGAGGGCTCAATTCGGTCACCAAGACAGATGCTCATCCAATTCCTAGAGCTGATGAGCTCATAGATAAATTAGGTGCTGCCAAATTCTTAAGTACCTTTGACTTGACAGCAGGGTACTGGCAAATAAAAATGGCACCTGGAGCAAAAGAGAAAACAGCATTCTCCACACCTGATGGGCATTATCAGTTTACTGTTATGCCCTTTGGTTTAAAGAATGCCCCTGCCACCTTCCAAAGGTTGGTGAATCAAGTCCTTGCTGGCTTGGAGTCCTTTAGCACAGCTTATCTTGATGATATTGCTGTCTTCAGCTCCACCTGGCAGGATCACCTGGTCCACCTGAAGAAGGTTTTGAAGGCCCTGCAATCTGCAGGCCTCTCTATCAAGGCATCCAAATGCCAGATAGGGCAGGGAACTGTGGTTTACTTGGGCCACCTTGTAGGTGGAGGCCAAGTGCAGCCACTCCAACCCAAGATCCAGACTATTCTGGACTGGGTAGCTCCAAAAACCCAGACTCAAGTCAGGACATTCCTTGGCTTGACTGGGTATTACAGGAGGTTTGTGAAGGGATATGGATCCATTGTGACAGCCCTCACTGAACTCACCTCCAAGAAAATGCCCAAGAAAGTGAACTGGACTGTGGAATGCCAACAGGCCTTTGACACCCTGAAACAAGCAATGTGCTCAGCACCAGTTCTAAAAGCTCCAGATTATTCTAAGCAGTTCATTGTGCAGACAGATGCCTCTGAACATGGGATAGGGGCAGTTTTGTCCCAAACAAATGATGATGGCCTTGACCAGCCTGTTGCTTTCATTAGCAGGAGGTTACTCCCCAGGGAGCAGCGTTGGAGTGCCATTGAGAGGGAGGCCTTTGCTGTGGTTTGGTCCCTGAAGAAGCTGAGACCATACCTCTTTGGGACTCACTTCCTAGTTCAAACTGACCACAGACCTCTCAAATGGCTGATGCAAATGAAAGGTGAAAATCCTAAACTGTTGAGGTGGTCCATCTCCCTACAGGGAATGGACTTTATAGTGGAACACAGACCTGGGACTGCCCATGCCAATGCAGATGGCCTTTCCAGGTTCTTCCACTTAGAAAATGAAGACTCTCTTGGGAAAGGTTAGTCTCATCCTCTTTCGTTTGGGGGGGGTTGTGTAAGGAAATGCCTCCTTGGCATGGTTGCCCCCTGACTTTTTGCCTTTGCTGATGCTATGTTTACAATTGAAAGTGTGCTGAGGCCTGCTAACCAGGCCCCAGCACCAGTGTTCTTTCCCTAACCTGTACTTTTGTATCCACAATTGGCAGACCCTGGCATGCAGATAAGTCCCTTGTAACTGGTACTTCTAGTACCAAGGGCCCTGATGCCAAGGAAGGTCTCTAAGGGCTGCAGCATGTCTTATGCCACCCTGGAGACCTCTCACTCAGCACAGACACACTGCTTGCCAGCTTGTGTGTGCTAGTGAGGACAAAACGAGTAAGTCGACATGGCACTCCCCTCAGGGTGCCATGCCAGCCTCTCACTGCCTATGCAGTATAGGTAAGACACCCCTCTAGCAGGCCTTACAGCCCTAAGGCAGGGTGCACTATACCATAGGTGAGGGTACCAGTGCATGAGCATGGTACCCCTACAGTGTCTAAACAAAACCTTAGACATTGTAAGTGCAGGGTAGCCATAAGAGTATATGGTCTGGGAGTCTGTCAAACACGAACTCCACAGCACCATAATGGCTACACTGAAAACTGGGAAGTTTGGTATCAAACTTCTCAGCACAATAAATGCACACTGATGCCAGTGTACAGTTTATTGCAAAATACACCCCAGAGGGCACCTTAGAGGTGCCCCCTGAAACTTAACCGATTGTCTGTGTAGGCTGACTAGTTCCAGCAGCCTGCCACACTAGAGACATGTTGCTGGCCCCATGGTGAGAGTGCCTTTGTCACTCTGAGGCCAGTAACAAAGCCTGCACTGGGTGGAGATGCTAACACCTCCCCCAGGCAGGAGCTGTAACACCTGGCGGTGAGCCTCAAAGGCTCACCCCTTTGTCACAGCCCAGCAGGGCACTCCAGCTTAGTGGAGTTGCCCGCCCCCTCCGGCCACGGCCCCCACTTTTGGCGGCAAGGCTGGAGGGAACAAAGAAAGCAACAAGGAGGAGTCACTGGCCAGTCAGGACAGCCCCTAAGGTGTCCTGAGCTGAGGTGACTCTAACTTTTAGAAATCCTCCATCTTGCAGATGGAGGATTCCCCCAATAGGGTTAGGATTGTGACCCCCTCCCCTTGGGAGGAGGCACAAAGAGGGTGTACCCACCCTCAGGGCTAGTAGCCATTGGCTACTAACCCCCCAGACCTAAACACACCCTTAAATTTAGTATTTAAGGGCTACCCTGAACCCTAGAAAATCAGATTCCTGCAACAACAAGAAGAAGGACTGCCTAGCTGAAAACCCCTGCTGAGGAAGACCAGAAGACAACAACTGCCTTGGCTCCAGAAACTCACCAGCCTGTCTCCTGCCTTCCAAAGAACTCTGCTCCAGCGACGCCTTCCAAAGGGACCAGCGACCTCTGAATCCTCTGAGGACTGCCCTGCTTCGACGACGACAAGAAACTCCCGAGGACAGCGGGCCTGCTCCAAAAAGACTGCAACTTTATCCAAAGGAGCAGCTTTAAAGAACCCTGCAATCTCCCCGCAAGAAGTGTGAGACTTGCAACACTGCACCCGGCGACCCCGACTCGGCTGGTGGAGAACCAACACCTCAGGGAGGACCCCCGGACTACTCTACGACTGAGTACCAAAACCTGAGCCCCACAGCGCCGCCTGCAGAGGGAATCCCGAGGCTTCCCCTGACCGCGACTCTGAAACCTAAATCCCGACTGTAAAGAAATGGCTCCCTGTTGCAGTTACCCCCCACTTTTTGCCTGATACTGATGCTGACTTGACTGAGAAGAGTGCTGGGACCCTGCTAACCAGGCCCCAGCACCAGTGTTCCTTCACCTAAAATGTACCATTGTATCCACAATTGGCACACCCTGGCATTCAGATAAGTCCCTTGTAACTGGTACTTCTAGTACCAAGGGCCCTGATGCCAAGGAAGGTCTCTAAGGGCTGCAGCATGTCTTATGCCACCCTAGAGACCCCTCACTCAGCACAGACACACTGCTTCCAAGCCTGTGTGTGCTAGTGAGAACAAAATGAGTAAGTCGACATGGCACTCCCCTCAGGGTGCCATGCCAGCCTCTCACTGCCTATGCAGTATAGGTAAGACACCCCTCTAGCAGGCCTTACAGCCCTAAGGCAGGGTGCACTATACCATAGGTGAGGGTACCAGTGCATGAGCATGGTACCCCTACAGTGTCTAAACAAAACCTTAGACATTGTAAGTGCAGGGTAGCCATAAGAGTATATGGTCTGGGAGCCTGTCAAACACGAACTCCACAGCACCATAATGGCTACACTGAAAACTGGGAAGTTTGGTATCAAACTTCTCAGCACAATAAATGCACACTGATGCCAGTGTACATTTTATTGCAAAATACACCACAGAGGGCACCTTAGAGGTGCCCCCTGAAACGTAACCGACTGTCTGTGTAGGCTGACTAGTTCCAGCAGCCTGCCACACCAGAGACATGTTGCTGGCCCCATGGGGAGAGTGCCTTTGTCACTCTGAGGCCAGTAACAAAGCCTGCACTGGGTGGAGATGCTAACACCTCCCCCAGGCAGGAGCTGTGACACCTGGCGGTGAGCCTCAAAGGCTCACCCCTTTGTCGCAGCCCAGCAGGGCACTCCAGCTTAGTGGAGTTGCCCGCCCCCTCCGGCCACGGCCCCCACTTTTGGCGGCAAGGTCGGAGAAAATAATGAGAAAAACAAGGAGGAGTCACTGGCCAGTCAGGACAGCCCCTAAGGTGTCCTGAGCTGAGGTGACTCTAACTTTTAGAAATCCTCCATCTTGCAGATGGAGGATTCCCCCAATAGGGTTAGGATTGTGACCCCCTCCCCTTGGGAGGAGGCACAAAGAGGGTGTACCCACCCTCAGGGCTAGTAGCCATTGGCTACTAACCCCCCAGACCTAAACACGCCCTTAAATTTAGTATTTAAGGGCTACCCTGAACCCTAGAAAATTAGATTCCTGCAACTACAAGAAGAAGGACTGCCCAGCTGAAAACCCCTGCAGCGGAAGACCAGAAGACGACAACTGCCTTGGCTCCAGAAACTCACCGGCCTGTCTCCTGCCTTCCAAAGATCCTGCTCCAGCGACGCCTTCCAAAGGGACCAGCGACCTCGACATCCTCTGAGGACTGCCCCTGCTTCGAAAAGACAAGAAACTCCCGAGGACAGCGGACCTGCTCCAAGAAAGGCTGCGACTCTGTTTCCAGCAGCTTTAAAGAACCCTGCAAGCTCCCCGCAAGAAGCGTGAGACTTGCAACACTGCACCCGGCGACCCCGACTCGGCTGGTGGCGATCCAACACCTCAGGAGGGACCCCAGGACTACTCTGATACTGTGAGTACCAAAACCTGTCCCCCCCGAGCCCCCACAGCGCCGCCTGCAGAGGGAATCCCGAGGCTTCCCCTGACCGCGACTCTTTGAACCTAAAGTCCCGACGCCTGGGAGAGACCCTGCACCCGCAGCCCCCAGGACCTGAAGGACCGGACTTTCACTGGAGAAGTGACCCCCAGGAGTCCCTCTCCCTTACCCAAGTGGAGGTTTCCCCGAGGAATCCCCCCCTTGCCTGCCTGCAGCGCTGAAGAGATCCCGAGATCTCTCATAGACTAACATTGCGAACCCAACGCCTGTTCCTACACTGCACCCGGCCGCCCCCGCGCTGCTGAGGGTGAAATTTCTGTGTGGACTTGTGTCCCCCCCCGGTGCCCTACAAAACCCCCCTGGTCTGCCCTCCGAAGACGCGGGTACTTACCTGCAAGTAGACCGGAACCGGGGCACCCCCCTTCTCTCCATTCTAGCCTATGTGTTTTGGGCACCACTTTGAACTCTGCACCTGACCGGCCCTGAGCTGCTGGTGTGGTGACTTTGGGGTTGCTCTGAACCCCCAACGGTGGGCTACCTTGGACCAAGAACTAAGCCCTGTAAGTGTCTTACTTACCTGGTTAACCTAACAAATACTTACCTCCCCTAGGAACTGTGAAAATTGCACTAAGTGTCCACTTTTAAACCAGCTATTTGTGAATAACTTGAAAAGTATACATGCAATTTTGATGATTTGAAGTTCCTAAAGTACTTACCTGCAATACCTTTCGAATGAGATATTACATGTAGAATTTGAACCTGTGGTTCTTAAAATAAACTAAGAAAAGATATGTTTCTATACAAAAACCTATTGGCTGGATTTGTCTCTGAGTGTGTGTACCTCATTTATTGTCTATGTGTATGTACAACAAATGCTTAACACTACTCCTTGGATAAGCCTACTGCTCGACCACACTACCACAAAATAGAGCATTAGTATTATCTCTTTTTGCCACTATCTTACCTCTAAGGGGAACCCTTGGACTCTGTGCATGCTATTCCTTACTTTGAAATAGCATACAGAGCCAACTTCCTACACCGACGCCTGGAAAAGACCCTGCACCCGCAGCCCCCAGGACCTGAAGGACCGGACTTTCACTGGAGAAGTGACCCCCAGGAGTCCCTCTCCCTTGCCCAAGTGGAGGTTTCCCCGAGGAAGCCCCCCCTTGCCTGCCTGCAGCGCTAAAGAGATCCCCTGATCTCTCATAGACTAACATTGAAAACCCGACGCTTGTTTCTACACTGCACCCGGCCGCCCCCGCGCTGCTGAGGGTGAAATTTCTGTGTGGGCTTGTGTCCCCCCCCGGTGCCCTACAAAACCCCCCTGGTCTGCCCTCCGAAGACGCGGGTACTTACCTGCAAGCAGACCGGAACCGGGGCACCCCCTTCTCTCCATTCTAGCCTATGCGTTTTGGGCACCACTTTGAACTCTGCACCTGACCGGCCCTGAGCTGCTGGTGTGGTGACTTTGGGGTTGCTCTGAACCCCCAACGGTGGGCTACCTTGGACCAAGAACTGAACCCTGTAAGTGTCTTACTTACCTGGTAAAACTAACAAAAACTTACCTCCCCCAGGAACTGTGAAAATTGCACTAAGTGTCCACTTTTAAAACAGCTATTTGTGAATAACTTGAAAAGTATACATGCAATTGAAATGATTCAAAGTTCCTAATGTACTTCCCTGCAATACCTTTCAAACAAGATATTACATGTTAAATTTGAACCTGTGGTTCTTAAAATAAAGTAAGAAAAGATATTTTTCTATAACAAAACCTATTGGCTGGATTTGTCTCTGAGTGTGTGTACCTCATTTATTGTCTATGTGTATGTACAACAAATGCTTAACACTACTCCTTGGATAAGCCTACTGCTCGACCACACTACCACAAAATAGAGCATTAGTATTATCTATTTTTACCACTATTTTACCTCTAAGGGGAACCCTTGGACTCTGTGCATGCTATTCTTTACTTTGAAATAGCACATACAGAGCCAACTTCCTACACTAGCCTTCTCTTCCATTAAAATACACCTTGTGGCAATATCTGCATACCTGCAGACTACCTATTCAACTTCCCTATATAGGATACCAGTCATTAAAGCATTCATGTAAGGCCTTAAAAGAATTATACCACCAAGAACACCACCTGTTCCTTCATGGAACTTGAATGTTGTCTTAACAAGACTCATGGGTCCACCTTTTGAACCCATGCACTCTTGCGAAATACAGTTCCTAACCTGGAAGGTTGCATTTCTCATCGCCATTACATCTCTAAGAAGAGTAAGCGAAATTCAGGCGTTTACAATACAAGAACCTTTTATACAACTACACAAAAATAAAGTCGTCCTAAGGACTAATCCCAAATTTTTACCAAAGGTTGTTTCACCGTTCCACCTAAATCAAACAGTGGAACTACCAGTGTTCTTCCCACAGCCAGATTCCGTAGCTGAGAGGGCACTACATACATTAGATGTCAAAAGAGCATTAATGTACTACATTGACAGAACGAAAAACATCAGAAAGACTAAACAACTATTGTAGGAAGTTGGCTCTGTATGTGCTATTTCAAAGTAAGGAATAGCATGCACAGAGTCCAAGGGTTCCCCTTAGAGGTAAAATAGTGGTAAAAATAGATAATACTAATGCTCTATTTTGTGGTAGTGTGGTCGAGCAGTAGGCTTATCCAAGGAGTAGTGTTAAGCATTTGTTGTACATACACATAGACAATAAATGAGGTACACACACTCAGAGACAAATCCAGCCAATAGGTTTTGTTATAGAAAAATATCTTTTCTTAGTTTATTTTAAGCACCACAGGTTCAAATTTAACATGTAATATCTTGTTTGAAAGGTATTGCAGGTAAGTACATTAGGAAATTTGAATCATTTCAATTGCATGTATACTTTTCAAGTTATTGACAAATAGCTATTTCAAAAGTGGACACTTAGTGCAATTTTCACAGTTCCTGGGGGAGGTAAGTTTTTGTTAGTTTTACCAGGTAAGTAAGACACTTACAGGGTTCAGTTCTTGGTCCAAGGTAGCCCACCGTTGGGGGTTCAGAGCAACCCCAAAGTCACCACACCAGCAGCTCAGGGCCGGTCAGGTGCAGAGTTCAAAGTGGTGCCCAAAACGCATAGGCTAGAATGGAGAGAAGGGGGTGCCCCGGTTCCGGTCTGCTTGCAGGTAAGTACCCGCGTCTTCGGAGGGCAGACCAGGGGGGTTTTGTAGGGCACCGGGGGGGACACAAGCCCACACAGAAATTTCACCCTCAGCAGCGCGGGGGCGGCCGGGTGCAGTGTAGAAACAAGCGTCGGGTTCGCAATGTTAGTCTATGAGAGATCAACGGATCTCTTCAGCGCTGCAGGCAGGCAAGGGGGGGCTTCCTCGGGGAAACCTCCACTTGGGCAAGGGAGAGGGACTCCTGGGGGTCACTTCTCCAGTGAAAGTCCGGTCCTTCAGGTCCTGGGGGCTGCGGGTGCAGGGTCTTTTCCAGGCGTCGGGACTTAGGTTTCAGAGAGTCGCGGTCAGGGGAAGCCTCGGGATTCCCTCTGCAGGCGGCGCTGTGGGGGCTCAGGGGGGACAGGTTTTGGTACTCACAGTCGTAGAGTAGTCCGGGGGTCCTCCCTGAGGTGTTGGTTCTCCACCAGCCGAGTCGGGGTCGCCGGGTGCAGTGTTGCAAGTCTCACGCTTCTTGCGGGGAGATTGCAGGGTCTTTAAAGCTGCTCCTTGAAACAAAGTTGCAGTCTTTTTGGAGCAGGTCCGCTGTCCTCGGGAGTTTCTTGTCTTTTTCGAAGCAGGGCAGTCCTCAGAGGATTCAGAGGTCGCTGGTCCCTTGGAAGGCGTTGCTGGAGCAGAGTTCTTTGGAAGGCAGGAGACAGGCCGGTGAGTTTCTGGAGCCAAGGCAGTTGTTGTCTTCTGGTCTTCCTCTGCAGGGGTTTTCAGCTAGGCAGTCCTTCTTCTTGTAGTTTGCAGGAATCTAATCTTCTAGGGTTCAGGGTAGCCCTTAAATACTAAATTTAAGGGCGTGTTTAGGTCTGGGGGGTTAGTAGCCAATGGCTACTAGCTCTGAGGGTGGGTACACCCTCTTTGTGCCTCCTCCCAAGGGGAGGGGGTCACATTCCTATCCCTATTGGGGGAATCCTCCTTCTACAAGATGGAGGATTTCTAAAAGTCAGAGTCACCTCAGCTCAGGACACCTTAGGGGCTGTCCTGACTGGCCAGTGACTCCTCCTTGTTTTTCTCATTATCTCTCCTGGACTTGCCGCCAAAAGTGGGGGCTGGGTCCAGGAGGCGGGCATCTCCACTAGCTGGAGTGCCCTGGGGCATTGTAACACGAAGCTTGAGCCTTTGAAGCTCACTGCTAGGTGTTACAGTTCCTGCAGGGGGGAGGTGTGAAGCACCTCCACCCAGAGCAGGCTTTGTTTCTGTCCTCAGAGAGCACAAAGGCTCTCACCGCATGAGGTCAGACACTCGTCTCTCAGCAGCAGGCTGGCACAGACCAGTCAGTCCTGCACTGAACAATTGGGTAAAATACAGGGGGTATCTCTAAGATGCCCTCTGTGTGCATTTTTTAATAAATCCAACACTGGCATCAGTGTGGGTTTATTATTCTGAGAAGTTTGATACTAAACTTCCCAGTATTCAGTGTAGCCATTATGGAGCTGTGGAGTTCGTTTTTGACAGACTCCCAGCCCATATACTCTTATGGCTACCCTGTACTTACAATGTCTAAGGTTTTGCTTAGACACTGTAGGGGCATAGTGCTCATGCACATATGCCCTCACCTATGGTATAGTGCACCCTGCCTTAGGGCTGTAAGGCCTACTAGAGGGGTGACTTATCTATACTGCATAGGCAGTGTGAGGTTGGCATGGCACCCTGAGGGGAGTGCCATGTCGACTTACTCGTTTTGTTCTCATCAGCACACACAAGCTGGCAAGCAGTGTGTCTGTGCTGAGTGAGGGGTCCCCAGGGTGGCATAAGATATGCTGCAGCCCTTAGAGACCTTCCCTGGCATCAGGGCCCTTGGTACCAGGGGTACCAGTTACAAGGGACTTACCTGAGTGCCAGGGTTGTGCCAATTGTGGAAACAACTGTACATTTTAGGTGAAAGAACACTGGTGCTGGGGCCTGGTTAGCAGGGTCCCAGCACACTTCTCAGTCAAGTCAGCATCAGTATCAGGCAAAAAGTGGGGGGTAACTGCAACAGGGAGCCATTTCTTTACAACTATTTATTGCATTCCAAAAACCTCATGCAGGAAACCCAATATCAAAACAAGGTATAGCCAGATGGATAGTTAAATGCATCCAAATCTGCTACCTTAAAGCAAAACAACAACTGCCCATTACACCAAGGGCACACTCAACCAGAAAAAAAGGTGCTACCATGGCCTTTCTAGGAAACATCCCAATGCAAGAAATATGTAAGGCAGCCACATGGTCTACGCCACACACGTTCACTAAGCACTACTGTGTAGACGTGTTATCGGCACAGCAAGCCACAGTAGGTCAAGCCGTGTTAAGAACATTATTTCAAACCACTTCCATTCCTACAGGCTGAGCCACCGCTTTTGGGGAGATAACTGCTTACTAGTCTATGCAGAACATGTGTATCTACAGCGACAGATGCCATCGAACTGAAAATGTCACTTACCCAGTGTACATCTGTTCGTGGCATCAGTCGCTGGAGATTCACATGTGCCCACCCACCTCCCCGGGAGCCTGTAGCAGTTTGGAAGTTAGCTTCAACTTTGTACATTTGTGTATATATATTATTTTAACCTTAAATAGGTACATACTTAGTCACTCCATTGCATGGGCACTATTACTACAACACAACTCCTACCTCACCCTCTGCGGGGAAAACAATCGAAGATGGAGTCGACGCCCATGCGCAATGGAGACAGAAGGAGGAGTCACTCAGTCCCGTGACTCGAAAGACTTCTTCGAAGAAAAACAACTTGTAACACTCCGACCCAACACCAGGTGGCGAGCTATGCAGAACATGTGAATCTCCAGCGACTGATGCCACGAACAGATGTACACTGGGTAAGTGACATTTTCATACTCAAACAAGCAATAGAGCCCATCCCATAAGATCAAGTAGGGACAGGAGTTTTTTCCCTATACTTTTTGATTCCCAAAAAAGATGGCACCCTCAGACCAATATTAGATCTCAGGACCCTCAATCTTTACATCCTGTCAAAACATGTTCACATGGTAACTCTTCAAGATGTTATACCACTACTCCAAAAACACGATTTTATGGCAACATTAGACCTCAAGGATGCGTATTTTCATATACCCATCCATCCTGCGCACAGAAAATATCTCCGGTTTGTCATTCAAGGAAAGCACGATCAGTTCAAAGTGTTGCCCTTTGGAATAACAGCAGCACCCAGGGTATTCTCAAAGTGCCTAGTGTTAGTCGCAGTCTACCTAAGACAACATATACTTGTCTTTCCATAGCTCAACGATTGGCTAATAAAATCAAACAGTCATACGCAGTGTCAAAACCATAAGCATTACGTTATACAAACCCTGCACACGATAGGGTTCTCAATAAATTACCAAAAATCGCATCTGCAACCTGCACAAATACAACTGTATCTGGGTGCAATACTAAACACTCAAAAAGCGCTAGCATGTCCAAATATGCAAAGAATACAAGCATTCCAGGACATAATCATACAGATACAGACAAATCAACAGTACATTGTCAGATTTGTCATGAAAATTTTAGGCATAATGGCACCATGTATTGCAATTGTTCCACACGCAAGACTAAACATGCGGCCCTTATAACAGTGCCTTGCACAACAATGGTCACAAGCACATGGTCAACTTCAAGATCTACTGTTGATAAACCGCCAAACATGCATGTCCTTCAGTGGTGAAATTCCACAAATCTAAACAAAGGGCGGCGATTTCAAGACCCTGTGCCTCAGACCATAATTACAACAGATGCATCGATGATTGGTTGGGGAGCTCACCTCAACAATCACAACATTCAAGGACAATAGAATGCAAAACACAAACATCTACACATAAATCACTTGGAATTGTTAGCTGTCTTCCTACCACTCAAAGCTTTTTAGCCTCTTCTCACACAGAAGAATGTCCTTATCAAAACAGACAATATGACAACCATTGTAAGGAAATGCCTCCTTGGCATGGTTGCCCCCTGACTTTTTGCCTTTGCTGATGCTATGTTTACAATTGAAAGTGTGCTGAGGCCTGCTAACCAGGCCCCAGCACCAGTGTTCTTTCCCTAACCTGTACTTTTGTATCCACAATTGGCAGACCCTGGCATCCAGATAAGTCCCTTGTAACTGGTACTTCTAGTACCAAGGGCCCTGATGCCAAGGAAGGTCTCTAAGGGCTGCAGCATGTCTTATGCCACCCTGGAGACCTCTCACTCAGCACAGACACTCTGCTTGCCAGCTTGTGTGTGCTAGTGAGGACAAAACGAGTAAGTCGACATGGCACTCCCCTCAGGGTGCCATGCCAGCCTCTCACTGCCTATGCAGTATAGGTAAGACACCCCTCTAGCAGGCCTTACAGCCCTAAGGCAGGGTGCACTATACCATAGGTGAGGGTACCAGTGCATGAGCATGGTACCCCTACAGTGTCTAAACAAAACCTTAGACATTGTAAGTGCAGGGTAGCCATAAGAGTATATGGTCTGGGAGTCCGTCAAACACGAACTCCACAGCACCATAATGGCTACACTGAAAACTGGGAAGTTTGGTATCAAACTTCTCAGCACAATAAATGCACACTGATGCCAGTGTACATTTTATTGTAAAATACACCCCAGAGGGCACCTTAGAGGTGCCCCCTGAAACTTAACCGACTATCTGTGTAGGCTGACTAGTTTTAGCAGCCTGCCACAAACCGAGACATGTTGCTGGCCCCATGGGGAGAGTGCCTTTGTCACTCTGAGGCCAGTAACAAAGCCTGCACTGGGTGGAGATGCCAACACCTCCCCCAGGCAGGAATTGTCACACCTGGCGGTGAGCCTCAAAGGCTCACCTCCTTTGTGCCAACCCAGCAGGACACTCCAGCTAGTGGAGTTGCCCGCCCCCTCCGGCCAGGCCCCACTTTTGGCGGCAAGGCCGGAGAAAATAATGAGAAAAACAAGGAGGAGTCACTGGCCAGTCAGGACAGCCCCTAAGGTGTCCTGAGCTGAAGTGACTCTAACTTTTAGAAATCCTCCATCTTGCAGATGGAGGATTCCCCCAATAGGGTTAGGATTGTGACCCCCTCCCCTTGGGAGGAGGCACAAAGAGGGTGTACCCACCCTCAGGGCTAGTAGCCATTGGCTACTAACCCCCCAGACCTAAACACGCCCTTAAATTTAGTATTTAAGGGCTACCCTGAACCCTAGAAAATTAGATTCCTGCAACTACAAGAAGAAGGACTGCCTAGCTGAAAACCCCTGCAGAGGAAGACCAGAAGACGACAACTGCCTTGGCTCCAGAAACTCACCGGCCTGTCTCCTGCCTTCCAAAGATCCTGCTCCAGCGACGCCTTCCAAAGGGACCAGCGACCTCGACATCCTCTGAGGACTGCCCCTGCTTCGAAAAGACAAGAAACTCCCGAGGACAGCGGACCTGCTCCAAGAAAAGCTGCAACTTTGTTTCCAGCAGCTTTAAAGAACCCTGCAAGCTCCCCGCAAGAAGCGTGAGACTTGCAACACTGCACCCGGCGACCCCGACTCGGCTGGTGGCGATCCAACACCTCAGGAGGGACCCCAGGACTACTCTGATACTGTGAGTACCAAAACCTGTCCCCCCTGAGCCCCCACAGCGCCGCCTGCAGAGGGAATCCCGAGGCTTCCCCTGACCGCGACTCTTTGAATCCTAAGTCCCGACACCTGGGAGGGACCCTGCACCCGCAGCCCCCAGGACCTGAAGGACCGGACTTTCACTGGAGGAGTGACCCCCAGGAGTCCCTCTCCCTTGCCCAAGTGGAGGTTTCCCCGAGGAACCCCCCCCTTGCCTGCCTGCAGCGCTGAAGAGATCCCGAGATCTCTCATAGACTAACATTGCGAACCCGACGCCTGTTTCTACACTGCACCCGGCCGCCCCCGCGCTGCTGAGGGTGAAATTTCTGTGTGGGCTTGTGTCCCCCCCGGTGCCCTACAAAACCCCCCTGGTCTGCCCTCCGAAGACGCGGGTACTTACCTGCAAGCAGACCGGAACCGGGGCACCCCCTTCTCTCCATTCTAGCCTATGCGTTTTGGGCACCACTTTGAACTCTGCACCTGACCGGCCCTGAGCTGCTGGTGTGGTGACTTTGGGGTTGCTCTGAACCCCCAACGGTGGGCTACCTTGGACCAAGAACTAAGCCCTGTAAGTGTCTTACTTACCTGGTTAACCTAACAAATACTTACCTCCCCTAGGAACTGTGAAAATTGCACTAAGTGTCCACTTTTAAAACAGCTATTTGTGAATAACTTGAAAAGTATACATGCAATTTTGATGATTTGAAGTTCCTAAAGTACTTACCTGCAATACCTTTCGAATGAGATATTACATGTAGAATTTGAACCTGTGGTTCTTAAAATAAACTAAGAAAAGATATTTTTCTATACAAAAACCTATTGGCTGGATTTGTCTCTGAGTGTGTGTACCTCATTTATTGTCTATGTGTATGTACAACAAATGCTTAACACTACTCCTTGGATAAGCCTACTGCTCGACCACACTACCACAAAATAGAGCATTAGTATTATCTATTTTTACCACTATTTTACCTCTAAGGGGAACCCTTGGACTCTGTGCATGCTATTCCTTACTTTGAAATAGCACATACAGAGCCAACTTCCTACAACCATGTATTACCTTAACAAACAAGGAGGGACACATTCGTCCCAACTCTCCCTTCTAGCCCAGAAAATTTGGAAATGGGCAATCCACAACCAAATTCACCTGGTAGCACAATACATTCCCAGGATACACAAACAATTGGCAGATGTTCTCAGCAGAAATCATCAGCAGACGCACGAGTGGGGAAATTCACCCTCAAGTACTTTAGAAATACGTTTAACAGTGGGTAACACCAAACATAGACCTGTTCGCCACAAGCGAAAACGCAAATTGCCAAAACTTTGCATCCAGACACCCAGATCCCCTGTCCAAGGGCAATGCTCTGTGGATCAATTGGTCAGGGATATTTGCTTACGCTTTTCACCCTCTCCCACTCATTCCGTTTGTAGTCAACAAATTGCGTCAAACCGCACTCATAATGTTACTCATAGCACCAACGTGGGTCCGTCAACCATGGCACACAACATTGTTAGACCTGTCAGTAGTACCACACTCCAAACTCCCAACCAGGCCAGACCTGTTGACACAAAACAAAGGACAAATCAGGCACCCAAATCCTAACACACTCAATCTGGCGATTTGGCTCCTGAGGTCATAGTTTGGATATTTACAACTGCCATTAGAACGTATGGACATTTTTAAACATGCAAGAAAACCCACTACTAGAAAGTGCTATGCTAACAAATGGAAAAGATTTGTATATTACTGTCAATCTAAACAGATTGACCCTCTTACAGCCTCAATACAAGATATTGTATACTATTTACTTCATTTACTGAAATCAAATTTAGCATTCTCTTCCTTAAAAATACATCTTACTGCAATTTCAGCATATTTACAAAATATACAGCACAGCTCCTTATTTAGAGTTCCTGTTATTAAAGCTTTCATGGAAGGCTTAAAACGCATCATTCCACCCAGGACACCACCAGTTCCCTCTTAGAATTTAAAGATAGTGCTTAAGCGACTTATGGGCCCTCCATTCGAACCTATGCACTCATGCCAAATGCAATTCTTACATTGGAAGGTTGCTTTCCTAGTCACAATTACATCATTGCGAAGAGCCAGTGAAATTCAGGCATTCACTATTGAAGAACCGTTCATACAAGTTCACAAACATAAAGTTGTACTAAGAACAAACCCCAAATTTCTTCCAAAGGTATTATCGCCTTTTCATATAAATCAAACAGGGGAACTACCAGTCTTCTTCTCACAGCCAGATTCTGTGGCAGAAAGAGCTCTACATACATTACATTAAAAGAGCACCAATGTGCTATATAGACAGAACAAAAACATTCAGAAAAACAAAACAGCTGTTTGTAGCTTTTCAAAAACCTCATACAGGTAACCCCATTTCAAAACAAGGATTAGCAAGATGGATTGTAAGATGCATCCAAACATGCTACATTAAAGCCAAAAGACAACTTTTAGTTACTCCTAAAGCACATTCTACAAAGAAAAAAGGTGGTACAATGGCTTTTTAGGAAATATACCAATGGCTGAAATACGTAAAGCAGCTACTTGGTCAACACCACATACATTCACTCAACCCTACTGTGTAGATGTTTTAGCAACACAACAAGCCACAGTAGGTCAAGCTGTACTCAGAACATTATTTCAAACCACTTCAACTCCTACAGGCTAACCACCGCTTTTATGGGAGGACAAACTGCTTTGTAGTCTATGCACAGCATGTGTATCTGCAGCTACGCATGCCACCGAACGGAAAATGTCACTTACCCAGTGTACATCTGTTCGTGGCATGTGTAGCTGCAGATACACATGCTGTGCATTATCCTGCCATTTAGTGTTGGGCTCGGAGTGTTACAAGTTGTTTTTCTTCTAAGAAGTCTTTTCAAGTCACAAGACCAAGTGACTCCTCAAATATTTTACCCAACCTTTATATGGATAGCCATGTTTTGTATGTGCATGTATTCTCTTTTTTTCAGGTTATTGTTGTTTGTGCGAGTCAAGTTACTTGTTTGAAATGTGTGAACTGTATTTCTATATAAGAAGTGTTTAATTCAGTTCTCACTTTGGTGTTTTGGTGAAGTGTTGAAGTTCCATACATTCGGACCCTTGCAGTGTCTCACTTAATTTCAGTTTACCTCTCAGGAAAGTAGACCTGCTTTTTATTGAAAATACGATTCTTATATAATGTGTTTTCTTTATGTAATTTAATGATGTTTCTCGTCTTTTTTTTTTTTTTAGTTTGCAGTCATTAAATGAGGAACTCTCATCTTGTTCAAAAGATGACGGCAAGTCTGCTGTCGAAAGACAGGTAAAATAGAAGTAGACAATACTTTTCAATGTATTACATGCATGTTTGTCTTCCTGTTCCACCCACTCACTTTATCAAAACAATTGACAGGCAAGAATATTCATTCAGCCTTTTAATGAGGGTAGTCAGTTGTAGGAAGTTGGCTCTGTATATACTATTTCAAAGTAAGAAATAGTGTGCACAGAGTCCAAGGGTTCCGCTAAGAGGTAAGATAGTGGCAAAAGTAGATCATTCTAATGCTCTATTTTGTGGTAGTGTGGTCGAGCAGTAGGCTTATCAGAGGGTAGTGTTAAGCATTTGTTGTACACACACAGGCAATAAATGAGGAACACACACTCAAAGACTTACTCCAGGCCAATAGGTTTATATATTAAAAAATATATGTTCGATGGCATCTGTCGCTGTAGATACGCATTTTTTGCATAGCTCGCCATCTGGTGTTGGGTCGGAGTGTTACAAGTTGTTTTTCTTCGAAGAAGTCTTTCGAGTCACGGGACCGAGTGACTCTTCCTTTTGTCTCCATTGCGCATGGGCGTTGACTCCATCTTCGATTGTTTTTTTTCCGCCATCGGGTTCGGACGTGTTCCTGTCGCTCCGAGTTTCGGAATGGAAAAACAGCTAAATTTCGGAAGATTTTCGTCGGTATTGTTGCGTTCGGCGTAGTTAGAATCAACACCGCATCGAAGATCGAAGAGCTCCGGAGCCCTTCGGGGTAGTTTTCGATCCCCCGTCGGGGCCTACTCGGCCCGACCGCGTGTAGAAGAACGCCGATGGAACGGACCCCGTTCCGTTTCTGTCCCAAATGCCACAACAAATACCCCTATACAGACCAACACTTGGTCTGTAACCTGTGCCTGTCACCTGAGCACAGTGAAGACACTTGCGAGGCCTGTCGTGCGTTCCGGTCCCGAAAAACACTCCGAGACCGTCGAGCCAGAAGACTTCAAATGGCGTCCACGCCGACAGCCCACCGAGAGTTCGAGATACAAGAAGAGGAAGAAACCTTTTCGATACACGAATCGGACTCCGAGGAATTCGACGATCCACGAACCGTGAGTAAGACGTCGAAAACCACTCATAAGAAGATTGTTAAGGCCCAGGGGACGCCACTGCCACCAGGCCATGGCTCCACCCATAAATTCGGTGACCGACCGTCGGCACCGAAAAAGGCCCAAACAGTGCCGAGACCGTCCGACTCCGGTCGAGACACCGGCACGCAGCCTTCTCGGGACCGAGAAAGTGCTGGAGACATACATCGACACCGAGATAGCGGTGTAGACACGTCTCGACGCCGAGACAGCGGCACCGACGAAGATCGACGCCGAGATGTTTCGACTCCGAAAAAGAAAAAAGTCACCTCGGAGCCGAAAAAAGATGCAGACAGGGTTTCGGTGCCAAAACAACCTGCAACCGACCCTGTTTCAGGCTCTTATACAGAAGAGCAATCAATGACCTCCCAAATGCGAAAGCATAGGTTTGAGGAAGACCTGCAATCCACCGATGTAGACCATACGCAGAAACGTATTTTTATACAGCAGGGGACAGGAAAGATAAGCACCCTTCCCTCTATTAGGAGAAAGAGAAGACTGGAATTTCAAACTGACCAAACACCACAAACAAAAATGGTGAAAAAGGTTACTCCGCCACCCTCTCCTCCACCTATAATTCACGTCTCACCAGCACAAACTCCATCACATTCCCCGGCTCACACCACCATGAGCCAAGGTGACCAGGATCAGGACGCATGGGACTTATACGACGCCCCTGTGTCAGATAACAGTCCGGAGGCATACCCTACAAAGCCATCACCACCAGAAGACAGTACTGCATATTCTCAGGTGGTGGCTAGAGCAGCACAATTCCACAATGTAAGCCTCCACTCAGAACAAGTCGAGGATGACTTTCTATTCAACACCCTCTCCGCCACCCACAGCTCCTACCAAAGCCTGCCTATGCTCCCTGGTATGCTTCGGCACGCAAAAGACATCTTTAAGGAGTCGGTCAAAAGTAGGGCAATCACACCAAGGGTGGAAAAAAAGTATAAAGCGCCTCCTACAGACCCTATTTTCATCACTACACAGCTGCCACCAGATTCTGTCGTTGTAGGAGCAGCTAGGAAAAGGGCCAACTCCCACACATCTGGGGATGCACCACCCCCAGATAAGGAAAGCCGCAAGTTCGATGCAGCTGGAAAGAGTCGCAGCACAAGCTGCAAACCAGTGGCGCATCGCTAACTCTCAGGCACTACTTGCGCGCTATGACAGAGCCCATTGGGATGAGATGCAACATCTCATTGAACATCTACCCAAAGACCTACAAAAGAGGGCAAAGCAAGTGGTTGATGAAGGACAGAACATTTCAAACAACCAGATACGCTCCTCCATGGATGCAGCAGACACAGCTGCAAGAACAATAAATACATCTGTGACCATCAGAAGCCATGCATGGCTCCGAACGTCTGGGTTTAAACCAGAGATTCAGCAGGCAGTTCTCAATATGCCATTCAACGAAAAAGAACGGTTCGGTCCAGAAGTGGACACGGCGATTGAGAAACTTAAAAAAAGACACGGACACTGCTAAAGCCATGGGCGCACTCTACTCCCCGCAGAGCAGAGGAAATTACAGCACCTTCCGCAAAACACCCTTTAGAGGGGGGTTTCGGGGTCAAGCCACACAAGCCAGTACCTCACAGGCAACAACATCCAGTTACCAGGGACAGTACAGGGGAGGCTTTCGGGGCCAATATAGAGGAGGGCAATTCCCTATGAATAGGGGAAAATTTCAAAGCCCCAAAACCCCTACAACTAAGCAGTGACTCACATGTCACTCACCCCCTCCACACAACACCAGTGGGGGGAAGAATAGGTCATTATTACAAAGCATGGGAGGAGATCACTACAGACACTTGGGTTCTAGCAATTATCCAAAATGGTTATTGCATAGAATTTCTACAATTCCCTCCAAACATACCACCGAGAGCACAAAATTTATCAAAACATCATTCCGAGCTCCTGGAGATAGAAGTTCAAGCACTATTGCAAAAGAATGCAATCGAGTTAGTACCAAACACACAAATAAACACAGGAGTTTATTCACTGTACTTCTTAATACCAAAGAAGGACAAAACGCTAAGACCAATCCTAGACCTAAGAATACTAAACACATACATCAAATCAGACCACTTTCACATGGTCACACTACAAGAAGTGTTACCATTGCTGAAACTACACGACTACATGACAACATTAGACCTCAAAGACGCGTATTTCCATATACCAATACATCCATAGCACAGGAAATACCTAAGGTTTGTATTCAAAGGAATACACTACCAATTCAAGGTACTGCCTTTCGGTTTAACAACCGCACCAAGAGTCTTTACCAAATGTCTAGCAGTAGTCGCTGCACACATCAGAAGGCAGCAAATACATGTATTCCCGTATCTAGACGACTGGCTAATCAAGACCCATTTGTTAATAACGTGCTCACACCACACAAATCAAATCATACAAACCCTCTACAAACTAGGGTTCACAGTCAACTTCGCAAAATCCAACATTCTGCCATGCAAGGTACAACAATACCTAGGAGCCATAATAAACACAACAATAGGAGTGGCCACTCCAAGTCCACAAAGAATTCAAAATTTCAACAACATCATACAACGCATGTATCCAACACAAAGAATACAAGCAAAGATGATATTACAACTCCTAGGCATGATGTCTTCATGCATAGCCATTGTCCCAAACGCAAGACTTCACATGAGGCCCTTACAACAGTGCCTAGCATCACAGTGGTCACAAGCACAGGGTCACCTTTTAGATCTGGTGTTAATAGACCGCCAAACTTACCTCTCGCTTCTATGGTGGAACAATATAAATTTAAACAAAGGGCGGCCTTTCCAAGACCCAGTGCCACAATACGTAATAACAGATGCTTCCATGACAGGGTGGGGAGCACACCTCGATCAACACAGCATACAAGGACAATGGAACGTACATCAAACAAAACTGCATATAAATCACCTAGAACTGCTAGCAGTTTTTCAAGCACTAAAGGCTTTTCAACCAATAATAGTTCACAAATACATTCTCGTCAAAACAGACAACATGACAACAATGTATTATCTAAACAAACAAGGGGGAACGCCCTCAACGCAATTGAGCCTGCTGGCACAAAAGATATGGCGTTGGGCAATTCACAACAAAATTCGCCTAATAGCACAATTTATCCCAGGGATTCAGAATCAACTCGCAGACAATCTCTCTCGAGATCACCAAAAGGGTCCACGAATGGGAAATTCACCCCAAAATTCTGAACATTTACTTCACGCTCTGGGGAACACCTCAAATAGACTTGTTTGCGACAAAAGAGAACGCAAAATGCCAAAACTTCGCATCCAGATACCCACACAGGCAGTCCCACGGCAATGCCCTATGGATGAACTGGTCAGGGATATTTGCCTACGCTTTTCCTCCTCTCCCTCTCCTTCCTTATCTGGTAAACAAACTCAGTCAAAACAAACTCAAACTCATATTAATAGCACCAACTTGGGCAAGGCAACCCTGGTACACAACGCTGCTAGACCTATCAGTAGTACCCCACATCAAACTGCCCAACAGGCCGGATCTGTTAACACAACACAACCAAAAGATCAGACACCCAGATCCAGCATCGCTGAATCTAGCAATCTGGCTCCTGAAATCCTAGAATTCGGACACTTACAACTTACACAAGAGTGTATGGAAGTCATAAAGCAAGCCAGAAGGCCATCCACCAGGCACTGCTATGCAAGTAAATGGAAGAGGTTTGTTTGCTACTGCCATATTAATCAAATCCAACCATTACACGCAACTCCAAAAGATGTAGTGGGTTACTTGCTTCACTTACAAAAATCTAACCTAGCTTTCTCTTCCATTAAAATACACCTTGCAGCAATATCTGCATACCTGCAGCCTACCTATTCAACTTCCCTATATAGGATACCAGTCATTAAAGCATTCATGGAGGGCCTTAAAAGAATTATTCCACCAAGAACACCACCTGTTCCTTCATGGAACCTAAATGTTGTCCTAACTAGACTTATGGGTCCACCTTTTGAACCCATGCACTCCTGCGAAATACAGTTCCTAACCTGGAAGGTTGCATTCCTCGTCGCCATTACTTCCCTAAGAAGAGTAAGCGAGATTCAGGCGTTTACAATACAAGAACCTTTTATACAACTACACAAGAATAAGGTCGTCCTAAGGACTAATCCTAAATTTTTACCAAAGGTTATTTCACCGTTCCATCTAAATCAAACAGTGGAACTTCCAGTGTTCTTCCCACAGCCAGATTCCGTAGCTGAGAGGGCACTACATACATTAGATGTCAAAAGAGCCTTAATGTATTACATTGACAGAACTAAAAACATCAGAAAGACTAAACAACTATTTATTGCATTCCAAAAACCTCATGCAGGAAACCCAATATCAAAACAAGGTATAGCCAGATGGATAGTTAAATGCATCCAAATCTGCTACCTTAAAGCTAAACGACAGCTGCCCATTACACCAAGGGCACACTCAACCAGAAAGAAAGGTGCTACCATGGCCTTTCTAGGAAACATCCCAATGCAAGAAATATGTAAGGCAGCCACATGGTCTACGCCTCACACATTCACCAAGCACTACTGTGTAGACGTGTTATCCGCACAACAAGCCACAGTAGGGCAAGCCGTATTAAGAACATTGTTTCAGACTACTTCCACTCCTACAGGCTGAGCCACCGCTTTTGGGGAGATAACTGCTTACTAGTCTATGCAAAACATGCGTATCTACAGCGACAGATGCCATCGAACTGAAAATGTCACTTACCCAGTGTACATCTGTTCGTGGCATCAGTCGCTGTAGATTCGCATGTGCCCACCCGCCTCCCCGGGAGCCTGTAGCAGTTCGGAAGTTACCTTCAACTATTTGTATATATATCATTTCAACCTTATATAGGTACATACTTAGTCACTCCATTGCATGGGCACTATTACTACAATACAACTCCTACCTCACCCTCTGCGGGGAAAAACAATCGAGGATAGAGTCGACGCCCATGCGCAATGGACACAAAAGGAGGAGTCACTCGGTCCCGTGACTCGAAAGACTTCTTCGAAGAAAAACAACTTGTAACACTCCGACCCAACACCAGATGGCGAGGTATTGCAAAACATGCGAATCTACAGCGACTGATGCCACGAACAGATGTACACTGGGTAAGTGACATTTTCATTTCTTAGTTTATTTTAAGAACCACAGGTTCAAATTTTACATGTAATACTTTAAATGAAAGGTATTGCAGGTAGGTACTTTAGGAACTTTGAATAATCAAAATAGCATACACAGTTTTCAAGTAAATCACATATAGCTATTTTAAAACTAGACACTTAGTGCAATTTTCACAGTTCCTAGGGGGATTAAGAGTTTGTTAGTTCTTGCAGGTAAGTAAACCACCTACGGGGTTCAAGTTTGGGTCCAAGGTAGCCCACCGTTGGGGGTTCAGAGCAACCCCAAAGTTACAACACCAGCAGCTCAGGGCCGGTCAGGTGCAGAGTTCAAAGTGGTGCCCAAAACGCATAAGTTTCAATGGAGAAGGGGGTGCCCTGGTTCCAGTCTGCCAGCAGGTAAGTACCCGCGTCTTCGGAGGGCAGACCAGGGGGGTTTTGTAGGGCACCGGGGGGGACACAAGTTGGCACAGAAAGTACACCCTCAGCAGCACGGGGCTGCTGGGTGCAGTGTGCAAACACACGTCGGGTTTGTAATAGGAATCAATGGGAGACCAAGGGGTCTCTTCAGCGATGCAGGCAAGGGGGGGGCTCCTCGGGGTAGCCACCACCTGGGCAAGGGAGAGGGCCTCCTGGGGGTCACTCCTGCACTGGAGTTCCGATCTTTCAGGTCCTAGGGGCTGCGGGTGCAGAGTCTTTACCAGGCGTCGGGATCTGGGAAGCAGGCAGTCGCGGTCAGGGGGAGCCTCGGGATTCCCTCTGCAGGCGTCGCTGTGGGGGCTCAGGGGGGCCAATGGCTACGAGCCCTGAGGGTGGGTACACCCTCTTTGTGCCTCCTCCCAAGGGGAGGGGGGGTCACATTCCTATCCCTATTGGGGGAATCCTCCATCTGCAAGATGGAGGATTTCTAAAAGTCAGTCACCTCAGCTCAGGACACCTTAGGGGCTGTCCTGACTGGCCAGTGACTCCTCCTTGTTATTCTCATTATCTCCTCTGGCCTTGCCGCCAAAAGTGGGGCTGTGGCCTGAGGGGGCGGGCAACTCCACTAGCTGGAGTGCCCTGTGGTGCTGTGACAAAGGGGGTGAGCCTTTGAGGCTCACCGCCAGGTGTTACAGTTCCTGCAGGGGGAGGTGTGAAGCACCTCCACCCAGTACAGGCTTTGTTACTAGCCACAGAGTGACAAAGGCACTCTCCCCATGTGGCCAGCAACATGGGGAGTGTGGCAGGCTGCTAAAACCAGTCAGCCTACACGGGTAGTTGGTTAAGGTTTCAGGGGGCACCTCTAATGTGTCCTCTGGGGTGTATGTTACAATAAAATGTTCACTGGAATCAGTGTGCATTTATTGTGCTGAGAAGTTTGATACCAAATGTAGGAAGTTGGCTCTGTATGTGCTATTTCAAAGTAAGGAATAGCATGCACAGAGTCCAAGGGTTCCCCTTAGAGGTAAAATAGTGGTAAAAAGAGATAATACTAATGCTCTATTTTGTGGTAGTGTGGTCGAGCAGTAGGCTTATCCAAGGAGTAGTGTTAAGCATTTGTTGTACATACACATAGACAATAAATGAGGTACACACACTCAGAGACAAATCCAGCCAATAGGTTTTTATATAGAAAAATATCTTTTCTTAGTTTATTTTAGGAACCACAGGTTCAAATTCTACATGTAATATCTCATTCGAAAGGTATTGCAGGTAAGTACTTTAGGAACTTCAAATCATCAAAATTGCATGTATACTTTTCAAGTTATTCGCAAATAGCTGTTTTAAAAGTGGACACTTAGTGCAATTTTCACAGTTCCTAGGGGAGGTAAGTATTTGTTAGGTTAACCAGGTAAGTAAGACACTTACAGGGCTTAGTTCTTGGTCCAAGGTAGCCCACCGTTGGGGGTTCAGAGCAACCCCAAAGTCACCACACCAGCAGCTCAGGGCCGGTCAGGTGCAGAGTTCAAAGTGGTGCCCAAAACACATAGGCTAGAACGGAGAGAAGGGGGTGCCCCGGTTCCGGTCTGCTTGCAGGTAAGTACCCGCGTTTTCGGAGGGCAGACCAGGGGGGTTTTGTAGGGCACTGGGGGGGACACAAGTCCACACAGAAATTTCACCCTCAGCAGCGCGGGGGCGGCCGGGTGCAGTGTAGGAACAGGCGTCGGGTTCGCAATGTTAGTCTATGAGAGATCTCGGGATCTCTTCAGCGCTGCAGGCAGGCAAGGGGGGGATTCCTCGGGGAAACCTCCACTTGGGCAAGGGAGAGGGACTCCTGGGGGTCACTTCTCCAGTGAAAGTCCGGTCCTTCAGGTCCTGGGGGCTGCGGGTGCAGGGTCTCTCCCAGGCGTCGGGACTTTAGGTTCAAAGAGTCGCGGTCAGGGGAAGCCTCGGGATTCCCTCTGCAGGCGGCGCTGTGGGGGCTCAGGGGGGATAGGTTTTGGTACTCACAGTATCAGAGTAGTCCTGGGGTCCCTCCTGAGGTGTCGGTTCTCCACCAGCCGAGTCGGGGTCGCCGGGTGCAGTGTTGCAAGTCTCACGCTTCTTGCGGGGAGCTTGCAGGGTTCTTTAAAGCTGCTGGAAACAAAGTTGCAGCTTTTCTTGGAGCAGGTCCGCTGTCCTCGGGAGTTTCTTGTCTTTTCGAAGCAGGGGCAGTCCTCAGAGGATGTCGAGGTCGCTGGTCCCTTTGGAAGGCGTCGCTGGAGCAGGATCTTTGGAAGGCAGGAGACAGGCCGGTGAGTTTCTGGAGCCAAGGCAGTTGTCGTCTTCTGGTCTTCCGCTGCAGGGGTTTTCAGCTAGGCAGTCCTTCTTCTTGTAGTTGCAGGAATCTGATTTTCTAGGGTTCAGGGTAGCCCTTAAATACTAAATTTAAGGGCGTGTTTAGGTCTGGGGGGTTAGTAGCCAATGGCTACTAGCCCTGAGGGTGGGTACACCCTCTTTGTGCCTCCTCCCAAGGGGAGGGGGTCACAATCCTAACCCTATTGGGGGAATCCTCCATCTGCAAGATGGAGGATTTCTAAAAGTTAGAGTCACTTCAGCTCAGGACACCTTAGGGGCTGTCCTGACTGGCCAGTGACTCCTCCTTGTTGCTTTCTTTGTTCCCTCCAGCCTTGCCGCCAAAAGTGGGGGCCGTGGCCGGAGGGGGCGGGCAACTCCACTAAGCTGGAGTGCCCTGCTGGGCTGTGACAAAGGGGTGAGCCTTTGAGGCTCACCGCCAGGTGTCACAGCTCCTGCCTGGGGGAGGTGTTAGCATCTCCACCCAGTGCAGGCTTTGTTACTGGCCTCAGAGTGACAAAGGCACTCTCCCCATGGGGCCAGCAACATGTCTCTGGTGTGGCAGGCTGCTGGAACTAGTCAGCCTACACAGACAGTCGGTTAAGTTTCAGGGGGCACCTCTAAGGTGCCCTCTGTGGTGTATTTTACAATAAAATGTACACTGGCATCAGTGTGCATTTATTGTGCTGAGAAGTTTGATACCAAACTTCCCAGTTTTCAGTGTAGCCATTATGGTGCTGTGGAGTTCGTGTTTGACAGACTCCCAGACCATATACTCTTATGGCTACCCTGCACTTACAATGTCTAAGGTTTTGTTTAGACACTGTAGGGGTACCATGCTCATGCACTGGTACCCTCACCTATGGTATAGTGCACCCTGCCTTAGGGCTGTAAGGCCTGCTAGAGGGGTGTCTTACCTATACTGCATAGGCAGTGAGAGGCTGGCATGGTACCCTGAGGGGAGTGCCATGTCGACTTACTCATTTTGTTCTCACTAGCACACACAGGCTTGTAAGCAGTGTGTCTGTGCTGAGTGAGGGGTCTCTAGGGGGGCATAAGACATGCTGCAGCCCTTAGAGACCTTCCTTGGCATCAGGGCCCTTGGTACTAGAAGTACCAGTTACAAGGGACTTATCTGAATGCCAGGGTGTGCCAATTGTGGATACAATGGTACATTTTAGGTGAAGGAACACTGGTGCTGGGGCCTGGTTAGCAGGGTCCCAGCACTCTTCTCAGTCAAGTCAGCATCAGTATCAGGCAAAAAGTGGGGGGTAACTGCAACAGGGAGCCATTTCTTTACACAAGCCCCCCCCAGCCCACAGGCCAGGAGACTCAGCCCAAGCTGGGAGAGTCTTCCTAGTCTGTCAGGCGAGGAAGAGTAGGAGAAATAGGCTGGTTAGTTGCAGGGCCTACTCTGCCTTACATCCTTCTGTTCAGGTCATTCCCTTTGGGGAACTGACCTACTTCCACAGTGATAGGACCTAGTCTGAATTGCCTCTTGTCTGCCTCTTCAATGTATCCACCCATTCTTTCTATTTTGGTCTTAGAGGTATCCACCTCTGCTAACCTTATCTTGGCCAGGGTTACCCCTAGCTTACCCAGAGAGGTTACCCAGAGCTGGAGTAACCCCACCATGACCAATAGGGTCAGGGGGCCTAACTTGCTATTTGGCATGGGGTCAGACCACCATGCTAAGGATAGTGCAGCCATAAAGGCTAACACCCAGCAGAGGCCACTGACAGCTGTCAGTGCCCAGAACCACACCTTTAGCTCTTCACCTAAAAGGGAAGGGGCTAAGTTACAGGCCTCTTTGGGTTCAGGTTGCCTGTCTGCTGTATTAGAGTGGGGGGTTACCACATCTTGTAGTAAACACCCTTCTTCCACTCTTTCTTCTGTTAGCTGAGGAGCCACCCACTCAGGTTTAACAGTTGCCTGTCTAGCCAGGACTTCTTGTGGGTCAGGTTGGACTTTATCAGGGCCATTTTTGGAGTTCTCCCCTACTGGAGCAGAATCTCCTTGGCTTGCTGTAACCTTGGCTAAAGGTTGTCCACCCTTCCTACTATGTTTTCTTTTCTTCTTCTTCTGGGGCCTGCTTGCATTTACTGCAGAGGCAGGACTTCCAGAATCCTTGGGAGAGGACTGGCACTGGACCAGTTTCTCTCTTGGGCTCTGACTAACCTCTGGGTAGTCATTTCCAAGGAGACAATCAAGGGGGAGGTCTGTACTGACTACTACCCTTCTCCAGCTAAGAGTGCCACCCACTTCTATGGGCACTAAAGCCACAGGCCTCTTAGTGACCCTGTCTAGGCTAACTCTTACCCTGGCAGTCTCACCTGGGATGTACTGGTTTGAGAGCACCAGCCTGTCATGCACAATAGTGTGACTGGCACAAGTGTCTCTCAGGGCAGTGGTTGGGATTCCATTCACCAGTAGGTGGTGGAAGTGTCTACTTCCCTCTGGAATCTTCAACTCACCTGTTGGGCCCTGTTTCCAGTTGAAGGCTATGAAGACCTCCTCATCTGAGGAGTCATCTCCCATGGCTACACTGGTTACCCCTGGAATTTTGTTCTGGGGTTTGTTTTTGGGACAAGAAGTGTCCTTGGTGTGGTGCCCATACTGTTTACAGTTGTGGCACCATGCCTTAGTGGCATCCCAGTTCTTACCCTGGTACCCACCTTTGTTTTGGGTTGTGTCTTGGGGCCCACCCACCTGTTCTGGTTTTTGGGGGCCTACAGAGGACTCTTTTTCTTTGTTTCTAGTGTCACCCACTTTCTCCTGGGGAGTTTTTGTAACCCCTTTCTTTTGGTCACCCCCAGTGGAAGTTTTGGTTACCCTAGTCTTGACCCAGTGGTCTGCCTTCTTTCCCAATTGTTGGGGAGAAATTGGACCTAGGTCTACCAGATACTGATGCAACTTTTCATTGAAGCAGTTACTTAAAATGTGTTCTTTCATAAACAAATTATAAAGCCCAACATAGTCATGCACTTCATTTCCAGTTAACCAACCATCTAGTGTTTTTACTGAGTAGTCTACAAAATCAACCCAGGTCTGGCTCGAGGATTTTTGAGCCCCCCTGAATCTAATTCTATACTCCTCAGTGGAGAATCCAAAGCCCTCAATCAGGGTACCCTTCATGAGGTCATAAGATTCTGCATCTTTTCCAGAGAGTGTGAGGAGTCTATCCCTACACTTTCCAGTGAACATTTCCCAAAGGAGAGCACCCCAGTGAGATCTGTTTACTTTTCTGGTTACACAAGCCCTCTCAAAAGCTGTGAACCATTTGGTGATGTCATCACCATCTTCATATTTTGTTACAATCCCTTTGGGGATTTTTAGGATGTCAGGAGAATCTCTGACCCTATTTAAGTTGCTGCCACCATCGATGGGACCTAGGCCCATCTCTTTTCTTTCCCTTTCTATGGCTAGGAGCTGCTTTTCCAAAGCCAATCTTTTGACCATCCTGGCTAACAGGGGGTCATCTTCACTGAGAGCATCCTCAGTGATTTCAGAAATGCTGGACCCTCCTGTGAGGGAAGCAACATTTCTGACTATCATTTTTGGAGACAGGGCTTGAGAGGCCCTGGTCTCCCTATTTAGGACTGGAAGGGGGGAATTGCCCTCCAAGTCACTAATTTCTTCCTCTGTGAAGTCATCCTCAGAGGGGTTGGCTTTTTCAAACTCTGCCAACAGCTCCTGGAGCTGAATTTTGGTAGGTCTGGAGCCAATGGTTATTTTCTTTATTTTACAGAGTGACCTTAGCTCCCTCATCTTAAGATGGAGGTAAGGTGTGGTGTCGAGTTCCACCACAGTCACATCTGTGCTAGACATTTTGTTTCTAAAAGTTGGAATACTTTTTAAGGATCTATAACTGGTTCTAGAATCTAATTCAAACTTTTACAAACTTTTAAACTCTAAAAGAAATGCTAAACAGGATCTAACACAAGGCCCTAGCAGGTCTTTTAAGAATTTAGAAAACTTTTCAAATTGCAAAAATCAATTTCTAATGACAATTTTGGAATTTGTCGTGTGATCAGGTATTGGCTGAGTAGTCCAGCAAATGCAAAGTCTTGTACCCCACCGCTGATCCACCAATGTAGGAAGTTGGCTCTGTATGTGCTATTTCAAAGTAAGGAATAGCATGCACAGAGTCCAAGGGTTCACCTTAGAGGTAAAATAGTGGTAAAAAGAGATAATACTAATGCTCTATTTTGTGGTAGTGTGGTCGAGCAGTAGGCTTATCCAAGGAGTAGTGTTAAGCATTTGTTGTACATACACATAGACAATAAATGAGGTACACACACTCAGAGACAAATCCAGCCAATAGGTTTTTATATAGAAAAATATCTTTTCTTAGTTTATTTTAGGAACCACAGGTTCAAATTCTACATGTAATATCTCATTCGAAAGGTATTGCAGGTAAGTACTTTAGGAACTTCAAATCATCAAAATTGCATGTATACTTTTCAAGTTATTCGCAAATAGCTGTTTTAAAAGTGGACACTTAGTGCAATTTTCACAGTTCCTAGGGGAGGTAAGTATTTGTTAGGTTAACCAGGTAAGTAAGACACTTACAGGGCTTAGTTCTTGGTCCAAGGTAGCCCACCGTTGGGGGTTCAGAGCAACCCCAAAGTCACCACACCAGCAGCTCAGGGCCGGTCAGGTGCAGAGTTCAAAGTGGTGCCCAAAACACATAGGCTAGAACGGAGAGAAGGGGGTGCCCCGGTTCCGGTCTGCTTGCAGGTAAGTACCCGCGTTTTCGGAGGGCAGACCAGGGGGGTTTTGTAGGGCACCGGGGGGGACACAAGTCCACACAGAAATTTCACCCTCAGCAGCGCGGGGGCGGCCGGGTGCAGTGTAGGAACAGGCGTCGGGTTCGCAATGTTAGTCTATGAGAGATCTCGGGATCTCTTCAGCGCTGCAGGCAGGCAAGGGGGGGATTCCTCGGGGAAACCTCCACTTGGGCAAGGGAGAGGGACTCCTGGGGGTCACTTCTCCAGTGAAAGTCCGGTCCTTCAGGTCCTGGGGGCTGCGGGTGCAGGGTCTCTCCCAGGCGTCGGGACTTTAGGTTCAAAGAGTCGCGGTCAGGGGAAGCCTCGGGATTCCCTCTGCAGGCGGCGCTGTGGGGGCTCAGGGGGGACAGGTTTTGGTACTCACAGTATCAGAGTAGTCCTGGGGTCCCTCCTGAGGTGTCGGTTCTCCACCAGCCGAGTCGGGGTCGCCGGGTGCAGTGTTGCAAGTCTCACGCTTCTTGCGGGGAGCTTGCAGGGTTCTTTAAAGCTGCTGGAAACAAAGTTGCAGCTTTTCTTGGAGCAGGTCCGCTGTCCTCGGGAGTTTCTTGTCTTTTCGAAGCAGGGGCAGTCCTCAGAGGATGTCGAGGTCGCTGGTCCCTTTGGAAGGCGTCGCTGGAGCAGGATCTTTGGAAGGCAGGAGACAGGCCGGTGAGTTTCTGGAGCCAAGGCAGTTGTCGTCTTCTGGTCTTCCGCTGCAGGGGTTTTCAGCTAGGCAGTCCTTCTTCTTGTAGTTGCAGGAATCTGATTTTCTAGGGTTCAGGGTAGCCCTTAAATACTAAATTTAAGGGCGTGTTTAGGTCTGGGGGGTTAGTAGCCAATGGCTACTAGCCCTGAGGGTGGGTACACCCTCTTTGTGCCTCCTCCCAAGGGGAGGGGGTCACAATCCTAACCCTATTGGGGGAATCCTCCATCTGCAAGATGGAGGATTTCTAAAAGTTAGAGTCACTTCAGCTCAGGACACCTTAGGGGCTGTCCTGACTGGCCAGTGACTCCTCCTTGTTGCTTTCTTTGTTCCCTCCAGCCTTGCCGCCAAAAGTGGGGGCCGTGGCCGGAGGGGGCGGGCAACTCCACTAAGCTGGAGTGCCCTGCTGGGCTGTGACAAAGGGGTGAGCCTTTGAGGCTCACCGCCAGGTGTCACAGCTCCTGCCTGGGGGAGGTGTTAGCATCTCCACCCAGTGCAGGCTTTGTTACTGGCCTCAGAGTGACAAAGGCACTCTCCCCATGGGGCCAGCAACATGTCTCTGGTGTGGCAGGCTGCTGGAACTAGTCAGCCTACACAGACAGTCGGTTAAGTTTCAGGGGGCACCTCTAAGGTGCCCTCTGTGGTGTATTTTACAATAAAATGTACACTGGCATCAGTGTGCATTTATTGTGCTGAGAAGTTTGATACCAAACTTCCCAGTTTTCAGTGTAGCCATTATGGTGCTGTGGAGTTCGTGTTTGACAGACTCCCAGACCATATACTCTTATGGCTACCCTGCACTTACAATGTCTAAGGTTTTGTTTAGACACTGTAGGGGTACCATGCTCATGCACTGGTACCCTCACCTATGGTATAGTGCACCCTGCCTTAGGGCTGTAAGGCCTGCTAGAGGGGTGTCTTACCTATACTGCATAGGCAGTGAGAGGCTGGCACCCTGAGGGGAGTGCCATGTCGACTTACTCATTTTGTTCTCACTAGCACACACAGGCTTGTAAGCAGTGTGTCTGTGCTGAGTGAGGGGTCTCTAGGGGGGCATAAGACATGCTGCAGCCCTTAGAGACCTTCCTTGGCATCAGGGCCCTTGGTACTAGAAGTACCAGTTACAAGGGACTTATCTGAATGCCAGGGTGTGCCAATTGTGGATACAATGGTACATTTTAGGTGAAGGAACACTGGTGCTGGGGCCTGGTTAGCAGGGTCCCAGCACTCTTCTCAGTCAAGTCAGCATCAGTATCAGGCAAAAAGTGGGGGGTAACTGCAACAGGGAGCCATTTCTTTACACCAAACTTCCCAGTTTTCAGTGTAGCCATTATGGTGCTGTGGAGTTCATGTTTGACAGACTCCCAGACCATATACTCTTATGGCTACCCTGCACTTACAATGGCTAAGGTTTTGCTTAGACACTGTAGGGGCACAGTGCTCATGCACTTGTGCCCTCACCTATGGTATAGTGCACCCTGCCTTAGGGCTGTAAGGCCTGCTAGAGGGGTGACTTATCTATACTGCATAGGCAGTGTGAGGTTGGAATGGCACCCTGAGGGGAGTGCCATGTCGACTTGCTCGTTTTGTCCTCACTAGCACACACAAGCTGGCAAGCAGTGTGTCTGTGCTGAGGGATCCCCAGGGTGGCATAAGACATGCTGCAGCCCTTAGAGACCTTCCCTGGCATGAGGGCCCTTGGTACCAGGGGTACTAGTTACAAGGGACTTACCTGGATGCCAGGGTGTGCCAATTGTGGAAACAAAAGTACAGGTTAGGGAAAGAACACGGGTGCTGGGGCCTGGTTAGCAGGCCTCAGCACACTTTCAAATCAAAACTTAGCATCAGCTAAGGCAAAAAGTCAGGGGTAACCATGCCAAGGAGGCATTTCCTTACACAACCCCCCCCCCCCCCAAACGAAAGAGGATGAGACTAACCTTTCCCAAGAGAGTCTTAATTTTCTAAGTGGAAGAACCTGGAAAGGCCATCTGCATTGGCATGGGCAGTCCCAGGTCTGTGTTCCACTATAAAGTCCATTCCCTGTAGGGAGATGGACCACCTCAACAGTTTTGGATTTTCACCTTTCATTTGCATCAGCCATCTGAGAGGTCTGTGGTCAGTTTGAACTAAAAAGTGAGTACCAAAGAGGTATGGTCTCAGCTTCTTCAGGGACCAAACCACAGCAAGGGCCTCCCTCTCAATGGCACTCCAACGCTGCTCCCTGGGAGTAACCTCCGGCTAATGAAAGCAACAGGCTGGTCAAGGCCATTATCATTTGTTTGGGACAAAACTGCCCCTATCCCATGTTCAGAGGCATTTGTCTGCACAATGAACCGCTTGGAGTAATCTGGAGCTTTTAGAACTGGTGCTGTGCACATTGCTTGTTTCAGGGTGTCAAAGGCCTGTTGGCATTCTACAGTCCAGTTTACCTTCTTGGGCATTTTCGTGGAGGTAAGTTCTGTGAGGGCTGTCACTATTGATCCATATCCCTTCACAAACCTCCTGTAATACCCAGTGAAGCCAAGGAATGCCCGGACTTGAGTCTGGGTTTTTGGAGCTGCCCAGTCCAGAATAGTCTGGATCTTAGGCTGGAGTGGCTGAACTTGGCCTCCACCTACAAGGTGTCCCAAGTAAACAACAGTTCCCTGCCCTATCTGGCATTTGGATGCCTTGATAGAGAGGCCTGCTGATTGCAGAGCCTTCAAAACCTTCTTCAGGTGGACCAGGTGATCCTGCCAGCTAGAGCTAAAGACAGCAATATCGTCAAGATAAGCTGCACTAAAGGACTCCAGACCAGCAAGGACTTGATTCACCAACCTTTGGAAGGTGGCAGGGGCATTCTTTAAGCCAAAGGGCATAACAGTAAACTGATAATGCCCATCAGGTGTGGAGAATGCTGTCTTTTCTTTTGCTCCTGGTGCCATTTTGATTTGCCAGTACCCTGCTGTTAAGTCAAAGGTACTTAAGAATTTGGCAGCACCTAATTTATCAATCAGCTCATCAGCCCTTGGAATGGTATGGGCATCTGTCTTGGTGACAGAATTAAGTCCTCTGTAGTCCACACAAAACCTCATCTCTCTCTTTCCATCTTTGGTGTGAGGTTTGGGGACTAAGACCACTGGGCTAGCCCAGGGGCTGTCAGAGTGCTCAATTACTCCCAATTCCAGCATCTTGTGGACTTCCACCTTGATGCTTTCCTTAACTTGGTCCGACTGTCTGAATATTTTGTTTTTGACAGGCATGCTGTCTCCTGTGTCCACATCATGGGTACACAGGTGTCTGACCAGCGGTTAGGGAAAAGAGCTCAGCAAACTGTTGCAGGGCCTTCCTACAATCAGATTGCTGTTGGCTAGAGAGGGTGTCTGATTAGATCACTCCATCTACTGAACCATCTTTAGGGTTTGATGAGAGGAGATCAGGGAGAGGTTCACTCTCAGCTTCCTGGTCCTCATCTGTTACCATCAACAGATTCACATCAGCCCTATCAGGGAAGAGCTTAAGGCGGTTCACATGGATCACCCTCTTGGAGCTCCTGCTAGTGCCTAGGTCCACCAGGTAGGTGACCTGACTCTTCTTCTCTAGCACTGGGTAAGGGCCACTCCATTTGTCCTGAAGTGCCCTGGGAGCCACAGGCTCCAGAACCCAGACTTTCTGCCCTGGTTGAAATTCAACCATTGCAGCCTTTTGGTCATACCAAAACTGCTGGAGCTGTTGGCTGGCCTCAAGGTTTTTACTTGCCTTTTCCATGTACTCTGCCATCCTTGAACGTAGGCCAAGTACATAGTCCACTATGTCTTGTTTAGGCTCATGAAGAGGTCTCTCCCAGCCTTCTTTCACAAGAGCTAGTGGTCTCCTTACAGGGTGGCCAAACAGAAGTTCAAAGGGTGAGAACCCTACTCCCTTCTGAGGCACCTCTCTGTAAGCGAAAAGCAGACATGGCAAGAGGACATCCCATCTCCTTTTGAGTTTCTCAGGGAGCCCCATGATCATGCCTTTTAATGTCTTGTTGAATCTCTCAACAAGGCCATTAGTTTGTGGATGGTACGGTGTAGTGAATTTATAAGTCACTCCACACTCATTCCACATGTGTTTCAGATATGCTGACATGAAGTTGGTACCTCTGTCAGACACCACCTCGTTAGGAAAACCCACTCTGGTAAAGATACCAATGAGGGCCTTGGCTACTGCAGGGGCAGTAGGCGACCTAAGGGGAATAGCTTCAGGGTATCTAGTAGCATGATCCACTACTACTAGTATGTACATGTTCCCTGAGGCTGTGGGAGGTTCCAGTGGACCCACTATGTCCACACCCACTCTTTCAAAGGGGACCCCCACCACTGGAAGTGGAATGAGGGGGGCCTTTGGGTGTCCACCTGTCTTACCACTGGCTTGACAGGTGGTACAGGAGACACAAAACTCCTTGACTTTCTGGGACATGTTGGGCCAATAGAAGTGGTCGACTAGTCTCTCCCACGTCTTGGTTTGTCCCAAATGCCCAGCAAGAGGAATATCATGGGCTAAGGTCAGTATGAACTTCCTAAACTCCTGAGGCACTACCACTCTCCTAGTGGCACCAGGTTTGGGATATCTTGCCTCAGTGTACAGGAGTCCATCTTCCCAATAGACCCTATGTGTTCCAGTTTTCTTGCCATTGGACTCTTCAGCAGCTTGCTGCCTAGGGCCTTCAAGAGAGGGACAGGTTTCTTGCCCCTTACACAACTGCTCCCTTGAGGGTCCCCCTGGGCCTAAGAGCTCAACCTGATAAGGTTTTAACTCCATAGGCTCAGTTCCCTCAGAGGGCAGAACTTCTTCCTGAGAAGAGAGGTTCTCTTTTTGTTGGTGTTGCAGCTGGTTTCCCAGTTGTCTTTCCTTTTCTCTTGGTAGGCTGGGCCCTTATTCCAGGCTCCAGCTCTACTTTTTCACCCTGAGCCTTGCACTGTGCCCTTGTCTTGACACACACCAGTTCAGGGATACCCAGCATGGCTGCGTGGGTTTTCAGTTCTACCTCAGCCCATGCTGAGGACACCAGGTCATTTCCAAGCAAACAGTCTACTGGGATATCTGAGGAGACCACCACCTGTTTCAGGCCATTGACCCCTCCCCACTCTAAAGTTACCATAGCCATGGGATGCACTTTAGTCTGATTGTCAGCGTTGGTGACTGGATAAGTTTGTCCAGCCAGGTATTTACCAGGGGAAACCAGTGTTCGGTGGCATGTGTAGCTGCAGATACACATGCTGTGCATAGTCCGGCGTCTGGTGTTGGGTCGGAGTGTTACAAGTTGTTTTTCTTCGAAGATGTCTTTTCGAGTCACGAGACCGAGGGACTCCTCCTACTTTGGTTCCATTGCGCATGGGCGTCGACTCCATGTTAGATTGTTTTTCCGCCATCGGGTTCGGACGTGTTCCTTTTCGCTCCGTGTTTCGGGTCGGAAAGTTAGTCAGAATCAACGGAAAATTTGTCGGTATTGTTTCGTTCGGTATCGGGTTAGATTAGAATCGACACCGAATCTTGAAGAGCTCCGGTAGCCCTTCGGGGTAATTTCGATCCCCCGTCGGGGCCTGGTCGGTCCGACCGCGTGCAACATCGAGACTGATGGAACGGACCCCGTTCCGATTCGGTCCTAAATGCCACAGTAAATATCCCTATACAGACCAACATTTGGTCTGCAACTTGTGCCTGTCACCCGAGCACAAAGAAGAAACGTGTGAGGCCTGTCGAGTGTTTCGGTCGAGAAAAACTCTCCGAGACCGAAGAGCCAGAAGGTTGCAGATGGCATCCACGCCAACAGGACAACAACGGTTTGAGGAAGAGGGAGAAGAAGAAACATTCTCCATCCACGAATCGGATTCCGAAGAATTCGACGTCGAAGAAACCGTGAGTAAGACGTCGAAACAAGCATCACACAGAAAAACAGACAAAGCCCAGGGGACGCCACTGCCGACAGGCCATGGCTCAACCCATAAAGTAGGTGACCGTCCATCGGCACAGAAAAAGGGCGAGCTGGTGCCGAGATCGTCCGACTCAGGTCGAGACACAGGCACGCAGCAATCTCGGGACCGAGAAACTGCAGCAGAAAAGGGTCGACACCGAGACAGCGGCACCGAAGCTGCTCGGCACAGAGATAGCGTTACCGAAGATGGTTGACGCCAAGAAGGTACGACACCGAAAAAGAGGAAAATCTCTTCGGAGCCGAAAACAACAAAAGACACGGTTTCGGTGCCAAAACGCCCAGCAACCGAACCGAAAGCCAGTTCCTACTCAGAGGAATAATCACTGTCCTCCCAACTTCAAAAACACAGATTTGAGGAGGAATTACAAACAACAGCTGTAGATCACACGCAAAAGCGGATCTTTATACAAAGTGGTACAGGGAAGATCAGCACCCTTCCCCCAATCAGAAGAAAAAGGAAACTAGATTTCCAACAACAAGAAAAAACACCACAAGCAAAAGGGGTAAAGAAGGTAACTCCGCCACCCTCTCCACCACCGGCAACTCATATATCACCGGCACAGACTCCGTCACAATCACCAGCTCATACCACCATGAGCCAAGATGACCAGGACGCATGGGATCTCTGACGCCCCAGTATCGGACAATAGCCCTGAGTCGTACCCCACTAAGCCCTCACCACCTGAGGACAGTACAGCGTATGCTCAGGTGGTAGCTAGGGCAGCAGAGTTTCATAACGTATCGCTACATTCAGAGCCTATCGAGGATGACTTCCTTTTTAACACCCTGTCCTCCACCCATAGCAATTATCAAAGCCTTCCTATGCTCCCAGGAATGCTAAGGCACGCTAAACAAATCTTTAAGGAGCCAGTTAAAAGCAGAGCAATAACCCTAAGGGTGGAGAAGAAATACAAGGCACCACCCACAGACCCTGCTTTTATTACATCACAACTGACACCAGATTCAGTTGTCGTAGGAGCAGCTCGTAAAAGAGCCAACTCGCACACATCAGGCGACGCACCACCTCCAGACAAGGAGAGCCGAAAGTTTGATGCAGCCGGGAAAAGGGTTGCAGTACAAGCTGCAAAAAAGTGGCGCATCGCCAACTCGCAGGCACTCCTAGCGCGATATGACAGAGCCCATTGGGACGAGATGCAGCATCTCATCGAGCACCTCCCCAAAGAATTCCAAAAACGGGCAAAACAAGTGGTTGAAGAGGGACAAAACATATCCAACAACCAAATCCGTTCTTCTATGGATGCAGCAGATACAGCTGCAAGAACTATAAATACTGCTGTAACGATAAGGAGGCACGCATGGCTGCGCACATCCGGCTTGAAACCTGAGATACAACAGGCAGTGCTCAATATGCCGTTCAATGAACAACAATTGTTTGGACCAGAAGTGGACACTGCAATTGAAAAATTAAAGAAAGACACTGACACAGCTAAAGCCATGGGCGCACTCTATTCCCCGCAGGGCAGAGGCACATTTGGCACATTTCGCAAAACTACTTTCAGAGGAGGGTTTCGAGGTCAAGCCACACAAGCCAGCACCTCACAAACAACACCGTCTACCTACCAGGGACAGTATCAAAGGAGAGGCTTTCGGGGCCAATACAGAGGGGGCCAATTCCCAAGAAACCGGGGAAAATTTCAAGGGCCCAAAACCCCTCAAAACAAGCAGTGACTGTAAGGAAATGCCTCCTTGGCATGGTTACCCCCTGACTTTTTGCCTTTGCTGATGCTATGTTTTGAATTGAAAGTGTGCTGAGGCCTGCTAACCAGGCCCCAGCACCAGTGTTCTTTCCCTAAATCTGTACTTTTGATTCCACAATTGGCACACCCTGGCATCCAGATAAGTCCCTTGTAACTGGTACCTCTGGTACCCAGGGCCCTGATGCCAGGGAAGGTCTCTAAGGGATGCAGCATGTATTATGCCACCCTAGAGACCCCTCACCCAGCACAGACACACTGCTTACCAGCTTGTGTGTACTAGTGAGAACAAAATGAGTAAGTCGACATGGCACTCCCCTCAGGGTGCCATGCCAGCCTCTCACTGCCTATGCAGTATAGGTAAGACACCCCTCTAGCAGGCCTTACAGCCCTAAGGCAGGGTGCACTATACCATAGGTGAGGGTACCAGTGCATGAGCACTGTGCCCCTACAGTGTCTAAGCAAAACCTTAGACATTGTAAGTGCAGGGTAGCCATAAGAGTATATGGTCTGGGAGTCTGTTTTGCACGAACTCCACAGCACCATAATGGCTACACTGAAAACTGGGAAGTTTGGTATCAAACTTCTCAGCACAATAAATGCACACTGATGCCAGTGTACATTTTATTGCAAAATACACCCCAAAGGGCACCTTGGAGGTGCCCCCTGAAACTTAACCGACTGTCTGTGTAGGCTGACTAGTTCCAGCAGCCTGCCACACTAGAGACATGTTGCTGGCCCCATGGGGAGAGTGCCTTTGTCACTCTGAGGCCAGTAACAAAGCCTGCACTGGGTGGAGATGCTAACACCTCCCCCAGGCAGGAGCTGTAACACCTGGCGGTGAGCCTCAAAGGCTCCCCCCTTTGTCACAGCACCGCAGGACACTCCAGCTAGTGGAGTTGCCCGCCCCCTCCGGCCCCGGCCCCCACTTTTGGCGGCAAGGCCGGAGGAAATAATGAGAATAACAAGGAGGAGTCACTGGCCAGTCAGGACAGCCCCTAAGGTGTCCTGAGCTGAGGTGACTCTAACTTTTAGAAATCCTCCATCTTGCAGATGGAGGATTCCCCCAATAGGGTTAGGATTGTGACCCCCTCCCCTTGGGAGGAGGCACAAAGAGGGTGTACCCACCCTCAGGGCTAGTAGCCATTGGCTACTAACCCCCCAGACCTAAACACGCCCTTAAATTTAGTATTTAAGGGCTACCCTGAACCCTAGAAAATTAGATTCCTGCAACAACAAGAAGAAGGACTGCCTAGCTGAGAACCCCTGCAGAGGAACACCAGAAGACAACAACTGCCTTGGCTCCAGAAACTCACCGGCCTGTCTCCTGCCTTCCAAAGAACTCTGCTCCAGCGACGCCTTCCAAAGGGACCAGCGACCTCTGAATCCTCTGAGGACTGCCCTGCTTCGACGACGACAAGAAACTCCCGAGGACAGTGGACCTGCTCCAAAAAGACTGCAACTTTATCCAAAGGAGCAGCTTTAAAGAACCCTGCAATCTCCCCGCAAGAAGCGTGAGACTTGCAACACTGCACCCGGCGACCCCGACTCGGCTGGTGGAGAACCAACACCTCAGGGAGGACCCCCGGACTACTCTACGACTGTGAGTACCAAAACCTGTCCCCCCTGAGCCCCCACAGCGCCGCCTGCAGAGGGAATCCCGAGGCTTCCCCTGACCGCGACTCTCTGAAACCTAAGTCCCGACGCCTGGAAAAGACCCTGCACCCGCAGCCCCCAGGACCTGAAGGACCGGACTTTCACTGCAGAAGTGACCCCCAGGAGTCCCTCTCCCTTGCCAAGTGGAGGTTTCCCCGAGGAAGCCCCCCCTTGCCTGCCTGCAGCGCTGAAGAGATCCCTTGATCTCTCATTGACTTCCATTGCGAACCCGACGCTTGTTCTAACACTGCACCCGGCCGCCCCCGCGCCGCTGAGGGTGAAATTTCTGTGTGGGCTTGTGTCCCCCCCCGGTGCCCTACAAAACCCCCCTGGTCTGCCCTCCGAAGACGCGGGTACTTACCTGCTGGCAGACTGGAACCGGGGCACCCACTTCTCTCCATTGAAGCCTATGCGTTTTGGGCACCACTTTGAACTCTGCACCTGACCGGCCCTTGCTGCTGGTGTGGTAACTTTGGGGTTGCTCTGAACCCCCAACGGTGGGCTACTGTGGACCAAGAACTGAACCCTGTAAGTGCCTTACTTACCTGGTAAAACTAACAAAAACTTACCTCCCCCAGGAACTGTGAAAATTGCACTAAGTGTCCACTTTTAAAATAGCTATTTGTGAATAACTTGAAAAGTATACATGCAATTGAAATGATTCAAAGTTCCTAATGTACTTACCTGCAATACCTTTCAAACAAGATCTTACATGTTAAATTTGAACCTGTGGTTCCTAAAATAAACTAAGAAAATATATTTTTCTATACAAAACCTATTGGCTGGATTTGTCTCTGAGTGTGTGTACCTCATTTATTGTCTATGTGTATGTAAGACAAATGCTTAACACTACTCCTTGGATAAGCCTACTGCTCGACCACACTACCACAAAATAGAGCATTAGTATTATCTATTTTTACCACTATTTTACCTCTAAGGGGAACCCTTGGACTCTGTGCATGCTATTCCTTACTTTGAAATAGCACATACAGAGCCAACTTCCTACAGTGACTCACAAGTCACTCAACCCCTTCACACAACACCAGTGGGGGGAAGACTAAGCCAGTTCTACAAATCTTGGGAGGAGATAACAGACACTTGGGTCTTAGCAATTATCCAACATGGTTATTGCATAGAATTTCTCCAACTCCCTCCAAACGTCCCCCCGAAAACACAAAATATGTCAAAACAGCATTTAGACCTTCTACAACTAGAAGTTCAAGCATTACTGCAAAAAGACGCAATAGAATTAGTACCAGGTCCACAAAAGAACACAGGAGTTTACTCACTGTACTTTCTAATACCAAAAAAGGACAAAACTCTGAGACCGATATTAGATCTCAGAACATTAAACACCTTCATCAAATCAGAACACTTTCACATGGTCACGTTACAAGACGTAATACCACTACTGAAACAGCAGGACTACATGACAACCTTAGATCTAAAAGACGCGTATTTCCATATACCGATACATCCCTCGCACAGGAAATACCTACGGTTCGTATTCAAAGGAATACACTACCAATTCAAAGTGTTGCCATTCGGAATAACAACCGCAGCAAGAGTCTTTACGAAATGTCTAGCAGTAGTAGCTGCACATATCAGAAGGCAGCAAATACACGTGTTCCCGTACCTAGACGATTGGTTAATAAAAACCAACTCGCTAACAAAGTGTTCACACCACACAGATTATGTTATACAAACCCTTTGCAAACTGGGTTTCTCCATCAACTATGCAAAGTCACACATTCTGCCGTGTCAAACACAGCAATACTTAGGAGCGACAATCAACACAACAAAGGGGATAGCCACTCCAAGTCCACAAAGGGTTCACAATTTTCACAAGGTGATACAAGCTATGTATCCAACACAAAAAGTACATGCAAAGATGGTATTAAAACTCCTAGGCATGATGTCCTCATGCATAGCCATTGTCCCAAACGCTAGATTGCACATGAGGCCTTTACAACAGTGCCTAGCATCACAATGGTCACACGCACAGGGTCAACTTCTAGATCTGGTGTTGAAAGACCGCCAAACATATATCTCGCTTCTATGGTGGAACAGTACAAATTTAAACAAAGGGCGGCCTTTCCAAGACCCAGTGCCACAATACGTGATAACAACAGATGCTTCCATGACAGGGTGGGGGGCACACCTCAATCAACGAAGCATACAAGGACAATGGGACGTACATCAAAGAAAGTTTCATATCAATCACTGTAGGAAGTTGGCTCTGTATGTGCTATTTCAAAGTAAGGAATAGCATGCAGAGTCCAAGAGTTCCCCTTAGAGGTAAGATAGTGGCAAAAAGAGATAATACTAATGCTCTATTTTGTGGTAGTGTGGTCGAGCAGTAGGCTTATCCAAGGAGTAGTGTTAAGCATTTGTTGTACATACACATAGACAATAAATGAGGTACACACACTCAGAGACAAATCCAGCCAATAGGTTTTTATATAGAAAAATATCTTTTCTTAGTTTATTTTAGGAACCACAGGTTCAAATTCTACATGTAATATCTCATTCGAAAGGTATTGCAGGTAAGTACTTTAGGAACTTCAAATCATCAAAATTGCATGTATACTTTTCAAGTTATTCGCAAATAGCTGTTTTAAAAGTGGACACTTAGTGCAATTTTCACAGTTCCTAGGGGAGGTAAGTATTTGTTAGGTTAACCAGGTAAGTAAGACACTTACAGGGCTTAGTTCTTGGTCCAAGGTAGCCCACCGTTGGGGGTTCAGAGCAACCCCAAAGTCACCACACCAGCAGCTCAGGGCCGGTCAGGTGCAGAGTTCAAAGTGGTGCCCAAAACACATAGGCTAGAACGGAGAGAAGGGGGTGCCCCGGTTCCGGTCTGCTTGCAGGTAAGTACCCGCGTTTTCGGAGGGCAGACCAGGGGGGTTTTGTAGGGCACCGGGGGGGACACAAGTCCACACAGAAATTTCACCCTCAGCAGCGCGGGGGCGGCCGGGTGCAGTGTAGGAACAGGCGTCGGGTTCGCAATGTTAGTCTATGAGAGATCTCGGGATCTCTTCAGCGCTGCAGGCAGGCAAGGGGGGGATTCCTCGGGGAAACCTCCACTTGGGCAAGGGAGAGGGACTCCTGGGGGTCACTTCTCCAGTGAAAGTCCGGTCCTTCAGGTCCTGGGGGCTGCGGGTGCAGGGTCTCTCCCAGGCGTCGGGACTTTAGGTTCAAAGAGTCGCGGTCAGGGGAAGCCTCGGGATTCCCTCTGCAGGCGGCGCTGTGGGGGCTCAGGGGGGACAGGTTTTGGTACTCACAGTATTAGAGTAGTCCTGGGGTCCCTCCTGAGGTGTCGGTTCTCCACCAGCCGAGTCGGGGTCGCCGGGTGCAGTGTTGCAAGTCTCACGCTTCTTGCGGGGAGCTTGCAGGGTTCTTTAAAGCTGCTGGAAACAAAGTTGCAGCTTTTCTTGGAGCAGGTCCGCTGTCCTCGGGAGTTTCTTGTCTTTTCGAAGCAGGGGCAGTCCTCAGAGGATGTCGAGGTCGCTGGTCCCTTTGGAAGGCGTCGCTGGAGCAGGATCTTTGGAAGGCAGGAGACAGGCCGGTGAGTTTCTGGAGCCAAGGCAGTTGTCGTCTTCTGGTCTTCCTCTGCAGGGGTTTTTCAGCTAGGCAGTCCTTCTTCTTGTAGTTGCAGGAATCTAATTTTCTAGGGTTCAGGGTAGCCCTTAAATACTAAATTTAAGGGCGTGTTTAGGTCTGGGGGGTTAGTAGCCAATGGCTACTAGCCCTGAGGGTGGGTACACCCTCTTTGTGCCTCCTCCCAAGGGGAGGGGGTCACAATCCTAACCCTATTGGGGGAATCCTCCATCTGCAAGATGGAGGATTTCTAAAAGTCAGAGTCACCTCAGCTCAGGACACCTTAGGGGCTGTCCTGACTGGCCAGTGACTCCTCCTTGTTGCTTTCTTTGTTCCCTCCAGCCTTGCCGCCAAAAGTGGGGGCCGTGGCCGGAGGGGGCGGGCAACTCCACTAAGCTGGAGTGCCCTGCTGGGCTGTGACAAAGGGGTGAGCCTTTGAGGCTCACCGCCAGGTGTTACAGCTCCTGCCTGGGGGAGGTGTTAGCATCTCCACCCAGTGCAGGCTTTGTTACTGGCCTCAGAGTGACAAAGGCACTCTCCCCATGGGGCCAGCAACATGTCTCTGGTGTGGCAGGCTGCTGGAACTAGTCAGCCTACACAGACAGTCGGTTAAGTTTCAGGGGGCACCTCTAAGGTGCCCTCTGTGGTGTATTTTACAATAAACTGTACACTGGCATCAGTGTGCATTTATTGTGCTGAGAAGTTTGATACCAAACTTCCCAGTTTTCAGTGTAGCCATTATGGTGCTGTGGAGTTCGTGTTTGACAGACTCCCAGACCATATACTCTTATGGCTACCCTGCACTTACAATGTCTAAGGTTTTGTTTAGACACTGTAGGGGTACCATGCTCATGCACTGGTACCCACACCTATGGTATAGTGCACCCTGCCTTAGGGCTGTAAGGCCTGCTAGAGGGGTGTCTTACCTATACTGCATAGGCAGTGAGAGGCTGGCATGGCACCCTGAGGGGAGTGCCATGTCGACTTACTCGTTTTGTCCTCACTAGCACACACAAGCTGGCAAGCAGTGTGTCTGTGCTGAGTGAGAGGTCTCCAGGGTGGCATAAGACATGCTGCAGCCCTTAGAGACCTTCCTTGGCATCAGGGCCCTTGGTACTAGAAGTACCAGTTACAAGGGACTTATCTGGATGCCAGGGTCTGCCAATTGTGGATACAAAAGTACAGGTTAGGGAAAGAACACTGGTGCTGGGGCCTGGTTAGCAGGCCTCAGCACACTTTCAATTGTAAACATAGCATCAGCAAAGGCAAAAAGTCAGGGGGCAACCATGCCAAGGAGGCATTTCCTTACAATCACCTCGAATTGTTAGCAGTATTTCTAGCGTTGAAAGCATTCCAACCCATAATAACCCACAAATACATTCTGGTCAAAACAGACAACATGACAACAATGTATTATTTAAACAAACAGGGGGGGGGACACTCAACACAGTTGTGTCTCCTAACACAAAAAATATGGCATTGGGCAATTCACAACCACATTCGCCTAATAGCACAGTTTATTCCAGGGATCCAGAACCAGCTAGCAGACAGTCTCTCTCGGGATCACCAACAGGTCCACGAATGGGAGATTCACACCCAAATCCTGAACACTTACTTCCAAATTTGGGGAACACCTCAAATAGATCTATTTGCAACAAAAGAAAACGCAAAATGCCAAAACTTCGCATCCAGGTACCCACACCGGCAATCTCAAGGCAATGCTCTATGGATGAATTGGTCAGGGATATTTGCATACGCTTTTCCCCCTCTCCCTCTCCTTCCATATCTAGTAAACAGATTGAGTCAAAACAAACTCAAACTCATTCTAATAGCACCAACATGGGCAAGACAACCTTGGTATACAACACTACTAGACCTGTCAGTAGTACCTCATGTCAAACTACCCAACAGGCCAGATCTGTTAACACAACACAAGCAACAAATCAGGCATCCAAACCCAGCATCGCTGAATCTAGCAATTTGGCTCCTGAAATCCTAGAATTTGGACACTTAAACCTCACACAGGAATGTATGGAGGTCATAAGACAAGCTAGAAGGCCATCCACTAGACACTACTATGCAAGTAAATGGAAAAGATTTGTTTGCTACTGCCATAATAATCAAGTTCAACCATTGCATGCATCTCCGAAAGATGTTGTAGGGTATTTACTACATTTGCAAAAGTCAAATCTAGCTTTCTCTTCCATAAAGATATATCTCGCAGCAATATCTGCATACCTGCAAATTACTCATTCAACTTCCCTATTTAGAATACCTGTCATTAAAGCATATATGGAAGGCCTAAAAAGAATTATACCACCAAGGACACCACCTGTTCCTTCATGGAACCTCAATATTGTCTTAACAAGACTCATGGGTCCACCTTTCGAACCCATGCATTCTTGCGAAATGCAATATCTAACGTGGAAAGTTGCATTTCTCATTGCCATTACATCTCTAAGAAGAGTAAGTGAAATTCAGGCATTTACTATACAAGAACCATTTATTCAAATACACAAAAATAAGGTAGTTCTAAGAACCAACCCAAAAGTCTTACCAAAGGTCATCTCACCGTTCCACTTAAATCAAACAGTAGAATTGCCAGTGTTCTTTCCACAGCCAGACTCAATAGCTGAAAGAGCACTACATACATTAGACATCAAAAGAGCACTAATGTACTACATTGACAGAACAAAACTAATTAGGAAAACAAAACAACTATTTATTGCATTTCAAAAACCTCATACAGGAAATCCAATATCAAAACAAGGTATAGCTAGATGGATAGTTAGGTGCATCCAAACCTGCTATCTTAAAGCAAAGAGACAGCTGCCTATTACACCAAAGGCACACTCAACCAGAAAGAAAGGTGCTACCATGGCCTTTCTAGGAAATATTCCAATAAACGAAATATGTAAGGCAGCAACATGGTCTACGCCTCACACATTTATTAAGCACTACTGTGTAGACGTGTTATCTGCACAACAAGCCACGGTAGGTCAAGCTGTACTAAGAACTTTATTTCAAACTACTTCCACTCCTACAGGCTGAACCACCGCTTTTGGGGAGATAACTGCTTACTAGTCTATGCACAGCATGTGTATCTGCAGCTACACATGCCACCGAACGGAAAATGTCACTTACCCAGTGTACATCTGTTCATGGCATTAGTCGCTGCAGATTCACATGCGCCCACCCGCCTCCCCGGGAGCCTGTAGCCGTTTGGAAGTAATCTTCAACATTTGTACATTTGTAAATATATTACTTTAACCTTAATTTTGTACATACTTATTCATTCCATTGCATGGGCACTATTACTAACATACACAACTCCTACCTCTCCCTCTGCGGGGAAAACAATCTAACATGGAGTCGACGCCCATGCGCAATGGAACCAAAGTAGGAGGAGTCCCTCGGTCTCGTGACTCGAAAAGACTTCTTCGAAGAAAAACAACTTGTAACACTCCGACCCAACACCAGATGGCGGACTATGCACAGCATGTGAATCTGCAGCGACTAATGCCACGAACAGATGTACACTGGGTAAGTGACATTTTCCTTCTCTGTCACCATGGTGACACTGGCACCTGTATCCCACAGGCCTTCTACACTTGTCTGTAGGAAGTTGGCTCTGTATGCACTAGGATGCACAGAGTCCAAGGGTTCCCCTTAGAGGTAAGATAGTGGCAAAAAGAGAATACTAATGCTCTATTTTGTGGTAGTGTGGTCGAGCAGTAGGCTTATCAAAGGAGTAGTGTTAAGCATTTGTTGTACACACACAGGCAATAAATGAGGAACACACACTCAAAGACAATTCCAGGCCAATAGGTTTTTGTATCGAAAAATATATTTTCTTAGTTTATTTTAAGAACCACAGGTTCAAATTTTACATGTAATACTTTAAATGAAAGGTATTGCAGGTAGGTACTTTAGGAACTTTGAATAATCACAATAGCGCATATACTTTTCAAATAATTCACATATAGCTATTTTAAAACTAGACACAGTGCAATTTTCACAGTTCCTAGGGGGAGTAAGAGTTTGTTAGTTTTTGCAGGTAAGAAAACCACCTACGGGGTTCAAGTTTGGGTCCAAGGTAGCCCACCGTTGGGGGTTCAGAGCAACCCCAAAGTTACCACACCAGCAGCTCAGGGCCGGTCAGGTGCAGAGGTCAAAGTGGTGCCCAAAACGCATGGGCTTCAATGGAGAAGGGGGTGCCCCGGTTCCAGTCTGCCAGCAGGTAAGTACCCGCGTCTTCGGAGGGCAGACCAGGGGGGTTTTGTAGGGCACCGGGGGGGACACAAGTTAGCACAGGAAGTACACCCTCAGCAGCACGGGGGCGGCCAGGTGCAGTGTGCAAACACACATCGGGTTTCCAATGTAAATCAATGGGAGACCAAGGGGTATCTTCAGCGATGCAGGCAAGGGGGGGCCTCCTGGGGGTCACCCCTGCACTGGAGTTCCGATCTTTCAGGTCCTGGGGGCTGCGGGTGCAGAGTCTTTACCAGGCGTCGGGATCTGGGAAGCAGGCAGTCGCGGTCAGGGGGAGCCTCGGGATTCCCTCTGCAGGCGTCGCTGTGGGGGCTCAGGGGGGGCAACTCTGGTTACTCACAGTCTCGTAGTCGCCGGGGAGTCCTCCCTGAAGTGTTGTTTCTCCACAAGGCGAGCCAGGGGCATCGGGTGCAGAGTAGCAAGTCTCACGCTTCCGGCGGGAAACGCAGTTGTCTTGAAGTTGCTTCTTTGGAAACAAAGTTGCAGTCTTGGGTGAACAGAGCCGCTGTCTTCAGGAGTTTCTTGGTCCTTCTAGAGCAGGTCAGTCCTCTGAGGATTCAGAGGTCGCTGGTCCTGGGGAAAGCGTCGCTGGAGCAGTGTCTTTAGAAGTGGGGAGACAGGCCGGTAGAGCTGGGGCCAAAGCAGTTGGTGTCTCCGTCTTCTCTGCAGGGTTTTTCAGTTCAGCAGTCCTCTTCTTCTTAGGTTGCAGGAATCTGAGTTCCTAGGTTCTGGGGAGCCCTTAAATACAAAATTTAAGGGTGTGTTTAGGTCTGGGGGGTTAGTAGCCAATGGCTACTAGCCCTGAGGGTGGGTACACCCTCTTTGTGCCTCCTCCCAAGGGGAGGGGGTCACATTCCTATCCCTATTGGGGGAATCCTCCATTCGCAAGATGGAGGATTTCTAAAAGTCAGTCACCTCAGCTCAGGACACCTTAGGGGCTGTCCTGACTGGCCAGTGACTCCTCCTTGTTATTCTCATTATCTCCTCTGGCCTTGCCGCCAAAAGTGGGGCCGTGGCCGGAGGGGGCGGGCAACTCCACTAGCTGGAGTGCCCTTTGGTGCTGTAACAAAGGGGGTGAGCCTTTGAGGCTCACTGCCAGGTGTTACAGTTCCTGCAGGGGGAGGTGTGAAGCACCTCCACCCAGTACAGGCTTTACTAGCCACAGAGTGACAAAGGCACTCTCACCATGTGGCCAGCAACATGTCTCGAGTGTGGCAGGCTGCTAAAACCGGTCAGCCTACACGGGTAGTTGGTTAAGGTTTCAGGGGCACCTCTAAGGTGCCCTCTGGGGTGTATGTTACAATAAAATGTACACTGGAATCAGTGTGCATTTATTGTGCTGGGAAGTTTGATACCTGTAGGAAGTTGGCTCTGTATGTGCTATTTCAAAGTAAGGAATAGCATGCACAGAGTCCAAGGGTTCCCCTTAGAGGTAAAATAGTGGTAAAAATAGATAATACTAATGCTCTATTTTGTGGTAGTGTGGTCGAGCAGTAGGCTTATCCAAGGAGTAGTGTTAAGCATTTGTTGTACATACACATAGACAATAAATGAGGTACACACACTCAGAGACAAATCCAGCCAATAGGTTTTGTTATAGAAAAATATCTTTTCTTACTTTATTTTAAGAACCACAGGTTCAAATTTAACATGTAATATCTTGTTTGAAAGGTATTGCAGGTAAGTACATTAGGAACTTTGAATCATTTCAATTGCATGTATACTTTTCAAGTTATTCACAAATAGCTATTTCAAAAGTGGACACTTAGTGCAATTTTCACAGTTCCTGGGGGAGGTAAGTTTTTGTTAGTTTTACCAGGTAAGTAAGACACTTACAGGGTTCAGTTCTCAGTCCAAGGTAGCCCACCGTTGGGGGTTCAGAGCAACCCCAAAGTTACCACACCAGCAGCTCAGGGCCGGTCAGGTGCAGAGTTCAAAGTGGTGCCCAAAACGCATAGGCTATAATGGAGAGAAGGGGGTGCCCCGGTTCCGGTCTGCTTGCAGGTAAGTACCCGCGTCTTCGGAGGGCAGACCAGGGGGGTTTTGTAGGGCACCGGGGGGGACACAAGCCCACACAGAAATTTCACCCTCAGCAGCGCGGGGGCGGCCGGGTGCAGTGTAGAAACAAGCGTCGGGTTTTCAATGTTAGTCTATGAGAGATCAACGGACCTCTTCAGCGCTGCAGGCAGGCAAGGGGGGGCTTCCTCGGGGAAACCTCCACTTGGGCAAGGGAGAGGGACTCCTGGGGGTCACTTCTCCAGTGAAAGTCCGGTCCTTCAGGTCCTGGGGGCTGCGGGTGCAGGGTCTCTTCCAGGCGTCGGGACTTAGGTTTCAGAGAGTCGCGGTCAGGGGAAGCCTCGGGATTCCCTCTGCAGGCGGCGCTGTGGGGGCTCAGGGGGGACAGGTTTTGGTACTCACAGTCGTAGAGTAGTCCGGGGGTCCTCCCTGAGGTGTTGGTTCTCCACCAGCCGAGTCGGGGTCGCCGGGTGCAGTGTTGCAAGTCTCACGCTTCTTGCGGGGAGTTGCAGGGTCTTTAAAGCTGCTCCTTGAAACAAAGTTGCAGTCTTTTTGGAACAGGTCCGCTGTCCTCAGGAGTTTCTTGTCGTCGTCGAAGCAGGGCAGTCCTCAGAGGATTCAGAGGTCGCTGGTCCCTTGGAAGGCGTCGCTGGAGCAGAGTTCTTTGGAAGGCAGGAGACAGGCCGGTGAGTTTCTGGAGCCAAGGCAGTTGTCGTCTTCTGGTCTTCCTCTGCAGGGGTTTTCAGCTAGGCAGTCCTCCTTCTTGTAGTTTGCAGGAATCTAATTTTCTAGGGTTCAGGGTAGCCCTTAAATACTAAATTTAAGGGCGTGTTTAGGTCTGGGGGGTTAGTAGCCAATGGCTACTAGCCCTGAGGGTGGGTACACCCTCTTTGTGCCTCCTCCCAAGGGGAGGGGGTCACAATCCTAACCCTATTGGGGGAATCCTCCATCTGCAAGATGGAGGATTTCTAAAAGTTAGAGTCACTTCAGCTCAGGACACCTTAGGGGCTGTCCTGACTGGCCAGTGACTCCTCCTTGTTGCTTTCTTTGTTCCCTCCAGCCTTGCCGCCAAAAGTGGGGGCCGTGGCCGGAGGGGGCGGGCAACTCCACTAAGCTGGAGTGCCCTGCTGGGCTGTGACAAACGGGTGAGCCTTTGAGGCTCACCGCCAGGTGTTACAGCTCCTGCCTGGGGGAGGTGTTAGCATCTCCACCCAGTGCAGGCTTTGTTACTGGCCTCAGAGTGACAAAGGCACTCTCCCCATGGGGCCAACAACATGTCTCTAGTGTGGCAGGCTGCTGGAACTAGTCAGCCTACACAGACAGTCGGTTAAGTTTCAGGGGGCACCTCTAAGGTGCCCTCTGGGGTGTATTTTGCAATAAAATGTACACTGGCATCAGTGTGCATTTATTGTGCTGAGAAGTTTGATACCAAACTTCCCAGTTTTCAGTGTAGCCATTATGGTGCTGTGGAGTTCGTGTTTGACAAACTCCCAGACCATATACTCTTATGGCTACCCTGCACTTACAATGTCTAAGGTTTTGTTTAGACACTGTAGGGGTACCATGCTCATGCACTGGTACCCTCACCTATGGTATAGTGCACCCTGCCTTAGGGCTGTAAGGCCTGCTAGAGGGGTGTCTTACCTATACTGCATAGGCAGTGAGAGGCTGGCATGGCACCCTGAGGGGAGTGCCATGTCGACTTACTCGTTTTGTCCTCACTAGAACACACAAGCTGGCAAGCAGTGTGTCTGTGCTGAGTGAGAGGTCTCCAGGGTGGCACAAGACATGCTGCAGCCCTTAGAGACCTTCCTTGGCATCAGGGCCCTTGGTACTAGAAGTACCAGTTACAAGGGACTTATCTGGATGCCAGGGTCTGCCAATTGTGGATACAAAAGTACAGGTTAGGGAAAGAACACTGGTGCTGGGGCCTGGTTAGCAGGCCTCAGCACACTTTCAATTGTAAACATAGCATCAGCAAAGGCAAAAAGTCAGGGGTCAACCATGCCAAGGAGGCATTTCCTTACAATACCAAACTTCCCAGTTTTCAGTGTAGCCATTATGGTGCTGTGGAGTTAGTGTTTGACAGACTCCCAGACCATATACTCTTATGGCTACCCTGCACTTACAATGTCTAAGGTTTTGCTTAGACACTGTAGGGGCACAGTGCTCATGCACTGGTGCCCTCACCTATGGTATAGTGCACCCTGCCTTAGGGCTGTAAGGCCTGCTAGAGGGGTGACTTATCTATACTGCATAGGCAGTGTGAGGTTGGCATGGCACCCTGAGGGGAGTGCCATGTCGACTTACTCGTTTTGTCCTCACCAGCACACACAAGCTGGCAAGCAGTGTGTTTGTGCTGAGTGAGGGGTCCCCAGGGTGGCATAAGACATGCTGCATCCCTTAGAGACCTTCCCTGGCATCAGGGCTCTTGGTACCAGGGGTACCAGTTACAAGGGACTTACCTGGATGCCAGGGTGTGCCAATTGTGAAAACAACAGTACAGGTTAGGGAAAGAACACTGGTGCTGGGGCCTGGTTAGCAGGCCTCAAGCACACTTTCAAATCAAAACTTAGCATCAGCAAAGGCAAAAAGTCGGGGTAACCATGCCAAGGAGGCATTTCCTTACATAAGAGGAATTGCATATGATAGTACAAAACACCACAAACACATAAGAGTAAGACAATTTCAGTTAAAACAATATACATTAAAATCTACTACAGCTGTCCTACTGCCAGAACAGGCTGAAATGTATTTCAGTCCAGCCTTGGAATAAGTGGAACACTGCACATGGCCAACCACTTGTACTGCAACACTTCCATAAAAATTAGTAGGGGCGGTAACTAACATTAACACAGAGGGAAATATCTCAAATAAATTACATAACATTTTAAAAAATTCTTTAGTTTTGTTTTTAGAATTGTTCATAATAAAATTTCTAAATGTTATTGTTTATAAATAGACAATGTTAATACAGTATATGAAAGATTTTTTTTAAAATGTAAATCACCTGAAAAATACTTAATTTGCATCCATGTTTCTGACATACTCAGCACAAATGATAATAACAGGGCGAGGGGGGAATTAACACTTTCATTACTTTGGGGGAAAAAAGCGTTCAAATTCATTAATATGAAGTTTTTGTGTAGCTCTTTTGGCCTTTGTTACTGTGGTAATGCTCAGTGAATAGGAGCCATAGAAATTTGTGTTTATTATTTTTAATTTAAAGCAAAACGTTTTAAAATCAATTTTAAATTCCCCAATACTCTCTACAGAGATATCTCTCCTGTCTTCTCCCAGCATGCCCTTGTTGTAGCAATCTCCAAAAAGTCAGAAATTTACTGAGAGTAACTTTACACTTTTAAATTCAGTCATAGTAGTCTTCACCTCCTCATTTGAAGGAGTGGAGACCTGTAAATCTACATCTAGTTGCAAGTATACATGTGGAAACGTTGACTTGCACCAAAGTGGATATTAACACCTCAGTACAAAAGTGGTTCTACACATGCATACTTAACTTTGTGTCTAGGGCCTCTATCTTTTTAGAAACTAAAACTGTAACTATGTCTACCAGAGAGATGATTCGCATGGAGCAACCAGGGTGCTCAGTACAGTTACAACAAATTTGGACACTGGTCTGCAGCATGATTAATCATGTTTCCTGATAACCTCCACTGTTGTGGGTTTTAAACACAGTCATCTTATCAATGTATGCCCCCTCTTAAATCCAGGTAAGTGGGTCACCATTCCGAAAGTAGGTCTGATAAAAACTTTGCCCGTTGTTTTGTGAATGGCCCTGCTTTACCATTAATACAGATTCAAGTCTGTTATTCTTATTCTAAGTAGAGAATTGATGCTTTAGGGTCAGAGGGGATTCTTTGTTAATTTAACTACTCTACATTTGTCCCTTTAGTTGGAGAGCTACTTTGTATAAGCTTTCTACAAAATATACAAACAGTGTAAGTAATCGATTCTTATTAGCAAGTAAAGTATGCCCTTTACATTAGAAATTATGCCCGCTAAATTAGAAAGCATGCACATCTGACAGTCTTGTGTTTGACTGTCTCTTGGGAAAAGAAACAAGTATTAATATTTCAGAACTGTTGGACATTTTCACATACTGAATATCTTGGATTATCCTTTTCAGATCCAAGAAGTAAACGCACAGATAAAGAAAGAGAAGGAGGAGGCAGAGGCTCGTATGCGCCAGGCATCAAAGAGCTCTGAGCAGTCATCTGGAGGAGGGGGAGGTGGGTCTAAACACTACCCAGAAGACGACTTGCAGTTATTAATCAAAGCTGTGAACCTCTTCCCAGCTGGGACAAATGCAAGGTATTATCTTCACTGTAATTATGTATCACGTTAAAGCAACATATGGGGTGTAGCCAAACAGCCATAAAGTCTTTTGTACCTGAAAACCAATGTATTCTGTAGTTTACAATTTAAAGAGCCTAACAGGTCAATGTAATAAACTAGAATGTTTTGTCACTTTTGTTTCCTCTATTATGTTTATTGGATGAGAATTTATGTATAATGTTTGAGACTATAGATGAATAATTTTCATTTGCATTGAAAATACTTGCTCAGGTTCTCAGTAACTGCTGTTTTAATACCATTACAGTCACAACTGGATGTGCTAAGTTTGTACTGTAGGAAAAACAACTTTATTATTGAAATTGAGAAGGGACGTTATGCAATTGGAAGAAAAAAGTTTACTTTTATTTGGTTTTTAGATATGTTAAATTTCAAAGATTATTTTCTTATAAATATCCAGGGGTCAGTGTATTGAAAACATGTCTTTTAAAGAGCATGACGGTTATCGATAATACCTCTGTTAAAGGAATTATAGGAGCAGAGAGAGGTAGCCTTTTTGTACTTTAGACAGAATTGATGGTGAGAACCAAAATCATCACACCTTGCTCTAAGTTCTTGATAGGTAGGAAATGCTCTGCAGATTACTATGAAGGCCTCTGTGAGACCAAGGCTGTTACCTGCAGTTGCAGCCGGTCTCCCAGGGATGAGGGGACATCACCTGAAGCCTGTGGAGCTTGCTGGAGAAGCAGTTGGTCTGTGTAGGGAAATGCCTCCTTGGCATCGTTACCCCCTGACTTTTTGCCTTTGCTGATGCTATGTTTTGAATTGAAAGTGTGCTGAGGCCTGCTAACCAGGCCCCAGCACCAGTGTTCTTTCCCTAACCTGTACTTTTGTATCCACAATTGGCACACCCTGGCATCCAGGTAAGTCCCTTGTAACTGGTACCTCTGGTACCAAGGGCCCTGATGCCAGGGAAGGTCTCTAAGGGCTGCAGCATGACTTATGCCACCCTGGAGACCCCTCACTCAGCACAGACACACTGCTTGCCAGCTTGTGTGTGCTGGTGAGAACAAAATGAGTAAGTCGACATGGCACTCCCCTCAGGGTGCCATGCCAGCCTCTCACTGCCTATGCAAGTATAGATAAGTCACCCCTCTAGCAGGCCTTACAGCCCTAAGGCAGGGTGCACTATACCATAGGTGAGGGCACCAGTGCATGAGCACTGTGCCCCTACAGTGTCTAAGCCAAACCTTAGACATTGTAAGTGCAGGGTAGCCATAAGAGTATATGGTCTGGGAGTTTGTCAAACACGAACTCCACAGCACCATAATGGCTACACTGAAAACTGAGAAGTTTGGTATCAAACTTCTCAGCACAATAAATGCACACTGATGCCAGTGTACATTTTATTGTGAAACACACCCAAGAGGGCACCTTAGAGGTGCCCCCTGAAACTGTATCCAACTATCTGTGTAGGCTGACTGGTTCCAGCAGCCTGCCACGCTAGAGACATGTTGCTGGCCCCATGGGGAGAGTGCCTTTGTCACTCTGAGGCCAGTAACAAAGCCTGCACTGGGTGGAGATGCTAACACCTCCCCCAGGCAGGAGCTGTAACACCTGGCGGTGAGCCTCAAAGGCTCACCCCTTTGTTCCAGCCCCGCAGGACACTCCAGCTAGTGGAGTTGCCCGCCCGCTCTGGCCACGGCCCCCACTTTTGGCGGCAAGGCCGGAGGAAATAATGAGAATAACAAGGAGGAGTCACTGGCCAGTCAGGACAGCCCCATAGGTGTCCTGAGCTGAAGTGACTCTAACTTTTAGAAATCCTCCATCTTGCAGATGGAGGATTCCCCCAATAGGATTAGGGATGTGACCCCCCTCCCCTTGGGAGGGGCCACAAAGAGGGTGTACCCACCCTCAGGGCTAGTAGCCGTTGGCTACTAACCCCCCAGACCTAAACACGCCCTTAAATTTAGTATTTAAGGGCTTCCCTGAACCTAAGAATTTAGATTCCTGAAACTACAAGAAGAGGACTGCTGAGCTGAAAGACCCCTGCAGAAGAAGAAAAGAAGACACCAACTGCTTTGGCCCCAGACCTACCGGCCTGTCTCCTGCCTTCTAAAGAAACCTGCTCCAGCGACACTTTCCCCAGGACCAGCGACCTCTGAATCCTCTGAGGACTGCCCTGCTTCAAGAAAGACAAGAAACTCCCGAGGACAGCGGGCCTGCTCCAAAAAGACTGCAACTTTGTTACAGAGGAGCAGATTTAAAGACCCCTGCAAATCCCCGCAAGAAGCGTGAGACTTGCAACACTGCACCCGGCGACCCCGACTCGACTGGTGGAGAACCAACACCTCAGGGAGGACCCTCCGGCGACTCCGAGACTGTGAGTAACCAAAGGTTCGATGGCATGTGAAGCTGCAGATACACATGTTGTGCATAGCCCGCCATCTGGTGTTGGGTCGGAGTGTTACAAGTTGTTTTTCTTCGAAGAAGTCTTTCGAGTCACGAGACCGAGGGACTCCTCCTCTTTTGCTTCCATTGCGCATGGGCGTCGACTCCATCTTCAATTGTTTTCTTTCCGCCATCGGGTTCGGACGTGTTCCTTTTCGCTCCGGGTTTCGGAACGGAAAGATAGTTAAAAACTCGGAAAATGACGTCGGTATTGTTGCGTTCGGGATCGGGTTAGATAGAATCGACATCGAATCGTGAAGAGCTCCGGTAGCCCTTCAGGGTAATTTCTATCCCCCGTCGGGGCCTGGTCGGCCCGACCGCGTGTAACATCGAGGCTGATGGAACGGACCCCGTTCCGATTCTGTCCTAAATGCCACAACAAATACCCATATACAGACCAACATTTGGTCTGTAACCTGTGCCTGTCGCCCGAGCACAAGGAAGAAACTTGTGAGGCCTGTCGTGCGTTTCGATCCCGAAAAACGCTCCGTGACCGGCGAGCCAGAAGATTACACATGGCGTCCACGCCGACAGGACACCGAGAGTTCGAGGAACAAGGAGAAGAAGAGGAAGCCTTCTCTATCCATGAATCGGACTCGGAGGAATTAGACGTCCAAGAAACAGTGAGTAAGACGTCGAAGCCAGCACACAAGAAAACAGACAAGGCCCAGGGGACGCCACTGCCAACAGGCCATGGCTCAACCCATAAAATCGGTGACCGCCCATCGGCACCGAAAACGGCCGAACTAGTGCCGAGGTCGTCCGACTCTGGTCGAGACACAGGCACGCAGCAATCTCGGGACCGAGAAAGTGCTGCCGACAAAGATCGACGCTGAGACAGCGGAGCCGAAGCTGCTCGACGCAGAGACAGCGGCACCGAGGAGGATCGACGCCGAGAAGTTTCGACTCCAAAAAAGAGAAAAGTCGCCTCGGAGCCGAAAACGAGTAAGGACATAGTTTCGGTGCCGAAACGACCGGCAACCGAGCCAACTACCAGCTCATATTCAGAGGAGCAGTCACTGTCCTCTCAATTGCGCAAACACAGATTCGAGGAAGAGTTACAGTCCGCTGAAGTAGACCACACTCAAAAGCGGATCTTCATACAGAGTGGAACAGGGAAGATCAGCACCCTTCCCCCTATTAGGAGAAAAAGGAGGACTTGAGTTCCAAACACAGGAACAAGCACCACAAACAAAAGTGGTGAAGAAGGTAACTCCGCCACCCTCTCCTCCACCTGTAACTCACATATCACCGGCACAGACTCCGTCCCACTCACCGGCTCACACCACCATGAGCCAAGATGACCAGGACGCTTGGGACCTATACGACGCACCAGTGTCAGACAACAGTCCGGAGGCGTATCCTACCAAGCCCTCACCACCAGAGGACAGCACAGCCTATTCACAAGTGGTAGCTAGGGCAGCAGAGTTCCATAACGTGTCGCTACACTCTGAACCTGTCGAGGATGACTTCCTTTTCAACACCCTCTCCTCCACCCATAGCACCTACCAGAGCCTGCCTATGCTCCCAGGAATGCTAAGGCACGCAAAGCAAATCTTCAAAGAGCCTGTCAAGAGTAGGGCAATAACACCAAGGGTGGAAAAAAATATAAAGCACCGCCCACAGACCCTGCTTTCATCACCTCACAGCTGCCACCAGATTCAGTTGTAGTAGGGGCAGCTCGCAAGAGAGCCAACTCTCACACATCAGGCGATGCACCACCCCCGGATAAAGAAAGCCGCAAGTTCGACGCAGCCGTAAAAAGGGTCGCAGTACAAGCTGCAAACCAGTGGCGCATCACAAACTCACAAGCGCTGCTAGCGCGATACGACAGAGCCCACTGGGATGAGATGCAGCATCTCATTGAACATCTCCCAAAAGATCTACAAAAAAGAGCAAAACAGGTTGTTGAGGAGGGTCAAAACATCTCCAACAATCAAATACGCTCCTCTATGGATGCAGCAGACACAGCCGCAAGGACCATTAATACGTCGGTTACCATACGTAGGCACGCATGGCTCAGAACGTCTGGATTCAAGCCAGAAATTCAGCAGGCAGTACTTAACATGCCAGTAAACGAAAAACTTCTGTTCGGTCCGGAGGTCGACACAGCCATAGAAAAGCTCAAAAAGGACACTGACACTGCCAAGGCCATGGGCGCACTCTACTCCCCGCAGAGCAGAGGATCTTATACCACCTTCCGCAAAACATCTTTTAGAGGAGGGTTTCGGGGTCAGGCCACACAAGCCAGTACCTCACAGTCCGCACCGTCCACCTACCAGGGACAATACAGGGGAGGCTTTCGGGGCCAGTATAGAGGAGGGCAATTCCCTAGGAATAGAGGAAGATTTCAAAGCCCCAAAACCACTACCAACAAGCAGTGACTCACACGTCACTCACCCCCCCCCCCCCCCCCCCCCCCCCCCCACACACACACAACACCAGTGGGGGGAAGGATAGGTCAATATTACGAAGCATGGGAGGAAATAACTACAGACACATGGGTCCTAGCAATTATCCAACATGGTTATTGCATAGAATTCCTGCAATTCCCTCCAAACATACCACCAAAATCACAAAATTTATCAAAACACCATTCACATCTTCTAGAGATAGAAGTTCAAGCACTACTGCAAAAAGATGCAATAGAATTAGTACCAAGCACACAAATAAACACAGAAGTTTATTCACTGTACTTCTTGATACCAAAAAAGGACAAAACACTGAGACCAATTCTAGACCTCAGAGTAGTAAACACATTCATCAAATCAGACCACTTTCACATGGTCACACTACAAGAAGTGTTACCATTGCTCAAAAAACACAACTACATGACAACCCTAGACCTCAAAGACGCATATTTCCATATACCAATACATCAATCACACAGAAAATATCTAAGGTTTGTATTCAAAGGAATACATTACCAATTCAAAGTATTGCCTTTCGGTTTAACAACCGCTCCAAGGGTATTCACAAAATGCCTAGCAGTAGTCGCTGCACACATCAGAAGACAGCAAATACATGTATTCCCGTATCTAGACGACTGGCTAATCAAAACCAGTTCGCTCACACAATGTTCAAACCACACAAATCAAGTCATACAAACCCTCTACAAACTAGGGTTCACCGTCAACTTTGCAAAATCCAACATTCAGCCAAGCAAAGTACAGCAATATCTAGGAGCCATAATAGACACGACAAAAGGAGTAGCAACGCCAACTCCACAAAGAATTCACAATTTCAACAGTCATTCAACACATGTCTCCAAATCAAACAATACAAACAAGAACAATACTACAGCTCCTAGGCATGATGTCCTCATGCATAGCCATTGTCCCAAACGCAAGACTGCACATGAGGCCCTTACAACAGTGCCTAGCCTCACAGTGGTCTCAAGCACAGGGTCACCTTCTAGATCTGGTGTTAATAGACCGCCAAACTTACCTCTCGCTTCTATGGTGGAACAGTATAAATTTAAACAAAGGGCGGCCTTTCCAAGACCCAGTGCCACAGTACATAATAACAACAGATGCTTCCATGACAGGGTGGGGAGCACATCTCAATCAACACAACATAAGAGGACAATGGAACATACATCAAACAAAACTGCATATAAATCATCTAGAATTATTAGCAGTTTTTCAAGCACTAAAAGCTTTCCAACCAATCATAACCCACAAATACATCCTTGTCAAAACAGACAACATGACAACGATGTATTATCTAAACAAACAAGGAGGAACACATTCAACGCAGTTAAGCTTATTAGCTCAAAACATATGGAAGTGGGCAATCCACCATCAAATTCGCCTAATAGCACAGTTTATTCCAGGGATCCAGAATCAACTGGCAGACAATCTCTCTCGAGATCACCAGCAAGTCCACGAATGGGAAATCCACCCACAAATTCTGAACACCTACTTCACACTCTGGGGAACACCTCAAATAGACTTATTTGCAACAAAAGAGAACGCAAAATGCCAAAACTTCGCGTCCAGATACCCACACAAGCAATCCCAAGGCAATGCCCTATGGATGAACTGGTCAGGAATATTTGCTTACGCTTTTCCTCCTCTCCCTCTCCTCCCTTATCTAGTAAACAAATTGAGTCAAAACAAACTCATTTTAATAGCACCAACGTGGGCAAGACAACCCTGGTACACAACACTGCTAGATCTATCTGTAGTACCCCACATCAAACTGCCCAACAAACCAGATCTGTTAACGCAACACAACCAACAGATCAGACACCCAGATCCAGCATCGCTGAATCTAGCAATCTGGCTCCTGAAATCATAGAATTCGGACACTTACAACTTAACCAAGAGTGTATGGAAGTCTTAAAGCAGGCCAGAAGGCCATCCACTAGACACTGCTACGCAAGTAAGTGGAAAAGATTTGTTTGTTACTGCCATCATAATCCGATACAACCACTAGACGCAACTCCAAAACATATAGTAAATTACTTGCTCCATTTACAAAAAGCAAAGCTAGCCTTCTCTTCTATTAAAATACACCTTGCAGCAATATCTGCATACCTGCAGACTACCTATTCAACTTCCTTGTATAGGATACCAGTCATCAAAGCATTCATAGAAGGTCTTAAAAGAATTATACCACCAAGAACACCACCTGTTCCTTCATGGAACCTAAACGTGGTCCTAACAAGACTCATGGGCCCACCTTTCGAACCCATGCACTCTTGCGGAATACAATTCCTAACCTGGAAAGTTGCCTTTCTCATCGCCATTACATCTCTGAGAAGAGTAAGTGAAATTCAAGCGTTCACAACACAGGAACTGTAGGAAGTTGGCTCTGTATGTGCTATTTCAAAGTAAGGAATAGCATGCACAGAGTCCAAGGGTTCCCCTTAGAGGTAAAATAGTGGTAAAAAATAGATAATACTAATGCTCTATTTTGTGGTAGTGTGGTCGAGCAGTAGGCTTATCCAAGGAGTAGTGTTAAGCATTTGTTGTACATACACATAGGCAATAAATGAGGTACACACACTCAGAGACAAATCCAGCCAATAGGTTTTTATATAGAAAAATATCTTTTCTTAGTTTATTTTAAGAACCACAGGTTCAAATTCTACATGTAATATCTCATTCGAAAGGTATTGCAGGTAAGTACTTTAGGAACTTCAAATCATCAAAATTGCATGTATACTTTTCAAGTTATTCACAAATAGCTGTTTTAAAAGTGGACACTTAGTGCAATTTTCACAGTTCCTAGGGGAGGTAAGTATTTGTTAGGTTAACCAGGTAAGTAAGACACTTACAGGGCTTAGTTCTTGGTCCAAGGTAGCCCACCGTTGGGGGTTCAGAGCAACCCCAAAGTCACCACACCAGCAGCTCAGGGCCGGTCAGGTGCAGAGTTCAAAGTGGTGCCCAAAACACATAGGCTAGAATGGAGAGAAGGGGGTGCCCCGGTTCCGGTCTGCTTGCAGGTAAGTACCCGCGTCTTCGGAGGGCAGACCAGGGGGGTTTTGTAGGGCACCGGGGGGGACACAAGCCCACACAGAAATTTCACCCTCAGCGGCGCGGGGGCGGCCGGGTGCAGTGTAGAAACAAGCGTCGGGTTCGCAATGTTAGTCTATGAGAGATCTCGGGATCTCTCCAGGGCTGCAGGCAGGCAAGGGGGGGGTTCCTCGGGGAAACCTCCACTTGGGCAAGGGAGAGGGACTCCTGGGGGTCACTCCTCCAGTGAAAGTCCGGTCCTTCAGGTCCTGGGGGCTGCGGGTGCAGGGTCTCTCCCAGGTGTCGGGACTTTGGATTCAAAGAGTCGCGGTCAGGGGAAGCCTCGGGATTCCCTCTGCAGGCGGCGCTGTGGGGGCTCAGGGGGGACAGGTTTTTGTACTCACAGTCTTAGAGTAGTCCTGGGGTCCCTCCTGAGGTGTTGGATCGCCACCAGCCGAGTCGGGGTCGCCGGGTGCAGTGTTGCAAGTCTCACGCTTCTTGCGGGGAGCTTGCAGGGATCTTTAAAGCTGCTGGAAACAAAGTTGCAGCTTTTCTTGGAGCAGGTCCGCTGTCCTCGGGAGTTTCTTGTCTTTTCGAAGCAGGGGCAGTCCTCAGAGGATGTCGAGGTCGCTGGTCCCTTTGGAAGGCGTCGCTGGAGCAGGATCTTTGGAAGGCAGGAGACAGGCCGGTGAGTTTCTGGAGCCAAGGCAGTTGTCGTCTTCTGGTCTTCCGCTGCAGGGGTTTTCAGCTAGGCAGTCCTTCTTGTAGTTGCAGGAATCTAATTTTCTAGGGTTCAGGGTAGCCCTTAAATACTAAATTTAAGGGCGTGTTTAGGTCTGGGGGGTTAGTAGCCAATGGCTACTAGCCCTGAGGGTGGGTACACCCTCTTTGTGCCTCCTCCCAAGGGGAGGGGGTCACAATCCTAACCCTATTGGGGGAATCCTCCATCTGCAAGATGGAGGATTTCTAAAAGTCAGAGTCACCTCAGCTCAGGACACCTTAGGGGCTGTCCTGACTGGCCAGTGACTCCTCCTTGTTTTTCTCATTATCTTCTCCGGCCTTGCCGCCAAAAGTGGGGCCTGGCCGGAGGGGGCGGGCAACTCCACTAGCTGGAGTGTCCTGCTGGGTTGGCACAAAGGAGGGAGCCTTTGAGGCTCACTGCCAGGTGTGACAATTCCTGCCTGGGGGAGGTGTTAGCATCTCCACCCAGTGCAGGCTTTGTTACTGGCCTCAGAGTGACAAAGGCACTCTCCCCATGGGGCCAGCAACATGTCTCGGTTTGTGGCAGGCTGCTAAAACTAGTCAGCCTACACAGATAGTCGGTTAAGTTTCAGGGGGAACCTCTAAGGTGCCCTCTGGGGTGTATTTTACAATAAAATGTACACTGGCATCAGTGTGCATTTATTGTGCTGAGAAGTTTGATACCAAACTTCCCAGTTTTCAGTGTAGCCATTATGGTGCTGTGGAGTTCGTGTTTGACAAACTCCCAGACCATATACTCTTATGGCTACCCTGCACTTACAATGTCTAAGGTTTTGTTTAGACACTGTAGGGGTACCATGCTCATGCACTGGTACCCTCACCTATGGTATAGTGCACCCTGCCTTAGGGCTGTAAGGCCTGCTAGAGGGGTGTCTTACCTATACTGCATAGGCAGTGAGAGGCTGGCATGGCACCCTGAGGGGAGTGCCATGTCGACTTACTCGTTTTGTCCTCACTAGCACACACAAGCTGGCAAGCAGTGTGTCTGTGCTGAGTGAGAGGTCTCCAGGGTGGCATAAGACATGCTGCAGCCCTTAGAGACCTTCCTTGGCATCAGGGCCCTTGGTACTAGAAGCACCAGTTACAAGGGACTTATCTGGATGCCAGGGTCTGCCAATTGTGGATACAAAAGTACAGGTTAGGGAAAGAACACTGGTGCTGGGGCCTGGTTAGCAGGCCTCAGCACACTTTCAATTGTAAACATAGCATCAGCAAAGGCAAAAAGTCAGGGGGCAACCATGCCAAGGAGGCATTTCCTTACACAACCCCCCCCCCCCCAAACGAAAGAGGATGAGACTAACCTTTCCCAAGAGAGTCTTCATTTTCTAAGTGGAAGAACCTGGAAAGGCCATCTGCATTGGCATGGGCAGTCCCAGGTCTGTGTTCCACTATAAAGTCCATTCCCTGTAGGGAGATGGACCACCTCAACAGTTTAGGATTTTCACCTTTCATTTGCATCAGCCATTTGAGAGGTCTGTGGTCAGTTTGAACTAGGAAGTGAGTCCCAAAGAGGTATGGTCTCAGCTTCTTCAGGGACCAAACCACAGCAAAGGCCTCCCTCTCAATGGCACTCCAACGCTGCTCCCTGGGGAGTAACCTCCTGCTAATGAAAGCAACAGGCTGGTCAAGGCCATCATCATTTGTTTGGGACAAAACTGCCCCTATCCCATGTTCAGAGGCATCAGTCTGCACAATGAACTGCTTAGAATAATCTGGAGCTTTTAGAACTGGTGCTGAGCACATTGCTTGTTTCAGGGTGTCAAAGGCCTGTTGGCATTCCACAGTCCAGTTCACTTTCTTGGGCATTTTCTTGGAGGTGAGTTCAGTGAGGGCTGTCACAATGGATCCATATCCCTTCACAAACCTCCTATAGTACCCAGTCAAGCCAAGGAATGCCCTGACTTGAGTCTGGGTTTTTGGAGCTACCCAGTCCAGAATAGTCTGGATCTTGGGTTGGAGTGGCTGGACTTGGCCTCCACCTACAAGGTGGCCCAAGTAAACCACTGTTCCCTGCCCTATCTGGCATTTGGATGCCTTGATAGAGAGGCCTGCAGATTGCAGAGCCTTCAAAACCTTCTTCAGGTGGACCAGGTGATCCTGCCAGGTGGAGCTAAAGACAGCAATATCATCAAGATAAGCTGTGCTAAAGGACTCCAAGCCAGCAAGGACTTGATTCACCAACCTTTGGAAGGTGGCAGGGGCATTCTTTAAACCAAAGGGCATAACAGTAAACTGATAATGCCCATCAGGTGTGGAGAATGCTGTTTTCTCTTTTGCTCCAGGTGCCATTTTTATTTGCCAGTACCCTGCTGTCAAGTCAAAGGTACTTAAGAATTTGGCAGCACCTAATTTGTCTATGAGCTCATCAGCTCTTGGAATTGGGTGAGCATCTGTCTTGGTGACAGAATTGAGCCCTCTGTAGTCCACACAAAACCTCATCTCTTTCTTTCCATCTTTGGTGTGAGGTTTGGGGACTAAGACCACTGGGCTAGCCCAGGGGCTGTCAGAGCGCTCAATTACTCCCAATTCCAGCATCTTGTGGACTTCTACCTTGATGCTTTCTTTAACATGGTCAGATTGTCTAAAGATTTTGTTCTTGACAGGCATGCTGTCTCCTGTGTCCACATCATGGGTACACAGGTGTGTCTGACCAGGGGTTAAGGAGAAGAGTTCAGGAAACTGTTGTAGGACTCTCCTACAATCAGCTTGCTGTTGGCCAGAGAGGGTGTCTGAGTAGATCACTCCATCGACTGTGCCATCTTTTGGGTCTGATGACAGAAGATCAGGGAGAGGTTCACTCTCTGCCTCCTGATCCTCATCTGTTACCATCAACAGATTCACATCAGCCCTGTCATGGAAGAGCTTAAGGCGGTTCACATGGATCACCCTCTTGGGGCTCCTGCTTGTGCCCAGGTCCACCAGGTAGGTGACCTGACTCTTCCTTTCTAGCACTGGGTAAGGGCCACTCCATTTGTCCTGGAGTGCCCTGGGAGCCACAGGCTCCAGAACCCAGACTTTCTGCCCTGGTTGGAACTCAACCAGTGCAGCCTTTTGGTCATACCAAAACTTCTGGAGCTGTTGGCTGGCCTCAAGGTTTTTGGTTGCCTTTTCCATGTACTCTGCCATTCTAGAGCGAAGGCCAAGTACATAGTCCACTATGTCCTGTTTAGGCTCATGGAGAGGTCTCTCCCAGCCTTCTTTAACAAGGGCAAGTGGTCCCCTTACAGGATGACCAAACAGAAGTTCAAAGGGTGAGAATCCTACTCCCTTCTGTGGCACCTCTCTGTAAGCGAAAAGCAGACATGGCAAGAGGACATCCCATCTCCTTTTGAGTTTTTCTGGGAGCCCCATGATCATGCCTTTTAATGTCTTGTTGAATCTCTCAACCAAGCCATTAGTTTGTGCATGGTATGGTGTAGTGAATTTATAAGTCACTCCACACTCATTCCACATGTGCTTTAGGTATGCTGACATGAAGTTGGTACCTCTGTCAGACACCACCTCCTTAGGGAAACCCACTCTGGTAAAGATACCAATGAGGGCCTTGGCTACTGCAGGGGCAGTAGTCGACCTAAGGGGAATAGCTTCAGGATACCTGGTAGCATGATCCACTACTACCAGGATATACATATTTCCTGAGGCTGTGGGAGGTTCCAGTGGACCAACTATGTCCACACCCACTCTTTCAAAGGGGACCCCCACCACTGGAAGTGGAATGAGGGGGGCCTTTGGATGTCCACCTGTCTTACCACTGGCTTGACAGGTGGGGCAGGAGAGGCAAAACTCCTTAACCATGTTGGACATATTGGGCCAGTAGAAGTGGTTGACTAACCTCTCCCACGTCTTGGTTTGTCCCAAATGTCCAGCAAGGGGAATGTCATGGGCCAATGTTAGGATGAACTTCCTGAACAGCTGAGGCACTACCACTCTCCTAGTGGCACCAGGTTTGGGGTCTCTGGCCTCAGTGTACAGGAGTCCATCTTCCCAATAGACCCTATGCGTTCCATTTTTCTTGCCTTTGGACTCTTCAGCAGCTTGCTGCCTAAGGCCTTCAAGAGAGGGACAGGTTTCTTGTCCCTTACACAGCTCCTCCCTTGAGGGTCCCCCTGGGCCTAAGAGCTCAACCTGATAAGGTTCAAGCTCCAAAGGCTCAGTTCCCTCAGAGGGCAGAACTTCTTCCTGAGAAGAGAGGTTCCCTTTCTTTTGCTGTGTTGTAGTTGGTTTCCCAACTGACTTTCCTGTTCTCTTGGTAGGCTGGGCCATTCTTCCAGACTCCAGCTCTACTTGTTCCCCCTGTGCCTTGCACTGTGCTCTTGTTTTCACACACACCAGTTCAGGGATACCCAGCATTGCTGCATGGGTTTTTAGTTCTACCTCAGCCCATGCTGAGGACTCCAGGTCATTTCCAAGCAGACAGTCCACTGGGATATTTGAGGAGACCACCACCTGTTTCAGGCCATTGACCCCTCCCCATTCTAAAGTAACCATTGCCATGGGATGTACTTTTCTCTGATTGTCAGCGTTGGTGACTGTGTAAGTTTTTCCAGTCAGGTATTGGCCAGGGGAAACCAGTTTCTCTGTCACCATGGTGACACTGGCACCTGTATCCCTCAGGCCCTCTATTCTAGTCCCATTAATTAAGAGTTGCTGTCTGTATTTTTGCATGTTAGGCGGCCAGACAGCTAGTGTGGCTAAATCCACCCCACCCTCAGAAACTAGAATAGCTTCAGTGTGGACCCTGATTTGCTCTGGGCACACTGTTGATCCCACTTGGAGACTAGCCATACCAGTGTTACCTGGATGGGAGTTTGGAGTGGAACCTTTCTTGGGACAGGCCTTGTCTCCAGTTTGGTGTCCATGCTGTTTACAGCTATGACACCAGGCCTTTTTGGGATCAAAGTTTTTACCCTTGTACCCATTGTTTTGTGAAGAGGCTCTGGGCCCACCCTCCTGTGCAGGTTTTTGGGGGCCTGTAGAAGACTCTTTACTATTTTTAGTTTTGGTTGTCTCATCACCCTTCCCCTGGGGAGTCTTTGTGACCCCTTTCTTTTGGTCACCCCCTGTTGAAGTCTTGGACACCCTTGTCTTGACCCAATGGTCCGCCTTCTTTCCCAATTCTTGGGGAGAAATTGGTCCTAGGTCTACCAGATGCTGATGCAGTTTATCATTGAAACAATTACTTAAAAGGTGTTCTTTCACAAATAAATTGTACAGCCCATCATAATTACTTACACCACTGCCTTGAATCCAACCATCTAGTGTTTTCACTGAGTAGTCAACAAAGTCAACCCAGGTCTGGCTCGAGGATTTTTGAGCCCCCCTGAACCTAATCCTGTACTCCTCAGTGGAGAATCCAAAGCCCTCAATCAGGGTACCCTTCATGAGGTCATAAGATTCTGCATCTTTTCCAGAGAGTGTGAGGAGTCTATCCCTACTCTTTCCAGTGAACATTTCCCAAAGGAGAGCACCCCAGTGAGATCTGTTCACTTTTCTGGTTACACAAGCCCTCTCAAAAGCTGTGAACCACTTGGTGATGTCATCACCATCTTCAAATTTTGTCACAATCCCTTTGGGGATTTTTAACATGTCAGGAGAATCTCTGACCCTATTTATATTGCTGCCACCATTGATTGGTCCTAGGCCCATCTCTTGTCTTTCCCTTTCTATGACTAGGAGCTGTCTCTCTAAAGCCAATCTTTTGGCCATCCTGGCTAACAGGAGGTCATCTTCACTGAGAGCATCCTCAGTGATTTCAGAAATGTGGGACCCTCCTGTGAGGGACTCACTATTTCTGACTAACACAGTTGGAGACAGGACTTGAGGGGTCCTGTTCTCCCTATTTAGGACTGGAGGAGGGACATTGGCCTCCAAGTCACTAATTTCTTCCTCTGTGATGTCATCATCAGAGGGGTTGGCTTTTTCAAACTCTGCCAACAGCTCCTGGAGCTGAATTTTGGTAGGTCTGGAGCCAATGGTTATTTTCTTTATATTACAGAGAGACCTTAGCTCCCTCATCTTAAGATGGAGGTAAGGTGTGGTGTCGAGTTCCACCACCTGCATCTCTGTATCAGACATTATTCTGCTAAGAGTTGGAATACTTTTTTAAGAATCTAAAACTGTTTCTAGAGTCTAATTCAAACTTTTAACAAACTTTTTAAACTCTAAAAGACAATGCTAAACAGGGACTTAACACACAAGGCCCTAGCAGGACTTTTAAGAATTTAGAAAACTTTCAAATTGCAAAAATGAATTTCTAATGACAATTTTGGAATTTGTCGTGTGATCAGGTATTGGCTGAGTAGTCCAGCAAATGCAAAGTCTTGTACCCCACCGCTGATCCACCAATGTAGGAAGTTGGCTCTGTATGTGCTATTTCAAAGTAAGGAATAGCATGCACAGAGTCCAAGGGTTCCCCTTAGAGGTAAAATAGTGGTAAAAAATAGATAATACTAATGCTCTATTTTGTGGTAGTGTGGTCGAGCAGTAGGCTTATCCAAGGAGTAGTGTTAAGCATTTGTTGTACATACACATAGGCAATAAATGAGGTACACACACTCAGAGACAAATCCAGCCAATAGGTTTTTATATAGAAAAATATCTTTTCTTAGTTTATTTTAAGAACCACAGGTTCAAATTCTACATGTAATATCTCATTCGAAAGGTATTGCAGGTAAGTACTTTAGGAACTTCAAATCATCAAAATTGCATGTATACTTTTCAAGTTATTCACAAATAGCTGTTTTAAAAGTGGACACTTAGTGCAATTTTCACAGTTCCTAGGGGAGGTAAGTATTTGTTAGGTTAACCAGGTAAGTAAGACACTTACAGGGCTTAGTTCTTGGTCCAAGGTAGCCCACCGTTGGGGGTTCAGAGCAACCCCAAAGTCACCACACCAGCAGCTCAGGGCCGGTCAGGTGCAGAGTTCAAAGTGGTGCCCAAAACACATAGGCTAGAATGGAGAGAAGGGGGTGCCCCGGTTCCGGTCTGCTTGCAGGTAAGTACCCGCGTCTTCGGAGGGCAGACCAGGGGGGTTTTGTAGGGCACCGGGGGGGACACAAGCCCACACAGAAATTTCACCCTCAGCGGCGCGGGGGCGGCCGGGTGCAGTGTAGAAACAAGCGTCGGGTTCGCAATGTTAGTCTATGAGAGATCTCGGGATCTCTCCAGGGCTGCAGGCAGGCAAGGGGGGGGTTCCTCTGGGAAACCTCCACTTGGGCAAGGGAGAGGGACTCCTGGGGGTCACTCCTCCAGTGAAAGTCCGGTCCTTCAGGTCCTGGGGGCTGCGGGTGCAGGGTCTCTCCCAGGTGTCGGGACTTTGGATTCAAAGAGTCGCGGTCAGGGGAAGCCTCGGGATTCCCTCTGCAGGCGGCGCTGTGGGGGCTCAGGGGGGACAGGTTTTTGTACTCACAGTCTTAGAGTAGTCCTGGGGTCCCTCCTGAGGTGTTGGATCGCCACCAGCCGAGTCGGGGTCGCCGGGTGCAGTGTTGCAAGTCTCACGCTTCTTGCGGGGAGCTTGCAGGGATCTTTAAAGCTGCTGGAAACAAAGTTGCAGCTTTTCTTGGAGCAGGTCCGCTGTCCTCGGGAGTTTCTTGTCTTTTCGAAGCAGGGGCAGTCCTCAGAGGATGTCGAGGTCGCTGGTCCCTTTGGAAGGCGTCGCTGGAGCAAGATCTTTGGAAGGCAGGAGACAGGCCGGTGAGTTTCTGGAGCCAAGGCAGTTGTCGTCTTCTGGTCTTCCGCTGCAGGGGTTTTCAGCTAGGCAGTCCTTCTTGTAGTTGCAGGAATCTAATGTTCGATGGCATCTGTCGCTGTAGATACGCATGTTCTGCAATAGCTCGCCATCTGGTGTTGGGCCGGAGTGTTACAAGTTGTTTTTCTTCGAAGAAGTCTTTCGAGTCACGGGACCGAGTGACTCCTCCTTTTGTCTCCATTGCGCATGGGCGTCGACTCTATCCTCGATTGTTTTTTTTCCGCCATCGGGTTCGGACGTGTTCCTGTCGCTCCGAGTTTCGGAACGGACAATTAGCTAATTTCGGAAGATTTTCGTCGGTATTGTTGCGTTCGGGATCGGCGTACTTACATTCAACACCGCATCGAAGATCGAAGAGCTCCGGTGCCCTTCGGGGTAGTTTTTTCGATCCTCCGTCGGGGCCTGGTCGGCCCGACCGCGTGCTGAAGAACGCCGATGGAACGGACCCCGTTTCGTTTCTGCCCCAAATGCCACAATAAATACCCCTACACAGACCAACACTTGGTCTGCAACCTGTGCCTGTCACCTGAGCACAGCGAAGACACCTGCGAGGCCTGTCGTGCGTTCCGGTCCCGAAAAACACTCCGAGACCGTCGAGCCAGAAGACTTCAGATGGCGTCCGCACCGACAGCCCAACGGGAGTTCGAGGAACAGGAAGAGGAAGGTACCTTCTCGATCCAAGACTCCGACTCCGAAGGATTCGACGATACACAAACCGTGAGTAAGACGTCGAAAACCACACAGAGACACATTTACAAGGCCCAGGGGACGCCACTGCCACCAGGCCATGGCTCGACCCATAAATTCGGTGACCGACCATCGGCACCGAAAAAGGCCCAAACAGTGCCGAGATCGTCCGACTCCGGTCGAGACACCGGCACGCAGCCTTCTCGGGACCGAGAAAGTGCTGGAGACAAGCCTCGACACCGAGATGCCGGTGCCGACACGGCTCGACGCCGAGACAGCGGCACCGAAACAGATCGACGCCGAGAGGTTTCGGCCCCGAAAAAGAAAAGAGTCACCTCGGAGCCGAAAAAACACGCAGACAGGGTTTCGATGCCGAAACAAACTGCAAGCGACCCAGCTTCAGGCTCTTATACAGAAGAGCACTCGCTAACCTCCCAAATGCAGAAGCATAGGTTTGAGGAAGAGCTGCAAGCAACTGATGTGGACCATACGCAAAAGCGTATCTTCATACAGCAGGGGACAGGAAAAATAAGCACCCTTCCCCCCATTAGGAGAAAGAGAAGGTTGGAGTTCCAGACGGAACAGACACCACAACCAAAAGTGGTGAAAAGAGTTACACCACCACCCTCACCTCCGCCCGTGATTGACGTTTCACCAGCACAAACTCCATCACACTCCCCAGCTCACACCACCATGAGCCAGGGTGACCAAGATCAGGACGCATGGGACCTATACGACGCCCCAGTGTCAGATAACAGTCCGGAGGCATACCCTGCGAAGCCATCTCCACCAGAAGACAGCACCGCGTACTCTCAAGTGGTGGCTAGAGCAGCACAATTTCACCACGTAAGCCTCCACTCAGAACAGGTTGAGGATGATTTCTTATTCAACACACTCTCCTCCACCCACAGCTCATACCAAAGCCTGCCTATGCTCCCTGGTATGCTCCGCCACGCAAAAGACATCTTTAAGGAGCCGGTTAAAAGTAGGGCAATCACACCAAGGGTAGAAAAAAAGTATAAGCCGCCTCCTACGGACCCGGTTTTCATCACTACACAGCTGCCACCAGACTCTGTCGTTGTAGGAGCAGCTAGGAAAAGGGCCAACTCTCACACATCTGGAGATGCACCACCCCCAGATAAAGAAAGCCGCAAGTTTGATGCAGCTGGTAAAAGAGTCGCAGCACAAGCTGCAAACCAGTGGCGCATCGCGAACTCCCAGGCACTACTTGCGCGCTATGACAGAGCCCACTGGGACGAGATGCAACATCTCATTGAACATCTGCCCAAGGACTTACAAAATAGGGCAAAACAAGTGGTTGAGGAGGGACAGGCCATCTCCAACAACCAGATCCGCTCCTCCATGGACGCTGCAGATACAGCTGCACGGACAATTAATACATCTGTAACTATCAGAAGGCATGCATGGCTCCGAACGTCTGGATTTAAACCAGAGATTCAACAAGCAGTTCTCAATATGCCTTTTAATGAAAAAGAACTGTTCGGTCCAGAAGTGGACACAGCGATTGAGAAACTCAAAAAAGATACGGACACTGCCAAAGCCATGGGCGCACTCTACTCCCCGCAGAGCAGAGGGAATTACAGCTCATTCCGTAAAACGCCCTTTCGAGGGGGGTTTCGGGGTCAAAGCACACAAGCCAGCACCTCACAAGCCACACCGTCCAGTTACCAAGGACAGTATAGAGGAGGTTTTCGGGGACAATATAGAGGAGGGCAATTCCCTAGAAATAGAGGAAGATTCCAAAGCCCCAAAACCCCTACTACTAAACAGTGACTCACATGTCACTCACCCCCTCCACACAACACCAGTGGGGGGACGAATAGGTCATTATTACAGAGCATGGGAGAAAATCACTACAGACACTTGGGTTCTAGCAATTATCCAACATGGTTATTGCATAGAATTTCTACAATTCCCTCCAAACATACCACCAAAAGCACAAAATTTAACAACACACCATTCCAATCTCCTGGAGATAGAAGTGCAGGCACTATTGCAAAAGAATGCAATCGAATTAGTGCCAAACACACAAATAAACACAGGAGTTTACTCACTGTACTTTCTGATACCAAAGAAGGACAAAACACTGAGACCAATCCTAGACCTCAGAGTAGTGAACACTTTCATCAAGTCAGACCACTTCCACATGGTCACACTACAAGAAGTATTGCCATTGCTAAAGCTGCACGACTACATGGCAACTTTAGACCTCAAGGATGCTTATTTCCATATACCAATACACCCATCGCACAGGAAATACCTAAGGTTTGTATTCAAAGGAATACATTACCAATTCAAGGTACTGCCTTTCGGATTAACAACCGCACCAAGAGTCTTTACCAAATGTCTAGCGGTAGTCGCAGCACACATAAGAAGGCAGCAGATACATGTGTTCCCATATCTAGACGACTGGCTAATCAAGGCCCATTCGTTAATAGAGTGCTCAAATCACACAAATCATATCATACAAACCCTCTTCAAACTAGGGTTCACCGTCAATTTCACAAAATCCAAAATTCTGCCACGCAAGGTACAACAATACCTGGGAGCCATAATAGACACATCAAAAGGAGTAGCCACTCCAAGTCCACAAAGAATTCAAAATTTCAACACCATCATACAACGCATGTATCCAACACAAAAGATACAAGCAAAGATGGTATTACAACTCCTAGGCATGATGTCATCATGCATAGTGTAAAGAAATGGCTCCCTGTTGCAGTTACCCCCCACTTTTTGCCTGATACTGATGCTGACTTGACTGAGAAGTGTGCTGGGACCCTGCTAACCAGGCCCCAGCACCAGTGTTCCTTCACCTAAAATGTACCATTGTATCCACAATTGGCACACCCTGGCATTCAGATAAGTCCCTTGTAACTGGTACTTCTAGTACCAAGGGCCCTGATGCCAAGGAAGGTCTCTAAGGGCTGCAGCATGTCTTGTGCCACCCTGGAGACCTCTCACTCAGCACAGACACACTGCTTGCCAGCTTGTGTGTGCTAGTGAGGACAAAACGAGTAAGTCGACATGGCACTCCCCTCAGGGTGCCATGCCAGCCTCTCACTGCCTATGCAGTATAGGTAAGACACCCCTCTAGCAGGCCTTACAGCCCTAAGGCAGGGTGCACTATACCATAGGTGAGGGTACCAGTGCATGAGCATGGTACCCCTACAGTGTCTAAATAAAACCTTAGACATTGTAAGTGCAGGGTAGCCATAAGAGTATATGGTCTGGGAGTCTGTTTTACACGAACTCCACAGCACCATAATGGCTACACTGAAAACTGGGAAGTTTGGTATCAAACTTCTCAGCACAATAAATGCACACTGATGCCAGTGCACATTTTATTGTAAAATACACCACAGAGGGCACCTTAGAGGTGCCCCCTGAAACTTAACCAACTATCTGTGTAGGCTGACTGGTTCCAGCAGCCTGCCACACTAGAGACATGTTGCTGGCCCCATGGGGAGAGTGCCTTTGTCACTCTGAGGCCAGTAACAAAGCCTGCACTGGGTGGAGATGCTAACACCTCCCCCAGGCAGGAGCTGTAACACCTGGCGGTGAGCCTCAAAGGCTCACCCCTTTGTCACAGCCCAGCAGGGCACTCCAGCTTAGTGGAGTTGCCCGCCCCCTCCGGCCACGGCCCCCACTTTTGGCGGCAAGGCTGGAGGGAACAAAGAAAGCAACAAGGAGGAGTCACTGGCCAGTCAGGACAGCCCCTAAGGTGTCCTGAGCTGAAGTGACTCTAACTTTTAGAAATCCTCCATCTTGCAGATGGAGGATTCCCCCAATAGGGTTAGGACTGTGACCCCCTCCCCTTGGGAGGAGGCACAAAGAGGGTGTACCCACCCTCAGGGCTAGTAGCCATTGGCTACTAACCCCCCAGACCTAAAACACGCCCTTAAATTTAGTATTTAAGGGCTACCCTGAACCCTAGAAAATTAGATTCCTGCAACTACAAGAAGAAGGACTGCCTAGCTGAAAACCCCTGCAGAGGAAGACCAGAAGACGACAACTGCCTTGGCTCCAGAAACTCACCGGCCTGTCTCCTGCCTTCCAAAGATCCTGCTCCAGCGACGCCTTCCAAAGGGACCAGCGACCTCGACATCCTCTGAGGACTGCCCCTGCTTCGAAAAGACAAGAAACTCCCGAGGACAGCGGACCTGCTCCAAGAAAAGCTGCAACTTTGTTTCCAGCAGCTTTAAAGAACCCTGCAACCTCCCCGCAAGAAGCGTGCGACTTGCAACACTGCACCCGGCGACCCCGACTCGGCTGGTGGCGATCCAACACCTCAGGAGGGACCCCAGGACTACTCTAAGACTGTGAGTACAAAAACCTGTCCCCCCTGAGCCCCCACAGCGCCGCCTGCAGAGGGAATCCCGAGGCTTCACCTGACCGCGACTCTTTGAATCCTAAGTCCCGACACCTGGGAGAGACCCTGCACCCGCAGCCCCCAGGACCTGAAGGACCGGACTTTCACTGGAGGAGTGACCCCCAGGAGTCCCTCTCCCTTGACCAAGTGGAGGTTTCCCCGAGGAACCCCCCCCTTGCCTGCCTGCAGCGCTGAAGAGATCCCTAGATCTCCCATTGACTTCCATTACAAACCCGACGCTTGTTTCTACACTGCACCCGGCCGCCCCCGCGCTGCTGAGGGTGAAATTTCTGTGTGGGCTTGTGTCCCCCCCGGTGCCCTACAAAACCCCCCTGGTCTGCCCTCCGAAGACGCGGGTACTTACCTGCAAGCAGACCGGAACCGGGGCACCCCCTTCTCTCCATTCTAGCCTATGTGTTTTGGGCACCACTTTGAACTCTGCACCTGACCGGCCCTGAGCTGCTGGTGTGGTGACTTTGGGGTTGCTCTGAACCCCCAACGGTGGGCTACCTTGGACCAAGAACTAAGCCCTGTAAGTGTCTTACTTACCTGGTTAACCTAACAAATACTTACCTCCCCTAGGAACTGTGAAAATTGCACTAAGTGTCCACTTTTAAAACAGCTATTTGTGAATAACTTGAAAAGTATACATGCAATTTTGATGATTTGAAGTTCCTAAAGTACTTACCTGCAATACCTTTCGAATGAGATATTACATGTAGAATTTGAACCTGTGGTTCTTAAAATAAACTAAGAAAAGATATTTTTCTATACAAAAACCTATTGGCTGGATTTGTCTCTGAGTGTGTGTACCTCATTTATTGTCTATGTGTATGTACAACAAATGCTTAACACTACTCCTTGGATAAGCCTACTGCTCGACCACACTACCACAAAATAGAGCATTAGTATTATCTATTTTTACCACTATTTTACCTCTAAGGGGAACCCTTGGACTCTGTGCATGCTATTCCTTACTTTGAAATAGCACATACAGAGCCAACTTCCTACATTGGTGGATCAGCGGTGGGGTACAAGACTTTGCATTTGCTGGACTACTCAGCCAATACCTGATCACACGACAAATTCCAAAATTGTCATTAGAAATTGATTTTTGCAATTTGAAAAGTTTTCTAAATTCTTAAAAGACCTGCTAGGGCCTTGTGTTAGATCCTGTTTAGCATTTCTTTTAGAGTTTAAAAGTTTGTAAAAGTTTGAATTAGATTCTAGAACCAGTTTTAGTTTCTTAAAAAGTATTCCAACTTTTAGAAGCATAATGTCTAGCACAGATGTGAATGTGGTGGAACTCGACACCACACCTTACCTCCATCTTAAGATGAGAGAGCTAAGGTCACTCTGTAAAATAAAGAAAATAACAATGGGCCCCAAACCTACCAAAATACAGCTCCAGGAGCTTTTGGCAGAGTTTGAAAAGGCCAACCCCTCTGAGGGTGGCAACTCAGAGGAAGAGGATAGTGACTTGGAGGACAATTCCCCCCTACCAGTCCTATCTAGGGAGAACAGGGTCCCTCAAACCCTGACTCCAAAAATAATAGTCAGAGATGCTGGTTCCCTCACAGGAGAGACCAACACCTCTGAAATCACTGAGGATAACCCCAGTGAAGAGGACATCCAGTTAGCCAGGATGGCCAAAAGATTGGCTTTGGAAAAGCAGCTCCTAGCCATAGAAAGGGAAAGAAAAGAGATGGGCCTAGGTCCCATCAATGGTGGCAGCAACTTAAATAGGGTCAGAGATTCTCCTGACATCCTAAAAATCCCCAAAGGGATTGTAACAAAATATGAAGATGGTGATGACATCACCAAATGGTTCACAGCTTTTGAGAGGGCTTGTGTAACCAGAAAAGTAAACAGATCTCACTGGGGTGCTCTCCTTTGGGAAATGTTCACTGGAAAGTGTAGGGATAGACTCCTCACACTCTCTGGAAAAGATGCAGAATCTTATGACCTCATGAAGGGTACCCTGATTGAGGGCTTTGGATTCTCCACTGAGGAGTATAGAATTAGATTCAGGGGGGCTCAAAAATCCTCGAGCCAGACCTGGGTTGATTTTGTAGACTACTCAGTCAAAACACTGGATGGTTGGTTAACTGGAAATGAAGTGTGTAACTATGTTGGGCTTTATAATTTGTTTATGAAAGAACACATTTTAAGTAACTGCTTCAATGAAAAGTTGCATCAGTATCTGGTAGACCTAGGTCCAATTTCTCCCCAAGAATTGGGAAAGAAGGCAGACCACTGGGTCAAGACTAGGGTAACCAAAACTTCCACTGGGGGTGACCAAAAGAAAGGGGTTACAAAAACTCCCCAGGAGAAAGTGGGTGACACTAGAAACAAAGAAAAAGAGTCCTCTGTAGGCCCCCAAAAACCAGAACAGGTGGGTGGGCCCCAAGACACAACCCAAAACAAAGGTGGGTACCAGGGTAAGAACTGGGATGCCACTAAGGCATGGTGCCACAACTGTAAACAGTCTGGGCACCACACCAAGGACGCTTCTTGTCCCAAAAACAAACCCCAGAACAAGATTCCAGGGGTAACCAGTGTAGCCATGGGAGAGGACTCCTCAGATGAGGAGGTCTTCATAGCCTTCAACTGGAAACAGGGCCCAACAGGTGAGTTGGAGATTCCAGAGGGAAGTAGACACTTCCACCACCTACTGGTGAATGGAATCCCAACCACTGCCCTGAGAGACACTTGTGCCAGTCACACTATTGTGCATGACAGGCTGGTGCTCTCAAACCAGTACATCCCAGGTGAGACTGCCAGGGTAAGAGTTAGCCTAGACAGGGTCACTAAGAGACCTGTGGCTTTAGTGCCCATAGAAGTGGGTGGCACTCTTAGCTGGAGAAGGGTAGTAGTCAGTACAGACCTCCCCCTTGATTGTCTCCTTGGAAATGACTACCCAGAGGTTAGTCAGAGCCCAAGAGAGGAACTGGTCCAGTGCCAGTCCTCTCCCAAGGATTCTGGAAGTCCTGCCTCTGCAGTAAATGCAAGCAGACCCCAGAAGAAGAAGAAAAGAAAACAGAGTAGGAAGGGTGGACAACCTTTAGCCAAGGTTACAGCAAGCCAAGGAGATTCTGCTCCAGTAGGGGAGAACTCCAAAAATGGCCCTGATAAAGTCCAACCTGACCCACAAGAAGTCCTGGCTAGTCAGGCAACTGTTAAACCTGAGTGGGTGGCTCCTCAGCTAACAGAAGAAAGAGTGGAAGAAGGGTGTTTACTACAAGATGTGGTAACCCCCCACTCTAATACAGCAGACAGGCAACCTGAACCCAAAGAAGCCTGTAACTTAGCCCCTTCCCTTTTAGGTGAAGAGCTAAAGGTGTGGTTCTGGGCACTGACAGCTGTCAGTGGCCTCTGCTGGGTGTTAGCCTTTATGGCTGCACTATCCTTGGCATGGTGGTCTGACCCCATGCCAAATAACAAGTTAGGCCCCCTGACCCTGTTGGTCATGGTGGGGTTACTCCAGCTCTGGGTAACCTCTTTGGGTAAGCTAGGGGTGACCCTGGCTAAGATAAGATTAGCAGAGGTGGATACCTCTGACCTCAAAATAGAGAGAATGGGTGAAGACATAAAAAGCACAGACAAGAGGCAGTTCAGACTAGGTCCTATCACTGTGGAAGTGGGTCAGTTCCCCAGAGGGAATGACCTGAACAGGAGGATGTAAGGCAGAGTAGGCCCTGCAACAAACCAGCCATTTCCTCTACTCTTCCTCGCCTGACAGACTAGGAAGACTCTTCCAGCGTTGGCTGAGTCTCCTGGCCTGTGGGCTGGGGGGGGCTTGTGTAAAGAAATGGCTCCCTGTTGCAGTTACCCCCCACTTTTTGCCTGATACTGATGCTGACTTGACTGAGAAGTGTGCTGGGACCCTGCTAACCAGGCCCCAGCACCAGTGTTCCTTCACCTAAAATGTACCATTGTATCCACAATTGGCACACCCTGGCATTCAGATAAGTCCCTTGTAACTGGTACTTCTAGTACCAAGGGCCCTGATGCCAAGGAAGGTCTCTAAGGGCTGCAGCATGTCTTGTGCCACCCTGGAGACCTCTCACTCAGCACAGACACACTGCTTGCCAGCTTGTGTGTGCTAGTGAGGACAAAACGAGTAAGTCGACATGGCACTCCCCTCAGGGTGCCATGCCAGCCTCTCACTGCCTATGCAGTATAGGTAAGACACCCCTCTAGCAGGCCTTACAGCCCTAAGGCAGGGTGCACTATACCATAGGTGAGGGTACCAGTGCATGAGCATGGTACCCCTACAGTGTCTAAATAAAACCTTAGACATTGTAAGTGCAGGGTAGCCATAAGAGTATATGGTCTGGGAGTCTGTTTTACACGAACTCCACAGCACCATAATGGCTACACTGAAAACTGGGAAGTTTGGTATCAAACTTCTCAGCACAATAAATGCACACTGATGCCAGTGCACATTTTATTGTAAAATACACCACAGAGGGCACCTTAGAGGTGCCCCCTGAAACTTAACCAACTATCTGTGTAGGCTGACTGGTTCCAGCAGCCTGCCACACTAGAGACATGTTGCTGGCCCCATGGGGAGAGTGCCTTTGTCACTCTGAGGCCAGTAACAAAGCCTGCACTGGGTGGAGATGCTAACACCTCCCCCAGGCAGGAGCTGTAACACCTGGCGGTGAGCCTCAAAGGCTCACCCCTTTGTCACAGCCCAGCAGGGCACTCCAGCTTAGTGGAGTTGCCCGCCCCCTCCGGCCACGGCCCCCACTTTTGGCGGCAAGGCTGGAGGGAACAAAGAAAGCAACAAGGAGGAGTCACTGGCCAGTCAGGACAGCCCCTAAGGTGTCCTGAGCTGAAGTGACTCTAACTTTTAGAAATCCTCCATCTTGCAGATGGAGGATTCCCCCAATAGGGTTAGGACTGTGACCCCCTCCCCTTGGGAGGAGGCACAAAGAGGGTGTACCCACCCTCAGGGCTAGTAGCCATTGGCTACTAACCCCCCAGACCTAAAACACGCCCTTAAATTTAGTATTTAAGGGCTACCCTGAACCCTAGAAAATTAGATTCCTGCAACTACAAGAAGAAGGACTGCCTAGCTGAAAACCCCTGCAGAGGAAGACCAGAAGACGACAACTGCCTTGGCTCCAGAAACTCACCGGCCTGTCTCCTGCCTTCCAAAGATCCTGCTCCAGCGACGCCTTCCAAAGGGACCAGCGACCTCGACATCCTCTGAGGACTGCCCCTGCTTCGAAAAGACAAGAAACTCCCGAGGACAGCGGACCTGCTCCAAGAAAAGCTGCAACTTTGTTTCCAGCAGCTTTAAAGAACCCTGCAACCTCCCCGCAAGAAGCGTGCGACTTGCAACACTGCACCCGGCGACCCCGACTCGGCTGGTGGCGATCCAACACCTCAGGAGGGACCCCAGGACTACTCTAAGACTGTGAGTACAAAAACCTGTCCCCCCTGAGCCCCCACAGCGCCGCCTGCAGAGGGAATCCCGAGGCTTCACCTGACCGCGACTCTTTGAATCCTAAGTCCCGACACCTGGGAGAGACCCTGCACCCGCAGCCCCCAGGACCTGAAGGACCGGACTTTCACTGGAGGAGTGACCCCCAGGAGTCCCTCTCCCTTGACCAAGTGGAGGTTTCCCCGAGGAACCCCCCCCTTGCCTGCCTGCAGCGCTGAAGAGATCCCTAGATCTCCCATTGACTTCCATTACAAACCCGACGCTTGTTTCTACACTGCACCCGGCCGCCCCCGCGCTGCTGAGGGTGAAATTTCTGTGTGGGCTTGTGTCCCCCCCGGTGCCCTACAAAACCCCCCTGGTCTGCCCTCCGAAGACGCGGGTACTTACCTGCAAGCAGACCGGAACCGGGGCACCCCCTTCTCTCCATTCTAGCCTATGTGTTTTGGGCACCACTTTGAACTCTGCACCTGACCGGCCCTGAGCTGCTGGTGTGGTGACTTTGGGGTTGCTCTGAACCCCCAACGGTGGGCTACCTTGGACCAAGAACTAAGCCCTGTAAGTGTCTTACTTACCTGGTTAACCTAACAAATACTTACCTCCCCTAGGAACTGTGAAAATTGCACTAAGTGTCCACTTTTAAAACAGCTATTTGTGAATAACTTGAAAAGTATACATGCAATTTTGATGATTTGAAGTTCCTAAAGTACTTACCTGCAATACCTTTCGAATGAGATATTACATGTAGAATTTGAACCTGTGGTTCTTAAAATAAACTAAGAAAAGATATTTTTCTATACAAAAACCTATTGGCTGGATTTGTCTCTGAGTGTGTGTACCTCATTTATTGTCTATGTGTATGTACAACAAATGCTTAACACTACTCCTTGGATAAGCCTACTGCTCGACCACACTACCACAAAATAGAGCATTAGTATTATCTATTTTTACCACTATTTTACCTCTAAGGGGAACCCTTGGACTCTGTGCATGCTATTCCTTACTTTGAAATAGCACATACAGAGCCAACTTCCTACACATAGCCATTGTCCCAAACGCAAGACTGCACATGAGGCCCTTACAACAATGCCTAGCATCACAGTGGTCTCAAGCACAGGGTCACCTTCTAGATCTGGTGTTAATAGACCGCCAAACTTACCTCTCGCTTCTGTGGTGGAACAACATAAATTTAAACAAGGGGCGGCCTTTCCAAGACCCAGTGCCACAATACGTAATAACAACAGATGCTTCCATGACAGGGTGGGGAGCACACCTCGATCAACACAGCATACAAGGACAATGGAACGTACATCAAACAAAACTGCATATCAATCACCTAGAACTTCTAGCAGTTTTTCAAGCACTAAAAGCTTTCCAACCAATAATAGTTCACAAATACATTCTCGTCAAAACAGACAACATGACAACAATGTATTATCTAAACAAGCAGGGGGGGACGCACTCCACGCAGTTAAGCCTGCTAGCACAAAAAATTTGGCATTGGGCAATTCACAACCAAATTCGCCTAATTGCACAGTTTATACCAGGGATACAAAATCAACTCGCAGACAATCTCTCTCGAGATCACCAACAGGTCCACGAATGGGAAATTCACCCCCAAATTCTGAACACTTATTTCAAACTCTGGGGAACACCTCAGATAGACTTGTTTGCGACAAGGGAGAACGCAAAATGCCAAAACTTCGCATCCAGATACCCACACAAACAATCCCAAGGCAATGCCCTATGGATGAACTGGTCAGGGATATTTGCTTACGCTTTTCCTCCTCTCCCTCTCCTTCCTTACCTGGTAAACAAACTCAGTCAAAGCAAACTCAAACTCATATTGATAGCACCAACTTGGGCAAGGCAACCCTGGTACACAACGCTGCTAGACCTATCAGTGGTACCCTGCATCAAATTGCCCAACAGGCCAGATCTGTTGACACAGCACAACCAAAAGATCAGACACCCAGATCCAGCATCGCTGAATCTAGCAATCTGGCTCCTGAAATCCTAGAATTCGGGCACTTACAACTTACCCAAGAATGTATGGAAGTCATAAAACAAGCCAGAAGGCCATCCACCAGGCACTGCTATGCAAGTAAATGGAAGAGGTTTGTTTGCTACTGCCATATTAATCAAATACAACCATTACACACAACTCCAGAACAGGTAGTGGGTTACTTGCTTCACTTACAAAAATCTAACCTAGCTTTCTCTTCCATTAAGATTCACCTTGCAGCAATATCTGCATACCTGCAAACTACCTATTCAACTTCCCTACATAGGATACCAGTCATTAAAGCATTCATGGAGGGCCTTAGGAGAATTATACCACCAAGAACACCACCTGTTCCTTCATGGAACCTAAATGTTGTCCTAACTAGACTTATGGGTCCACCTTTTGAACCCATGCACTCCTGCGACATACAGTTCCTAACCTGGAAGGTGGCATTTCTCATCGCCATTACTTCCCTAAGAAGAGTAAGCGAGATTCAGGCGTTTACTATACAGGAACCTTTTATACAACTACACAAAAATAAAGTCGTCCTAAGAACCAATCCTAAATTTTTGCCAAAGGTTATTTCACCGTTCCATCTAAATCAAACAGTGGAACTTCCAGTGTTCTTTCCACAGCCAGATACCGTAGCTGAAAGGGCACTACATACATTAGATGTCAAAAGAGCATTAATGTATTACATTGACAGAACAAAAAACATCAGAAAGACTAAACAACTCTTTATTGCATTTCAAAAACCTCACGCAGGAAACCCAATTTCAAAACAAGGTATAGCCAGATGGATAGTTAAATGCATCCAAATCTGCTACCTTAAAGCTAAACGACAGCTGCCCATTACACCAAGGGCACACTCAACCAGAAAGAAAGGGGCTACCATGGCCTTTCTAGGAAACATCCCAATGCAAGAAATATGTAAGGCAGCCACATGGTCTACGCCTCACACATTCACCAAGCACTACTGTGTAGACGTGTTATCCGCACAACAAGCCACAGTAGGTCAAGCCGTATTAAGGACATTATTTCAGACTACTTCCACTCCTACAGGCTGATCCACCGCTTTTGGGGAAATAACTGCTTACTAGTCTATGCAGAACATGCGTATCTACAGCGACAGATGCCATCGAACTGAAAATGTCACTTACCCAGTGTACATCTGTTCGTGGCATCAGTCGCAGTAGATTCGCATGTGCCCACCCGCCTCCCCGGGAGCCTGTAGCAGTTTAGAAGTTACCTTCAATTATTTATATATGTATCATCTCAACCTTAAATAGGTGCATACTTAGTCACTCCATTGCATGGGCACTATTACTACAATTCAACTCCTACCTCACCCTCTGCGGGGAAAAACAATCGAGGATAGAGTCGACGCCCATGCGCAATGGAGACAAAAGGAGGAGTCACTCGGTCCCGTGACTCGAAAGACTTCTTCGAAGAAAAACAACTTGTAACACTCCGGCCCAACACCAGATGGCGAGCTATTGCAGAACATGCGAATCTACTGCGACTGATGCCACGAACAGATGTACACTGGGTAAGTGACATTTTCATTTCTAGGGTTCAGGGTAGCCCTTAAATACTAAATTTAAGGGCGTGTTTAGGTCTGGGGGGTTAGTAGCCAATGGCTACTAGCCCTGAGGGTGGGTACACCCTCTTTGTGCCTCCTCCCAAGGGGAGGGGGTCACAATCCTAACCCTATTGGGGGAATCCTCCATCTGCAAGATGGAGGATTTCTAAAAGTCAGAGTCACCTCAGCTCAGGACACCTTAGGGGCTGTCCTGACTGGCCAGTGACTCCTCCTTGTTTTTCTCATTATCTTCTCCGGCCTTGCCGCCAAAAGTGGGGCCTGGCCGGAGGGGGCGGGCAACTCCACTAGCTGGAGTGTCCTGCTGGGTTGGCACAAAGGAGGTGAGCCTTTGAGGCTCACCGCCAGGTGTGACAATTCCTGCCTGGGGGAGGTGTTAGCATCTCCACCCAGTGCAGGCTTTGTTACTGGCCTCAGAGTGACAAAGGCACTCTCCCCATGGGGCCAGCAACATGTCTCGGTTTGTGGCAGGCTGCTAAAACTAGTCAGCCTACACAGATAGTCGGTTAAGTTTCAGGGGGCACCTCTAAGGTGCCCTCTGGGGTGTATTTTACAATAAAATGTACACTGGCATCAGTGTGCATTTATTGTGCTGAGAAGTTTGATACCAAACTTCCCAGTTTTCAGTGTAGCCATTATGGTGCTGTGGAGTTCGTGTTTGACAAACTCCCAGACCATATACTCTTATGGCTACCCTGCACTTACAATGTCTAAGGTTTTGTTTAGACACTGTAGGGGTACCATGCTCATGCACTTGTACCCTCACCTATGGTATAGTGCACCCTGCCTTAGGGCTGTAAGGCCTGCTAGAGGGGTGTCTTACCTATACTGCATAGGCAGTGAGAGGCTGGCATGGCTCCCTGAGGGGAGTGCCATGTCGACTTACTCGTTTTGTCCTCACTAGCACACACAAGCTGGCAAGCAGTGTGTCTGTGCTGAGTGAGAGGTCTCCAGGGTGGCATAAGACATGCTGCAGCCCTTAGAGACCTTCCTTGGCATCAGGGCCCTTGGTACTAGAAGCACCAGTTACAAGGGACTTATCTGGATGCCAGGGTCTGCCAATTGTGGATACAAAAGTACAGGTTAGGGAAAGAACACTGGTGCTGGGGCCTGGTTAGCAGGCCTCAGCACACTTTCAATTGTAAACATAGCATCAGCAAAGGCAAAAAGTCAGGGGGCAACCATGCCAAGGAGGCATTTCCTTACAGGAACCTTTTATACAAATACATAAAAATAAGGTCGTCCTACGACCTAATCCAAAATTTTTACCAAAAGTTATTTCACCGTTCCATCTAAATCAAACGGTAGAACTACCAGTTTTTTTCCCACAGCCAGATTCTGTGGCTGAAAGAGCACTACATACATTAGATGTAAAAAGAGCATTAATGTACTACATTGACAGAACGAAGAACATCAGAAAGACTAAACAGCTATTTATTGCATTCCAAAAACCTCATGCAGGTAACCCAATATCAAAACAAGGTATAGCCAGATGGATTGTTAAATGCATCCAAATCTGCTACCTTAAAGCAAAAAGACAACTGCCCATTACTCCCAGGGCACATTCAACAAGGAAAAAAGGTGCTTCAATGGCCTTTTTAGGAAACATCCCAATGCATGAAATATGTAAGGCAGCCACATGGTCTACGCCTCACACATTCACCAAACACTACTGTATAGATGTGCTATCCGCACAACAAGCTGCAGTAGGTCAAGCTGTATTAAGAACTCTATTTCAGACAACTTCTACTCCTACAGGCTAAACCACCGCTTATGGGGAAATAACTGCTTACTAGTCTATGCAGACCATGTGTATCTACAGCGACAGATGCCATCGAACTGAAAATGTCACTTACCCAGTGTACATCTGTTCGTGGCATCAGTCGCTGAGATTCACATGGGCCCACCCACCTCCCCGGAAGCCTGTAGCAGTTCAAAAGTTACCTTCAATTTTGTACATTTGTATATATATTATTTAAACCTTTAATAGGTACATACTTACACATTTCATTGCGCGGGCACTATTACTATAGTACAACTCCTACCTCACCCTCTGCGGGGAAAACAATCGAAGATGGAGTCGACGCCCATGCGCAATACGCACACAAGGAGGAGTCACTCGGTCCAGTGACTCGAAAACACTTCTTCGAAGAAAAACAACTTGTAACACTCCGACCCAACACCAGATGGCGAGCTATGCAGACCATGTGAATCTCAGCAACTGATGCCACGAACAGATGTACACTGGGTAAGTGACATTTTCATTATCATTTGCCACTATGAACTCTTACGGTCATGAACTGATTGAACTACAAATTACCTGACTTTGTAATAACTTACGGAACTCATATCTATTCCAAATCTTTGCCTATGACTTTATCTTTAGTAAATACCAGAGAAACTGACACTCTAAAATTGGCATAGGGCACAGTAGATGTAGTGATTAACTAGACAACGTACCTGAACCCACCACCAGACTATGTAGTATTTCACATTCTTCTAACATTAAAGTACTTTCCTTTCACTAACCAAAGCACTGGTTGGTACAGTGAAATATTGTCTGTTTGACAGTTTGAGGTTGACGTATCTGCTACTCACACTGCCTCTCTGGGAAGCTTTGGACTGCTCACCCTTGCTACCTCAAAATTAAGTTGCTGGGAATTTACTACTACTCGACGTCGAGGAGGCAGAAACGGAGAAGGATCTATTCTTCATCGGCATCGCACCATTCCAGAGATGTCTCTCCTTCTCTGGTGCTTCTTCTGTCGTTGCCTTCTCACACACCTCCTCTGCCGGCTGCTACGCCTCTTCCTCAACCTTCACCTCAAAGTCTGATTCCGCTGCAGCTGGCTGCTCCGGTTTGCCAGGCACCCGTATCACTTCCGGTGCCTCAAGTGCCTAGCACCGCCCCCGCTCACAGACAGCGCTCAAGATCACACCACCATTCTCGTCATGGCCATCAGTCATCTGGCCGTTCAAGACATTCCCACCACAGATCTCATTCTCCACCAGAAACTATTCCCCCACACTAGCAAATTCACCTCAACCTCGCTCCTCACCGGTTGACTAAATCAACACCTTTAATGAAGTTCTAGTATGAGGTGCTGCAAAACTGAACATTCCTATAGCTGTCCCAAACCCATCTACTTCGATCATATTCAAGACTCTCCAGCAGTGCATAGCTGTCAGACCTTTGCTACCACTAGTGCCTGGTCTTCTGGAACTCGCCATGGAAGTTTTCCTTACGCTGGCTACGACTAAGTCTGCTCCCTCCAGACTCCTAAAAAAGTATCGTCCTCCTTAACAAGACCCTTTGTTTCTGCACTCCAATCCTCCACCTGATTCCGTGGTAATACTGTCTGCCAGCAAATGTCACGCTACATCTCAGTCTACTACCTCGCCTCCTGACGGAGACTAAAAAGGTGGCTTCGACAGACCGTAGTCTGTCCGCAGTCTGCAGTTTGGCTGCAACCTTCATGAAGGCGGCAAACGCAACAGCCCTCTTGGGCAGATAAGATAGAGCTCTGTGGGACTCCCTACTTTAATTTGCTGACCACCCTCCAAGACATCAGAAGGAGGATTTTTTTAGAGCTCGTCCAACAAGGTGCCAAGGTCTCTAACCAGGTCATTAGTGCAGCTGCAGACTAATCCTTGCTCTCTGTACATATATCCTGTCATGGGGTAACGCTAAGGAGACATTCCTGGCTGCGTCTAATATCACTGAAACCAGATGCTCAGCAACGCATTCAGAACTTGCCATTTTCAGGCTCCACTCTGTTCAGCTCTCACGCCGACAAAAAAATTGCAAGGATGAAGGCTGAGGTAGACATATTGAAGGTAGTAGGCCTTGAAAAACCCAAAAAGCAACAAAGACCTTTCCAATGTCACTATTGTACTCCGAGTTCAACCCCCCCAGTGGCTGCCTGGAAGAACTCTGCAGCAATTCCAAAGAGCTTACCAGCCTCAGCGGAAACAACAAAGATGACAATTTGACAACCTTCAGCCTCAAAACCCGGAAAGCTTTCTTCCCCAGTGTCCATTACCAATTTTGGTGGGGGGAAGCATCACCAATTTCCTGACAAAGTGGCAACCAATTAGAAGAGACGCTTGGATCTTGAACTTTGTACAAAATGGGTATTGTCTCAGGTTTTCCACCCCACCACCAAGTGTTCTGTCGAAGTCGACCACTTCTTATCTTAGCCTTCTAAAGGCAGAAGTTTCCATTCTGCTAGAAAAGAAAGCAGTGGAAACTGTTCCCCTCAACCAGCGGGGAAAAGGCATTTACTCAAGGTACTTCCTTGTTCCAAAAAAGGACAAGAAAGAGTTCAGACCTATTCCAGACCTGAAGATTGCCAGCAAATGGGTCAGAAAGGAAAAGTTCAGGATGGTAGCCTTACACCAAACATACCTCCAGATTCACCAAGGGGACTGGCTTTGCTCAGTAGACCGACATGCTGCCTACTTTCATATCCCCATAGTAAAAAAGTTCCTGGGATTTGTTGTGGGACAAGATCACTTCCAATACACCATCCTACCATTTGGTCTCAAGTCAGCACCCAGGACTTTCTCCAAGTGCATGGCTGTGGTGGCAGCACATCTTCGAAGGCACCTAATTATCATCTACCCATATCTGGATGACAGGCTAATCGAGTCATCCACCTGATCAGAAGCCCAACTACATTTCAAATGGAAATGCAATCTCCATTATCGGCTAGGGCTTCATGTCAACTTTCTCAAGTCCACGACAGTCCCTGTCCAGAAATCGCACTACTTAGGAGCTACCATAGACACACTACAGGCAAAAGTGTGTCCTTCAGAGGAACAACGCTTATGCATTCTCCAGAAGTGTTGTGTCCAACAGTGCACACAGTCTCCTCTCTTCTAGGCTCCATGGTCTCATGCATCTTTGTGACACCCAACGCTTGCCTCCACATGCGACCCCTTCAGGAGTGCCTGGAGGGCCAATGGAATCAACTGTCTGGAAACTTCGAAGACAGAATCTTTCTGTCCACTCACGCAATCAGATCCCTCAGTTGCTGGTGTTCTCCAACCAATCTCCTGCAAGGGTTGCCTTTTCGTCTACAGCCTCCATCACAGACTATTGTGACAGATGCCTCTTTCCTCGGATGGGGACCCCGTATGGGTCACCTACAAACACAAGGCCTCTGGTCTCCCAAGGAGACGTCATACCACATCAATCTCCTTGAACTCCATGCGGTGCACCTAGCTCTCAAGGCATTTCTCCTGTCCTTCAACAACGATACCCTGCTTGTCCAGACAGACAATACAATCACCATGTATTACCTGAACAAGCAGGGGAGAACCAGTTCCAGAGTCTTATCTCAAGAGGCCCAGACGATAAGGCACTGGCTCCTGGTCAGGAGATTGCAGATAGAATCAAGTCACCTTCCTGGCGCTCAGGATGTACAAGCGGATGCCCTCAGCAGAGTTCTCGAAGACAACCACGAGTGGGTGCTGAACGAAGATGTCGTTCAAGATATCTTCCGTTTGTGGGGCACACCTTCTATCGACCTTTTCGCCACAACTGAAAACCGAAAATGCTGCAATTTTGCCGGCAGGTTTTACCATCCAGAATTGTTTGGGAATGCTCTGTGTTTAGACTGGTCCAACACATTTTTGTACTCCTTTCCACCAATTCCCTCATCCCAGCAGTGCGTCTAAAAACTCTCAATGACTTCAGCCAGAATGATCTTCATTGCACCAGAATGGCTAAGGCAGTGGTGGTTCCCGGACCTCCTTCACCGATCGCTCCTACCACATCTCAGGCTGCCATGCAGGACAGACCTCCTAACGAAATTCTTTCCTCCTTGAGTTTGGCATCATGGCTCCTAAGTTAGTGCAGTATGGGTACATAAATCTTCCACCGGATTGTATGGAAATCCTAAGAGGCACAACGGCCATCCGCCTGTATAGTGTATTCCTTCAAATGGAAGAGATTCTGCATCTGGTGTTCCTCCAAAATGATAGACCCTACATCTTGCCAGGAAGATGTCAGTCAGTCAGTCAAAAGATCTTTATTCAGCATTTTGCCATAAAAGCACATATACGCTACATAAAATATAAATAACTATTAAAATACAATCCTTATAAATTAAGACAAAATACAAACATCTTCATCCGACTAAAATGACAAGGCTAATTATCAAAGCATATCAAAAAGTGTCCCACAAACCTTCTAAATGAGAAGATAATAATTTACAAACATTAAAATCCCAATCAACAAAATAAAATCACAAATAATCAGAGTTATATTAATAAACGGGTACATCGACCAGTTCGTATCTTCCTAATAGCAATGGCTGATTTAATAAAACTTAAAACTGAACTACACATTTGTTTGGATGAAAGTCTATGAATACCAATCAGTGCCTACTTATGGAAAATAGTATGTAGTTTGTGCAGGACTGGCAATATAAAAGTTTTCCTAGGAACTGAGTAAAGTGAGCGAAATTAGAACAAAGTGGCAAGAGCTTTGTTTGGAAAATTGTCACAAGGACAAGGCTGTAGCATTTTTTGCCACATACATTTCTTTGGAAAAGCCACCCTAAAATGGATCATATTTAATCTAAAAAGAACACGTAGAGAGTACAAAGAAGCAATTGGGAACCAGATGAAATATGGTTCTATCAAAGTTGAAGTTGAAATCTGCACATATAATTCAAATGTTTTCAATTTCTCTGCCACTTGATATCTATGTTTCATAATATACTCTATACATCGAATTTTAACCATTTCCTTAGCATTTGCAGGCATAAGCTCTGGTTTAAGATACATAATCTCTAAGTCCAATTTCCGAAAAGAGTTATGTACAAAAGTAAGCCATGGAATCTTACTATGATTGGCTAGTTGGATGCAATTGATTACAGTCTTGAACTAGTCTAGCCGCAGGATTTAACCATACTTTTATTCGTAGCAGGAGTGGGGCGATCTCAATCAAATCCTTAATGTACCTTATTCCCAACTCCTCATGGCAAATAATATTTGCTACATTCTTAGGTACCAGAAGCAGCCGGTGGAGAAATGTATTCTCTCTACGTTGTAAGATGGTTGAGTTAGTATATCCCCAAAGGCGCAAACCTATAGATTGCTGCAGAAACACATTTAGATTTATAGAGCATAATAATCTGGTGGACTGGTCTGTGTCCTAATTTACGGTCAAAGCGAAAAATCGCTTCCATGTTTCTCGCCATTTGTTGGGCCTTTAAGTTAAGATGGGGGTTCCACGACAAGGAAGAGCTTAAATGCAGTCCTAGATAACAAAAATCTTTCACCTTTGTTAAAATGTCCCCCCCATATTAAAGCGTTTAGTTCACGTATTTCTAGGTCCACAAATCATAACGTGACTTTTTAAAGTTAACTTTCAAATCAACTCTTGCGTAAAAGTTAAAAAAAGGTCCAATAGATTCTGTAAACCGTTTGCTGTACGAGCAATTAAAACACCGTCCACAGCGTACAGTAAAATCAGAGGTTGTCTAAGACCCATCCTAGGAAAATCCTTGCCATTTTTTACTAGAAAGATATAAAGACCATTAATATATAACAGAAATAAAAAAGGTGCTAAAGTACAGCCCTGTCTAACCCCCCGCTTAAATGGGAGGGGATGGGACCTTTCACCAAGCTGGCCTTATTGTACTGAAATAGTAAGATCAGTATATAATCGTTTAATCAGCTCCAGCAGATCCTGATCAACCCCCATTGCATCCATGAGTGACCACAATTTCTCTCTATTCACCAGATCAAACGCACTAGATAGATCAATAAAAGCTAAATGAATAGATTCTCTCTTGGCAATAACATATTTGCTAAGAATGAGGTGCAAATTTAAGGCCTGGTCCACTGTGCCTAGTCCAGGCCTAAAGCCATATTGAATTGGGGAAATTATTTTTGTCCTTGTCACCCAGTCCTCAAGCCGATTCAAAATAACACTCCCCAGAATCTTTGCCATAGAATCAATAAGAGAAATTGGTCTATAGCAGGTGGGGTCAAGCCTGTTGCCCTTTTTAAAAATCGGAACAATTATTGCCGTTTGCCATGGGGAAGGAATAGAACTTTTAACTGCGCTAATCAAAACATTTGTGATTAACGGCCCCCCAAATCAGGTAAGGATTTAAATAAATCCACTGGAACCCCATCCGGGCCGGGGGCTTGGCCTGATTTCATTTGTTTAATGGCTGTAATTACCTCGTCTACCTCAAATGATAGCCCACTCATATTCAGTTTTGGGGTAGCCAGTACCGGATAGCCACATTCCTCTTTTCCATGATTAGGGTCATTTACAGATTGAAATACTGTTGTAAAATGTTTCACCCAGGACTCCTCAGGTATCGGACAATCATCCTCCTTATTGTCATGTTCTGAGAAATAGGGATGATTGACCAATTGTGCAGGATCCCTCAATTCCGTAGCTGCCAAAAGATCTTCCCATGCTCTAGATCTAACTTCATTCTTTCTGTCCTAACAGGGCTAACTTGTATCGGCCCCTAGCATGTTTCACTAATTCACGCCTAAATGGGACAGTTTTAATAGCTGATTTTAAGTCTTTATGGGCAGCTGTACAGGCTGAGTTAAACCAGCGTTGGGGTTTTAATCCCTGAGTAGACTTACTGCACACTAATGCCTCAGAAATAGCGCAGCTTAAAAGTTCATAAGCAGCTACGAGATGGGCGTAAATAGGTTGCGGCGACAAACATTTATTAATGTAATCCTTATTTTGCTCTATAATATCCTCATGAAAAGTTTTAATATCCACTCTATCCCACTTCATACGGATGCCAAAATTTCTTTTAAAGACTGCTTTCCCCCTACATTCTATTCTGGATGAGACTAACCTATTTTTAAAGGCTAATTTTATACCCAAAAGGTTGTGATCACTAGCACAATTTGATATTATCTTAAAATCCAGAATTAGATGGGAAAGTGAGGAGCCAATAAGAATAAAATCAATTATACTACCTTTCGTGCTCCCTGTGTAGGTGGGTGTCTTTTGCTTATGTCTAGTTGCCCTATCCCTTGCATAAACAAGATCGAATTTATAAATAAGGGTGTTTAGAGCTTCGCCTTGGTTATAATGGATAAAGCGTGTAGATGACTCTCTGCCTTCAATAAAGGCACCACACATGTGAGGAAGTTCCTGAATACATAACAGAACGTTAGTCTCCAGCCCATATCATTTCTAGCTCCCTGTCCTGGAGCTTCCCAGAGGAGTCAAGGAAATCGGTTAGCTTTTCAAGACTTTCTAGCATGGCATTACACAGGATATTATTGTAAAAATTCAAAAGCAAAAAGTCCTCATTCCCTTCCATTGATAATTGGACCACCATGAAGAATACAGAGGACCAAATCAAGGACGCCTCGATTTTCAAACGTTGTAAGGATACAAGGACCAGGAGCCCCCCACTGGCCCATCCCGCTAGGGAGGGGAGTGCTGGCTGAAACACAGAGTAGTACCCATCCAAATGGAAGGGGTCCATGGTCCATGTCTCCTTGAGACAAATAACATAAGTGGATATAAACTCCAACCATTATAAGTTTCTGACCTTGGACCGAAGCCCTGCAATATTCCAGCTAATCAAAGATAAAGATTTGTTACTTTTCGGAATCCTATTCATTGGCTCCTTATTTATGGCGGCATCTATTATATTTTGAGGTAAAATAACTGCCTCATCAAACCCTGTCAATAATGCCGGAGGCATATGCCCAACTTCCATCTCAGCCTTCTGAAGGGTGCCTATCATAAACCCAGTCTCTGCCACTTGTCAATCATTCACGTCGAGAGATGTCAAATTCTGATAGCGATCAGGGGCAGAAATATGGTCCTGTAAAAATGTCCTTGACGATTCTACATTAGATCCACAGGGAACATTGATAGAGGAGGCTAATAAAATAGTTGGATCATAAAAAAAGCTTAGAGGGTAAATTTGGATCCCACCCTTCCCCTTAACACAGCATGAAGAAGCCATCAGCAAGTATTTAACCAAACAAAGATTAACAAAATTAATCGCAATACAATCCCCTTCATATGCTTTTTTGGATAAACCTACCCACTTCACCCTTCGTGCCATAAGAATTTTACTATTTAAATCATCTTGATGTCTAAGCTTTAGCCTCAGCCAATGTCCACATTTCCTTTTTAAAGACTGAGTATCTTCCTTCTGGATGGAATCGAGAGGGGGCACGTTATCTAAGACCAGAATATACAGCATGCAGTCCGGCGGGAGTTGCAGAACCTCCTTTTGAGCAATAGGAACTATAGACTTAGGAACTGTTTCACATTCCAAAGGGGTGTCCATACCGCCAGTCAAGGTTGATAGAGTTTTTATGGGTAGATTTCCATGAGTTCCATTAGTGGATGTAAAGTGGACCGGGGTTGATCCTGGTCAGTTAATAAATTAGCTTGCCGTGCATCTTTATGTTTAAGCGTGGTTTCATAAGTGTGACTAACAGCAGTTTTTACACCAGTTTTTAGGGAAGATATTTTGGTCAACGATTTGGAGATGATATCCTGAAGTTGCTCAAATTTAGTATTTATTAATGTTATTAATTTCTCCTCTAAAGCTGAAAAAAGAGGTTTGAGCATAGAATCCAAATTAGATAAATAGCCATCATAAGGGGGTCTCGAGCCTCTGATATCAGAGCCTAACATGACTGGTGATGGTCCTACCGTTAACAGAGGATCTGCTGGGAAATCCGATAATGGAGGGGTGTTTCCCTTTACCCTCGGCACCTGTTTTAAAGTCTTGGAATGTTTACGACCGCCTCCCTCTTTCCTTTTTTTTTGGTGGTGGAGGAATCGCAACAAAGTTGTCCACAGTGTCTTCATTAGGTACATTTAAAAGTTGCGGAGATTGCAAGTCAGGTATTCTCCAGAAATACTTTCACATTCACAACAATAAATGCCAAAACGTTTTACTCATTGAGCTTGAAGCGCTTTACTTAATAATACCAGGAAGCGCTTTTACTCAAGTAGCCTGACTCACTAAGATTGTTGTGCCAAGAACCTTTTACTCCTGTGAACTGAAGCGCTTTGATTGTCGTGCCGAGCGCTTTAAACCTGAGGACTGAAGCGCTTGAATTGCCATGCCAAGAGCGCTTTACATCTGTGAACTGAAACACTTTGAATTGTTGTGCTAAGAGCGCTTAACATCTGTGAACTGAAGCGCCTGAATTGTCGTGCCAAGAGCGCTTTACATCTGTGAACTGAAGCGCTCGAATTGCCGTGCCAAGAGCTTTTTACATCTATGAATTGAAGGGCCTGAATTGTCGTGCCAAGAGCGCTTTACATCTGTGAACTGAAACGCTTTGATTTGTTGTGCAAAAGAGCGCTTTACATCTATGAACTGAAGCACCTGAATTGTCGTGCCAAGAGCGCTTTACATCTGTGAACTGAAACGCTTTGGAATGTTATGCAAAAGAGCGCTTAACATCTGTGCTCTGAAATGCCTTTAATCGTTGCGCTAAGGCCGTTGTACTCTAGAAACTGGAAAACGCTTTGCTCGTTATTCTAAGGGGCGCTTTACCTTTTGGAAGTAATGATTTCCTCCAAACTCTGATTCAGCAATTAACGCTATGAGTAAGACCTACTGGTTTTTTAATGCACCATGGTAACAAGGATACTTTGGTTAGACAACTCTCTGCCATTCAGGAACACTGCTCTTCTCCAGAGAAACCCCCAACGAGGTCTGGCTGCATCGAAGTCTTCAACATAGTGAGCAACATGCTTGGGCGTGGCTGGGCTTTATAGGCCTGCCATACCCCAAGATGGCTGCTGCCTCTAAAAACATGGGAATTGTAGTCTCTTCATAGAATAGCACTGATAAGTGCATCTTGTCCACCAATGTCCTGAACCTGCAGCTCTATGAGCTTTGCCACAGGGCAGACGACGCTGATGGTCACCTTTGGAACAAGAGGGGATGACAAGTGGTGCGCATAAAGCACCGCAGAGTCGCGCAGCGGAGTATCGGGTGAGACATGGACCGCGCATGGCCTTATTCCTGACAACTGCGTACAAAAAAAGGTCCTTCGCAAACCTCTTTCTTTAGGATACCAGTCATCAAAGATTTCCTAGAAGGGTTAAAGAAGGTCTTTCCTCCAATTAGGCTCCCTTCACCACCACGGGAGCTTAATATGGTCCTTTTGAGCCTCATGCAAAATCCATTTGAGCCCATACACAAGGCATCTCTCAAATACCTAACTTGGAAAACGGCTTTCCTTGTGGCAATTAAATCAACACGCAGGGTTGGCGAGATTCAGGCTCTGTGCTCACGAGCCTTGCTCAGTATTCCCCTCTTCCAAGGTAGTGATGCGAACACATCCTAAATTTCTGCCCAAGGTTATCTGACTTTCATGTCAACCAGTCGATTTCCTTGCCAACTTTATTTCAAAACCCATCCACTCCAGCAGAGAGGGCTCTCCACTCTCTAGATGTAAAGGGGGGTTTTAAAATTCTAGTTAGATCTAACCAGATATATTAGAAAATGTCCACAATTGTTTGTTAATTATGGTCCAGTTCACACTGGTCTGGCCACCTCCAAACAATCTCTAAATGGATTGTCTCCTGCATTCTATTTTGCTACCAACTAGCTAACAAAACCCTAGCTGGCAGACCAAGAACACATTCTACCAGAGGTTAGTCTGCCACGACTGCCTGGATGATGAATGTTCCCTTAGCAGACATCTGTAGAGCTGCGACCTGGAGGTCTGTCCACACGTTCACTAAACATTACGGTCTTGACTTTGATACCAGGACAGATGCTGAAGTAGGACAGGCTTCTCTCAGCAACCTCTTTGCTTGATATTGTATTTCATTTATGTTCTGTCTACTCCACCGCTGTTTATGGGATAGGCTTGCTGTTCTATTCAGCGCTTATGACCGACTATACATGGAAATCCCCTGCGAGAGAAGGAATAGTTTCTTACCTGTAACTCCAGTTCTCTCGTATGGATATTTCCATGATAGTCATAAGCAACCCTCCATCTTCACTGGTGGAGTAGACAAAAATAATATTGCAGGTATATCATTACTCTCAGCTAGGACTGCCTACAAAAAGAACTGATGTAACTGTCTCTTTCTAGGCATGATGGGATACTGGAGGACTGGCTGTTCTTAAAGTCACATTCTCCTTTTTCTTCATTTATAATGGCAGCCTAAGAGCTAAACTGCCCTGTACTCCTTCATCGTTTTGCATTACAAGAAGGTTTGTGAAGGATTTTCTTCTGCTAAATTGTCAACTCATTCATGCATTTGAATGGATGGCCTTTTTTAAAGTGCATTTTTTAAAGCAAATTGGATGAAGAATTTTGGACACTGTAGCCTTTCCTTTAGGCTGCATATTTACATTCTTAAGTGACTTTGCAGGCCTTCCTGAAGTAAGGCGAACATGAACACTTAAGAAGTTATATTGGGAAAAAGTGCTCCGGGGTCCCCACAGGCGGACGGAACAATTCAACGCTTATGACTATCATGAAAATACCCCTACAAGATAACTGGAGTTACAGGTAAGAAACTATTCCTTCTAATATATTTGAGTATGTGAACTACTGACCTTGTAAACTTTAGCTTATCACCTTTAGGACTAATAGTATTGTGTTATAAGAGTACACTTGAAACAAGTTATTTTTCATTTTTTGATACAGGTGTAATACGTCTGTAAAACCGTAATGTGTGTAGGCAATGGATTTTACTAATATTTTAGTTTACCAGTTTCCTTCATCTCTTCTTTTTCATATCTTTTTATTGTGCATTTATTTACAAACAAACAATACTTGGTCTTCTAATACTCTGGTCTATTTGTTATCTATTTTCTCATCGTAGATGGGAAGTCATTGCCAATTACATGAACTTACATTCAACCTCTGGAATAAAAAGGAATTCGAAAGATGTCATAAGTAAAGCAAAGAGCCTTCAGAGACTAGGTAATTATGCCACCTTAGTTTGATTCTAACATTGTGCTCAGAATATAAAACAAGCTTTGTAACTTAAACTCAAAGAATTCGAAATAGGTTTAGGTGTGAGTTGTAGGGATTTAGTTTGAAAGCAGAGGTTTGATATCAGAAATTGAAGTCGTTTGGGGAGATGAAAGATAGAAGATGATTACTATTGAAGGCATGGGCCATTAAGGCAGACCTGCACATGCTTCACAACAATCCAGTGCCGGAGTGGAAGGTTATAGGTCTGCGAAGGATAATAATGCCAAAGGTAAGTGGTACTTAACCTTATGACGTCTGCAACTATGAGTGGTAATTCTGTGGCTAAGGTGATGATGTAGCTGTTAAATAGTTCTGTAGATAAGTGAGACAGAATTTGCTGCTATAAAGGCTCCTACATGTTGAACTTGATAAGATAGCCCCCCCAGCCCCCCAGAAAGTTACGATTTCAGTATTTTGACAGTGCTGTGAATGAAGAGAATGTAAACTAGATTAAAAATGTGTTTGAGGTATGCCATAGGTGCTCAGCATGCTTGTCTATTAGTGGTATAGACCTATTAGGCAGAGGTGACATTTGGCTGCATTTAAGAGACTAGATTTAAGCCAGCTTATCCTAGCATATGAATTAATGAGATCCTCTAGGTTTAAATTTTTTACAGGCTAGAATAAACTTCATCCTGCCAGGAAAGTATTTGCCATATCCGTTGATTTCAAAGGGGATTTTGGCACTTCATTAGTTCATATTTTGCACAATGCTTATTAGACATTGTTCCAAACAAAATGGAGTTTGTATCCAAACTTGCATTGTAGAGGGAGATGATTTGTGTAGGTGTGGTTGTTTCTAATCTACGGCTGAAATGGTGCACAGTGAAAAAAGTGTTTTGTGGTGATGAATTGGACAGCATTGTAAACAATTGCATTGAATAAATGCAACAGCTTGAAAATATGCAGACATTTGTAAATGAAAGTTGGTTTTGCAGTAGTTCAAAGTAGGTGACAAAATCAAAGTGACATATTAATGCAATTTAAAGGTTGTACTGGGCTGAAAAAAAAGCTTTTGACTAAAGCATATTAAACATACAGACACTACAAGTATTGATTTTTTTTTTTCTCCCATTTTAAGGTATGGTAGCTACTGTTTACCTACTCAAAGTACTACAGTCATTGACAGTGTGCTGGCATTAGGTAATGCTGTAAACACACCTAATGCTAACACTATTAAAACTTAACTCTGCAAGTACCAGAGTAGGAACCATTTGAAAAGTCATGTTTCAGACTTTGTCAAAGTCACGGCAATTACAAGTTTAAAAAAAAAAAAAAAAACTGGGTCTGCAGCTCTTTTGTAAAATAAAGGTTTTGAAAGCTTAGACTTTTTTGTGATAAAATGTGAATTACATTGGATAAAAGTTAACTCATTGTGGTCAATTTAGTGAACTACAAAGTGTCCTTTCAAGAATTTGTTTTCTGCTAGTTACTATCTGTAGGAAGTTGGCTCTGTATGCACTATTTCAAAGTAAGGAATAGTATGCACAGAGTCCAAGGGTTACTGTAGGAAGTTGGCTCTGTATGTGCTATTTCAAAGTAAGGAATAGCATGCACAGAGTCCAAGGGTTCCCCTAAGAGGTAAGATAGTGGCAAAAAGAGATAATACTAATGCTCTATTTTGTGGTAGTGTGGTCGAGCAGTAGGCTTATCAAAGGAGTAGTGTTAAGCATTTGTTGTACATACACACAGGCAATAAATGAGGAACACACACTCAGAGACAATTCCAGCCAATAGGTTTTGTTATAGAAAAATATATTTTCTTAGTTTATTTTAAGAACCACAGGTTCAAATTCTACATGTAATATCTCATTTGAAAGGTATTGCAGGTAAGTACTTTAGGAACTTTGAATAATTACAGTAGCATATATACTTTTCACATAAAACACAAATAGCTGTTTTAAAAGTGGACACAGTGCAATTTTCACAGTTCCTGGGGGAGGTAAAGTATTGTTATTTTTAGCAGGTAAGTAAATCACTTACAGGTCACAGTTTTGGGTCCAAGGTAGCCCACCGTTGGGGGTTCAGGGCAACCCCAAAGTTACCACACCAGCAGCTCAGGGCCGGTCAGGTGCAGAGGTCAAAGAGGTGCCCAAAACACATAGGCTTCAATGGAGAGAAGGGGGTGTCCCGTCTCCAGTCTGCCAGCAGGTAAGTACCCGCGTCTTCGGAGGGCAGACCAGGGGGGTTTTGTAGGGCACTGGGGGGGACACAAGTCAGCACAAAAAGTACACCCTCAGCAGCGCGGGGGCGGCCGGGTGCAGTGTGTAAACAAGCGTCGGGTTCTCTGTAGGTTTCGATGGGAGACCAAGGGGTCTCTTCAGCGGTGCAGGCAGGCAAGGGGTTGGTTCCTCAGGGTAGCCACCACCTGGGCAAGGGAGAGGGCCTCCTGGGGGTCACTCCTGCACTGAAGTTCCGATCCTCCAGGTGCTGGGGGCTGCGGGTGCAGGGTCTTTTCCAGCCGTCGGGATTTTAGAGTCAGGCTGTCGCGGTCAGGGGGAGCCTGAGGATTCCCTCTGCAGGCGTCGCTGTGGGGGCTCAGGGGGGACAACTTTGGTTACTCAGTCTCGGAGTCGCCGGAGGGTCCTCCCTGAGGTGTTGGTTCTCCACCAGTCGAGTCGGGGTCGCCGGGTGCAGTGTTGCAAGTCTCACGCTTCTTGCGGGTATTTGCAGGGGTCTTTAAATCTGCTCCTCTGTAACAAAGTTGCAGTTCTTTTGGAGCAGTGCCGCTGTCCTCGGGAGTTTCTTGTCTTTCTTGAAGCAGGGAAGTCCTCTGAGGATTCAGAGGTCGCTGGTCCTTTTGGAAAGCGTCGCTGGAGCAGGTTTCTTTGGAAGGCAGGAGACAGGCCGGTTAGACTGGGGCCAAAGCAGTTGGTGTCTTCTGTTCTTCTTCTGCAGGGGCTTTTCAGTTCAGCAGTCCTCTTCTTCTTGTAGTTTCAGGAATCTAAATTCTTAGGTTCAGGGACGCCCTTAAATACAAAATTTAAGGGCGTGTTTAGGTCTGGGGGGTTAGTAGCCAATGGCTACTAGCCCTGAGGGTGGGTACACCCTCTTTGTGCCTCCTCCCAAGGGGAGGGGGTCACATCCCTAATCCTATTGGGGGAATCCTCCATCTGCAAGATGGAGGATTTCTAAAAGTTACAGTCACTTCAGCTCAGGACACCTTAGGGGCTGTCCTGACTGGCCAGTGACTCCTCCTTGTTATTCTCATTATTTCCTCCGGCCTTGCCGCCGAAAGTGGGGGCCGTGGCCGGAGGGGGCGGGCAACTCCACTAGCTGGAGTGTCCTGCGGTGCTGGAACAAAGGGGTGAGGCTCACCGCCAGGTGTTACAACTCCTGCCTGGGGGAGGTGTTAGCATCTCCACCCAGTGCAGGCTTTGTTACTGGCCTCAGAGTGACAAAGGCACTCTCCCCATGGGGCCAGCAACATGTCTCTGGTGTGGCAGGCTGCTGGAACCAGTCAGCCTACACAGATAGTTGGATACAGTTTCAGGGGGCACCTCTAAGGTGCCCTCTGGGGTGTGTTTCACAATAAAATGTACACTGGCATCAGTGTGCATTTATTGTGCTGAGAAGTTTGATACCAAACTTCTCGGTTTTCAGTGTAGCCATTCTGGTGCTGTGGAGTTCGTGTTTGACAAACTCCCAGACCATATACTCTTATGGCTACCCTGCACTTACAATGTCTAAGGTTTGGCTTAGACACTGTAGGGGCACAGTGCTCATGCACTGGTGCCCTCACCTATGGTATAGTGCACCCTGCCTTAGGGCTGTAAGGCCTGCTAGAGGGGTGACTTATCTATACTTGCATAGGCAGTGAGAGGCTGGCATGGCACCCTGAGGGGAGTGCCATGTCGACTTACTCATTTTGTTCTCACCAGCACACACAAGCTGGCAAGCAGTGTGTCTGTGCTGAGTGAGGGGTCTCCAGGGTGGCATAAGTCATGCTGCAGCCCTTAGAGACCTTCCCTGGCATCAGGGCCCTTGGTACCCGAGGTACCAGTTACAAGGGACTTACCTGGATGCCAGGGTGTGCCAATTTTGGATACAAAAGTACAGGTTAGGGAAAGAACACTGGTGCTGGGGCCTGGTTAGCAGGCCTCAGCACACTTTCAATTCAAAACATAGCATCAGCAAAGGCAAAAAGTCAGGGGGTAACCATGCCAAGGAGGCATTTCCTTACAGTTACCCTTAGAGGTAAGATAGTGGCAAAAAGAGATTAAACTAATGCTCTATTTTGTGGTAGGATGGTCGAGCAGTAGGCTTATCAAAGGAGTAGTGTTAAGCATTTGTTGTACACACACAGGCAATAAATGAGGAACACACACTGACAATTCCAGGCCAATAGGTTTTTGTATAGAAAAATATATTTTCTTAGTTTATTTTAAGAACCACAGGTTCAAATTTTACATGTAATACTTTAAATGAAAGGTATTGCAGGTAGGTACTTTAGGAACTTTGAATAATCAAAATAGCATATACAGTCTTCACATAAATCACATATAGCTATTTTAAAACTAGACACTTAGTGCAATTTTCAACAGTTCCTGGGGGGAGTAAGAGTTAGTTAGTTTTTGCAGGTAAGTAAACCACCTACGAGGTTCAAGTTTGGGTCCAAGGTAGCCCACCGTTGGGGGTTCAGAGCAACCCCAAAGTTACCACACCAGCAGCTCAGGGCCAGTCAGGTGCAGAGGTCAAAGTGGTGCCCAAAACGCGTAGGCTTCAATGGAGAAGGGAGTGCCCCGGTTCCAGTCTGCCATCAGGTAAGTACCCGCGTCTTCGGAGGGCAGACCAGGGGGGTTTTGTAGGGCACCGGGGGGGGGGACACAAGTTAGCACAGAAAGTACACCCTCAGCAGCATGGGGCGTCCGGGTGCAGTGTGCAAACACGCGTCGGGTTAGCAATAGAAATCAATGGGAGACCAAGGGGTCTCTACAGTGATGCAGGCAGGCAAGGGGGGGGGCTCCTCGGGGTAGCCACCACCTGGGCAAGGGAGAGGGCCTCCTGGGGGTCACTCCTGCACTGGAGTTCGGATTCTTCAGGTCCTGGGGGCTGCGGGTGCAGAGTCTTTTCCAGGCGTCGGGATCTGAGGAACAGGCAGTCACGGTCAGGGGGAGCCTTGGGATTCCCTCTGCAGGCGTCGCTGTAGGGGTTCAGGGGGGGCAACTCTGGCTACTCGTGGTCTCGCAGTCGCCGGGGAGTCCTCCCTGAAGTGATTGTTCTCCACAAGTCGAGCCGGGGGCGTCGGGTGCAGAGTAGCAAGTCTCACGCTTCCGGCGGGAAACGCAAGTTGGTTTAAAGTTGCTCCTTTGAAACAAAGTTGCAGTCTTGGGTGAACAGAGCCGCTGTCCTCGGGAGTTCTTGGTACTTCTAGAGCAGGGCAGTCCTCTGAGGATTGAGGTCGCTGGTCCCTGGGGAAAGCGTCGCTGGAGCAGTCTCTTCAAAAGGAGGGGAGACAGGCCGGTAGAGCTGGGGCCAAAGCAGTTGGTGTCTCCGTCTTCTCTGCAGGGTTTTTCAGCTCAGCAGTCCTCTTCTTCTTAGGTTGCAGGAATCTGAGTTCCTAGGTTCTGGGGAGCCCTTAAATACTAAATTTAAGGGAGTGTTTAGGTCTTGGGGGGGGGTTAGTAGCCAATGGCTACTAGCCCTGAGGGTGGGTACACCCTCTTTGTGCCTCCTCCCAAGGGGAGGGGGTCACATTCCTATCCCTATTGGGGGAATCCTCCATCTGGAAGATGGAGGATTTCTAAAAGTTAGTCACCTCCGCTCCGGACACCTTAGGGGCTGTCCTGACTGGCCAGTGACTCCTCCCTGTTATTCTCATTATTTCCTCCGGCCTTGCCGCCAAAGTGGGGCAGTGGCCGGAGGGGGCGGGCAACTCCACTAGCTGGAGTGCCCTGTGGTGCAGTAACATAGGGGGTGAGCCTTTGAGGCTCACCGCCAGGTGTTACAGTTCCTGCAGGGGGAGGTGTGAAGCACCTCCACCCAGTACAGGCTTGTAGGAAGTTGGCTCTGTATGCACTATTTCAAAGTAAGGAATAGTATGCACAGAGTCCAAGGGTTCCCCTTAGAGGTAGGATAGTGGCAAAAAGAGATAATACTAATGCTCTATTTTGTGGTAGTGTGGTCGAGCAGTAGGCTTATCAAAGGAGTAGTGTTAAGCATTTGTTGTACATACACACAGGCAATAAATGAGGAACACACACTCAGACAAATCCAGCCAATAGGTTTTGTTATAGAAGAATATATTTTCTTAGTTTATTTTAAGAACCACAGGTTCAGATTCTACATGTAATATCTCATTTGAAAGGTATTGCAGGTAAGTACTTTAGGAACTTTGAATAATCACAGTAGCATATATACTTTTTACATAAAACACAATAAGCTGTTTTAAAAGTGGACACAGTGCAATTTTCACAGTTCCTGGGGGAGGTAAAGTATTATTATTTTTAGCAGGTAAGTAAATCACTTACAGGTCTCAGTTTTGGGTCCAAGGTAGCCCACCGTTGGGGGTTCAGAGCAACCCCAAAGTTACCACACCAGCAGCTCAGGGCCGGTCAGGTGCAGAGGTCAAAGAGGTGCCCAAAACACATAGGCTTCAAAGGAGAGAAGGGGGTGCCCCGGTTCCAGTCTGCCAGCAGGTAAGTACCCGCGTCTTCGGAGGGCAGACCAGGGGCGGTTTGTAGGGCACCGGGGGGGGGACACAAGTCAGCACAAAAAGTACACCCTGAGCAGCGCGGGGGCGGCCGGGTGCAGTGTGTAAACAAGCGTCGGGTTCTCTGTAGATTTCAATGGGAGACCAAGGGTTCTCTTCAGCGGTGCAGGCAGGCAAGGGGGGGGGGCTCCTCGGGGTAGCAACTACCTGGGCAAGGGAGAGGGCCTCCTGGGGGTCACTCCTGCACAGAAGTTCCGTTCCTTCAGGTGCTGGGGGCTGCGGGTGCAGGGTCTTTTCCAGCTGTCGGGACTTTAGGTTCAGGCAGTCGCGGTCAGGGAGAGCCTCGGGATTCCCTCTGCAGGAGTCGCTGTGGGGGCTCAGGGGGGACAACTTTGGTTACTCACGGACTCGGAGTCGCCGGAGGGTCCTCCCTGAGGTGTTGGTTCTCCACCAGTCGAGTCGGGGTCGCCGGGTGCAGTGTTGCAAGTCTCACACTTCTTGCGGGGAGTTGCAGGGGTCTTTAAATCTGCTCCTTTGAAACAAAGTTGTAGTTCTGTTGGAGCAGTGCCGCTGTCCTCAGGAGTTTCTTGTCTTTCTTGAAGTAGGGCAGTCCTCTGAGGATTCAGTGGTCGCTGGTCCTTTGGAAAGCGTCGCTGGAGCAGGTTTCTTTAGAAGTCAGGAGACAGGCCGGTAGGACTGGGGCCAAAGCAGTTGGTGTCTTCTTTCTTCTTCTGCAGGGGTTTTCAGCTCAGCAGTCTTCTTCGGTAAGTTGCAGGAATCTAAATTCTTAGGTTCAGGGGAGCCCTTAAATACTAAATTTAAGGGCGTGTTTAGGTCTGGGGGGTTAGTAGCCAATGGCTACTAGCCCTGAGGGTGGATACACCCTCTATGTGCCTCCTCCCAAGGGGAGGGGGTCACATCCCTAATCCTATTGGGGGAATCCTCCATCTGCAAGATGGAGGATTTCTAAAAGTTAGTCACTTCAGCTCAGGACACCTTAGGGGCTGTCCTGACTGGCCAGTGACTCCTCCTTGTTATTCTCATTATTTCCCCCGGCCTTGCCGCCAAAAGTGGGGCCGGAGGGGGCGGGCAACTCCACTAGCTGGAGTGCCCTTTGGTGCTGGAACAAAGGGGGTGAGCCTTTGAGGCTCACCGCCAGGTGTTACAGCTCCTGCCTGGGGGAGGTGTTAGCATCTCCACCCAGTGCAGGCTTTGTTACTGGCCTCAGAGTGACAAAGGCACTCTCCCCATGGGGCCAGCAACATGTCTCGGTCGTGGCAGGCTGCTGGAACCAGTCAGCCTACCCAGATAGTCGGTTAAGGTTTCAGGGGGCACCTCCAAGGTGCCCTCTGGGGTGTATTTTACAATAAAATGTACACTGGCATCAGTGTGCATTTATTGTGCTGAGAAGTTTGATACCAAACTTCCCAGTTTTCAGTGTAGCCAATATGGTGCTGTGGAGTTAGTGTTTGACAGACTCCCAGACCATATACTCTTATGGCTACCCTGCACTTACAATGTCTAAGGTTTTGCTTAGACACTGTAGGGGCACAGTGCTCATGCACTGGTGCCCTCACCTATGGTATAGTGCACCCTGCCTTAGGGCTGTAAGGCCTGCTAGAGGGGTGACTTATCTATACCTGCATAGGCAGTGAGAGGCTGGCATGGCACCCTGAGGGGAGTGCCATGTCGACTTACTCGTTTTGTTCTCACCAGCACACACAAGCTGGCAAGCAGTGTGTCTGTGCTGAGTGAGGGGTCTCCAGGGTGGCATAAGTCATGCTGCAGCCCTTAGAGACCTTCCTTGGCATCAGGGCCCTTGGTACCAGGGGTACCATTTACAAGGGACTTATCTGGATGCCAGGGTGTGCCAATTGTGGATACAAAAGTACAGGTTAGGGAAAGAACACTGGTGCTGGGGCCTGGTTAGCAGGCCTCGGCACACTTTCAATTCAAAACATAGCATCAGCAAAGGCAAAAAGTCAGGGGGTAACCATGCCAAGGAGGTATTTCCTTACAAGGCTTTACTAGCCACAGAGTGATAAAGGCACTCTCCCCATGTGGCCAGCAACATGTCTCGAGTGTGGCAGGCTGCTAAAACCAGTCAGCCTACACGGGTAGTTGGTTAAGGTTTCAGGGGGCACCTCTAAGGTGCCCTCTGGGGTGTATGTTACAATAAAATGGTTGGTTACCCCCACTTTCTGCCTGCTATCAGTGTGCTTAGACTGTTCACTGGGAGCCTGCTAACCAGGACCCCAGTGATTGTGCTCCCTCCCTCTAAATTTGGTTGCCTAGGACTATTGTGCATGCCACAATTAGCATTCTGGTGCCCCCTTGTAAGTCCCTAGTATATGGTACTTGGGTACCCAGGGCATTGGGGCACCAGGGGTTCTCCATGGGCTGCAGCATGTATTGTGCCACCCATGGGGGCCCATGCAAAATGTGTCTGCAGGCCTGCCATTGTAGTCTGCGTAAAAAGGTGCATGCACCCTTTCACCACAGGCCACTGCACCAAGTCACTGTACGTCACCCCTATGGTAGGCCCTCCTAGCCCAAAGAGTGCAGGTCCCTGTGTGTGAGGGCACCCCTGAATGAGAATAGGTGCCCCTGCAAACTACAGTTCTATTGCACTGGACTTTGTAAGTGAGGAGAAGCCATTTTACCTGTGTATTGTACACAGGTCACTGCCTGTGTCCAGCTACATAATGGTAACTCCGAACCTGGGCATGTTGGGTATCAAGCATGTCAGAATCCTACCCCAATACTGTCTACACTGTTGGTTATATGATTCCATGCACTTTGGGGGCTCTTTAGAGGACCCCCAGTATTTCTCCAACCAGCTCACGCTGCTGCCACCTCTCATACAGGTCTCGGACCTCCTGCTGATTGACCAGCTCAGGCAGACAAAGGCAGAACAAAGGATTTCCTGTGGGAGAGGGAGGCAACACCCTCTCCCTTGGAAGTAGGTGTTACAAGGCTTGGGAGGGGTAGCCTCCCCCAGGCTAACAGTTTTCTTAGAAGAGCACATTTGGTGCCCTCTTTGCATCAACCGTTTTGCACCAGCTCAAGGACCCCGGTCCCTGCTGTGGCGTGAAACTTGACAAAGGACAGGGGAGTGACCACTCCCTTGTCCATCACCACCCCAGGGGTGGTTCCCAGAGCCCCTCCAGGTGGCCGCTCGATTCTGCCATCTTGAAACGAAGATGTTCAGGGGCCCCTGGGAGGATCTGAGTGTCTGGGTCAGGCAGGTGACGTCACATACCATTCCTGATAGCTGGTCACCTTGCTAGGTGACCAATCACCTTTGTAGGGCAATTTAGGGACTCCCTTGCAGATGGGTTCCCAGATTCAACATGCAAGACTCCTCTGAATTGTTTACTCCGACTTCTGGACACAGGAACCGCAACTGGACTCTTCAGGAACTGACAAGACTGCAACTCCGGCAATGACTTTGCTTTGCAACATTGTTTCTCCGGCTACTTCCAGCAACTGCAATATTTCCTTGCCTGTGCATCCTCTAGGGTCGATGAGACTTAAGCCTGCACCAAGAAGCAAGAAGGAATCTCCCTTGGGGTGATGGAGTCACTCCCCTGCATCTGCAGGCACCTACAGCAACAACGTCCGGCTACGTGGATCTGCTGCCCTCTGGAACCTGCATCACAGGTGGTGGTCTGAAGTGGTCCCCTTGCTCCTCTCTGACAGCTGTCCAACATGGAAGGCGGTGAGCCCTTGCCTCTCCTTGCAGGACAGTACCCCTGTGCACTGCGATTCTTGCAGCTACCAAGGCTTGTTGTCTCCTGCTCCAAGGGATCTTCAGGCATTGAGTATGAGTAGCCCGGCCCCCAGCACTTCTCACTGCCAAGCACAGTCTCCTCTCTGCTGCTCCAGCGACGTGGGACTCCTCGCCTGGTGTGCTGACTGGGCGTCACTGCGACTTACTGTGGCTGTTGCCAGTGGGTTGCCTGCGGGAGCTGACACTACTTCTGTTGGCTCTCCTGACTGCTGAGGGTCACCTTGGACTCCCCTCCAAGGGTCGGGTCACCTGGGCCTTGCTGGTCCTCTTGAGCCTTTCAACTCTTCTTTTGCTCCTCTTGCATTTGCCAATGCTTGTTGGTTGTACTCCAACACCACTGACCAACTACAACCTACATAGGGCACCATCTGCACTGCTCAAAGGACTCCTCTCTAGCTCCTGGGCTCCACAGCTGGTCTTTTTCTTTACCCATCGACCTGGGTCTTCATCCACAGAAGGGTGGGTAGTAGCTCCTGCCCCCACTGGATACTCCCATCGTTGACTGGACTCTTTCCCCTTCTTTTGCAGGTCCTCTTCTTTCTGAATCCACCATTGGTTTCTTCTAGACTGGTCCTGTGCTTGCACAATTCCTTTCTAAGTCCTCTTGTTAGTCCTGGGGAAGTTCAGGTACTTACCTCTGCTCTCCTGGTCGCTGGGGTCACTCAGGTTCTCACCTCTTGGGGTTTCTAGTTCTTCCAGCTCCCCTCTAACAACTCCATATCTTTGGGTGGTGGACTTCACTTCACATTCCACTTTCTTAGCATATGATTTGGCCCTCTCCTAATGCCCTTACTATTTTCACTAAGTATTGGCAATGCTTGTTGTTTCTATGCTAATTTATGATTGCTATTGTGTATATAACTAGTGTGTACTTACCTCCAGTAGGGGAGACTGCCTATAAGTGTGCGTTACTATAGTAAAGTATCTTTATGTTCGATGGCATCTGTCGCTGTAGATACACATGGTCTGCATAGCTCGCCATCTGGTGTTGGGTCGGAGTGTTACAAGTTGTTTTTCTTCGAAGAAGTGTTTTCGAGTCACTGGACCGAGTGACTCCTCCTTCTGTGCTCATTGCGCATGGGCGTCGACTCCATCTTCGATTGTTTTCTTTCCGCCATCGGGTTCGGACGTGTTCCTGTCGCTCCGAGTTTCGGAACGGAAAGATAGCTGAAAACGGAAGATTTTCGACGGTATCGTTGCGATCCGGTTCGAGATAAACACATACGACGACGCATTGAACATCGAAGCGCTTCGGTGCCCTTCGGGGTAGATTTCGGCACACCGTCGGGGCCTAGTCGGCCCGACTGCGTGGAGAACAACGCCGATGGAACGGACCCCGTTTCGATTCTGCCCTGAATGCCACAACAAATATCCCTATACGGACCAACACTCGGTCTGTAACCTGTGCCTGTCACCCGAGCACAGCGAAGAATCCTGTGAGGCCTGTCGGGCGTTCCGGTCCCGAAAAACTCTGCGCGACCGTCGAGCGAGAAGACTGCAGATGGCGTCCACGCCAAAGGAGCATCGGCAGTTCGAGACAGAAGAGGAACAGGAGGAATCCTTTTCCATCCAGGATTCAGACTCCGACGAACTCGACAATACAAAAACTGTGAGTAAGACGTCGAGATCAGAAATTAAAAAAGGCAAAAAGGCCCAGGGGACGCCACTGCCAACCGGCCATGGCTCAACCCAAATTCACGGTGACCAACAATCGGCACCGAAAAAGGCCCATTCAGTGTCGAGATCGTCCGACTCCGGTCGAGACACCGGCACGCAGCCTCCTCGGGACCGAGAGAGTGCTAAAGAGAAGCATCGACACCGAGAGTTCGGTGTCGACACGGATCGACGCCGAGACAGTGGCGCCGAAGACCATAGAGGCCAAGATTTTTCGGCACAGAAGAAGAGGAAGGTTACCTCGGAGCCGAAAAAACAAACAACAGGGTTTTCGGAGCCGAAAAAAGCACCAACAGACCCAGTTTCAGGCTCCTATACTGAAGAACATTCTATGTCTTCACAAATGAAAAGACACAGATTCGAACAAGAACTGCAATCCACTGAAGTGGATCACACGCAAAAGCGTATCTTTATTCAGCAGGGGACAGGGAAGATCAGTACCCTTCCACCTGTAAAAAGAAAGAGAACACTTCAGTTTGGAACACGAGAGGCTCCTCAGCAACAAACAGCAAAGACGGTAACACCTCCTCCCTCGCCTCCACCTGTAACTCCGGCTTCGCCAACTTACACCCCGTCACATTCGCCAGCTCACACCGCCATGAGCCACGACGACCAAGATCAAGACGCGTGGGACTTGTACGATGCACCAGTGTCTGATAACAGCCCAGACACATACCCAACTAGGCCATCACCACCTGAGGACAGCACAGCCTATTCACAAGTGGTGGCTAGAGCAGCTCAGTTCCATAATGTGGAACTACACTCTGAACAAGTAGAGGATGACTTTTTATTTAACACCCTCTCCTCCACCCACAGCTCCTACCAAAGCCTGCCTATGCTCCCAGGCATGCTACGCCATGCAAAGGAGATCTTCAAGGAGCCAGTTAAAAGTAGGGCAGTAACGCCTAGAGTGGACAAAAAGTATAAGGCGCCTCCTACGGACCCTGTATTCATCACCTCTCCGCTGCCACCAGATTCTGTGGTGGTAGGGGCTGCCAGAAAACGGGCAAATTCACACACTTCTGGGGATGCACCTCCCCCAGATAAAGAAAGCAGAAAGTTCGATGCAGCCGGGAAGAGGGTCGCTGTCCAGGCAGCAAACCAGTGGCGCATCGCAAACTCACAAGCGCTGCTAGCGCGATACGACAGAGCCCACTGGGATGAGATGCAGCATCTCATTGAACATCTCCCAAAAGATCTACAAAAAAGAGCAAAACAGGTTGTTGAGGGTCAAAACATCTCCAACAATCAAATACGCTCCTCTATGGATGCAGCAGACACAGCCGCAAGGACCATTAATACGTCGGTTACCATCCGTAGGCACGCATGGCTCGAACGTCTGGATTCAAGCCAGAAATTCAGCAGGCAGTACTTAACATGCCAGTAAACGAAAAACTTCTGTTCGGTCCGGAGGTCGACACAGCCATAGAAAAGCTCAAAAAGGACACTGCCAAGGCCATGGGCGCACTCTACTCCCCGCAGAGCAGAGGATCTTATACCACCTTCCGCAAAACACCTTTAAGAGGAGGGTTTCGGGGTCAGGCCACACAAGCCAGTACCTCACAGTCCGCACCGTCCACCTACCAGGGACAGTACAGGGGAGGCTTTCGGGGCCAGTATAGAGGAGGGCAATTCCCTAGGAATAGAGGAAGATTTCAAAGCCCCAAAACCACTACCAACAAGCAGTGACTCACACGTCACTCACCCCCCCCCCCCCCACACAACACCAGTGGGGGGAAGGATAGGTCAATATTACAAAGCATGGGAGGAAATAACTACGGACACATGGGTCCTAGCAATTATCCAACATGGTTATTGCATAGAATTCCTGCAATTCCCTCCAGACATACCACCAAAATCACAAAATTTATCAAAACACCATTCACAGCTTCTAGAGATAGAAGTTCAAGCACTACTGCAAAAAGATGCAATAGAATTAGTACCAAGCACACAAATAAACACAGGAGTTTATTCACTGTACTTCTTGATACCAAAAAAGGACAAAACACTGAGACCAATTCTAGACCTCAGAGTAGTAAACCCATTCATCAAATCAGACCACTTTCACATGGTCACACTACAAGAAGTGTTACCATTGCTCAAAAAACACAACTACATGACAACCCTAGACCTCAAAGACGCATATTTCCATATACCAATACATCAATCACACAGAAAATATCTAAGGTTTGTATTCAAAGGAATACATTACCAATTCAAAGTATTGCCTTTCGGTTTAACAACCGCTCCAAGGGTATTCACAAAATGCCTAGCAGTAGTCGCTGCACACATCAGAAGGCAGCAAATACATGTATTCCCGTATCTAGACGACTGGCTAACCAAAACCAGTTCGCTCATACAATGCTCAAACCACACAAATCAAGTCATACAAACCCTCTACAAACTAGGGTTCACCGTCAACTTTGCAAAATCCAACATTCAGCCAAGCAAAGTACAGCAATATCTAGGAGCCATAATAGACACGACAAAAGGAGTAGCAACGCCAACTCCACAAAGAATTCACAATTTCAACAGAGTCATTCAACACATGTCTCCAAATCAAACAATACAAGCAAGAACAATACTACAGCTCCTAGGCATGATGTCCTCATGCATAGCCATTGTCCCAAACGCAAGACTGCACATGAGGCCCTTACAACAGTGCCTAGCCTCACAGTGGTCTCAAGCACAGGGTCACCTTCTAGATCTGGTGTTAATAGACTGCCAAACTTACCTCTCGCTTCTATGGTGGAACAGTATAAATTTAAACAAAGGGCGGCCTTTCCAAGACCCAGTGCCACAGTACATAATAACAACAGATGCTTCCATGACAGGGTGGGGAGCACATCTCAATCAACACAACATAAGAGGACAATGGAACATACATCAAACAAAACTGCATATAAATCATCTAGAATTATTAGCAGTTTTTCAAGCACTAAAAGCTTTCCAACTAATCATAACCCACAAATACATCCTTGTCAAAACAGACAACATGACAACGATGTATTATCTAAACAAACAAGGAGGAACACATTCAACGCAGTTAAGCTTATTAGCTCAAAACATATGGAAGTGGGCAATCCACCATCAAATTCGCCTAGTAGCACAGTTTATTCCAGGGATCCAGAATCAACTGGCAGACAATCTCTCTCGAGATCACCAGCAAGTCCACGAATGGGAAATCCACCCACAAATTCTGAACACCTACTTCACACTCTGGGGAACACCTCAAATAGACTTATTTGCAACAAAAGAGAACGCAAAATGCCAAAACTTCGCGTCCAGATACCCACACAAGCAATCCCAAGGCAATGCCCTATGGATGAACTGGTCAGGAATATTTGCTTACGCTTTTCCTCCTCTCCCTCTCCTCCCTTATCTAGTAAACAAATTGAGTCAAAACAAACTCATTTTAATAGCACCAACGTGGGCAAGACAACCCTGGTACACAACACTGCTAGATCTATCTGTAGTACCCCACATCAAACTGCCCAACAAACCAGATCTGTTAACGCAACACAACCAACAGATCAGACACCCAGATCCAGCATCGCTGAATCTAGCAATCTGGCTCCTGAAATCATAGAATTCGGACACTTACAACTTAACCAAGAGTGTATGGAAGTCTTAAAGCAGGCCAGAAGGCCATCCACTAGACACTGCTACGCAAGTAAGTGGAAAAGATTTGTTTGTTACTGCCATCATAATCAGATACAACCACTAGACGCAACTCCAAAACATATAGTAAATTACTTGCTCCATTTACAAAAAGCAAAGCTAGCCTTCTCTTCTATTAAAATACACCTTGCAGCAATATCTGCACACCTGCAGACTACCTATTCAACTTCCTTGTATAGGATACCAGTCATCAAAGCATTCATAGAAGGTCTTAAAAGAATTATACCACCAAGAACACCACCTGTTCCTTCATGGAACCTAAACGTGGTCCTAACAAGACTCATGGGCCCACATTTCGAACCCATGCACTCTTGCGGAATACAATTCCTAACCTGAAAAGTTGCCTTTCTCATCGCCATTACATCTCTGAGAAGAGTAAGTGAAATTCAAGCGTTCACAACACAGGAACCTTTTATACAAATACATAAAAATAAGGTCGTCCTACGACCTAATCCAAAATTTTTACCAAAAGTTATTTCACCGTTCCATCTAAATCAAACGGTAGAACTACCAGTTTTTTTCCCACAGCCAGATTCTGTGGCTGAAAGAGCACTACATACATTAGATGTCAAAAGAGCATTAATGTACTACATTGACAGAACGAAGAACATCAGAAAGACTAAACAGCTATTTATTGCATTCCAAAAACCTCATGCAGGTAACCCAATATCAAAACAAGGTATAGCCAGATGGATTGTTAAATGCATCCAAATCTGCTACCTTAAAGCAAAAAGACAACTGCCCATTACTCCCAGGGCACATTCAACAAGGAAAAAAGGTGCTTCAATGGCCTTTTTAGGAAACATCCCAATGCATGAAATATGTAAGGCAGCCACATGGTCTACGCCTCACACATTCACCAAACACTACTGTATAGATGTGCTATCCGCACAACAAGCTGCAGTAGGTCAAGCTGTATTAAGAACTCTATTTCAGACAACTTCTACTCCTACAGGCTAAACCACCGCTTATGGGGAAATAACTGCTTACTAGTCTATGCAGACCATGTGTATCTACAGCGACAGATGCCATCGAACTGAAAATGTCACTTACCCAGTGTACATCTGTTCGTGGCATCAGTCGCTGAGATTCACATGGGCCCACCCACCTCCCCGGAAGCCTGTAGCAGTTCAGAAGTTACCTTCAATTTTGTACATTTGTATATATATTATTTAAACCTTTAATAGGTACATACTTACACATTTCATTGCGCGGGCACTATTACTATAGTACAACTCCTACCTCACCCTCTGCGGGGAAAACAATCGAAGATGGAGTCGACGCCCATGCGCAATGAGCACAGAAGGAGGAGTCACTCGGTCCAGTGACTCAAACACTTCTTCGAAGAAAAACAACTTGTAACACTCCGACCCAACACCAGATGGCGATCTATGCAGACCATGTGAATCTCAGCGACTGATGCCACGAACAGATGTACACTGGGTAAGTGACATTTTCATTTTGTAACACTGTGTGGTTCCTTCATGTGTGACAGGTTACTGTGTGGCTATAATGGTATTGCATAACTTTGCATGTCTCTTAGATAAGACTTGGCTGCTTATTCACAGCTACCTCTAGAGAATCCTGGCTTCCTAGACACTGTCTACACTCCACCAACAGTAGTTGCCTGGACCTGGTATAAGGTGCCAACACAATAGGTGTCCACCATGCCAGACGCACATTCAGTAACAGCCTGCACCAACCTCGACCCTGCAGAGCTAAAACCTCCTTGTCCTTAGGGGAGGAAGAGAGAGAATTCCAGCCCCTATCGCCAACAGTTAACCGCAGAACAAAATACAGAGTGGCCCAGTGCGTCACAAACCAACTGATGTATAAAAAGGTGAAGCAGTTGCACACCACCTCATCCCCTTCTGTAAAGTACCCGGCAGCTCGTACCATACATAACTGGTCCGAAGAGAGGCAGGCTGTGGGTCTGCAACTGGCGAAGTCCAGCTGACCCCCTCTGGGTCGCCTTACCGCCTGCAAAATACACATAACTACTGGAAGACACTCAGTTTTGCTGCTCCAATTGAGACCTGGTAAGGGAACATCGCAGGGCTCTCCGCACTCTGACACCAACAGGCAGCTTGGCCCCAGCTGTCAGCTGTGGAGTGGGGTAACTGGCCCTCTGAGCAGTGGAAGATTGCGCTGAAACCAGTGTGGAGGCTGATAAAGGAGTGAAGGAAGCATCAGAGAGCTTAAAATGTACCTATCCGTAATCCACCAACACCTAAGAAACACCACACAGTTACCAAAGTAGAAAACAGGGTCTCTCAATTGGGAGATATGGTTAAATCACATGACACCTGCCTCTGAGTCCTACATCGTTAGGTTAACCTCCTGGAGGCCTGCATGGTGGATGCAGATGGAAGATCCTGCTGCAACAACCTTCGCATCGTGGGCAACCCTGAGGGACTAGAATTGTCCTCACCCCCGCCCTTCCTCACAATTTTTTTTAAAAGCTGGATGCCTGAGACTGCTCTCTCGAACTGCTTCATGGTGGAGCGGGCTCACCATGCTCTGACGGCAAAGCCCCCTGTGGGGGTCCCTCCCCAACCCTTTTTCGCCAGGATGTTGAATTTTGCAGACGGTGACTCAGTCATCCGAGTGGTGAGAGAAGCTGGTTCCCTGAAGTCAGCCGGCCCGATCTTCCCCGACTTCATTAAAAGTCCAACGACGACAATCCTTCCTGGAGGTGAAAAGAAAGCTTGAAGCTATGAATGTGAAATATATGCTGCTCTTCCCTTCAAGACTAAGTCCTTTTTCAACATAAGACCACCTTCTTTGACTCACTGGAAGCATCTTGTAAATGTAAATTAGCACTTGTATAGCGCACTACTCACCCGTTAGGGTCTCAAGGCGCTGTACTCATACCGCTATGGAACCCCTCCTGGCTTTTCCCTGTGAGGCGCCCACTCCTGAGCACCCCCAGGGTGAAGCCAGACATCCAAGCGCTGTTGGGGCCGTTGTGGAGATTGAGCAAGCTATTGCCCAGAGTTGCAGAGTGGGACCCATGAATTAGATTAGGCACCGAGGCGAGAATTATCTGGTCAAGGGGAATTGAGCCCAAGACCTGCCGAAGCGGGACTTGAACCCTGGTCTTGAGCCAGATCTCTGCTTCAGGGTCTGCCGCTCTAACCATTGAGCCACACTTCTCCACCATCTTGGGAATGGATGGAGGAGCGCTCCAACCTCCGTAACGCAAGGGCCATGGCAGAGAGAGCGGAGATGAGAAGGAAAGGTAGGGAGGCAGGAGGATGTCTGAGAGACCTGACTGCGGGCTGGCGAGCAAATCCTAAAAAGTAGCAGCGTCGCAGAGACAGAAGGGCCCGATCCCTGGATCCAATAGGGAGCCCTGGGAGAGACAATGCTTCTTTGGTTCTTGATGTCACACTTGATCCATAGGCTGTGCCCCGACCTGGTCCTCCTAACCACATATAGACGTTAAGACATGCATGTTCTAGGTTAAAAGTTTAGTTCCAGTTTATGGTGGGAGGGAGGCCTGGGGGGAAGAGAAGCAACACCCTGAAGACACACGACGGGTACTTCTCTTTGACACGGTTGCGAGGAGATTTCATAGTGAGACTGTTTCATACAACCACACTTTGACCTAAAAAATGGGGCACTTCACAGATTAACACTTCCCCGCACTGGCCTAAACTCCTCGCCCCACACAACACATGACACCATCCATGGAGGAAAGCCCTGACAGGAAACAGCTGCATTCTGTATCATTCCTTTTCTGGAATGTGAACGGCCTGCTCGATAGACTGAGGGGCAGCGCTCAAATGACCCCATCACCATGGGTCATATCACCCTTGTGTTGCAAGAGACAGACTTAATGGGCAATAAATGCCCTTTCTTGGCCTGTCAGGAGATATAACTAGGTCTACCATGCAGGATTCCATAGAGGATCAGGATGGGGGGTGGGTAGGGGAGGGGTTTGGGGGGGCTATCCTGATCCTGGCTGATACAAGGTGACTTTAACGGGGTATGCTGTCCCAACCTGGATCGATTCGGCCGAATGCAAGGAGATAACCCACCCTGCTATCGTGCTTCCTGCTCCATATAATGGCAATAGACGTCTGGAGAGCTCACCGTCCTCAAGAAAGGGGGTATACATTCTACTCTGGGGCACACCGTTCCTTTTCTGCGGTGGACTACTTCATTACTCCTCAACAGAAGGGCCATTGCATAAGAAGCACACGTGTGCTGCCACAAGGCCTCTCAGATCATTCACCTCTTCTGATAGAGATGGAATGGGGGTACCCAGCATGCAGCCACAGGATGGAAGCTAAATGGGTGTAGGATGAGGAGTTCAAGGAGGAATGCAGGGATATGGATCAGGAATTCTCAGAGTTTTGTTTTGGGATCTGTGGACTACACTGGAGCCATCTGGGAGGCACAGAAAGCCACCGTACGAGAAGGCATCATTAGTTTCTGAAAGGGACAGCAAACCCGCCTCTGACAGAAAATTGAGGACCTCGAAACAAGGGTGCTCGATCAGGGAAAAAGAATACCTTAGTTCACAGCCAGACGAGCTACTGCAAGTTTCCCTAAATGCACAATTGATCCTCAAACAGGAACTCACCCATGTGGCAAGAGAGGCGTGGATGGGCCACAAGGAGTGGCTTATACCAATGGGGCGATAAATCTAGAAAAATGCTACCTTGACTTTGCACTGCCCGACAGTCCAGTTTCCCGGTGGTATTCCTGAAAAGGGAAGAAGGCACCCGCATCACAGTTAGTGGTAAGATTGCAGAGGAGTTTGCGAATTTCTACTGCAGACTCGATGCCTCCAAGCTGGACGGGTCCACACAAAGACCTAGATCAGTTTGTTGCCGGTGTGCCATTGCCCCAATTGTCACCCGATGTTTGCAACTCCCTAGAAATGGAAGTAACCGAGGAGGAGCTAAGGGGGGTTGTAGGGGGTGCGCCACACAGGGAAAACGCCTGAGTCCAACGGATTCCCCCCAGAATTCTAGCATATGGTTTGGCCTACCTCTGGGCCCCTGATGCTAAACATGTTCAAAGAAGCTTTGGAGCGTGGGGAACTGCCCCCTGACATATGCACAGCAGAGATAGTGGTCATACCAAAGCCGGGCCTTTCGGGTACCTGCTGCAAAGAATTTAGACCAATCTCCATTATAAACTCGGAGGCGAAGATATAGGCCAAATTACTGGCAGACAGGTTGGCAATGGTGATCCAACATGTAGCCCACCCAGACCAATCTGGCTTCATGACCCACAGAGCCACTAGACACACTATCCAGAGGGTGTATAATGCCCTGGAGATGTGTACGTGCATACCATGTCATCAGGCTCTCCTGTTGGTGAATTTTCGGAAGCCGTTCAACACAGTTGAATGGGACGACCTTTTTGTCCTGCTCCGTTGATATGGTTTTGGCCCTCGCTTCTTAAGCTCCATCTGGCTTCTGTACACCCACTTGAGAGCTCAAGTGTGAGTCAGGGATCAGTGCCTGATTGGTTCAGGGTTGAGTGTGGAACTCGCCAGGGATTCACTCCTATTCGTGCTGGCCATTGAACCCTTGGTGGCGGTGGGAGTGGATGCATTATACCGCGGCCTCCAGTGGTCCAAAGGAGTGGTGGACAAAGTCTTGATGTTCATGGATGACCCAGATTCGACAGGCTCACGGACCCTCCAGATTATACAGATTTTCGGAACCTACTCTGGACTCCACTTGAACAAAGCCAAATCACCAATCTACCTTGTAGGTGACTGCCCTCGCCTGGCACCCTGCTCTTTTGAGATCACAGTGCTCCCAGAGGGGTTTAAATACTTTTTATCACCCCACAGAAAAACACCACGTACAAACACAATCTGACCCATGCGATTCAGACACTGGGCAAAGATGTAAAGTACTGGTGCTCTGTCACTGACCCTGATGGGTTGATGAGTCATTTTCAAAATGGTGGCCCTCCCTAGACTGCTTTATCAACCCTAAAACTTTCCATTTCCAATTAACTGATCCTTCTTTACATAGGCCAACACAATGCTACGAACACTGCTTTGTAATGGGGGAACCCCGCAAGTCTCTTTAGACAGATGCTTACGACCTGGGTTGTGGGAGGCCTCGCCATACCTGACATACTTTCCTACTACAGGGCGGCACACCTACTAGTTATAAACGACTGGTGGTGGTGGCTTTGACAACCCGGCTTAGGTCTTGTAGAGCAGGATTCTAGGATGCAGTAAATTCCCCCACCTGCTCTATGGAGGAACCGCCCCATAACAGACACCTTCAGCCACTACTACAGTGCTCAGGTGTGGAAAGAAACAGTGCAAGTCATGGATTTGGCCTCCAAGCTTAAACTTGAGACCCCTTCATGGCATGGAACCAGACTTCTCCAGGTTGCATCCCTGAAAGGATGTTCAGCCTGGGATACTGTAGGGGTGTCAACACTCGGACATGTCCTGCAAGATGGGGGTATTGAAATCCTTTACAGACCTTCAGAATGAATACCATCTCCACCGCTCTCAATTCTTATGATACCTTCAATTACGCCATTCCATACCACAATAACTTCCTCCTGATGGAGACATTCCTATGTACTCCCATCTAGAAGTTAAAATACTTCTAACCATCATAAAAGAGCATAAACTGTCAGATAGCTGTAGAATACTGACCCGTAACTCAAACAACTGTATTATTAGAGTGATGGAAGACTGGGAAGCAGACTTAGGGCCGCAAGATGACAAAAAACTATGATAAGCACTGGCCGCCCCATGCGAAACATCGATTGCCTTATGATTTAGGCTCACTCAATTTTTAAATCTTACATAGAATACAATACACACGTACCAGGCTCCACAAAATAGGTCTGATCCCAGCGGACCAATGTCTAACATGCAAGCAGGTAGTGGGACGACTTACCAGACCTACTGGTTGCTCGTTGGACACACTGAAAGCGGTGCTGGATCGGCCAGTTCCCAAAGATTCCAAGTTGATTCAATTGCACATCTCGCTGACACTGAGGGTAACAGATACCAAAAAGCACTATTGTAATTGTATTGTAATAGTATTTATATAGCGCTTACTACCCCTGACGAGGCGTCGAAGCGCTTTTCAATGAGTAGCACCCTACTCTGGAACCCAACAAGAATTAGTGATGGATTAGTATCGGGAAATAATGAGTACAGTTTTAGTATTATTATGAGTTAATTTGAGCCGCGGATATGAGAGTTTGTTAGTTAGATTGACTGGAGTAATGGAGGGGTGGAGGAGGAAAGAAATCCAGAAGTGTTAATTGGGAGTGTATCCCTCATTTACTGAATCCAAAGGCTTGGGATGAGTAAAGGGGGATGGAGGAGGGAAGAGTCTGTGGAAGGGTTAGGGAGAGCATAGTAGCAAGGTGAGATAAATGAGGTAGAATTTAGTAGGTTTGTGTGGGAGGTCATGGTAGTAGAGTGAGGTTTGGTGAGTTAGATGTGGAAGTGGAGGGAAGAGCTTAGGCAGAGTTATTTAGGAGATGAAAGTAGTAGAAATGATTTGGGATGAGTCGGAGTGGGAATGGAGGATAGTTTGATAGAGACATGACATATAATGATGGGTAGATAAGTGTGATAAGATGAGAGCAGGGATTCATAGATATCTAGTATAACAACCTACCCAGGAGCCATGCAATGACCCACGAACATGCCAAGCACAGAAACATATACACATACATACATATATATACATGCACACACACACACATACAAACACACATGAATACACACATATATGTACATACACTACATTATTAAAACCATGGGTAAATATATAAGGGATAAGGTGTAGGTACGTAGGGTACCCACTACAAACCAGGCCAGCCTCCTACAACAGTACCTTCCGTTCGGTTCACAAAAGGCTACCTAGAACACAGTTTTAGACAGAGGTTTAGTGATCTTAGTTTAGAGTTTATGGAGTGCTTAAATATCAACTCCTGGCAAAAGATTTCAAAATTACAGCACATGGTGTGAGGTAGCAAATTTAGACATGCGTACAGTTTACAGGACGGATGTGTAGAAGTGTGCAGATTATATTGGCAGTTCTCACATTTACAAGAGGCTCAGGAGACTGGAAAGCCTGATCAAATACCTCATACTAGATTATCAGTATTCCCCTTAGATTTTTAATGTGGCTACCCATTCAAGTTGTCGGCTTCAGCTTCTGGTAAGACTTGTGTAGACCAGAGTGACCTCAATCAGTTTAGTGCCAACATTTGCCCTAGTCATTCATTCATATACGCTGCAGTTTTCTATCATGCAGACAAGACTTAAATTGGGGGGCGTGGGTCAAATAGCTTTACACAGAACGTAATTACAAATGAGAACCAACACATCAAAACGTTGGACTATTTTCTTTTATAAGGCCATTTCCATGGCTCTATATAGACTTATCACAGGTTACTACAGAAGTAACTGATATTTTGATCCTCTTTAGAAGATTTTGAAGAAATTCTTTTGGCACACACTCAGGCAAGGGTTGTCAAAGTGTTCTTTTCATTTGGAAGGCTGTATCTCAGTAAGGAGAATACAATATGTTCAGTTTACCCAAGGCTAACATATAGACTCATAATGCTCTGGGCTGCCACTTGTGTGAGATGGATCCGGGTGTGGAATTTTATAAAATATTTGCTTGTCCACTGGACACGTTGCTTCATAATCTACTTGACCTGTAAACAAAAAATCCACTTGTCCGCTTGGTGCCATGTATTGCGGTGAAATATTATGGCAGCAATCTCATTATACAACAGCTCTGAATGATAGCCTCTCCGATTATGGCAGGGCTCATATGTTTGTAAGGTTTGAATACTAGCAACTCCCTTATTTTGCCACCTTTCAACAGATCTACATACCGGGGCAGAAGATGGTGGTGAGTGTAAGGAAATGGCTCCCTGTTGCAGTTACGCCCCACTTTTTGCCTGATATTGATGCTGACTTGACTGACAAGTGTGCTGGGACCCTGCTAACCAGGCCCCAGCACCAGTGTTCTTTCACTAAAAATGTACCATTGTTTCCACAATTGGCACAGCCTTGGCACACAGATAAGTCCCTTGTAAAAGGTACCAGTGGTACCAAGGGCCCTGTGACCAGGGAATGTCCTTAAGGGCTGCAGCATATGTTGTGCCACCCTAAGGGACCCTTACACATAACCTAACACATGCACACCTAACACATGCACAGTGCAATTGTAGTTTGTGTGTGTTGGTGGAGAGAAAAAGGCAAAGTCGACATGGCATCCCCCTCAGGATGCCATGCCCACAAAATACTGCCTGTGGCATAGGTAAGTCACCCCTCTAGCAGGCCTTAAAGCCCTAAGGCAGGGTGCACTATACCACAGGTGAGGGCATAGCTGCATGAGCAATATGCCCCTACAGTGTCTATGTCTATTCTTAGACATTGTAAGTACAGTGTTGCCATATTAAGTATGTGGTCTGGGAGTTTGTCAAAACGAACTCCACAGTTCCATAATGGCTACACTTAAAACTGGGAAGTGTAGTATCAAACTTCTCAGAATAATAAACCCACACTGATGCCAGTGTTGGATTTATTAAAAAATGCACACAGAGAGCATCTTGGAGATGCCCCGTGTATTTTACCCAATCCTTTGGTGCAGGACTGACTGGTGTGTGACAGCCAGCTGCTGAGACACACGTTTCTGACCCCCTGGGGTGAGAGTCTTTGTGCTCTCTGAGGCCAGAAACAAAGCCTGCACTGGGTGGAGATGCTTAACACCTCCCCCCTGCAGGAACTGTAATACCTAGCAGTGAGCCTCAAAGGCTCAAGCTTCGTGTTACAATGCCCCAGGGCACTTCAGCTAGTGGAGATGCCCGCCCCCTGGACACAGCCCCCACTTTTGGCGGCAAGTCCAGGGAAGATAATGAGAAAAACAAAGAGGAGTCACCCACCAGTCAGGACAGCCCCTAAGGTGTCCTGAGCTGAAGTGACCCCTGCCTTTAGAATTCCTTCATCTTGATTTTGGAGGACTGCCCCAATAGGATTAGGGATGTGTCCCCCTCCCCACAAGGAGGAGGCACAAAGGACAGTAACCATTGGCTATTGCCCTCCCAGACCTAAACACACCCCTAAATTCAGTATTTAGGGGCACCCCAGAACCTAGGAAACTAGATTCCTTCAACCTGAAGAAACAAGAAGGACTGCTGACCTACAAGCCTGCAGAGTAGGAGGAAGACGACAACTGATTTGGCACCAGCCCTACCGGCCTGTCTCCAACTTCGAAAACCTGCTCCAGCGACGCATCAAACAGGGACCAGCGACCTCTGAAGCCTCAGAGGACTGCCCTGGACTACAGGACCAAGAAACTCCCGTGTTCTGCGGCCCTGTTTAAAACCAGCTACTTCTTTTCAACAAAGAAGCAACTTCCAAGGACTTCGCATTTACCGCCGGAAGTGTGAGACTCTACACTCTGCACCCGACACCCCCGGCTCGACCTGCAGAAAACCAACACCTCAGGGAGGACTCCCCGGCGACTGCGAGCCTGTGAGTAACCAGAGATGACCCCCCTAAAGCCTCCACAGCGACGCCTGCAGAGAAAATCCAGAGGCTCCCCTTGACCGCGACTGCCTGTAACAAGGGACCCGACGCCTGGAACCAACACTGCACCCGCACCCCCCAGGACCTGAAGGAACCGAACTTCGACGCAGGAGTGACCCCCAGGTGACCCTCTGCTTTGCCCAGGTGGTGGCTGTCCCGAGAAGCCCCCCCCTGTGCCTGCCTGCACTGCTAGAGTGACCCCCGGGTCCCTCCATTGAAACCTATACAAAACCCGACGCCTACTTTGCACACTGCACCCGGCCGCCCCTGTGCCGCTGAGGGTGTGTTTTGTGTGCCTACTTGTGTCCCCCCCAGTGCTCTACAAAACCCTCCCTGGTCTGCCCCCGAGGACGCAGGTACTTACCTGCTGGCAGACTGGAACCAGAGCACCCCTGTTCTCCATAGGAGCCTGTGTGTTTTGGGCACCTCTTTGACCACTGCACCTGACCGGCCCTGAGCTGCTGGTGTGGTAACTTTGGGGTTGCCTTGAACCCCCAACAGTGGGCTGCCTATGCCCCAGAACTGCGACTTGTAAGTGTTTTACTTACCTCCCAATCTAACCTTTACTTACCTCCCCCAGGAACTGTTGATTTTTGCACTGTGTCCACTTTGAAAATAGCTTATTGCCATTTTTACAAAGACTGTACATGATATTGTTTTCATTCAAAGTTCCTAAAGTATCTAAGTGAAGTACCTTACATTTAAAGTATTAACTGTAAATCTTGAACCTGTGGTTCTTAAAATAAACTAAGAAAATATATTTTTCAATATAAAAACCTATTGGCCTGGAGTCTTTGAGTGTGTGTTCCTCATTTATTGCCTGTGTGTGTACAACAAATGCTTAACACTACCCTCTGATAAGCCTACTGCTCGACCACACTACCACAAAATAGAGCACTAGAATTATCTCCTTTTCCCACTATCTTACCTCTAAGGGGAACTCTTGGACTTTGTGCACACTATTTCTTACTTTGAAATAGTATATACAGAGCCAACTTCCTACATATGGTTACCTAGGGCCTGATTATGACCTTGGCGGATGGGACACTCCCCCACAAACGTGACAGAAATCTTGCCCGCTGTCTTACAAGTTCCATAGGATATAATGAAACCTGTAACACAGCGGCCTTGACACCTGCCACGTCTGTCACGGAGCATCCCATCCGCCAAGGTCGCAATCAGGCCCCTAGATTTTGGAAATGCCCAGTGTTGGTAGTGTTCCTTGGGTATCAGCTGGCCTAGAGCCTGAATACTGCTACATTTCCCATGGCAAGTTAGAAGAAATTGGGATTTCATTTGGCATAGTTGTGGCATATATGGATTGGCAAAGTGGACATAAACACCCATTCTAACGTCACCTGAAAGTACAAATACTATCCAGTGCTCAGGGCTTGGACAAAATTCCTTTGTAGTTCAGTGCCCCACCTCATTCCATTTCCCATTTTTTTGGTAGGTTTAGTAATAGCTAAGAGAGACAATATCCAAAACTGGAAAACGTCTTCTGACCCGCCGTCCACCAAATGTGCTACCAGCATGGACCACTGTATGGCCCTTCAGAGGCCGATATACTGAGGGTGAGGGTGCCCCCCAAAACATGGGCAGGGATGGGCTGACTATAGAGGCATTACATTAGATCCCTGCCCAGCTCCGCCTTGGGTTTTGCATGTACAACTACAGGTAAACACAGGGAAATCTAACCAACGACAAAATTGGAACAGATTCCACATTTGGTCTCGGCGCACCCCAAATTTCCAAGGCAGTCATCAACTCCACTGCAGATAGCGGGTTAAGGAGGCTTGCTCTTTATTTGATTTATCAAAATGAGATGTATCGTGCAAAGAGTCCAAGGTTTCCCTTACCAGTGGACAGGGCTTGCTATACAAACCCAAAGCACTCTCTTAGGAGGTAGTGTGGGCAAGCACCCTTAGGCTTAATACACAGAGGAGTGTGAGACACTTGCAAATACAGAGTCAATAAATGAGACGCGTGACTCAAGGAGGAGATCCCACACCATTTACAAAAAAAAAAAGTATCTTCATGTATATTTTAGCACCAGAATCGGTTCATTCAGGTAAGTACGTTTTGCAAGAAAAATCTTTATAGTTTTGAAAAGTAGACGGTGTAGTTTTTGAAAGCTGCAATGCAATTGTATGGAGGAAATCTACGATGGCAATTCAGGCACCGTACAGCTACTTACGAGGCCAATCTCCTGAACTTTAGGTAAGTACTGGGCAAGGGTCAGGACCACACCGACGGGTCACACCGGGCGGCCAGGTGCAGAGATGAAGGACGACGTCAGGAGCCCAATGTTACTCTGGGGGATCGGTCCCATCCAAAAAATGCTGCAGGTGAGGACTAAGGATTGGGGTAACCAACAAGAGGGTTTCAATCTTGGGATGTCCGAGTATGTGGGGACACCTTCAGTCCGTTTCTCCATTGGTCAGGGTTGATGTGTGCAGAGGTGTCCTGAGGCATCAGGGTTTTTTTCCACTGGGGCACTTGCGGTTGAGCGGGTCTGCATGCACAGGCTGCAGGTGTTTTCTGAGGTTCCTCGGTGGTCAAGTCTGGGGTGGACTTCGTCTCTGGAGGGCTGGGGAACCACTCTGGCGCCGTTGGTCCACTTCAACTCAGGCTGTGTGGCACTGGTGCAATGGTGCTTCCAGGGGTCATGTTTTTGGTGGTCCGGATTCCTTGCAGGTTATCTTGGGATGCCTGCAGGTACGGGGAAGCAGCTTTGCTGCTCCACAGGAGTTCTTGGGCCTTTAAAAGTAAGCAGGCAGTCCTCCCAGGTTCAAGGGCACAGCAGCTGCAGAACAAGACGACTGGCTCAGTTCGACAGGAGCAGCAGAGTGGCTGGCAGAGCTTGGTCCAGGCCAGGTGCTTCTTCCTTTCCTTTTACGGCTTTTGAGTGCTGTCCTTCTTGGTCAGCAAGAATCTGATCTCCTGGTGCCAGGGGCTCCCCTAAATACTGGATTTAGGGGCGTTTCGAGGATAGTTAGTTACTACCCAATGCACCACTTACCCCTGGGGACATTTTCCTTTGGAAAGTGGGCATAAACCTGTCCCAGAGTTTCTAAATCTGCCAACTCCAAGATGGCAGATTTTTAAAAGTTGTGTCCACTTCAGGCAGTGCACCTTAGGGATGGGACTGACCTGAGGGATGGACACACCTCCCTGAATACTAAATTTACCACTTGTCCAGCTGCCAAATGGGCCCAGGGGCAAGGGGGTTGGCATCTTCCTTGTGAGGGAAGCCGGATCTGAAAACCAAGGGTTCCGGGCCCTTTTGAAGCAGTTTTGCAGGTCATCCTGTTTGGTGGGGTGTATAACACCTCTCCCAGAGCAGGCTTTGTGGTTGACTGCCTGAGAGCAAAGGCCCTCCCCATAGCTGTTCAGACTCTGGTCTAGTGGAGCCAGGCTGGCTCAAACTAGTCAGTCTGCACACAGGTAGATGGTAAGGTTCCACGGGGCACCTCTGAGTGCATGTATTAATAAATCTGTCACTGGCATCAGTGAGGGCTTATTAATACAAGATGTTTGATACCGAACATCCCTAGATTCACTGAGGAGATCATGTAGCTGTGGAACTCCATAATGACCAGTGTCCAGTACATGTATTAAAAAGGGCCTCCCTGTTTGCTTACTGTGTCTATGAATCCACAAAGACAAAGCAGGGGCATATTTCGTGCAGATATACCCTTGTGTGCAATATAATGCACCTGGCCTTAGGGCTGGAAGGACTGCTGTAGGGGTTACTTACGTTTGATGGCATGTGTAGCTGCAGATACACATGCTGTGCACATCCCGCCATGTGGTGTTGGGCTCGGAGTGTTACAAGTTGTTTTTCTTCGAAGAAGTCTTTTCGAGTCACGAGACCGAGGGACTCCTCCCATTTCGACTCCATTGCGCATGGGCGTCGACTCCATCTTAGATTTTTTTTTTTTCCGCCATCGGGTTCGGACGTGTTCCTTTTCGCTCCGTGTTTCGGGTCGGAAAGTTAGTTAGAATCTCGATAAAATCGTCGGTATTGTTTGCGTTCGGTATCGGGTTAGTTACAACAGATCAACACCGAATTAAGAAGAGCTCTGGTGGCCCTTCGGGGTTTTCTTCCATCCCCGTCGGGGCCTGGTCGGCCCGGCCACGTGTCTCTTCAAGGCTGATGGAACGGACCCCATTCCGCTTCTGTCCAGAATGCCATAACAAGTATCCATATACAGATCAATATCTGGTCTGTAACTTGTGTTTGTCACCAGAACACAAGGAGGATACTTGTGAGGCCTGTCGAGCGTTTCGGTCCAGGAAGACACTCAGGGACCGAAGAGCAAGAAGACTGCAAATGGCGTCGGCGCCGACAGGACAAGAGCGTTTCGAGGAGGAGGAAGAAACATTCTCCACCCAGGAGTTGGACTCTGAGGAGATCGATCCTGAGGAAACGCCGAAAACTGTGAGTAAGACGTCGAAAACAAAAACTCACGAGAAAAGCGCTAAAGCCCATGGGATGTGTAGGAAGTTGGCTCTGTATGTGCTATTTCAAAGTAAGGAATATCATGCACAGAGTCCAAGGGTTCCCCTTAGAGGTAAGATAGTGGCAAAAAGAGATAATACTAATGCTCTATTTTATGGTAGTGTGGTCGAGCAGTAGGCTTATCAAAGGAGTAGTGTTAAGCATTTGTTGTACATACACACAGGCAATAAATGAGGAACACACACTCGGAGACAAATCCAGCCAATAGGTTTTGTTATAGAAAAATATCTTTTCTTAGTTTATTTTAAGAACCACAGGTTCAAATTCTACATGGAATATCTCATTTGAAATGTATTGCAGATAAGTACTTTAGGAACTTTGAATCATTACATTAGCATGTATACTTTTCACATAAAACACAATAAGCTGTTTTAAAAGTGGACACAGTGCAATTTTCACAGTTCCTGGGGGAGGTAAAGTATTGTTAGTTTTGTCAGGTAAGTAACTCACTTACAAGTCTCAGGTTTGGGTCCAAAGTAGCCCACCGTTGGGGGTTCAGAGCAACCCCAAAGTTACCACACCAGCAGCTCAGGGCCGGTCAGGTGCAGAGGTCAAAGAGGTGCCCAAAACGTATAGGCTTCAATGGAGAGAAGGGGGTGCCCCGGTTCCGGTCTGCCAGCAGGTAAGTACCCGTGTCTTCGGAGGGCAGACCAGGGGGGTTTTGTAGGGCACCGGGGGGGGACACAAGTTCACACAAAAAGTACACCCTCAGCGGCACTGGGGCGGCCGGGTGCAGTGTAGCAACAAGCATCGGGTTTTCAATGTAAATCAATGAGAGATCAAGGGATCTCTTCAGCGTTGCAGGCAGGCAAGGGGGGGGCTCCTCGGGGTAGCCACCACCTGGGCAAGGGAGAGGGCCTCCTGGGGGTCACTCCTGCACAGGAGTTCCGTTCCTTTCGGTGCTGGGGGCTGCGGGTGCAGAGTCTTTTCCAGCCGTCGGGGAATGGAGTTCAGGCAGTCGCGGTCAGGGGGAGCCTCGGGATTCCCTCTGCAGGCGTCGCTGTGGGGGCTCAGGGGGGACAACTTTGATTACTCACTGTAGGAAGTTGGCTCTGTATGTGCTATTTCAAAGTAAGGAATAGCATGCACAGAGTCCAAGGGTTCCCCTTAGAGGTAAAATAGTGGTAAAAAGAGATAATACTAATGCTCTATTTTGTGGTAGTGTGGTCGAGCAGTAGGCTTATCCAAGGAGTAGTGTTAAGCATTTGTTGTACATACACATAGACAATAAATGAGGTACACACACTCGGAGACAAATCCAGCCAATAGGTTTTGTATAGAAAAATATCTTTTCTTAGTTTATTTTAAGAACCACAGGTTCAAATTTAACATGTAATATCTTGTTTGAAAGGTATTGCAGGTAAGTACATTAGGAACTTTGAATCATTTCAATTGCATGTATACTTTTCAAGTTATTCACAAATAGCTATTTTAAAAGTGGACACTTAGTGCAATTTTCACAGTTCCTGGGGGAGGTAAGTTTTTGTTAGTTTTACCAGGTGTAGGAAGTTGGCTCTGTATGTGCTATTTCAAAGTAAGGAATAGCATGCACAGAGTCCAAGGGTTCCCCTTAGAGGTAAAATAGTGGTAAAAATAGATAATACTAATGCTCTATTTTGTGGTAGTGTGGTCGAGCAGTAGGCTTATCCAAGGAGTAGTGTTAAGCATTTGTTGTACATACACATAGACAATAAATGAGGTACACACACTCAGAGACAAATCCAGCCAATAGGTTTTGTTATAGAAAAATATCTTTTCTTAGTTTATTTTAAGAACCACAGGTTCGAATTTAACATGTAATATCTTGTTTGAAAGGTATTGCAGGTAAGTACATTAGGAACTTTGAATCATTTCAATTGCATGTATACTTTTCAAGTTATTGACAAATAGCTACTTTAAAAGTGGACACTTAGTGCAATTTTCATAGTTCCTGGGGGAGGTAAGTTTTTGTTAGTTTTACCAGGTAAGTAAGACACTTACAGGGTTCAGTTCTTGGTCCAAGGTAGCCCACCGTTGGGGGTTCAGAGCAACCCCAAAGTCACCACACCAGCAGCTCAGGGCCGGTCAGGTGCAGAGTTCAAAGTGGTGCCCAAAACGCATAGGCTAGAATGGAGAGAAGGGGGTGCCCCGGTTCCGGTCTGCTTGCAGGTAAGTACCCGCGTCTTCGGAGGGCAGACCAGGGGGGTTTTGTAGGGCACCGGGGGGGACACAAGCCCAGACAGAAATTTCACCCTCAGCAGCGCGGGGGCGGCCGGGTGCAGTGTAGAAACAAGCGTCGGGTTCGCAATGTTAGTCTATGAGAGATCAACGGATCTCTTCAGCGCTGCAGGCAGGCAAGGGGGGGCTTCCTCGGGGAAACTTCCACTTGGGCAAGGGAGAGGGACTCCTGGGGGTCACTTCTCCAGTGAAAGTCCGGTCCTTCAGGTCCTGGGGGCTGCGGGTGCAGGGTCCTTTCCAGGCGTCGGGACTTAGGTTTCAGAGAGTCGCGGTCAGGGGAAGCCTCGGGATTCCCTCTGCAGGCGGCGCTGTGGGGGCTCAGGGGGGACAGGTTTTGGTACTCACAGTCTGAGAGTAGTCCGGGGGTCCTCCCTGAGGTGTTGGTTCTCCACCAGCCGAGTCGGGGTCGCCGGGTGCAGTGTTGCAAGTCTCACGCTTCTTGCGGGGAGATTGCAGGGTCTTTAAAGCTGCTCCTTGAAACAAAGTTGCAGTCTTTTTGGAGCAGGTCCGCTGTCCTCTGGAGTTTCTGGTCGTCGTCGAAGCAGGGCAGTCCTCAGAGGATTCAGAGGTCGCTGGTCCCTTTGGAAGGCGTCGCTGGAGCAGAGTTCTTTGGAAGGCAGGAGACAGGCCGGTGAGTTTCTGGAGCCAAGGCAGTTGTTGTCTTCTGGTCTTCCTCTGCAGGGGTTTTCAGCTGGGCAGTCCTTCTTCTTGTTGTCGCAGGAATCTGATTTTCTAGGGTTCAGGGTAGCCCTTAAATACTAAATTTAAGGGCGTGTTTAGGTCTGGGGGGTTAGTAGCCAATGGCTACTAGCCCTGAGGGTTGGTACACCCTCTTTGTGTCTCCTCCCAAGGGGAGGGGGTCACAATCCTAACCCTATTGGGGGAATCCTCCATCTGCAAGATGGAGGATTTCTAAAAGTTAGAGTCACCTCAGCTCAGGACACCTTAGGGGCTGTCCTGACTGGCCAGTGACTCCTCCTTGTTATTCTCATTATTTTCTCCGGCCTTGCCGCCAAAAGTGGGGGCCGGGCCGGAGGGGGCGGGCAACTCCACTAGCTGGAGTGTCCTGCGGTGCTGTGACAAAGGGGTGAGCCTTTGAGGCTCACCGCCAGGTGTCACAGCTCCTGCCTGGGGGAGGTGTTAGCATCTCCACCCAGTGCAGGCTTTGTTACTGGCCTCAGAGTGACAAAGGCACTCTCCCCATGGGGCCAGCAACATGTCTCTAGTGTGGCAGGCTGCTGGAACTAGTCAGCCTACACAGATAGTCGGTTAAGTTTCAGGGGGCACCTCTAAGGTGCCCTCTGGGGTGTATTTTGCAATAAAATGTACACTGGCATCAGTGTGCATTTATTGTGCTGAGAAGTTTGATACCAAACTTCCCAGTTTTCAGTGTAGCCATTATGGTGCTGTGGAGTTCGTGTTTGACAGACTCCCAGACCATATACTCTTATGGCTACCCTGCACTTACAATGTCTAAGGTTTTGTTTAGACACTGTAGGGGTACCATGCTCATGCACTGGTACCCTCACCTATGGTATAGTGCACCCTGCCTTAGGGCTGTAAGGCCTGCTAGAGGGGTGTCTTACCTATACTGCATAGGCAGTGAGAGGCTGGCATGGCACCTTGAGGGGAGTGCCATGTCGACTTACTCGTTTTGTCCTCACTAGCACACACAAGCTGGCAAGCAGTGTGTCTGTGCTGAGTGAGAGGTCTCCAGGGTGGCATAAGACATGCTGCAGCCCTTAGAGACCTTCCTTGGCATCAGGGCCCTTGGTACTAGAAGTACCAGGTTCGATGGCATATGTTGCTGCAGATACACATGTGTGGCACAGTCCGCTGCCTGGTGTTGGGCTCGGAGTATTACAAGTTGTTTTTCTTCGAAGAAGTCTTTTTGGTCACGGGACCGAAGGACTCCTCCCTCCTCGGCTCCATTGCGCATGGGCGTCGACTCCATCTTAGATTGTTTTTTTCCGCTGTCGGGTTCGGACGTATTCCTTTTCGCTCCGTGTTTCGGTTCGGAAAGTTAGTCAGAATCTCGGAAGAAAGCGTCGGTATTGTTCCGTTCGGTATCGGGATAGTTAGGTACATCGACACCGATCATCGGAAGACTTTGGGGTAGTTTCGATCCCCCACCGGGGCCTGGTCGGCCCGACCGCGTGCGACATCGAAGCCGATGGAACGGACCCCGTTTCGTTTCTGCCCAAAATGTCACAGTAAGTATCCTTATACAGATCAGCACTTGGTCTGTAACTTGTGCTTGTCCCCCGAGCACAAGGAGGATACCTGTGAAGCCTGTCGAGCCTTCCGGTCCAGAAAAACACTCCGGGACCGAAGAGCCAGGCGTCAACAAATGGCGTCCACGTCGACAAAACAACGTTTCGACGAGGAAGAGGAAACATTCTCGGTTCCGGAATCAGAATCCGGAGACTCCGACGTCGAACAACAGCAACAAACTGTGAGTAAGACGTCGAAAAGTAAATCCATCGACAAACCGAAAGCCCAGGGGACGCCACTGCCAACAGGCCATGGCTCGACCCATAAAACAGGCGACCCGTCGAAGGCGCCGAAAAAGGGCACGCCCATAGCGAAGACACCCGACTCCGGTCGAGGGACCGCCATGGAGCAACCTCGGAGCCGAGAAAGCGGCTCCGAGAGACAAAACAAGATACCGGCACCAAAAAACATCGGCACCGAGAATCCATGCCGAAAGGAACAAAAATTCTGTCGGTGCCGAAACCGAAAAAAGATTCTCTCTCGGCGCCGAAAAATACCACACCTTCATCCTACTCAGAGGAACAAGGAATAAGTGGCCAAATGCACAGATTTGGACAAGAGCTCCAAAGTGTAGAATCGGACTACACACAAAAGAGACTGTACATCCAGCACGACACAGGGAAGATATCAACCCTTCCCCCAATCATGAGGAAAAGAAGGATCGAACTTCCAAAGGATGACGCACAACCACAAGTCAAAGTGGTTAAAAAAGTCACGCCTCCGCCCTCTCCACCACAGGCATCGCCGGCACAAACACCGCCACAAATGCACTCACCAGCGCAAACTACCATAAGTCATGACGATCAGGATCAAGACGCTTGGGACCTGTATGACACCCCAGTGCCGGACAATGATCCCGAGTCATACCCCACAAAGCCGTCACCGCCAGAGGACAGTACCTCATACTCGCAACTGGTGGCTAGGGCAGCAGAATTCCACAATGTCCAACTGCATTCCGATCCTATAGAGGATGATTTTTTATTTAACACCCTCTCGGCTACACACAGCCAATATCAATGTCTCCCAATGCTACCAGGGATGTTACGGCACGCAAAACAAATTTTTGAAGAGCCCGTAAAATCAAGAGCCATCACCCCAAGGGTGGATAAGAAATACAAACCACCACCCACAGACCCAGTGTTTATTACTTCGCAGTTACCACCTGACTCCGTGGTAGTAGGGGCAGCTCGCAAGAGAGCAAATTCACATACATCTGGCGACGCCCCACCTCCGGACAAAGAAAGCCGAAAATTTGATGCGGCAGGGAAAAGAGTAGCATCACAGGCAGCCAACCAGTGGCGCATCGCAAATTCACAAGCGCTGCTTGCCAGATATGACCGAGCACACTGGGACGAGATGCAACTTCTCGTAGACCATCTTCCCCAGGAATACCAAAAAAGGGCGCAGCAAATAGTGGAAGAGGGACAAACGATCTCAAACAATCAAATCCGCTCTTCACTAGACGCAGCCGATACTGCAGCAAGAACAGTCAACACTGCTGTCACCATAAGGAGACACGCTTGGCTACGCACTTCAGGCTTCAAACCTGAAATCCAGCAGGCTGTCCTTAATATGCCCTTCAACGAGAAACAACTTTTTGGCTCTGAAGTGGATACAGCCATTGAAAAACTTAAAAAGGACACAGACACGGCCAAGGCCATGGGCGCACTCTACTCCCCGCAGAGCAGAGGCTCTTTCAGAAAAACTCCATTTAGAGGGGGGTTTCGTGGCCAACCCACAGACACCACCAGCCAACAAACAAGAACCACACCATATCAGGGTTCCTTCCAAAGGGGAGGTTTCAGGGGATATCGGGGGGGTCAATTCCCAAGGAGTAGGGGGAAGATTCCAGACTCCAAAAACACCTCCACCTAAACAGTGACTTTCAAGTCACGCAACCCCTTCACTCAACACCAGTGGGGGGAAGACTAAGCCAATTCTACCAATCTTGGCAACAGATTACAACAGACAATTGGGTATTAGCAATAATCCAACATGGCTATTGCATAGAATTCCACAACTTCCCACCAAACATCCCCCCCAAAACACGCAAAATGTCACCACAACATTTAGAACTTTTAGGACTAGAAGTTCAAGCACTACTGCAAAAGGATGCAATAGAGTTAGTACCACTACAACAAAAAAACACAGGAGTTTACTCCCTGTACTTTCTAATTCCAAAAAAAGACAAAACATTAAGACCAATATTAGATCTCAGGACACTAAATACCTACATCATATCGGACCATTTTCACATGGTCACACTACAAGACATCATTCCACTGCTCAAACAGCAAGATTACATGACCACATTAGACCTAAAGGATGCGTACTTTCATATACCAATACACCCTTCTCACAGAAAGTACCTACGGTTCGTATTCAAAGGAATACATTACCAATTCAAGGTGTTGCCATTCGGAATAACAACTGCACCAAGAGTGTTCACAAAATGTCTAGCAGTAGTAGCAGCACACATCAGGAGACAACAGATACATGTGTTCCCTTACCTAGACGATTGGCTAATCAAGACCAACACAGTAAAAAAATGCGCAAACGACACCACATTTGTCATACAAACCCTTCACAAACTGGGGTTTTCCATCAACTATACAAAATCACACCTAGAACCGTGTCAAACACAACAATATCTAGGAGCAACCATCAACACATCAAAAGGAATTGCCACTCCAAGTCCACAAAGAGTGCAGGCATTCCACAAGGTAATAAGTGCTATGTTTCCAAACCAAAACATACAAGCAAAACATGTGCTAAAACTTCTAGGCATGATGTCATCATGCATAGCCATTGTCCCAAACGCAAGACTACACATGCGACCCTTACAACAGTGTCTAGCATCACAATGGTCACAGGCACAGGGTCAACTTCAAAATCTGGTGTTGGTAGACCGCCAAACATACCTCTCGCTTCTATGGTGGAACAGCAAAAATTTAAACAAAGGGCGAACATTTCAGGACCCAGTGCCTCAATACGTTATAACAACAGATGCTTCCATGACAGGGTGGGGAGCACACCTCAATCACCACAGCATTCAAGGACAATGGGATATACACGAAACAAAATTTCATATCAATTACCTAGAACTGTTAGCAGTATTTCTAGCGTTAAAAGCCTTCCAACCCATAATAACACACAAATACATTCTTGTCAAAACAGACAACATGACAACAATGTATTATTTAAACAAACAAGGAGGAACACACTCAACACAATTGTGCCTCCTAACACAAAGAATTTGGCAGTGGGCGATTCACAACAACATTCGCCTAATAGCACAATTTATTCCAGGAATACAAAACCAACTAGCAGACAACCTTTCGCGAGACCACCAACAAGTCCACGAATGGGAAATTCACCCCCAAGTTCTGAACAAGTACTTTCAAATTTGGGGAACACCCCAGATAGATTTGTTCGCAACAAAAGAAAACTCAAAATGCCAAAACTTCGCATCCAGGTACCCACACCGCGAATCACAAGGCAATGCTCTATGGATGAGTTGGTCAGGGATATTTGCGTACGCTTTTCCCCCTCTCCCTCTCCTTCCATATCTAGTAAACAAGTTGAGTCAAAACCAACTCAAACTCATACTGATAGCACCCACATGGGCAAGACAACCTTGGTATACAACTCTACTAGACCTTTCACTAGTACCGCATGTCAAACTACCCAACAGGCCAGATCTGTTAACACAACACAAACAACAGATCAGGCATCCAAACCCAGCATCATTGAATCTGGCAATTTGGCTCCTGAAATCCTAGAATTCGGACACTTAGACCTCACACAAGAATGCATGGAGGTCATAAAACAAGCTAGAAAACCTTCCACTAGACACTGCTATGCATCTAAGTGGAAAAGATTTGTTTACTACTGCCATTCCAATCAAATACAACCATTACATGCCTCTACTAAAGACATAGTAGGATACTTACTACATTTGCAAAAAGCAAATCTCGCTTTTTCATCTATAAAAATACACCTCGCAGCAATATCTGCTTACCTACAAACTACTCATTCATCGTCTCTATTTAGAATACCAGTTATTAAAGCATTCATGGAAGGGCTAAAAAGAATTATACCACCAAGAACACCACCAGTTCCTTCATGGAATCTTAACACCGTCTTAACAAGACTCATGGGTCCACCTTTCGAACCCATGCATTCCTGTGAAATGCAATATCTAACCTGGAAGGTCGCATTTCTCATTGCAATCACATCCCTCAGAAGAGTAAGTGAAATACAGGCATTTACCATTCAAGAACCATTTATTCAAATACACAACAATAAAATAGTTCGAAGAACAAACCCAAAATTTCTGCCAAAAGTAATCTCACCATTCCATTTAAATCAAACAGTAGAATTGCCAGTGTTCTTCCCACAACCAAATTCTGTGGCTGAAAGGGCACTACATACATTAGACATCAAAAGAGCACTAATGTATTACATTGACAGAACAAAGCTAATCAGGAAAACAAAACAACTGTTCATAGCTTTTCAAAAACCACACATAGGAAATCCAATCTCTAAACAAGGCATTGCTAGATGGATAGTCAGATGCATTCAAACATGCTATCTTAAAGCCAAAAGAGAATTGCCTATTACACCAAAGGCACACTCAACCAGAAAGAAAGGTGCTACAATGGCCTTTCTAGGAAACATTCCTATGAGCGAAATATGTAAGGCTGCAACCTGGTCTACGCCTCACACGTTTACTAAACACTACTGTGTAGACGTACTAAATGCACAACAAGCTACAGTGGGCCAAGCTGTACTAAGAACATTATTCCAAACTACTTCAACTCCTACAGGCTAAACCACCGCTTTTAGGGGAGGTAACTGCTTTATAATCTATGCCACACATGTGTATCTGCAGCAACATATGCCATCGAACTGAAAATGTCACTTACCCAGTGTACATCTGTTCGTGGCATTAGTCGCTGCAGATTCACATGTACCCTCCCACCTCCCCGGGAAGCCTGTAGCCGTTTAGAAGTATATCATAAATCTTAAACATCTGAACATTTGTAAATAATTATTAGAAACTCTTAACGTACATACATATTCACTCCATTGCATGGGCACTATTTATACCAAACAACTCCATCCTCACCCTCTGCGGGGAAAACAATCTAAGATGGAGTCGACGCCCATGCGCAATGGAGCCGAGGAGGGAGGAGTCCTTCGGTCCCGTGACCAAAAAGACTTCTTCGAAGAAAAACAACTTGTAATACTCCGAGCCCAACACCAGGCAGCGGACTGTGCCACACATGTGAATCTGCAGCGACTAATGCCACGAACAGATGTACACTGGGTAAGTGACATTTTCATTACAAGGGACTTATCTGGATGCCAGGGTCTGCCAATTGTGGATACAAAAGTACAGGTTAGGGAAAGAACACTGGTGCTGGGGCCTGGTTAGCAGGCCTCAGCACACTTTCAATTGTAAACATAGCATCAGCAAAGGCAAAAAGTCAGGGGGCAACCTTGCCAAGGAGGCATTTCCTTACACCAGGTAAGTAAGACACTTACAGGGTTCAGTTCTTGGTCCAAGGTAGCCCACCGTTGGGGGTTCAGAGCAACCCCAAAGTTACCACACCAGCAGCTCAGGGCCGGTCAGGTGCAGAGTTCAAAGTGGTGCCCAAAACGCATAGGCTCCAATGGAGAGAAGGGGGTGCCCCGGTTCCAGTCTGCCAGCAGGTAAGTACCCGCGTCTTCGGAGGGCAGACCAGGGGGGTTTTGTAGGGCACCGGGGGGGACACAAGCCCACACAGAAATTTCACCCTCAGCGGCGCAGGGGCGGCCGGGTGCAGTGTTAGAACAAGCGTCGGGTTCGCAATGGAAGTCAATGAGAGATCAAGGGATCTCTTCAGCGCTGCAGGCAGGCAAGGGGGGGCTTCCTCGGGGAAACCTCCACTTGGGCAAGGGAGAGGGACTCCTGGGGGTCACTTCTGCAGTGAAAGCCCGGTCCTTCAGGTCCTGGGGGCTGCGGGTGCAGGGTCTTTTCCAGGCGTCGGGACTTAGGTTTCAGAGAGTCGCGGTCAGGGGAAGCCTCGGGATTCCCTCTGCAGGCGGCGCTGTGGGGGCTCAGGGGGGACAGGTTTTGGTACTCTCAGTCGTAGAGTAGTCCGGGGGTCCTCCCTGAGGTGTTGGTTCTCCACCAGCCGAGTCGGGGTCGCCGGGTGCAGTGTTGCAAGTCTCACGCTTCTTGCGGGGAGATTGCAGGGTTCTTTAAAGCTGCTCCTTTGGATAAAGTTGCAGTCTTTTTGGAGCAGGTCCGCTGTCCTCGGGAGTTTCTGGTCGTCGTCAAAGCAGGGCAGTCCTCAGAGGATGCAGAGGTCGCTGGTCCCTTTGGAAGGCGTCGCTGGAGCAGAGTTCTTTGGAAGGCAGGAGACAGGACGGTGAGTTTCTGGAGCCAAGGCAGTTGTTGTCTTCTGGTCTTCCTCTGCAGGGGTTTTCAGCTAGGCAGTCCTTCTTCTTGTTGTTGCAGGAATCTAATTTTCTAGGGTTCAGGGTAGCCCTTAAATACTAAATTTAAGGGCGTGTTTAGGTCTGGGGGGTTAGTAGCCAATGGCTACTAGCCCTGTGAGGGTGGGTACACCCACTTTGTGCCTCCTCCCAAGGGGAGGGGGTCACAATCCTAACCCTATTGGGGGAATCCTCCATCTGCAAGATGGAGGATTTCTAAAAGTTAGTCACCTCAGCTCAGGACACCTTAGGGGCTGTCCTGACTGGCCAGTGACTCCTCCTTGTTATTCTCATTATTTCCTCTGGCCTTGCCGCCAAAAGTGGGGGCCGGGGCCGGAGGGGGCGGGCAACTCCACTAGCTGGAGTGTCCTGCGGTGCTGTGACAAAGGGGTGAACCTTTGAGGCTCACCGCCAGGTGTTACAGCTCCTGCCTGGGGGAGGTGTTAGCATCTCCACCCAGTGTAGGCTTTGTTACTGGCCTCAGAGTGACAAAGGCACTCTCCCCATGGGGCCAGCAACATGTCTCTAGTGTGGCAGGCTGCTGGAACTAGTCAGCCTACACAGACAGTCGGTTAAGTTTCAGGGGGCACCTCTAAGGTGCCCTCTGGGGTGTATTTTGCAATAAAATGTACACTGGCATCAGTGTGCATTTATTGTGCTGAGAAGTTTGATACCAAACTTCCCAGTTTTCAGTGTAGCCATTATGGTGCTGTGGAGTTCGTGCAAAACAGACTCCCAGACCATATACTCTTATGGCTACCCTGCACTTACAATGTCTAAGGTTTTGCTTAGACACTGTAGGGGCACGGTGCTCATGCACTGGTACCCTCACCTATGGTATAGTGCACCCTGCCTTAGGGCTGTAAGGCCTGCTAGAGGGGTGTCTTACCTATACTGCATAGGCAGTGAGAGGCTGGCATGGCACCCTGAGGGGAGTGCCGTGTCGACTTACTCATTTTGTTCTCACTAGCACACACAAGCTGGTAAGCAGTGTGTCTGTGCTGGGTGAGGGGTCTCTAGGGTGGCATAATACATGCTGCAGCCCTTAGAGACCTTCCCTGGCATCAGGGCCCTGGGTACCAGAGGTACCAGTTACAAGGGACTTATCTGGATGCCAGGGTGTGCCAATTGTGGAATCAAAAGTACAGGTTAGGGAAAGAACACTGGTGCTGGGGCCTGGTTAGCAGGCCTCAGCACACTTTCAATTCAAAACATAGCATCAGCAAAGGCAAAAAGTCAGGGGGTAACCATGCCAAGGAGGCATTTCCTTACACTCAGTCTTGGAGTCGCCGGAGGGTCCTCCCTGAGGTGTTGGTTCTCCACCAGTCGAGTCGGGGTCGCCGGGTGCAGTGTTGCAAGTCTCACGCTTCTTGCGGGGAGTTGCAGGGGTCTTTAAATCTGCTCCTTGAAACAAAGTTGCAGTTCTTTTGGAGCAGTGCCGCTGTCCTCAGGAGTTTCTTGTCTTTCTTGAAGCAGGACAGTCCTCAGAGGATTCAGAGGTCGCTGGTCCCTTGGAAAGCGTCGCTGGAGCAGGTTTCTTTGGAAGGCAGGAGACTGGGGCCAAAGCAGTTGGTGTCTTCTGTTCTTCCTCTGCAGGGGTTTTTCAGCTCGGCAGTCTTCTTCTTCTTGTAGTTTCAGGAATCTAAATTCTTAGGTTCAGGGGAGCCCTTAAATACTAAATTTAAGGGCGTGTTTAGGTCTGGGGGGTTAGTAGCCAATGGCTACTAGCCCTGAGGGTGGGTACACCCTCTTTGTGCCTCCTCCCAAGGGGAGGGGGTCACATTCCTATCCCTATTGAGGAATCCACCTTCTACAAGATGGAGGATTCCTAAAAGTCAGAGTCACCTCAGCTCAGGACACCTTAGGGGCTGTCCTGACTGGCCAGTGACTCCTCCTTGTTATTCTCATTATTTCTCCTGGACTTGCCGCCAAAAGTGGGGGCTGTGTCCAGGGGGTGGGCATTGTAACACGAAGCTTGAGCCTTTGAAGCTCACTGCTAGGTGTTACAGTTCCTGCAGGGGGGAGGTGTGAAGCACCTCCAGCCAGAGCAGGCTTTGTTTCTGTCCTCAGAGAGCACAAAGGCTCTCCCCGCATGAGGTCAGACACTCGTCTCTCAGCAGCAGGCTGGCACAGACCAGTCAGTCCTGCACTGAACAATTGGGTAAAATACAGGGGGTATCTCTAAGATGCCCTCTGTGTGCATTTTTTAATAAATCCAACACTGGCATCAGTGTGGGTTTATTATTCTGAGAGGTTTGATACCAAACTTCCCAGTATTCAGTGTAGCCATTATGGAGCTGTGGAGTTCGTTTTTGACAGACTCCCAGACCATATACTCTTATGGCTACCCTGCACTTACAATGTCTAAGGTTTTGCTTAGACACTGTAGGGGCATAGTGCTCATGCACTGGTGCCCTCACCTATGGTATAGTGCACCCTGCCTTAGGGCTGTAAGGCCTACTAGAGGGGTGACTTATCTATACTGCATAGGCAGTGTGAGGTTAGCATGGCACCCTGAGGGGAGTGCCATGTCGACTTACTCGTTTTGTTCTCATCAACACACACAAGCTGGCAAGCAGTGTGTCTGTGCTGAGTGAGGGGTCCCCAGGGTGGCATAAGATATGCTGCAGCCCTTCGAGACCTTCCCTGGCATCAGGGCCCTTGGTACCAGGGGTACCAGTTACAAGGGACTTACCTGGATGCCAGGGTGTGCCAATTGTGGAATCAAAAGTACATTTTAGGTGAAAGAACACTGGTGCTGGGGCCTGGTTAGCAGGGTCCCAGCACACTTCTCAGTCAAGTCAGCATCAGTATCAGGCAAAAAGTGGGGGGTAACTGCAACAGGGAGCCATTTCTTTACAGGATGCCACCGCCAACAGGCCATTGCTTAACCCAAAAAAGCGGTGACTGAGCCAAGGCACCGAAAAAGGGCACGCTGGTGTCGAAGTCATCCGACTCCAGTCGAGATACCGCCACACAGCAATCTCGGACCCGAGACATCGGCTCTGAGAAATCTCGGCACCGTGACAGCGGCACCGAGACACCACCACGCCGAAAATTACACAGGTTTCTTCGGAGCCTAAAAAGACCTCCGAAAAAGTTTCGGTTCCGAAACATCCAGCCTCGGAGCCGGGAACAGGTTCCTATACAGAGGAACAAGGATTAGCCTCACAAATGAAAAAACATAGATTCGGAGAGGAACTTCAAGCTGTAGAGCCAGACTATACTCAAAGGAGGCTCCACATTCATCAAGACACAGGGAAGATAAACACTCTTCCTCCAATTAAAACAAAAAGAAAACTTGCCTTTTACGAAAAGGACAAGGAGCCACAGGCAAAGGTGGCAAAGAAAACAACTCCACCACCTTCTCCACCACCATCAGTGCACACATCACCAGTAGCAACTCCTCCACTGATGCACTCACCGACTCATACTGCCATGAGTCAAGATGATCCCGATGCATGGGACCTTTACGATGCTCCAGTATCGGACAACAGCCCAGACTCGTACCCTACCAGGCCGTCCCCTCCTGAGGACAGTACATCTTACACACAGGTGATCGCAAGGGCAGCTGCTTTCCATAACGTCACCTTGCATTCAGAACCAATTGAGGATGACTTCTTGTTTAACACGCTAACCTCCACTCATAGCCAGTACCAAAGACTACCTATGCTCCCAGGAATGCTAAAAAATTCAAAACAAATCTTTCAGGATCCTGTTAAAGGCCGAGCCATAACTCCAAGGGGGGAGAAAAAGTACAAGCCACCGCCAACAGATCCTGTTTATATTACAACGCAGTTAACTCCAGACTCAGTAGTTGTCGGGGCAGCTCGTAAGAGAGCAAACTCTCATACCTCGGGAGACGCACCACCTCCAGACAAAGAGAGTCGCAAATTTGATGCTGCCGGCAAAAGGGTTGCAGCACAAGCAGCAAACCAATGGCGCATTGCCAATTCACAAGCGCTTTTGGCAAGATATGACAGAGCTCACTGGGATGAGATGCAACATTTGATAGAACACTTAACCAAGGAGTTCCAAAAAAGAGCACAACAAGTGGTGGAAGAAGGACAAAGTATCTCTAATAATCGGATACGGTCTTCAATGGATGCAGCAGATACGGCTGCAAGGACAGTAAATACTGCAATAACAATAAGAAGGTACGCATGGCTCCGCACGTCAGGTTTCAAGCCGGAAATTCAACAAGCCGTGCTAAATATGCCATTTAATGAACAGCAGTTGTTTGGGCCGGAAGTCGACACTGCTATTGAGAAACTCAAAAAGACACTGATACGGCAAAAGCCATGGGCGCACTCTACTCCCCGCAGAGCAGAGGCACCTTTCGCAAAACACCTTTTAGGGGAGGGTTTCGAGGACAACCTACAGAAACCACAACATCACAAACAAGGCCCACTTACCAAAGCCAATGTCAGCGGGGAAGTTTTCGGGGGCAATATAGAGGGGGACAATTCCAAAGAAGTAGAGGAAAATTCCAAAGCCCCAAAAGTCCTCAAAATAGGCAGTGACTCACAAGTCACACATCCCCATCACATAACACCTGTGGGGGGAAGATTAAGCCAATTTTACAAACATTGGGAGGAGATAACAACAGATACTTGGGTACTAGCAATTATCCAGCATGGTTATTGCATAGAATTTCGCGAATTCCCTCCAACAGTCCCACCGAAAACACACAGTATGTCGAAACAACATATAAATCTTCTAGGATTAGAAGTTCAAGCATTGCTCCAAAAAGAAGCAATAGAATTAGTACCAAAACAAGAACTAAACACAGGAGTTTACTCACTGTACTTTCTGATACCCAAAAAAGACAAAACACTAAGACCTATACTAGATCTCAGAATATTAAATACATACATCAAATCAGACCATTTTCACATGGTTACATTACAAGAAGTAATCCCACTGCTCAAACAACAAGACTACATGACAACACTGGATCTAAAGGATGCATATTTCCATATACCAATACATCCTTCACACAGGAAGTACCTAAGGTTTGTATTCCAAGGGATACATTACCAATTCAAAGTGTTGCCATTCGGAATAACAACTGCGCCAAGAGTTTTTACAAAATGTCTAGCAGTAGTAGCTGCACATATCAGAAGGCAGCAAATACATGTGTTCCCGTACCTAGATGATTGGTTAATCAAAACCAACACGCAAAAACAGTGTTCACAACACACAAATTACGTCATAGAAACCCTACACAAACTAGGTTTCTCAATCAATTACTCAAAGTCACACCTTCTGCCGTGTCAAACACAGCAATACCTAGGAGCAACAATCAACACAGTAAAAGGAATTGCCACTCCAAGTCCACAAAGAGTCCAAACATTCCAAAATGTCATACAAGCCATGTATCCAAACCAAAAGATACAGGTCAAATTAGTAATGAAACTCCTAGGCATGATGTCCGCATGCATAGCCATTGTCCCAAACGCAAGGTTGCACATGCGGCCCTTACAACAGTGCCTAGCATCACAGTGGTCACAGGCACAGGGTCAACTTCGGGATCTGGTGTTGATAGACCGCCAAACATACATCTTGCTTCAATGGTGGAACAGTATAAATTTAAACCAAGGGCGGCCTTTTCAAGACCCAGTGCCACAATACGTAATAACGACAGATGCATCAATGACAGGTTGGGGAGCACACCTCAATCAGCACAGCATCCAAGGACAATGGGACATTCAGCAAAAACAGTTTCATATAAACCACTTAGAACTGTTAGCGGTATTTCTAGCTCTGAAACCATTTCAACCCATAATAACCCACAAATACACTCTTGTCAAAACAGACAACATGACAACAATGTATTACCTAAACAAACAGGGAGGAACACACTCGACACAGTTGTGTCTCCTAACACAAAAAATATGGCATTGGGCGATTCACAACCACATTCGCCTAATAGCACAATTTATTCCAGGGATTCAGAATCAGTTAGCAGACAATCCCTCTCGGGATCACCAACAGATCCACGAATGGGAAATTCACCCCCAAATACTGAACACTTACTTCAGAATGTGGGGAACGCGACAAATAGATATATTTGCAACAACAGAAAACTCAAAATGCCAAAACTTCGCATCCAGGTACCCACAACATCAGTCTCAGGGCAATGCACTATGGATGAACTGGTCAGGGATATTTGCGCACGCTTTTCCCCCTCTCCCACTTCTTCCATATCTAGTAAACAAGTTGAGTCAAAACAAACTCAAACTCATACTAATAGCACCAACATGGGCAAGGCAACCTTGGAACACAACACTACTAGACCTTTCAGTAGTACCTCATATCAAACTGCCAAACAGACCAGATCTGTTAACACAACACAAACAACAGATCAGACATCCAAATCCAGCATCGCTGAATCTAGCAATTTGGCTCCTGAAATCCTAGAATTCGGGCACTTAGACCTCACACAGGAATGTATGGAGGTCATAAAACAGGCTAGAAAACCTACCACTAGACACTGTTATGCAAATAAGTGGAAAAGATTTGTTTATTACTGCCATAATAATCAAATTCAACCTTTACACGCATCTGCAAAAGAGATAGTAGGATACTTACTACATTTGCAGAAATCTAAACTAGCTTTCTCTTCCATTAAAATACATCTTACGGCAATTTCAGCTTACCTGCAAATTACGCACTCAACTTCATTATTTAGGATACCAGTCATAAAAGCGTTTATGGAAGGCCTAAAGAGAATTATACCACCAAGAACACCACCGGTTCCTTCATGGAACCTCAACATTGTCTTAACACGACTCGTGGGTCCACCTTTTGAGCCCATGCCCTCTTGTGAAATGCAATACTTAACGTGGAAAGTTGCATTTTTAATTGCCATCACATCTCTAAGAAGAGTGAGTGAAATTCAAGCATTCACCATTCAAGAACCATTTATTCAAATACACAAAAATAAAGTTGTTCTACGGACCAATCCTACATTTTTACCAAAAGTAATCTCACTTGAATCAAACGGTAGAATTACCAGTGTTCTTCCCACAGCCAGATTCTGTAGCTGAAAGAGCACTACATACATTAGACATTAAAAGAGCACTAATGTACTACATTGACAGAACAAAACTAATTCGAAAGACAAAACAACTATTTATCACCTTTCAAAAACCTCATACAGGAAATCCAATTTCAAAACAAGGCATTGCTAGATGGATAGTTAAGTGCATTCAAACATGCTATCTTAAAGCTAAAAGAGAACTGCCTATTACACCAAAGGCACACTCAACCAGAAAGAAAGGTGCTATCATGGCCTTTCTAGGAAATATTCCAATGAACGAAATATGTAAGGCAGCAACATGGTCTACGCCTCATACATTTACCAAGCACTACTGTGTAGATGTGTTAACTGCACAACAAGCAACAGTAGGTCAAGCTGTACTAAGAACATTATTTCAAACTACTTCAACTCCTACAGGCTGAACCACCGCATTTGGGGAGATAACTGCCTATTAGTCTATGCACAGCATGTGTATCTGCAGCTACACATGCCATTGAACGGAAAATGTCACTTACCCAGTGTATATCTGTTCGTGGCATTAGTCGCTGCAGATTCACATGCGCCCACCCGCCTCCCCGGGAGCCTGTAGCCGTTTAGAAGTAGATCTTAAACATTTGTAAATATATTACTTTAAACTTCATTATGTACATACGCATTCACTCCATTGCATGGGCACTATTACTAGCATACACAACTCCTACCTCACCCTCTGCGGGGAAAACAATCTAAGATGGAGTCGACGCCCATGCGTAATGGAGTCGAAATGGGAGGAGTCCCTCGGTCTCGTGACTCGAAAAGACTTCTTCGAAGAAAAACAACTTGTAACACTCAGAGCCCAACACCAGATGGCGGGATGTGCACAGCATGTGAATCTGCAGCGACTAATGCCACGAACAGATGTACACTGGGTAAGTGACATTTTCCAAATATTGCACACAGTGGTAGGGGACATGGCACACAGGCTTTGTTCTATGTTGTGTTTTCACTTTTAGCTGCACCAAGACACGCAGCCTGCAGTGGCAGTCTGCATGTGCTAGGTGATGGGTCCCTGAGGATGGCACAAATATGCTGCAGCCTTTGGGGACCCTCTTTGATACCCATGCCGTAGGTACCAAGGGTACCATTTACTAGCTGACTTAAAGGGGGGCAAGGATATTGCCAATAGGGGAACAATTATACAGTTTTAGGGAAAGAGATCTGGCACTGGGGCCTGGATAGCAGGAACCCATTGCATTTTCAGTCGAAATTGCATTATGTATCGGGCAAAAAGTGGGGGTGACCATGTCAAAAAGGGGCACTTTGCTACAGCTGTCTTCAAGGAGGTCATGCACCGGATGTTTTGGTGTGATTCCAGCTCCTTCCTGCATACCTTTAGGCTCCACATGGCTACAGGGGTCTCCAGTTGATGTCGCTTGCAGGTCTACCCCCTGGAGGCCCGCTACCAGGTCTGTCCCAACTTGGTTCAGACGTCCATTGCAGTTCCCGCCACATTAACACTAACTTATGGCAGCACCAGTAGAAGACCTTGTGCCAGCCTCTACACAATCTAGACTTATGCTGCGCTATAAAATTACAAAGCCCAGATAGTTTGCTCTAATCCGAGATCTCTGCCTCCATGTTATTACAGCAGAGACTGAATTCTTTTTTTGATTCCGATCCCGATCCACCACAAGAGGCACATATGACCACTCTGCACACTGATTTTTTTTAAAAAATCTCTTTATTAATGTGGATAACACTGCATCATTTACATCTGAGCATGAATCGCTGCTCATATCATTATTTATGACATATAATCCACTTTTATGATAAAACATTGAACGTGATAGAGAGGAAAGAATGAAGAGAGGAAAACAAGTACTATATGTGCAACAATATGGGGTGTCCCATTGGGTGTTCCAAGTGAGGCTGGCGGATCACGAGACAGTTAATATCCCGTTGAGATAAGCTTGATTCATGTGCTGGTGGGTGAGAGGAGAGTGAGTCCGCGCCGAGGCAGGGAAGAGAGGAAAAAGTCAATGGGGGAACACGTGCTGTGTAGTACGTGATGATTGATGTGGGAGTTAGGGTAAAAACGTGGTGTGTGTCTCTAGATCACCGGGACCAGTTGAATCATGATCCATGTTAGATATAGTCATGACAACCACTGTCGTCCATGTTATCATGGTGGGCGGTGTCATCTTTAGCTTCGAGTGATGTAACCAAAGTGTCCCATTCATCTATTCCCTTGATCTGTGTCCCTCTATCTTGAAGAGAGTGCAGTGCTTGAGCCTCCGCCCTCACCCAATTCAGCATGTCTTTCAGCCAGTGTTGAGTGTCTGGCACAGCTGGTGCCTTCCAGCGCATTGCTATTAGGTGCTTGAATAATCTATATGCTAATTCTATGCATTTCTGTACCTGTTTCTTCCCCTTCATACGTGGTCTGATGCCCAGCAAGCATGTAGCAGGTGTGGGAGAGAGCGGACGCCCAACCAGCTCATCAGTCAGAGCAGTTATGTCTTGCCAGGCACACAGTAGCGGAGGGCATTCCCACGTCATGTGGAAAAAGGATGCATCCGCCTCTCCACATCGTGGGCACTCTTGAGAAGACTGGGGGAACATACGTTTTAGTAGGTATGGAGATAAGTAGGTCTGGTGTAGGTAATTAAACTGGATGAAGCGAAATCTAGAGTGCCGTGTTCCAGTCTCGCTGGTTCAACGGGACTGAGAGAACCCCATCCCACCTTGCCTTCGCCTTAGGCTGAGCCACTTCCGGTTTGCTCATGAGAACTTTATATATCTGGGATATACTACAGTGTCCCCCCACATTTGAAAGCAGCTCGTGCAGCGTGTGTGATGATGGAGGTTCCCCATCTCCGCATTGCCGTGTACGACGTGTGAATTGTTGTAAAGCACAGTATGTCAGGAACCAACTCCGGTCCATATCATATCTCGAGGAAAGTTCAGCATATGACATCATGCAGCCCTCTGAAAAAAATGTCTCCAATTTTTGGATGCCTCTCTTGGGCCACTGCCGCAACTTGTGTTGCTTAGTTATTTTAGTGATCCCTGGGATAGATAGTGCGATTCGGGATGAATATGGGGGAGTCTGGTTCCCATCAAGTATATAGCGGCGCCAGCACCAGTGAGCTGTGCGTATCAGGATATTACTTTGCCCAATCAGGCTTCAGCGGTCCAGCAGCCATTATAAAATGCCTGTGCTACCTAGTGTAGCATACACTAGTCTCGCCTCTGAGTTCGGGGGGTCTTGCAACCAGTGCCAGTCCCAGGGTATTTGCAATGAGGCATAGTATAGCTCGTAGTGCGGTCTGCCAAGCTCTCCCAAATCTAGTGGTAACTGCGTAATAGTCAACGCTACCCGTCTGCGGCCTCCACCCCATATTAAGTCCATCGTAAGACTGTTTAGTGATGAGAAAAAGTCACAAGGAATCATTAGCGGTAGGGCCATAAAATGGTAGAGCATTTGTGGTAAAATTATTATTTTAGCAATTGCTACTCTGCCCATCGTTGATATCAGAAGTGAACCCTAGAAAGGCAGAGATCCCTTTATCAAACGGAGCATCCGCCCAAGGTTTCCCTCCCTCAAGTCAGTGACACCATGATATATCTGTATGCCTAAGTACTTGAAGGTTGTGTGCACCCATGGTAGTGCGTATGTCCGGAGCACTGGGTCGCAGTTCCTCCAGTGTCGGCGCTAGTGGGAATAGGCATGATTTAGACCAATTTACCCCGCAGGCCTGATATGTCACCGAAACGGTCCAATAATTGGAAAATACCCGGGAGCGAGGCAGAGTGATCCCGCAGATATATCAGCGTATCGTCTGCGTATAATGAGATGATCTGATATCTGTCCCCGCATGGTATGCCCCATTCCTGCGCCCTCCTACGGAGATGCGCGACAAGTGGTTCTATAGCCAAAGCGAATAAAAGTGGGGACAAAGGACATCCTTGTCTTGTGCCTCTGCCTATCGGGAACCTGCCTGAGATTGTTCTGCCCGTTTTAACCTGAGCGACAGGGTCTGTGTACAGGATCCCTATCCATTTCAGGAAGACTCCCAACCTGGACAACGTCTCCAACAGGATAGGCCAGCCCAGCGTGTCGAACGCCTTCTCGATGTCCAGAGAAACCGCTACTCGGTCGTGATCAGACTCTGGCGTTTTACTTATGGTGTGCAGTAAGCGTCTAATGTTCATGAAGGTATTGTGTCCCGGGATGAAGCCCAACTGGTCCTCATGGACCAGGAATGGCATCAGCGGGAGTAAGCGGTTCGCTCGGATCTTACCTATCAGCTTACAATCCAGATTTAGGGGAGAGAGGGGCCTTTATGAGCGGACATCTAATAGATCCCGCCCTGATTTTGGCAGGACTACTATTACTGCCTCTCGTCGTGACTCGGATTTCCTACCTTTCTCAAGCGCTTCATGCATCATTTATGTGTACGGCTGAATTAATTGTCCTGAGCTTGCGCAGTAATACTCTGCTGGAAGACCATCACTACCCGGTGCTTTATTACCAGCCAACTGCTCCAATGTCAGCTGAACCTCTGCTTCGGCAATAGGCACATCTGTGTCGCAGACAAGCGGGTCAGAGGAAGTGTATCAAAGAACTCTATTAGTTGTTGCGTGGATGGAGGGGGTTGTGCTGTGTATAAGGTACTATAGTATTGTTGGACTGCATTGTTGATTCCCGCTTGGGTATTAATCACTGCTCCTCAGCCTAGTCTTATTGCTCCTATTGGTCTGTGATGCTGTTCCCCTCGTGCCAGCCAAGCCAGTAGTCTACCTGATAGGTCTCCTTCAGAATGAGCTCTGGCTACATAATGGCGATAGTCATATCTGTGCAGGCGCATGTCGACCTCATTTGTTCGTGCTCGGAGCACCTGTAAGTCCTCCAGGGCCGCAGTACCCGTCGCCACACCCTTCTCCGCTTCACAGAGCTCTACCTCTCCCGCAGCTGATGTACAGAGACCCCAGACCACCACCTTATGGGCATCCCATTTCATGGTTTGAGTCGATGCTGTCCCGTGATTGAGTGTAAAGTATGTTGAGATATGCTCCGATAGCTTGCGTCGGAACGGTGGATCTAACAGCAAGCTTGGTTGAAGCCGCCAGGTGGGGATACACGCCATTGCTCTGCCCCAACAAGCGGTGCCTAGCAGTGGACAGTGGTCCGATATCATTTTGTCGAGATAGGAAGTTCCTGTGAAATTTCTAACTAGTTCAGTCGAGCAGAGCAGCAGGTCTATGCGGGTGTGGAGGCTGTGAACCGAGGAGAAGAAAGAGTATTCCCTAGCTAAAGGATGTAGCGTGCACCATAGGTCTGCTGTAAGGAAATGGCTCCCTGTTGCAATTACCCACCACTTTTTGCCTGATACTGATGCTGACTTGACTGAGAAGTGTGAGGGGACCCTGCTAACCAGGCCCCAGTGTTCTTTCACCTAAAATGTACCATTGTTTCCACAATTGGCACAACCCTGGCACCCAGGTAAGTCCCTTGTAACTGGTACCCCTGGTACCAAGGGCCCTGATGCCAGGGAAGGTCTCTAAGGGCTGCAGCAAGTCTTATGCCACCCTAGGGACCCCTCACTCAGCACAGACACACTGCTTGCCAGCTTGTGTGTGCTGGTGGGGAGAAAATTACTAAGTCGACATTGCACTCCCCTCAGGGTGCCATGCCAACCTCACACTGCCTATGGCATAGGTAAGTCACCCCTCTAACAGGCCTTACGGCCCTAAGGCAGGGTGCACTATACCACAGGTGAGGGCATAGGTGCATGAGCACTATGCCCCTACAGTGTCTAAGCAAAACCTTAGACATTGTAAGTGCAGGGTAGCCATAAGAGTATATGGTCTGGGAGTCTGTCAAAAACGAACTCCACAGCTCCATAATGGCTACACTGAATACTGGGAAGTTTGGTATCAAACTTCTCAGAATAATAAACCCACACTGATGCCAGTGTTGGATTTATTCAAAAATGCACACAGAGGATGCCCCCTGTATTTTACCCAATTGTTCAGTGTGGTTGTGTAAGGAAATGCCTCCTTGGCATGGTTACCCCCTGACTTTTTGCCTTTGCTGATGCTATGTTTTGAATTGAAAGTGTGCTGAGGCCTGCTAACCAGGCCCCAGCACCAGTGTTCTTTCCCTAACCTGTACTTTTGTTTTCACAATTGGCACACCCTGGCATCCAGGTAAGTCCCTTGTAACTGGTACCCCAGGTACCAAGGGCCCTGATGCCAGGGAAGGTCTCTAAGGGCTGCAGCATATCTTATGCCACCCTGGGGACCCCTCACGCAGCACAGACACACTGCTTGCCAGCTTGTGTGTGCTGGTGAGGACAAAACGAGTAAGTCGACATGGCACTCCCCTCAGGGTGCCATGCCAACCTCACACTGCCTATGCAGTATAGATAAGTCACCCCTCTAGCAGGCCTTACAGCCATAAGGCAGGGTGCACTATACCATAGGTGAGGGCACCAGTGCATGAGCACTGTGCCCCTACAGTGTCTAAGCCAAACCTTAGACATTGTAAGTGCAGGGTAGCCATAAGAGTATTTGGTCTGGGAGTCTGTCAAACACGAACTCCACAGCACGATAATGGCTTCACTGAAAACTGGGAAGTTTGGTATCAAACTTCTCAGCACAATAAATGCACACTGATGCCAGTGTACATTTTATTGTGAAATACACCCCAGAGGGCACCTTAGAGGTGCCCCCTGAAACCTTAACCAACTACCTGTGTAGGCTGACTGGTTTTAGCAGCCTGCCGCACTCGAGACATGTTGCTGGCCACATGGGGAGAGTGCCTTTGTCACTCTGTGGCTAGTAACAAAGCCTGCACTGGGTGGAAATGCTATCACCTCCCCCAGGCAGGAGCTGTAACACCTGGCGGTGAGCCTCAAAGGCTCACCCCCTTTGTTCCAGCACCACAGGGCATTCCAGCTAGTGGAGTTGCCCGCCCATCCGGCCACGGCCCCACTTTTGGCAGCAAGGCCGGAGGAGATAATGAGAAAAACAAGGAGTCACTGACCAGTCAGGACAAGCCCCTAAGGCAACCTGAGCTGAAGTGACTCTGACTATTAGGAATCCTCCATCTTGCAGATGGAGGATCCACCCAATAGGGATAGGAATGTGACCCCCTCCCCTTGGGAGGAGGCACAAAGAGGGAGTAGCCACCCTCAGGGCTAGTAGCCATTGGCTACTGCCCTCCCTGACCTAAACACACCCCTAAATTCTGTATTTAGGGGCTCCCCTGAACCTAGGAAATCAGATTCCTGCAACTTACGAAGAAGAGGACTGCTGAGCTGAAAAACCCCTGCAGAGAAGACGGAGACACCAACTGCTTTGGCCCCAGCCCTACTGGCCTGTCTCCCTCCTACAGAAGAAAACTGCTCCAGCGACGCTTTCCCCAGGACCAGCGACCTCTGAATCCTCAGAGGACTGCCCTGCTCCCAAAGGACTAAGAAACTCCTGAGAACAGCGGCCCTGTTCAACAAAGACTGCAACTTTGTTTCCAGAGGAGCAGATTTAAAGACCCCTGCAATCCCCGCAAGAAGCGTGAGACTTGCAACACTGCACCCGGCGACCCCGACTCAACTGGTGGAGAAACAACGCTACAGGGAGGACCCCCCGCGACTCCGAGACTGTGAGTAACCAAAGTTGTCCCCCCTGAGCCCCCACAGCGACGCCTGCAGAGGGAATCCTGAGGCTCCCCCTGACCTCGACTGTCTGAATCCAAAATCCCGACGCCTGGAAAAGACCCTGCACCCGCAGCCCCCAGGACCTGAAGGATCGGAACTCCAGTGTAGGAGTGACCCCCAGGAGGCCCTCTCCCTTCCCCAGGTGGTGGCTACTCTGATGAGCCCCCCCCTTGCCTGCCTGCATCGCTAGAGAGACCCCTTGGTCTCCCCTTGAAACCTATTGACAACCCGACGCTTGTTTGCACACTGCACCCGGCCGCCCCAGTGCCGCTGAGGGTGTACTTTCTGTGCTGACTTGTGTTCCCCCCCCCTCCCCCCCCCCCCCCCCCCCCCCCCCCTCCCCCCAGTGCCCTACAAAACCCCCCTGGTCTGCCCTCCGAAGACGCGGGTACTTACCTGCTGGCAGACTGGAACCGGGGCACCCCCTTCTCCATTGAAGCCTGTGTTTTGGGCACCACTGTGACCTCTGCACCTGACCGGCCCTGAGCTGCTGGTGTTGTGACTTTGGGGTTGCCCTGAAACCCCAACGGTGGGCTACCTTGGACCCAAACTGTGACCTGTAAGTGATTTACTTACCTGCTAAAAATAACAATACTTTACCTCCCCCAGGAACTGTGAAAATTGCACTGTCCACTTTTAAAACAGCTATTTGTGTTTTATGTGAAAAGTATATATGCTACTGTAATTATTCAAAGTTCCTAAAGTACTTACCTGCAATACCTTTCAAATGAGATATTACATGTAGAATTTGAACCTGTGGTTCTTAAAATAAACTAAGAAAAGATATTTTTCGATAACAAAACCTATTGGCTGGATTTGTCTCTGAGTGTGTGTTCCTCATTTATTGCCTGTGTGTATGTACAACAAATGCTTAACACTACTCCTTTGATAAGCCTACTGCTCGACCACACTACCACAAAATACAGCATTAGTATTATCTCTTTTTGCCACTATCTTACCTCTAAGGGGAACCCTTGGACTCTGTGCATACTATTCCTTACTTTGAAATAGTGCATACAGAGCCAACTTCCTACATTGGTGGATCAGCGGTGGGGTACAAGACTTTGCATTTGCTGGACTACTCAGCCAATACCTGATCACACGACAAATTCCAAAAATTGTTATTAGAAATTGATTTTTTGCAATTTTAAATTTTTCTAAATTCTTTAAAGTCCTGCTAGGGCCTTGTGTTAGTCCCTGTTAGCATTGTTTTTAGAGTTTAAAAGTTTGGTAAAAGTTTGAATTAGATTCTAGAACTAGTTTTAGATTCTTAAAAAGTATTCCAACTTTTAGAAGCATAATGCCAAGTACAGATGTGAATGTGGTGGAACTCGACACCACACCTTACCTCCATCTTAAGATGAGGGAGCTAAGGTCACTCTGTAAAATAAAGAAAATAGTAATGGGCCCCAGACCTTCCAAACTACAGCTCCAGGAGCTGTTGGCAGAGTTTGAAAAGGCCAACCCCTCTGAGGATGGCAACTCAGAGGATGATGATAGTGACTTGGAGGGTGATTCCCCCCCTACCAGTCCTATCCAGGGAGGACAGGGCCTCTCAAGCCCTGACTCCAAGCATAATAGTCAGAGATGCTGGCTCCCTCACAGGAGGGACCAACCTCTCTGAAATCACTGAGGATAACTCCAGTGAAGAGGACATCCAGTTAGCCAGGATGGCCAAAAGATTGGCTTTGGAAAGACAGATCCTAGCCATAGAAAGGGAAAGACAAGAGATGGGCCTAGGACCCATCAATGGTGGCAGCAACATAAATAGGGTCAGAGATTCTCCTGACATGTTGAAAATCCCTAAAGGGATTGTAACTAAATATGAAGATGGTGATGACATCACCAAATGGTTCACAGCTTTTGAGAGGGGTTGTGTAACCAGAAAAGTGAACAAATCTCACTGGGGTGCTCTCCTTTGGGAAATGTTCACAGGAAAGTGTAGGGATAGACTCCTCACACTCTCTGGAAAAGATGCAGAATCTTATGACCTCATGAAGGGAACCCTGATTGAGGGCTTTGGATTCTCCACTGAGGAGTATAGGATTAGATTCAGGGGGGCTCAAAAAACCTCGAGCCAGACCTGGGTTGATTTTGTGGACATCTCAGTGAAAACACTGGATGGTTGGATTCAAGGCAGTGGTGTAAATAATTATGATGGGCTGTACAATTTATTTGTGAAAGAACACCTATTAAGTAATTGTTCAAATGATAAACTGCATCAGCATCTGGTAGACCTAGGACCAATTTCTCCCCAAGAATTGGGAAAGAAGGCGGACCATTGGGTCAAGACTAGGGTGACCAAGACTTCCACAGGGGGTGACCAAAAGAAAGGGGTCACAAAGCCTCCCCAGGGGAAGAGTGTTGAGATATCCAAAAACAAAAATAGTAAAGAGTCTTCTTCAGGCCCCCAAAAACCTGCACAGGAGGGTGGGCCCAGAGCCTCTTCACAAAACAATTTTGGGTACAAGGGTAAAAACTTTGATCCCAAAAAGGCCTGGTGTCGTAGCTGTAATCAGCCCGGACACCAAACTGGAGACAAGGCCTGTCCCAAGAAAAGTACCACTTCTAACTCCACTCCAGCTAACACTGGAATGGCTAGCCTCCAAGTGGGATCAACAGTGTGCCCAGAGCAAATCAGGTGTCACACTTAAGCTACATTAGTCTCTGAGGGTGGGGTGGATTTAGCCACACTGGCTGCCTGGCCTCCTAATATGCAAAAATACAGGCAGCAGCTCTTAATTAAGGGGACAAGTGTAGAAAGCCTGAGGGATACAGGTGCCAGTGTCACCATGGTGACAGAGAAACTGGTTTCCCCTGGTCAATACCTGGCTGGACAAACTTATCCAGTCACCAATGCTGACAATCAAACTAAAGTACATCCCATGGCTATGGTAACTTTAGAGTGGGGAGGGGTCAATAGCCTGAAACAGGTGGTGGTCTCCTCAAATATCCCAGTAGACTGTTTGCTTGGAAACGACCTGGAGTCCTCAGCATGGGCTGAGGTAGAACTGAAAACCCATGCAGCCATGCTGGGTATCCCTGAACTGGTGTGTGTCAAGACAAGGGCACAGTGCAAGGCTCAGGGTGAAAAAGTAGAGCTGGAGTCTGGGAAAAGGGCCCAGCCTACCAAGAGGAAAGGAAAGTCAGCTGGGAAACCAGCTGCAACACAACAACAAAAAGAGAACCTCTCTTCTCAGGAAGAAGTTCTGCCCTCTGAGGGAACTGAGCCTTTTTAGCTGGAACCTTACCAGGTTGAGCTCTTAGGCCCAGGGGGACCCTCAAGGGAGCAGTTGTGTAAGGGGCAAGAAACCTGTCCCTCTCTTGAAGGCCTTAGGCAGCAAGCTGCTGAAGAGTCCAATGGCAAGAAAACTGGAACACATAGGGTCTATTGGGAAGATGGGCTCCTGTACACTGAGGCAAGAGATCCCAAACCTGGTGCCACTAGGAGAGTGGTAGTGCCTCAGGAGTTCAGAGAGTTCATACTGACCTTAGCCCATGATATTCCCCTTGCTGGGCATTTGGGACAAACCAAGACGTGGGAGAGACTAGTCAACCACTTCTACTGGCCCAACATGTCCCAGAAAGTTAAGGAGTTTTGTGTCTCCTGTACCACCTGTCAAGCCAGTGGAAAGACAGGTGGACATCCAAAGGCCCCCCTCATTCCACTTCCAGTGGTGGGGGTCCCCTTTGAAAGAGTGGGTGTGGACATAGTGGGTCCACTTGAACCTCCCACAGCCTCAGGAAATATGTACATACTAGTAGTAGTGGATCATGCTACTAGGTATCCTGAAGCTATTCCCCTTAGGTCGACTACTGCCCCTGCAGTAGCCAAGGCCCTCATTGGTATCTTTACCAGCGTGGGCTTCCCTAAGGAGGTGGTGTCTGACAAGGACTGACTGGTCTGTGCCAGCCTGCTGCTGAGAGACGAGTTTCTGACCCCATGTGGTGAGAGCCTTTGTGCTCTCTGAGGACAGAAACAAAACCTGCTCTGGGTGGAGGTGCTTCACACCTCCCCCCTGCAGGAATTCTAACATCTAGCAGTGAGCCTCAAAGGCTCAGGCTACTTGTTACAATGCCCCAGGGCACTCCAGCTATTAGAGATGCCCGCCCCCTGGACACAGCCCCCACTTTTGGCGGCAAGTCCATGGCAGATAATGAGTAAAACAAGGAGGAGTCACTGGCCAGTCAGGACAGCCCCTAAGGTGTCCTGAGCTGAGGTGACTCTGACTTTTAGAAATCCTCCATCTTGCAGATGGAGGATTCCCCCAATAGGATTAGGGATGTGCCCCTCTCCCCTCAGGGAGGAGGCACAAAGAGGGTGTAGCCCCCCTCAGGGCTAGTAGCCATTGGCTACTAACCCCCCAGACCTAAACACACCCCTAAATTTAGTATTTAGGGGCTCCCCAGAACCTAGGAACTCAGATTCCTGCAACCTAAGAAGAAGAGGACTGCTGAACTGAAAAACCTGCAGAGAAGATGGAGACGCCAACTGCTTTGGCCCCAGCTCTACCGGCCTGTCTCCCCACTTCTAAAGACACTGCTCCAGCAACGCGTTCCCAGGGTCCAGCAACCTCTGAAGCCTCAGAGGACTACCCTGCATCTAGAAGGACCAAGAACTCCCGAGGACAGCGGCTCTGTTCACCAAAGACTGCAACTTTGCAACAAAGAAGCAACTTTGAAACAACACACGTTTCCCGCCGGAAGCGTGAGACTTTGCACTCTTCACCCAACGCCCCCGGCTCGACTTGTGGAGAACAAACACCACAGGGAGGGCTCCCCGGCGACTACGAGACCTTGAGTAGCCAGAGTTGACCCCACTAAGCCCCCACAGCGATGCCTGCAGAGGGAATCCCGAGGCTCCCCCTGACCGCGACTGCCTGCTTCAAAGACCCGACGCCTGGTAAAGACTCTGCACCCGCAGCCCCCAGGACCTGAAGGATCCGACCTCCAGTGCAGGAGCGACCCCCAGGTGGCCCTCTCCCTTGCCCAGGTGGTGGCTACCCCGAGGAGCCCCCCCTTGCCTGCCTGCATCGCTTAAGAGACCCCTTGGTCTCCCATTGATTTCTTTTGCGAACCCGACGCTTGTTTGCACACTGCACCCGGCCTCCCCCGTGCCGCTGAGGGTGTACTTTCTGTGTGGACTTGTCCCCCCCGGTGCCCTACAAAACCCCCCTGGTCTGCCCTCCGAAGACGAGGGTACTTACCTGCTGGCATACTGGAACCGGGGCACCCCCTTCTCCATTGAAGCCTATGCGTTTTGGGCACCACTGTGACCTCTGCACCTGACCGGCCCTGAGCTGCTGGTGTGGTAACTTTGGGGTGGCTTTGAACCCCCAACGGTGGGCTACCTTGGACCCAAACTTGAACCCCGTAGGTGATTTACTTACCTGCAAAAACTAACAAACACTTACCTCCCCCAGGAACTGTTGAAAATTGCACAGTCTAGTTTTAAAATAGCTATATGTCATTTATGTGAAAACTGTATATGCTATTTTGCTAATTCGAAGTATTATACCTTTCATTTGAAGTATTACTTGTAAATCTTGAACCTGTGGTTGTTAAAATAAACTAAGAAAATATATTTTTCTATACAAAAACCTATTGGCCTGGAATTGTCTGAGTGTGTGTTCCTCATTTATTGCCTGTGTGTGTACAACAAATGCTTAACACTACTCCTCTGATAAGCCTACTGCTCGACCACACTACCACAAAATAGAGCATTAGAATTATCTCTTTTTGCCACTATCTTACCTCTAAGGGGAACTCTTGGACTCTGTGCATACTATTGCTTACTTTGAAATAGTGCATACAGAGCCAACTTCCTACATCTGCTAATCTGTGTTCTGAGATCCAGGCCTGAAACACCTGAGAGGTCTTCCTGTAAGGGGCTCCCTCCAACAGGGGGGGTATGATCTATTATTGATAATATCAAGTACACAGTTCCAGTCACCACCCCATATATAGTGCGATGTAGGATCCAGGAATAATTGGGGAGTGAGCGACTAGAGAAATCTAGGGCACATATATACCAGTTATAATGAGCAGGTTACCATCCAGGGAACCCTCTAGCTGCATGGTTTGGCCATCTGCATCTACTTTGTGGTGGTCTACTGTGTAGGGTACTTCTGGAGCGATCCATATTAGTACTCCCTTAGCATATGCAGAAAAAGAGGTACCATAAGCAAGGCCTCGCCATTTATGTTGTAAATTGCGTAACTCCTCTGTTTTTAAGTGTGTTTCTTGTAGTATAGTGACATGTATTTTGTGCCGTTTAAGATATGCATTAATTCTGTTGCGCTTAACAGGACCAGCTATGCCTCGCACATTCCAAGTCAATATATTATAGGTAGACATATTTGCGGAGAGGGTAGTGTGAAGACTGATATCTGCCAGGTGGCAGATCTCAAGCCAAGTGTCGCTGTTTCCCATGCCCCCACCCCACTGATGCCCCCGATTCCCCAAACCACACCACCTGTCGCAGATAGAGAAAATAAAGGAAAGGAAAAAAGGATAGAGAAGAACTAAGAAAAGGTTTAATAAATGAAGCCCAACTTTCAACACTGAGGCACTACCGGTGTCTAGTGTGATAACTGTCATGAAAGGGTCCTTCAGGTGTCTCCTCTGGATATGGGGGGACGTCGGCATCATCGCAATGCGTCCCTCCGCGGTGGTCCCAATCGAGTGTGCATCGCCCTCCGCCATGCCCCCGGTGCCCCGCCGCTTCCTGCATCCCGAGTATCTCCGTGTCCGAACAGGAAGGAGCCCCGTAGTTATGACATATGCTTGAATGTGATGATCCACTGGTGCATCTGATGGAACTCAGCGCCATATTCCGTCGTCGTGCACCGCGACTTGGAGTTTAGATGTCATCAGCTGTGCGTGGTATCAGCTCCGGGCCCAATACTGAGGGGGGGAGGAGCCGCTAGACCGATCTACTGTGAAATCAGAATTTGCCTTTTCTGGGTCTCGATATGGCTGGTGTCGTGATAATGCAAACAGATTGGCCCCCATCAGAGCCTGCTCCTGACTTTCCGCGGCTTGTGCCCTGGATGGGTGCGCCCCCGGTTTCAATTTCTTCCGTCGTCGAGGTTGAGGAGTTAGCCAGGTCTCCCGCCCGACGTCGTCTTGTGTGAGTTGGGCCATACCCTTGGCGTGTAGCCATGTCCAGGCCTCCTCAGGGGACGAGAAGATGTGTTTTTCCCCATTTATGACACGGAGTCATGCCGGGAATAACAGGGAGTAGGGAAGATTGTTGTCCCGCAACAATTGTTTCACTCTCGTAAAGGACGCTCTCCTACGTTGTACTTTCACTGTGTAGTCTGGATACGCCGTTATCTCATTGTTGTCCATCTTTATGAGGTCTTGAGTCCTAAATCTTTGTAGGATCAAATCTCTATCCCGGAAGTTTAGGAGGCATGCTATCAAGGGCCGAGGGGGTGCACCTGGTCGCGGTGGGCCAACTGGAATTCGATGAGCGTGTTCCACCGCGAACGTTGGTGATGACGCGTCTGTCATGACTTTATCCAGAAGTCACTTTTCCAGGAAATGTTCAGTGTTCGGCGACTCTGTTCGCTCCGGAAATTCTATGAATCTAATGTTGTTTCTCCTCGAACATCCTTCTGCGTCCTCCGCTCTCCCCTGCAGCTGACTGATCTCTGTTTCCATGCGCTGTAACTGATCGCGCAATTCTTTGACTTCAGGTTGAGTTACTGCAAGCACATGTTCAGTGTCCTTGACCCCATCTACTAATTTGCGGTGGTCGGCTCTAAACAGATTTACTTTGATTACTAGAGAGTCTATTTTCACCTCTAATGTGGTTTTCGTGTCTAGTACTGCTTGTAGTAGTTTGTCAAACTGCGCTGTGTGCTTGCAGTGTCAGATTCATTTGTTGCAGTGCAGCGGCTTGTGTTCCTGCTAGGTCAGTAGAGTTCGGGCCCTCAGGGTCCGCCATTGGCTGCGGCCTAGGTGGCTTTGGCTTGACCATATTTGGCGAGGACACTTGTGTTGCAAATAAAGATTTCAGGTCTTCTAGGTCGCTGAAGTAGCCAAGCCGAACTCTAGTTCGGCTCGGAGTGAAAGAGACCTCGCTGGTCAGATATGGCTCCAGGCACAGTGCAGAAGCAAGAGAGAAGAGACTATCGCATTTAGTCTGTGCTCCTACAACGGGACCCCACTGTGTTGAACACAGCTCCGCACTCCGTCTGGCTGCATTAAGTGTGATCATTGCGACGTCTCATCACAATCTCGATGTTATTCGCTTCCGATGTGGGCCACCATTTGTGCAGTCAGGAGGTATGCGGTGGCCACAGGGGGTCGCTTCCTAGTGACTACTCCTCAGTTATGGTCATAGGTCGGGGCCAGTGAGTTTCTAATAGGGAGCAGTTGAAACCTCCGCGGGTCAGAAACTTATGCAGCAGATTAATGTCGGCTGTTAGTGCCAAGGGGACATGTCCATGCACCGTTGGTCAGCCCATGATGCAATCGGGGAGTTTTGCACTCCGGGGAGTGTGTATGACAATGCGCATGTACCTTCTCCGATCTTTTAATCAAAATGGGTCGCGTAGCAATCTTCTGAGCTCTAAATATTGGGGTCGCTGCCAGTGCGCCCGCCTGTCCCTCCAACGGGCTTTGTGTACCCCGCTGTCCCGGTGACTGCTGGAGCCGTCTTCTCGTCGCCTTGCTCGCTTTGGTCCGGGCTGTCCGTTAGATCTCCCTTACTTCTCTGCGAGCCACACCGTTGCACGAAATCTCCTTCCTCCTCCCTTCTGCTGCTTCCCCTCGGCCTCCACACCTATCCCCCTGTTCCATCCGGACCCTTGAGCCTCGCCGCCTGTATTTATCCTCAGCTGCAGCTCCTCACCTCTGTGTCTAGTCGTCAGGGCCCCGACGCTGTTAGGGAGAGGCACCGCTCTGATTTTCACCTCTGTCGCATCGCACCCAGGGCCTCATCCGCCCTGCGCTGTGCCGGTCCCAGTCCCGTGCACTCCTCCACGCCCAATCGGGACCAGCCGGGCGAGCTATGGACTCCGCAGCCCCTCCCGGCCCGCACAGTTAGGGGGCAGATACCAAGGACGTGCGGAAGGGGGAAATTAAAGGATTAATGTTTGAGCCAAGAGTGGAGCTTTTCAAGGAGCGTCTGCAGTAGCCGCCATCTTGGACACGCCCCCACCACTCAGTACACTGATGGTGGTGGGGATTGATTTCTCCCCCTCATCAAAATAATGGTGCACTATAGATAGACCTGCAGACTGAGAGTGGGCTTAGATACAGCTTCTGAAAACGATCTCGACTCGCCAGAAGGATCACTAACAGAAAAAAATGCCTTGTTTACATTGGTAATAGAGAGGGCACTTGAGACACTACAACTTAAGTTTCCCACCACTGAGGCTAAAACAAGCTCTCTAAGGTTCTCCAACCAGAGCCCTCTTCATCTGTGCCAATACTGCCATTTAATCAAACCTGTACTGATGCCCTTATGGCTGCAAGGTACAAATCATTTTCATTTCCACTAGTCAGTCAACCTGTGGCTCAGCAAGATAGTCCTGTTTTCCTGATGGTCAGGATTTTCTTACTACCCATCCTACACCTTAAAGCCTGATTGTGCAGCCCGCAACAGGTAAGGTCAATCCAAATTATTTTCCAACCAACCCCTGTATAGGGCCTTCAAGAGAATTGATGCTTTCTGGGGAAGATTGTTTTCAACTGCAAGCCTTGTCCTTAGATCAATAAATGGGGCTTGATTATTAGGCACGTACACAAATCTGCTATGTGTCAGTGTGTACTTTCAAGAAACAGTACTGCTTTGGCTGACAAATATGGTGGGAAAGTCATATATATATATATATATATATATATATATATATATAGCATGTGTTGGCTGCAGATAAACATTCTTTGCATACTCCTGCCATGTAGTGTTGGGCCTGTACTTTGCAAGTTGTTTTACTTTAAGAAGTTTTATATTTGACGTTGTATTTCCTTTTCGAGGTATTGTGCATGTTCAACAGCTCCTTCGTTAGCTTATTTTTTCCACCATCAGGCTTGGACGTTCTGCATCAGAGCTCTTCAGTTTCGATGCACACGTGACCTTTGGAAGAAAAAGATCGACAAAGAAAAACGGTGTATGGCTCTGATACACACTGAAACAGTGTACACATCAAGCGCACACACAAGATTCCCACAAAGTCGACATCTACACATGTTGAGAATCTCCAGGTAATGGAGGCAAGAAAAAAAGGCCTATTTAGACGGTGCCCTCAGTTCAGGGCAAATACTCCTACTAGGATACTCACTCGGTCTGTAATTTGTGCTTATCACCAGAATACAAGGAACAGGACTGCTAAGCATACACCCTTTTCAAAATCAAGAAAATGCTGCGAAGTAGAAGAGATCAGCACCTAGCGCACAACATGGAGATGGCAGCCAAGGCAGAGTTCTTGCATGAAGAATCGCACAGCGCGGGTGAGATCAACACCAGTTTACCTTTTCAAAGTGGGGCCATCATCGCAAGCCCCCACTGGACGAATCCAGAGCCGGGGGTGCAGGTAGAGGAGCCCATGCAGAAGACTGGTACCTAAACCGGGACCAAAGACGATGCCAAGGGCTGTATGTACGGGTGACCCACCCAGATTGAAGGAAATATTACACACACCTCCGCCTTCACACTGCACCACAACCCTCTGGTTCTGGTGACCCTGCGAGCACACGTCGGAGCCAAGACGGGACGAGAATGTCCTCAATCCCGATCGGGTAACAAGGCCAAAACATGAGGATGGAACCAACACCAATTTGGTAGAAAAGCACACGTCAACAGCGACACATTCATTGGCCCCAAACAAGACGAAACCGGTTTTGACACCAGAAGTCATCAAATCAGAACTAAAGCTCAAACTTCTAACCACTCTGAATCCAGGTACCCATCAGCATCAACAAAAGAAAAACAGCAAGGTCTCTCTTAAATCGCCAAAGAAAACCCATGCTATAACTGTGGCATAGACATGCGCCTTCTTTGGCCACAATAACAGAGACAGAGAAGCAGGCAAAAACATCACAAAAGCAAGTGCCACTAGAAGAGGAACGCAATGTTTTTGAATGACTGCACAAAAATACGCAAAAGAAAAAACATAAAAGGCACTTCCAAAAGACAAGCACATTGGAAGTCAGACTCCCACCACCAAAGAGAGTGGCTTTTGACCACAGCCATAAGCCCTATTACATTTGAACAACTTCATTCCCCACAACCTATATCGCCTTTACCTACACAAATAGAAGTGGGCGGGAATACTCCTCAGCGGGACTTTGATTTGCTGGAAGATACCCACATCAGCCTAGACCTAAGGGTCGATTGACGTGGTTCTGCCCAACACTGATATGGAACCACCAATTCCTGCAAAACACTCACCACCTAATGACACTCCATCATACCATAGTGTCATGCAGAGAGCTGCAGAATATCAGAAACCCCTATATAAAGTACTAAAGAAGAAACAGATTTTTACTAGAAACACTTTTGAGCACTGAGCACACAGTGCAGCATTTTCCTATAATTGGTTCTATGTTAAACGTCTCAAAGGACATCTTTAAGGATCCATTGAAATCCATGGTACTTACTCCACGAACTGAAAGAAAATCCAGGCCTTCACCTTCAGACCCAATATATATATATGTCAGCGGTCACCCTACAGCAGACTCCCTAGTAGTAACAACAACAAGGAAAAGAACAGCATCCCAGGGCACTGGGAAAGCTCCACCTCCTGACAAGGAAAGTAAGTGCAGGTAAAAGGATGGCTACAGGTTACACCTACCAGTGGTGAATCGCACATTCAGTGGGGTTACTGTCAAGATTCACCAGGGCAACTCGGGATGAAATGTAAGACTTAATACAGCATCTCCCAGAACAGTATGGAAGGGGGGGGAGAGAGAGACTTAGTGGGTGAAGGTAAACTAATCTCCAGCGCAACCATGAGGTGTGCACTGGATAGTGCAGGCACTGCAGCAAAAGGCATTAATTATTCTGTTATGCTACATAGGCATGCATATGCCTACGTACATCATGCTTTATGCCAGAAGTGCAACACCACATTCGTAATATTCCTTTTGATGGAGAACATCTCTTTGGACCAGAAGTGGACAAGCAATTATAAGAGATTGAAAAAGACAGACCCAGCAAAATCAATGGGTGCTTTGCAAACGCCATCACAAAAGCAGCAGCCCTATCGCCACTACCAAGGGAGAGCAGCCTCAAAAACTACTACCACAGAGACCCCTGTTTATTGATGATAACAACAATACCACAAACAAGTAGGATGAGGGTACTATAGAGGTGGATACAAATCTAGAGTAAAGGGCAGAGGCACACCCTCGAATGGAGCCTTACCCACTAAACAATGACTCCCCAACACTTCAACCTGACCAAAAATCAGTTGTGGCCAGAGATATCAGATTGACGTCCGGGATATTGCCTGGAATTAAAACCACCACCACCACCAAAGAGGCACATACTAAATCCACAGCATCTACGTCTGCTAAAGGAAGAAGTAAAAGCCTTGTTACAAAAAGGGGCAATAGAAACCTGTACGATTCAAATATCGCAACTAAGGGGTATACTCCCTATGTTTCTTAATACCGAAAAAGGATGGCTCATTACGTCCGATGCTGGACGTACGCCCTCTCAAGCTGTACATTATACCCGAAAACGTCCACATGGTAACGCTGCAAGCTGTAAAATCATTTCTCCTGCTAGGCAACTTCATTAGATCTGAAGGACGCATACTTTCATATTCTAATCCACCTGGCACATCGCTAACATTTCCGGTTTGTGGTAAGTGGACATCACTATCAATTCACAGTACTACCATTCAGGGCAACAGCAGTCCTGAAGGTATTCACAAAATGTCTAACTGTAGTAGCTGCAAGAAGGGAAAACATACATATATGTTCGATGGCATGTGTAGCTGCAGATACACATGCTGTGCACATCCCGCCATCTGGTGTTGGGCTCGGAGTGTTACAGGTTGTTTTTCTTCGAAGAAGTCTTTTTTCGAGTCACGAGACCGAGGGACTCCTCCCATTTCGACTCCATTGCGCATGGGTGTCGACTCCATCTTAGATTGTTTTTTTTCCGCCATCGGGTTCGGACGTGTTCCTTTTCGCTCCGTGTTTCGGGTCGGAAAGTTAGTTAGAATCTCGGAAAAATCGTCGGTATTGTTTGCGTTCGGTATCGGGTTAGTTACAACAGATCGACACTGCATTAAGAAGAGCTCCGGTGGCCCTTTTTTTTCCATCCCCGTCGGGGCCTGGTCGGCCCGGCCATGTGTCTCTTCAAGGCTGATGGAACGGACCCCATTCCGCTTCTGTCCAAAATGCCATAACAAGTATCCATATACAGATCAACATCTGGTCTGTAACTTGTGTTTGTCACCAGAACACAAGGAGGATACTTGTGAGGCCTGTCGAGCGTTTCGGTCCAGAAAGACACTCAGGGACCAAAGAGCAAGAAGACTGCAAATGGCGTCGGCGCCGACAGGACAAGAGCGTTTCGAGGAGGAGGAAGAAACATTCTCCACCCAGGAGTCGGACTCTGAGGAGATCGATCCTGAAGAAACGCCTAAAACCGTGAGTAAGACGTTGAAACCAAGAACTCACGAGAAAAGCGCTAAAGCCCAGGGGACGCCACCGCCAACAGGCCATGGCTTAACCCGAAAAGTAGGTGACCGTTCATCGGCACCGAAAAAGGGCGAGCTGGTGTCGAAGTCATCCGACTCCGGTCGAGATACCAGCACACAGCAATCTCGGGCCTGAGATAGTGGCTCAGAGAAGATTCGGCACCGAGACAGCGGCACCGAAACGGGTCGGCACCGAGAGAACACGACACCGAAAGTAAAAAAGGTTTCGTCGGAGCCGAAAAAAGCAGCCAAAAAGGTTTCGGTACCAAAATATCCGGCCTCGGAACCGAAAACAAGTTCCTACACTGAGGAACAAGGACTGTCCACACAAATGAAGACACATAGATTTGGACAGGAATTACAGGCAATAGAGCCAGATCACACACAAAGACTGCTCTTTATTCAAAAAGATACAGGGAAGATCAGCACTCTTCCTCCAGTCAAAATGAAACGCAAGCTTGCCTTCCAAGACAAGGACAAACAGCCACACGCAAAGGTGGCTAAACAAGTAACACCGCCACCATCCCCACATCACTCTCCGCAACCATCACCGGTAGCCACTCCACCAATGATGCAATCCCCAACTCATACAGGAATGAGTCAAGATGACCCTGACGCATGGGACCTTTATGACTCACCAGTGTCAGATAATAGTCCAGAATGCTATCCAGCTAAACCATCGCCACCAGAGGATAGTACAGGCTATGCACAGGTGGTGTCAAGAGCAGCGGCATTTCATAATGTCAGCCTTCATTCAGAGCCCATTGAAGACGACTTTCTTTGTAATACACTGTCGTCCACACACAGCCAATTTCGGAGTCTTCCTATGCTACCTGGAATGCTAAAACACTCCAAACAAGTGTTTGAGGAGCCTGTTAAAGGGAGAGCCATTACTCCAAGAGTAGATAAAAAATATAAACCGCCACCAACAGACCCAGTGTACATTACACAACAGCTAACACCAGACTCTGTTGTAGTGGGAGCAGCGCGCAAAAGAGCCAACTCTCATACTTCAGGAGATGCACCACCTCCAGATATAGAAAGTCGAAAATTCGATGCTGCAGGCAAAAGGGTGGCGGCACAGGCAGCAAACCAGTGGCGTATTGCAAATTCGCAAGCTTTGCTAGCCAGATATGATAGGGCCCATTGGGATGAGATGCAACACCTTATTGAACATTTACCCAAGGAGTTCCAAAAAAGAGCGCAGCAAGTAGTAGAAAAAGGACAGGGTATCTCCAATAATCAGATACGGTCAGCAATGGATGCTGCAGACACAGCTGCTAGAACTGTCCACACAGCAGTAACAATAAGGAGACATGCATGGCTGCGTACATCAGGATTTAAACCAGAGATACAGCAAGCTGTGCTGAATATGCCATTCAACGGACAGCAGTTGTTTGGGCCGGAGGTGGACACTGCGATCGAAAAACTTAAGAAAGACACTGACACGGCCAAAGCCATGGGCGCACTCTACTCCCCACTGAGCAGAGGCACATTTCGAAAGACACAATTTCGAGGGGGGTTTCGAGGGCAAACCACAGAAGTCACAACCTCACAAACAAAGCCCACTTACCAGAGCCAGTATCAGCGGGGAGGTTTTCGGGGACAATATAGAGGGGGACAATTTCAAAAGAATAGAGGAAAGTTCCAAAGTCCCAAAACTCCTCCAAACAAGCAGTGACTTCAAGGTCACAAATCCCCAACACAACACCTGTGGGGGGGAGACTAACCAAGTTTTACAAACATTGGGAGGAAATAACAACAGACACTTGGGTCTTTGTAATTATCCAGCATGGTTAATGCATAGAATTTCTCAAATTCCCTCCAAACATCCCACAGAAAACACACAATATGTCAAAACAACATATAGATCTTCTAGGACTAGAAGTTCAGGCATTGCTACAAAAAGAAGCAATAGAGTTAGTACCAAAACAACAAATAAACACAGGAGTTTACTCCCTGTACTTTCTGATACCCAAAAAAGACAAGAGTCTGAGACCTATACTAGATATCAGAACATTAAATACCTACATCAAATCAGATCACTTTCACATGGTTACATTACAAGACGTAATCCCACTGCTCAAACAACAAGACTACATGACAACACTAGACCTAAAGGATGCATATTTCCATATACCAATCCATCCTTCACACAGAAAGTACCTAAGGTTTGTATTCCAAGGGATACATTACCAATTCAAAGTGTTGCCATTCGGAATAACAACTGCACCAAGAGTTTTCACAAAATGCCTAGCAGTAGTAGCTGCACATATCAGAAGGCAGCAAATACATGTGTTCCCGTACCTAGACGATTGGTTAATCAAAACCAACACGCTAAGACGGTGTTCACAACACACAAAATATGTCATAGAAATCCTCCACAAACTAGGTTTCTCAATCAACTACACAAAGTCACACCTTCTGCCGTGTCAAACACAGCAATACTTAGGAGCAACAATCAACACAGCAAAACGGATTGCCACTCCAAGTCCACAAAGAGTTCACACATTTCACAATGTGATACACACCATGTATCCAAATCAAAAGATACAAGTCAAACTGGTGATGAAACTACTAGGCATGATGTTTTCATGCATAGCCATTGCCCCAAACGCAAGGTTGCACATGCGGCCCTTACAACAGTGCCTAGCATCACAACGGTCACAAGCACAGGGTCAGCTTCTAGATCTGGTGTTGATAGACCGCCAAACATACATCTCGCTTCAATGGTGGAACAGTATAAATTTAAACCAAGGGTGCCCTTTCCAAGACCCAGTGCCACAATAGGTAATAACAACAGATGCTTCCATGATAGGGTGGGGAGCACACCTCAATCAACACAGCATCCAAGGACAATGGGACATACAGCAAAAACAGTTTCACATAAATCACTTAGAACTGTTAGCGGTATTTCTAGCGCTCAAAGCATTTCAACCCATAATAAGACACAAACACATTCTTGTCAAAACAGACAACATGACAACAATGTATTACCTAAACAAACAGGGAGGCACACACTCGACACAGTTGTGTCTCCTAACACAGAAAATATGGCATTGGGCGATTCACAACCACATTCGCCTAATAGCACAATTTATTCCAGGAATTCAGAACCAGTTAGCAGACTGTAGGAAGTTGGCTCTGTATGCACTATTTCAAAGTAAGGAATAGTATGCACAGAGTCCAAGGGTTCCCCTTAGAGGTAAGATAGTGGCAAAAAGAGATAATACCAATGCTCTATTTTGTGGTAGTGTGGTCGAGCAGTAGGCTTATCAAAGGAGTAGTGTTAAGCATTTGTTGTACATACACACAGGCAATAAATGAGGAACACACACTCAGAGACAAATCCAGCCAATAGGTTTTGTTATAGAAAAATATCTTTTCTTAGTTTATTTTAAGAACCACAGGTTCAAATTCTACATGTAATATCTCATTTGAAAGGTATTGCAGGTAAGTACTTTAGGAACTTTGAATCATTACATTAGCATGTATACTTTTTACATAAAACACAATAAGCTGTTTTAAAAGTGGACACAGTGCAATTTTCACAGTTCCTGGGGGAGGTAAAGTAATGTTAGTTTTAACAGGTAAGTAAGTCACTTACAGGTTTCAGTTTTTGGTCCAAGGTAGCCCACCGTTGGGGGTTCAGAGCAACCCCAAAGTTATCACACCAGCAGCTCAGGGCCGGTCAGGTGCAAAGGTCAAAGAGGTGCCCAAAACACATAGGCTATAATGGAGAGAAGGGGGTGCCCCGGTTCCAGTCTGCCAGCAGGTAAGTACCCGCGTCTTTGGAGGGCAGACCAGGGGGGTTTTGTAGGGCACCAGGGGGGACACAAGTCCCCACAAAAAGTACACCCTCAGCGGCACTGGGGCGGCCGGGTGCAGTGTAGAAACAAGCATCGGGTTTTCAATGGAAATCAATGAGAGATCAAGGGATCTCTTCAGCGTTGCAGGCAGGCAGGGGGGGGGGCTCCTCGGGGTAGCCACCACCTGGGCAAGGGAGAGGGCCTCCTGGGGGTCACTCCTGCACAGAAGTTCCGATCCTTCAGGTGCTGGGGGCTGCGGGTGCAGGGTCTTTTCCAGCAGTCGGGAAATGGAGTTTAGACAGTCGCGGTCAGGGGGAGCCTGGGGATTCCCTATGCAGGCGTCGCTGTGGGGGCTCAGGGGGAACAACTTTGGTTACTCACAGTCGTAGAGTCGCCGGAGGGTCCTCCCTGAAGCGTTGTTTCTCCACCAGTCGAGTCGGGGCGCCGGGTGCAGTGTTGCAAGTCTCACGCTACTTGCGGGGAGTTGCAGGGGTCTTTAAATCTGCTACTTGAAACAAAGTTGCAGTTCTTTTGGAGCAGTGCCGCTGTCCTCGGGAGTTTCTTGGTCTCTTGGAAGCAGGGCAGTCCTCTGAGGATTCAGAGGTCGCTGGTCCTGGAGAAAGCGTCGCTGGAGCAGGGTTCTTTAGAAGGCAGGAGACAGGCCGGTAGGACTGGGGCCAAAGCAGTTGGTGTCTTCTTTCTTCTTCTGCAGGGGTTTTCAGCTCAGCAGTCTTCTTCTTCGGTAAGTTGCAGGACTCTAAAGTTTTAGGTTCAGGGAAGCCCTTAAATACTAAATTTAAGGGCGTGTTTAGGTCTGGGGGGTTAGTAGCCAATGGCTACTAGCCCTGAGGGTGGGTACACCCTCTTTGTGCCTCCTCCCAAAGGGAGGAGGTCACATCCCTAATCCTATTGGGGGAATCCTCCTTCTACAAGATGGAGGATTTCTAAAAGTCAGTCACCTCAGCTCAGGACACCTTAGGGGCTGTCCTGACTGGCCAGTGACTCCTCCTTGTTTTTCTCATTATCTCTCCTGGACTTGCCGCCAAAAGTGGGGGCTGTGTCCAGGGGGCGGGCATCTCCACTAGCTGGAGTGCCCTGGGGCATTGTAACACGAAGCTTGAGCCTTTGAAGCTCACTGCTAGGTGTTACAGTTCCTGCAGGGGGGAGGTGTGAAGCACCTCCACCCAGAGCAGGCTTTGTTTCTGTCCTCAGAGAGCACAAAGGCTCTCACCGCATGAGGTCAGACACTCGTCTCTCAGCAGCAGGCTGGCACAGACCAGTCAGTCCTGCACTGAACAATTGGGTAAAATACAGGGGGCATCTCTAAGATGCACTCTGTGTGCATTTTTTAATAAATCAGTGTGGGTTTATTATTCTGAGAAGTTTGATACTAAACTTCCCAGTATTCAGTGTAGCTATTATGGTGCTGTGGAGTTCGTGTTTGACAGACTCCCAGGCCATATACTCTTATGGCTACCCTGCACTTACAATGTCTAAGGTTTTGTTTAGACACTGTAGGGGCATAGTGCTCATGCACATAGGCCCTCACCTGTGGTATAGTGCACCCTGCCTTAGGGCTGTAAGACCTGCTAGAGGGGTGACTTACCTATGCCACAGGCAGTGTGAGGTTTGCATGGCACCCTGAGGGGAGTGCCATGTCGACTTAGTCGTTTTCTCCCCACCAGCACACGCAAGCTGTCAAGCAGTGTGTCTGTGCTGAGTGAGGGGTCCCTAGGGTGGCATAAGACATGCTGCAGCCCTTAGAGACCTTCCCTGGCATCAGGGCCCTTGGTACCAGGGGTACCAGTTACAAGGGACTTATCTGGGTGTCAGGGTTGTGCCAATTGTGGAGACAATGGTACATTTTAGGTGAAGGAACACTGGTGCTGGGGCCTGGTTAGCAGGGTCCCAGCACACTTCTCAGTCAAGTCAGTATCAGGCAAAAAGTGGGGGGTAACTGCAACAGGGAGCCATTTCTTTACACACTCCATCTATCTTCTCTACAATCTCTCCACAACCAGTATTTCATTTTCAGTAATTGCTGTTTCTGAGAAAATAATGCAGTATTGATGGCAGATATTATTGCCTTATAACCAATTTACTTAACGTTAATTTCTCCTTTGCTTAAGAAGTGCTTCATACTCATAGCCACACCCTCCACTCCTACAGCTATTCAACCCCCCTTGACTCTTACCTATCTGATCTCTCTTTGCCCCACTTCATCTTTCTCCCTCAGTATACCTCTACCTACTGCTTCTTGAGTACTTGTCCCTCCTCCCTTTAGCCTTCAACTTCATTAGTCTGACCTTCCTTCCCTTTCCTCATTCTTTTTCATGTTACATCACTGTAAGGAAATGCCTCCTTGGCATGGTTACCCCCTGACTTTTTGCCTTTGCTGATGCTATGTTTTGAATTGAAAGTGTGCTGAGGCCTGCTAACCAGGCCCCAGCACCAGTGTTCTTTCCCTAACCTGTACTTTTGATTCCACAATTGGCACACCCTGGCATCCAGATAAGTCCCTTGTAACTGGTACCTCTGGTACCAAGGGCCCTGATGCCAGGGAAGGTCTCTAAGGGCTGCAGCATGTATTATGCCACTCTAGAGACCCCTCACTCAGCACAGACACACTGCTTACCAGCTTGTGTGTGCTAGTGAGAACAAAATGAGTAAGTCAACATGGCACTCCCCTCAGGGTGCCATGCCAGCCTCTCACTGCCTATGCAGTATAGGTAAGACACCCCTCTAGCAGGCCTTACAGCCCTAAGGCAGGGTGCACTATACCATAGGTGAGGGTACCAGTGCATGAGCACTGTGCCCCTACAGTGTCTAAGCAAAACCTTAGACATTGTAAGTGCAGGGTAGCCATAAGAGTATATGGTCTGGGAGTCTGTTTTACACGAACTCCACAGCACCATAATGGCTACACTGAAAACTGGGAAGTTTGGTATCAAACTTCTCAGCACAATAAATGCACACTGATGCCAGTGTACATTTTATTGTAAAATACACCACAGAGGGCACCTTGGAGGTGCCCCCTGAAACGTAACAGACTATCTGTGTAGGCTGACTGGTTCCAGCAGCCTGCCACACTAGAGACATGTTGCTGCCCCCATGGGGAGAGTGCCTTTGTCACTCTGAGGCCAGTAACAAAGCCTGCACTGGGTGGAGATGCTAACACCTCCCCCAGGCAGGAGCTGTAACACCTGGCGGTGAGCCTCAAAGGCTCACCCCTTTGTCACAGCACCGCAGGACACTCCAGCTAGTGGAGTTGTCCGGCCCCGGCCCCCACTTTTGGCGGCAAGGCCGGAGAAAATAATGAGAATAACAAGGAGTCGTCACTGGCCAGTCAGGACAGCCCCTAAGGTGTCCTGAGCTGAGGTGACTCTGACTTTTAGAAATCCTCCATCTTGCAGATGGAGGATTCCCCCAATAGGATTAGGGATGTGACCCCCTCCCCTTGGGAGGAGGCACAAAGAGGGTGTACCCACCCTCAGGGCTAGTAGCCATTGGCTACTAACCCCCCAGACCTAAACACGCCCTTAAATTTAGTATTTAAGGGCTTCCCTGAACCTAAGATTTTAGATTCCTGCAACTACAAGAAGGACTGCTGAGCTGAAAGACCCCTGCAGAGGAAGACCAGAAGACACCAACTGCCTTGGCCCCAGACTTACCGGCCTGTCTCCTGCCTTCCAAAGAACCCTGCTCCAGCGACGCTTTCCAAGGGACCAGCGACCTCTGAATCCTCCGAGGACTGCCCTGCTTCGAAAAAGACAAGAAACTCCTGAGGACAGCGGCACTGCTCCAAAAGAACTGCAACTTTGTTACAAGGAGCAGATTTAAAGACCCCTGCAACTCCCCGCAAGAAGCGTGAGACTTGCAACACTGCACCCGGCGACCCCGACTCGACTGGTGGAGAACAACCAACTCAGGGAGGACCCTCCGGCGACTCTACGACTGTGAGTAACCAAAGTTGTCCCCCCTGAGCCCCCACAGCAACGCCTGCAGAGGGAATCCCCAGGCTCCCCCTGACCGCGACTGTCTGAACTCCATTTCCCGACGGCTGGAAAAGACCCTGCGCCCGCAGCCCCCAGCCCCTAAAGAAACGGAACTTCTGTGCAGGAGTGACCCCCAGGAGGCCCTCTCCCTTGCCCAGGTGGTGGCTACCCCGAGGAGCCCCCCCCTTGCCTGCCTGCGACGCTGAAGAGATCCCTTGATCTCTCATTGACTTCCATTGAAAACCCGACGCGTGTTTGCACACTGCACCTGGCCGCCCCCGCGCTGCTGAGGGTGTACTTTCTGTGCTGACTTGTGTCCCCCCCCCCGGTGCCCTACAAAACCCCCCTGGTCTGCCCTCCGAAGACGCGGGTACTTACCTGCTGGCAGACTGGAACCGGGGCACCCCCTTCTCTCCATTGAAGCCTATGTGTTTTGGGCACCTCTTTGACCTTTGCACCTGACCGGCCCTGAGCTGCTGGTGTGATAACTTTGGGGTTGCTCTGAACCCCCAACGGTGGGCTACCTTGGACCAAAAACTGAAAACTGTAAGTGACTTACTTACCTGTGAAAACTAACAATAACTTACCTCCCCCAGGAACTGTGAAAATTGCACTGTCCACTTTTAAAACAGCTTATTGTGTTTTATGTGAAAAGTATACATGCTAAAGTAATGATTCAAAGTTCCTAGAGTACTTACCTGCAATACCTTTCAAATGAGCTATTACATGTAAAATTTGAACCTGTGGTTCTTAAAATAAACTAAGAAAAGATATTTTTCTATAACAAAACCTATTGGCTGGATTTGTCTCTGAGTGTGTGTACCTCATTTATTGCCTATGTGTATGTACAACAAATGCTTAACACTACTCCTTGGATAAGCCTACTGCTCGACCACACTACCACAAAATAGAGCATTAGTATTATCTCTTTTTACCACTATTTTACCTCTAAGGGGAACCCTTGGACTCTGTGCATGCTATTCCTTACTTTGAAATAGCACATACAGAGCCAACTTCCTACAATCACTCTTCTAACCTGCCTTTTCTTCTTTCAGCTCCCTTTCTTCATTTTTTTGTTTCCCTCAAATGCACTTCTCACATCCTCTCTATATTCCTCAAAACACCTGTAGGAAGTTGGCTCTGTATGCACTATTTCAAAGTAAGGAATAGTATGCACAGAGTCCAAGGGTTCCCCTTAGAGGTAAGATAGTGGCAAAAAGAGATACTAATGCTCTATTTTGTGGTAGTGTGGTCGAGCAGTAGGCTTATCAAAGGAGTAGTGTTAAGCATTTGTTGTACACACACAGGCAATACATGAGGAACACACACTCCGAGACAATTCCAGGCCAATAGGTTTTTGTATAGAAAAATATATTTTCTTAGTTTATTTTAAGAACCACAGGTTCAAGATTTACATGTAATACTTCAAATGAAAGGTATTGCAGGTAGGTACTTTAGGAACTTTGAATTAGCAAAATAGCATATACAGTTGTCACATAAATCACATATAGCTATTATAAAACTAGACACTTAGTGCAATTTTCAACAGTTCCTAGGGGGAGTAAGAGTTTGTTAGTTTTTGCAGGTAAGTAAACCACCTACGGGGTTCAAATTTGGGTCCAAGGTAGCCCACCGTTGGGGGTTCAGAGCAACCCCAAAGTTACCACACCAGCAGCTCAGGGCCGGTTAGGTGCAGAGGTCAAAGAGGTGCCCAAAACGCATAGGCTTAAATATAGAAGGGGGTGCCCCGGTTCCAGTCTGCCAGCAGGTAAGTACCCGCGTCTTCGGAGGGCAGACCAGTGGGGTTTTGTAGGGCACCGGGGGGGGGCATAAGTCAGCACAGAAAGTACACCTTCAGCAGCCCGGGGGCGGCCGGGTGCAGTGTGCAAACACGCGTCGGGTTTCCAATATGTTTCAATGGGAGACCAAGGGGTCTCTTCAGCGATGCAGGCAAGGCGGGGACTCCTCAGGGTAGCCACCACCAGGGCAAGGGAGAGGGCCTCCTGGGGGTCACTCCTGCACTGGAGTTCGGATCCTTCAGGTCCTGGGGGCTGCGGGTGCAGAGTCTTTATCAGGCGTCGGGATCTGAGGAACAGGCAGTCGTGGTCAGGGGGAGCCTCGGGATTCCCTCTGCAGGTGTCGCTGTGGTGGCTCAGGGGGGGCAACTCTGGCTACTCACGGTCTCGCAGTCGCCGGGGAGTCCTCCCTGAAGTGATTGTTCTCCACAAGTCGAGCCGGGGGCGTCGGGTGCTGTGTGTCAAGTCTCACGCTTCCGGCAGGAAACGCAAGTTGTTTTAAAGTTGCTCCTTTGAAACAAAGTTGCAGTCTTGGGTGAAGAGAGCCGCTGTCCTCAGGAGTTTCTTGGTCCTTCTAGAGCAGGGCAGTCCTCTGAGGATTCAGAGGTCGCTGGTCCCTGGGGAAAGCGTCGCTGGAGCAGTGTCTTTAGAAGGGGGGGGGGGGAGGGGACAAGGCCGGTAGAGCTGGGGCCAAAGCAGTTGGTGTCTCCGTCTTCTCTGCAGGGTTTTTCAGCTTAGCAGTCCTCTTCTTAGGTTGCAGGAATCTGAGTTCCTAGGTTCTGGGGAGCCCTTAAATACTAAATTTAAGGGTGTGTTTTAGGTCTGGGGGGTTAGTAGCCAATGGCTACTAGCCCTGAGGGTGGGTACACCCTCTTTGTGCCTCCTCCCAAGGGGAGGGGGGGTCACATTCCTATCCCTATTGGGGGAATACTCCATCTGCAAGATGGAGGATTTCTAAAAGTCAGTCACCTCAGCTCAGGACACCTTAGGGGCTGTCCTGACTGGCCAGTGACTCCTCCTTGTTATTCTCATTATCTCCTCCGGCCTTGCCGCCAAAAGTGGGGCCGTGGCCGGAGGGGATGGGAAACTCCACTAGCTGGAGTGCCCTGTGGTGCTGTAACAAAGGGGATGAGCCTTTGAGGCTCACCGCCAGGTGTTACAGTTCCTGCAGGGGGAGGTGTGAAGCACCTCCACCCAGTACAGGCTTTGTTACTAGGACTGCTAAGCTGCAGAGAAGACGGAGACACCAACTGCTTTGGCCCCAGCTCTCCGGCCTGTCTCCCCACTTCTGAAGAAACTGCTCCAGCGACGCTTTCCCCAGGACCAGCGACCTCAGAGGACTGCCCTGCTCTAGAAGGACCAAGAAACTCCCGAGTACAGCGGCTCTGTTCACCCAAGACTGCAACTTTGTTTCCAAAGAAGCAACTTCAAGACCACTGCGTTTCCCGCCGGAAGCGTGAGACTTGCTACTATGCACCCGACGCCCCCGGCTCGACTTGTGGAGAAACAACACTTCAGGGAGGACTCCCCGGCGACTACGAGACTGTGAGTAGCCAGAGTTGCCCCCCCCCCCCCTGAGTCCCCAAAGCGACGCCTGCAGAGGGAATCCCGAGGCTCCCCCTGACCGCGCCTGCCTACTTCCCAGATCCCGACGCCTGGTAAAGACTCTGCACCCGCAGCCCCCAGGACCTGAAGGATCGGAACTCCAGTGCAGGAGTGACCCCCAGGAGGCCCTCTCCCTTGCCCAGGTGGTGGCTACCCCGAGGAGCCCCCCCCTTGCCTGCCTGCATCGCTGAAGAGACCCCTTGGTCTCCCATTGATTTACATTGGAAACCCGACGTGTGTTTTCACACTGCACCCGGCCGCCCCCGTGCTGCTGAGGGTGTACTTTCTGTGCTAACTTGTGTCCCCCCCCCCCCCCCCCGGTGCCCTACAAAACCCCCCTGGTCTGCCCTCCGAAGACGCGGGTACTTACCTGCTGGCAGACTGGAACCGGGGCACCCCGTTCTCCATTGAAGCCTATGCGTTTTGGGCACCACTTTAAACTCTGCACCTGACCGGCCCTGAGCTGCTGGTGTGGTAACTTTGGGGTTGCTCTGAACCCCCAACGGTGGGCTACCTTGGACCCAAACTTGAACCCCGTAGGTGGTTTACTTACCTGCAAAAACTAACAAACTCTTACTCCCCCTAGGAACTGTGAAAATTGCACTGTCTAGTTTTAAAATAGCTATATGTGAATTATTTGAAAAGTATATATGCTATTGTGATTATTCAAAGTTCCTAAAGTACCTACCTGCAATACCTTTCATTTAAAGTATTACATGTAAAATTTGAACCTGTGGTTCTTAAAATAAACTAAGAAAATATATTTTTCTATACAAAAACCTATTGGCCTGGAATTGTCTTTGAGTGTGTGTTCCTCCATTTATTGCTTGTGTGTGTACAACAAATGCTTAACACTACTCCTTTGATAAGCCTACTGCTCGACCACACTACCACAAAATAGAACATTAGTATTATCTCTTTTTGCCACTATCTTACCTCTAAGGGGAACTCTTGGACTCTGTGCATACTATTCCTTACTTTGAAATAGTGCATACAGAGCCAACTTCTTACATGGGCTTTTCGCATAGTTTGTTCTCCCAGCTACTTTCAGTCTGTTGGCCACCTTTACACTTTTGTTCTCTTCAAAATGACCTTGTTCAGAAGTACAGTATGTCTGGTTGAGTCAAGTTCTGTACCAAAAATACAAAATAAAGGTTTTGTTTTTTTCATTTAGATCCTCATCAAAAGGACGACATCAACAAGAAAGCATTTGACAAATTTAAAAAGGAACACGGTATAGTTCCACAGGTGGTGGATAACGCAGCCCCTTCAGAGCGCTTTGATGGTAAAGCTCTTATTATGAGTTGATTATTTTGTTCTATCTTGATATGGATCCGAGGCCAGGTAATATGTTTTGGAATTATGCATAGCCTATATTTATCATTCAGTTTCTGTACTCAAACCTTTCACAGTCTGTTGTTTATCCACAGCCTCTATTGTATAGTGGTTGCTTACTCTTTTTTTGGTCTACATCCTATCATGACGGTTGGGAACACCATGCAGGACCTGAAAAAAGGTTCAATAAAAAGATGAGTCTTTCCTCCTGCTAGTAGAACAAACAAGGGCCGCTTTTCTGGGTGCTTGCCTCATTTCTTTTTCTTTTTTTTTTTTTACTCTCCGCAGTTTTTTTTCTATTCATATTGTTAAAAAAGAACCATTAGCCTCCTTCCACAACTCTTGCTGTTTACGAAGAGGCCTCTGGCAATTCAAAGATGCTGTTAGCAAAAAATCATTACTTACCTTTACAAGATATTTGCCTCTTGGTTGAAAACTACCACCTATTGAGGTTCTGCATATTTTGGGCTGGTTTTCAGCCAAGTCACAGAGAAGCACCTCCTGTTACTACATGCAAAAAGGGTCAGGGGTAGAGGAGTACCCCATGAGGGTATTGCAGGAGAGAAGCTTGTTTACTTGCGTTAGGAGGATCAGGAATGAACACAGTCTATCTACAGTCAACAAAGCTTGTTGGTTTTAAGGGGAGGGTGGGCTGATAGCCTTGTTCCAAGACCATCAACCACCAACTCAAATGTAGCTCTCTCTGGGGATATTAACTTGCATTTACCATTTAGTTGCAAAGCACCAAGCAGCACCACCATAGTCACTGAAGTTCTGCAGATAAACCCTCCCAGAAGTACTTCACCACAATACTCCAACATCAAGGACCCATAAAAAAACTTTCCAGCATCCAGACCAGAAGGAGAACATAGCAGAAATCTCACACGAAACCATGCCAATCTTCATGTAATTTCAAAAGATTTTTATTTTTCCTTCCTTTGTATATTGCATATCTTAATATTTGATTCTTTCAATTGGAACAATATTAGTTCAGAGTTCAATGTTTCACCTTTTTTAGGAACATTTCTCCCTAGTCATTAACTCCTACGGCTACAAGGAAGGAGAGAAGTAGATACAAAATAATTGCCTCCATGGTTCTAGATTACCAATTAATAAACTGTTAGAGTGAGTTCCTACCCTAAAAAGCTGACAATCTTCTCCTTTCAGACTTGCATCAACTATAGACACTCCCTGTCACACTACAACAAAAGACCAGTAAAAGATGTGGTCCCTGGCAGATCTCTCTAGTTTTATAAGGATTATAGCGATCCCACATAACTTTTAAACCTATTACTGTCCATTCTTGGCTTCTTACACCCACTTCATCTTGGACGTTGTGAGAAAGTGCCTTGTTTGACATAGTTAGCCCCCCTTTTTTTGCCTGGAAAATGATGTAGTTTTGATTGTAGTGCAGAGTCCCTGCCAACCAGGTCCCCTGTGCTAGTGCTTCTTCCCTATAACTGTACCAAACAACTCCTCTCAATGAACCCACACTGATGGCAGTGTTGGATTTATTGAAATATGTACTCAGAGGTGCCTCCTGAGAACTTAACAACCCTGGTGTGGACCCTGACTAGTTTTAGCCAGCCTGCCATGACCAGACATGTTTCTGGACCGATGGGGTGAGAATGCTTGCTCTCTGAGGCCAGAAACAAAGCCTATCATTGGCGGATGTGTCACACCTCCATCCCCCAGGAAGGCCCAGTGCTCGAGAGGGAAGCTTCAAAGGCCTGCCACCTTTGTAATGCGACCCCAGCATCTGCTGCTAGCAGCAGATGGCCGCCCCAGGTTCCAACCCCCTACTTTTGGCACGAGAACCAAGTCAGAATAGGAGGTGTGCCCACCTTTGCCAACTCCACCCCTCAGGTGCTGGAGGTGAGGTTAAGCACATTTTCAGTGGCCACCATCTTGAAGATGGTGGGACTAACCCAATAAGGGCTAGAGCTATGCCCCCTCCTACAGGAGGGTGGCATAATAGTGGGTGTAGATACCCCAGGTAAGGTACCCGTGGGCCCTACCTGTTACTCGTCTGTAACTCCCTTATAACTAGTATTTAGGTGGCCTTCCAAGATCCTGAAAGCAGATTCCTGACGACCTAAGAAGAGCAAGACATTACAGAGTCACACCAGCAGGGAAAACTGCAAAAATCAGCTATTGTGGCCCCAGCCCTATCGGCTTGTCTGCAGCCCTCGACTATCCTGCATCAAAAGACGACCCGTCCTGCAACCCAGTGACCTCTAAAGCCTTGGGAGGACTGCCTTCCTTCGACAAAGATGAAGGTTTCCATGGACAAGCGGACCTGTCCAGAAGAAACCAACTTTATAGAACAACAAACTCTGCTCTGAAAGATCGCAAAATCACTGCCGGGACCCACCTTTGTACCCGGGGCCCGAGTCCAAGTGGCCGACTGATCCTGTGAAGGTTCCCGGGCACTTCTGAGCAAGAGTCCACTGGGGGTGATCCCTGCCGGACTCTACATCGACACCTGCAGCCACAACCCAAAGACACACCCCAACCGCGACCTGCCCTGTAGGACTTTTTCGACATGTAAGGACACCCCTGCACCCGAAGCCCCTGGGCCTTGGGGAGCATGACCAACGGTGTCCGTACATCCCTCAGCATCTCTACTTACCTGGGCAGCTGTGGGTTGTCTTTGCTCAGCCTCCTGGCAAGACTCTTCATTCTGGGTCTCTTTGATTACACCCTTTCTCCATTGGATAACATTGGCACCAGATTCATAGTTTGAACCCTGCACCCAGCCAGCCTGAGGTGCCCGAAGTGCAGATTTGCTACATAACTGAACCTTGCCTGGTGCCGATTCTTCATCCTGAAAACCAAGATTGTAAGTTGTATACTTACCTGCAAAACCACATTCTTGCTTTCCTTCCATAGGTTAACATTGCTGAACTGAAAATTGCACTGTCCACCTTTTTAAGTGAAAAGTATTTTTCTTGAAAAACGTACTTACCTTTTTTTATGTATTTCTTGGTCTTAAGATAAACCTTGAAAAAAAGCTTATTTGACTAAAATGGACGTGGACCTACTTTTTGAGCTGTCATTTATTGGTCACTGTGTGTATAAGTGTTGCACTCCTCTGTGTTAGGCCTAAGACTGCTAGACCACACTCCCAAAATAGAGCACTTTGGGTTTACATTGAGCCCTGTACACCTCTGGGGGAACCTCTGGACTCTTTGCACAATATAACCACCTAGTGGTAAATCATATGAAGAGCCAGATTTCTACAGAAGTATTGCATTTGAATCCTCAGTCTGTCTTTATTGCAAGTAGACTCTGACCTACACTAGTAAATCCTGCTCACATTTTATAAGCGAAGGGTTCCATCCCCTTCTTGCTCAGTAAGTATTTCATTTCTCTGGTATAACCTCCCACTCTATTTACAAGTTGCAATGAGCTAAATGACTATGGGGCTGCAAATTAGTGGCAGCCATTTTGAAGTTCCGAAGCTCTTTACAAAATCAGCGACTATCAATAACATGAACCATTGTGTATCAGTAAAGATCAATTTAAGATAATTATCCAAAAATAGACTAAATGGGTTATCGGGAAATCCAGTTCACAGGTTTGAAAATTCCTAAATTCAAGATAAACTAGTGTCACAGATTAAACAAGAGGAACATATTACTTGTAAACATCAGATCATAGCATCTAGTGCTGTATTCAAATGCAGACCTGTCAACTTCCCAAAACATCCCATAGTGTAAGGAGGGGGTGTGGCCTTGGAGGGGGCTTGGCCTAGTGCCGAGAAGTACCTAAGGGGCACTTTTGCCCCCACCTCGGCCCCAAATCCCCTCCTCTAACAAACAAAAGCTTGCCGAGGCTGCTGCCAATGACCTGGTGGGTGTTTTCACGCCCATTAATGGGCATTGGCAGTTAAAAGACTCAGAAAACGAGCTGAAAACCACTGTTTGCAGTGGTTTTCAGCTTGTTTTCCCTGCCACCGTATAATATTGGTTCCTCATTGGGAGACCGTGTGAAGGGAGCCAATATCGTGTGTCACAAGGTGGCTCCATGTGATTTGGTAGGTCTGCAAATGCTCTGCATACTCCTTATATTTAGTATTGGGCTCAGAAGTTACTTTTCTTCAAAGAAAGTCTTTCAAGTCATGAGATGCACTGTAACTCCTCCTGTAGTTGACAGTGTGCATGAGCACAAACTCCATGTTAGATTGTTTTTCGCACAGTGGGTGTTAATAGTATGGAGTAGTGACTAAAGAAGTATGGTGGACGTGCATTGGGAAAGGAAGATATTTATTAAAGGATGAGGTCTGTGATGAGCTACACGCTTCTGGGGAGGAGGGTGGGTACGTGAATCTGCAGCACTTCATGCTACAAACAGATGCTTATAGGGTAGGTAACATCTTCAATGGCATGTGTGGCTGTAGATACATATGCTGTACATACTGCTGCCATCTAGTGTTGGGTCCGGAGTGGTGCAAATTGTTCTTCAAAGAGGCATTTTCGACTTGCAGGATCGAGTGACTCCTCTCGGTGATAGTGCGCATGGGCATCAACTCCTTTGTTAGATAGTTTTCTCTCCGCTATGCTCTAAAAAATCTTTTTTCTATCTTACCCTCTTTCGATGGTATTGTTTTCCGATTGTGGTTCTTGAACCCTAGCATTTTGAATCATCAGTCCAGGCACCGAGTGTGTGCTCTTCGGGGCATCTTACACGCTGCACTGACAGGGTTGCTGACTTGATGGAACAGACTCCATTCTGTTTCTGCCCTAAGTACCATGCAAACTTTCCACATACAGACCAACATCTGGTGTGTAATCTCTGCCTCTCTCCTGATCATCAAGAGGCTACTTGTGACCCATGCAAATAGTTCCTATTGAAGAAGATGCTTTGAGATTGAAGAGCACATCGTTTGGCAGTGGAGCACAGGACTCCAGACGACACTCCGGACATCTTTGAGGAGGAGCACGCACAGGAGAAGCCCCAGCAGGATGAAGAGGCTCTTTCCATCGACTCCAACGTTCAATTGGACATCGAGAGCCATGAGATTACCTCGGTGTAACCTGTGAGTAAAGTTGCCCCTTCTGCCCAAACCACGGCCCTCAAAAAGCCCCTGCTCGAGGTCGCCGGTCTGCCACTAGGCCACGGACGGAATCGTAAGGATACTTTTGCTGCCCCACCTTTGGGCTCAGCACTGAAAACCGCTACTAAGACCAAGCCATCGGCTTCAGCCTCCTCATTAGACTGAGAGATTGTCTCCATCTCTATTCGAGCTTCAGCCCCGAGCCGAAGACCTTCAGCCTCCACTTCGGGGCCGAGCAAGATGCACCAACCAAAATCTACGGTGCTGAAACACACGGAGCCACAATCATTGGCACCGAAGGGCTCAAGCCAGTTTTCTGCTACTCCTCCAAAAGAGCCCATATTGGAGACTGGATGCTTGTCAGCGCTGACTCCAAATCTAGGAGGGTACAGTTCTTATCATTGCCTCTCTTCCTGTGCTTCTAAAAGGGAAGCTTACCTTCCAGGAAGCTTTGGGCACTTCTCTACCTCAGAAGAAGATGAGCAAGGATAAGGCCACTAGTCCACCACAAAGGGCTTCTCCATCACCTCTTCCTCCACCTCCTCCTTCCCCTCCACCTCCCTTTCCTTCGCATTCTCCTACTGCTCCTATTCCGTGGGCTCCCCTTTATCACCTGGGGGTGGGCTTAGGTGGGCCAACCCATGACCCAGAACCTTCTGATACCTATGATCCTATCACTGCTAGTGATGCAGATCTCTACCCTGCACGCCTCTTTCCACCAGAAGATACCACTTCATACGAGCAAGTTTTGGCACCAACATGTGCATTTCATAATGTAGAGCTACATAAAGACACTATCGAGCAAGAATTTCGATACCATTATTTCCACAAATAGGGATATTCAGTTTCTAGCAATGCTCTCTGGTATGCTTTGTGATGATTACATTTTTAAGGAGCCCATCCACTTCAGAGTTATCACTCCTAGAGTCGATAAAGTACAAATCTGCTCCTTCTGACCCAATATATATTAGGTCTCAGTCCCTCCTGACTCAGTTGTCACTACCAAAGCACAAACAATGTGCCAACAGCCAGGCTACTGGGGACTCTTCTCCTCCTGAGAATGAGAGCAAGAAAATTGATGCTGCGGGCAAAAGAGTTGCCACACAGGCAGCCAGTTATTGGCGCATCGCCAATTCACAAACACTATTGGCCAGATACAACCGGGCTCACTGGGATGAAATGGAGGAGCTCCTCCAGTTCTTACCAGATGAGTACAGAAAAAGAGGACAACAAATAGTTGGAGAAAGGCAAACCATCTCAAATAACTCAATTTGCTGTGCCTTAGACCCCGCTGACACAGCTGCACTCGACATTAACACTAGTGTTTTACTCCAAGCTCGTTTAGCTGCACTGTTCAGTTTTCAAGCCTGAAGTTCAGCAAGCAGTCTTATATTATGCCCTTCAATAAGGAGCATCTGTTTGGACCTCTAGTGGACGCTACCCTTAAAGCTAAAAAAAAAAAAAAAAAAAAGCCGGCGGAAACAGAAAAGGCTATTGGTGCCCTTCATTCCCACCAACACACACTTTTTTTCTCTCTCTCTCACCTATCCCCCCACCCCCCACCGCCCCCTGCTGCCCTGGTTTTATAGTCTCCTTCAAAACCACCCCATCTGAAATGTCTGCATTGAATTCCAGGCAGCCTCAAACCACCTACTCAAGGGGCTTCTACAGAGGCTCCTTAAAGAGGTACCACCAATAATGTACTAGGTAAGAGCTCTGCCTCTGGCTGCTCTTCCTCCACTGCAAAGCAGTTACTGCCTCCGGCTGCCCCCAACACATTCAACACCTGTCAACGGAAAGCTTCAACACTTTCACTCACAATGGGTCAACATTACTGTGGACCAATGGGTCCTTTTGATTATCCAACATGGTTATCCCAGGAACACCTCACCCTTCAAGTGGTCCAATCCCTTCTTCTCAAAGGGGCCATGGAGCCATTTCTGCTGCAACACCAAGGGACAGGAGTATACTTCATATAATTCCTAATTCCCAAAAAGGACGGTTCTCTCAGACCATTTTAAAACTACATACTGTCAGAACACTTTCAAATAGTTGCCCTTCAGGATGTTATTCAACGTCTACAGCAGGATGACTTAATAACAGCTCTAGATCTAAAGGACTGCTACTTCCATATTCCCATCCACTCTGCACACCAGAAATACCCAAGGTTCATCTCTGCAGGCAAACATTACGTGTTCAAGGTAATGCCTTCCTAAGTGTTTAGCAGTAGTTGCCGCACGCCTCAGAAGACAGAAGATCCATGTGTTCCCCTATTTAGATGACTGGCTCATAAAAGTCAGTACCTTACAACAGTGCCAACATCATACCCAGTTGACTGTGGATCTCCTTTACACGCTGTGTTTCCCTTTAAACTTCTCCAAGTCCCACATTCAGCCTCATCAGATGCAGCCTTATCTAGAGGCTACCCTAAATGCAGAGTTTGGCTTGGCATACCCCATTCTGGCCTGTATCCAGAGTTTCCTGTGTCTCCTCTCTCATTTTCAGGAGAATCTTACACGAGTCATGACCATTTTGAGACTGTTAGGGATGATGGCGTCTTGTATTGCCATCATTACCCATCCCAGACTACATATGCGTCCCCTACAGCAGTGTCTCTCATATCAGTTGTCTGTCACAGGGTCACTTCGAGGATCTAGTGTTGTCAGACCGCCAAACTCACTGCTCTCTGTAATGGTGGAACACCATCAACCTGCAAAAGGGGAGGCTTTTTTGGGCACTATGCCATAAGGTTATTCTGACCACAGATGCATCACTAACGGGCAGGGGCGCTCACCTTCACGACCTCACCATACAGGGACTCTGGGATCCCAGTCACCAATACCTACAAATCAGTTACCTAGAGCTACAGGGAGTCTCTCTAGCTTTCTAAGCCTTCCTTCACCAATCTCACAAGTTTGTCTTGCTCTGAAAAAACATGACAGCTGTATATTATCTGCAGAAAGAGGTAGAAACACGGCGTCCCTATTGTCACAACTCTCTCAAACAATATATAAGTAGGCCATTCACCACCACATTCACCTGGTGGCAGAGTATCTCCCAGGTACGGACAACTTTGCATACTCCGTAGGTTGCAGCAACAAGTCCACGAATAGGAACTCCATCCACAGGTCCTTCAACCATACTTTGCAGTATGGGGAGCTCTTCACATAGACCTTTGCGCCACAGAAGAAAACGCAGAATGTCCAAGCTTATCCTCCAGGTGTTGGTCCTTGCCCTATTTGCAAGGTTATCCCCAAACCTTTTGCCTTCTTCCTTCTTTTTTTCTGACCTGTTTTTGTTGGCTTTAGGACTCTGGGCACTTTATTACTGCTAATCAGTGCTGAACTGCATATGCTCCCTTTCTAAAATGTATTGGTGATTAGGTTATCCATGATTGGAATATCTGATTTACTAGTAAGTCCCTAGTGTAGTGCACCATGTGTGCCCAGGGTCTGTAAATCACATGCCATTAGTGGGCCTGCAGCACTGATTGTGACACCAACATGTCTCAGACCTGCCACTGCAGTTTGTCTGCAGTTTTAACTGCCAGTTCGTCCTGGCAAGTGCACCCACTTGTGAGGCCCAAACCTTCCCTTTTGCTACATGTAAGTCACCCCTAAGGAAGCCCCGAGGCACCCCCATGGGCAGCATGCAGTGCATTTAAAAGATAGGATGTTGACTGGTGTGGTTTACATGTCCTGATAGTGAAATACTGCTGAAGTCTGTTTTCGCTCTTGCAAGGACTCGCTCTCTCCCACAGGGTAGCATGGGGATTGCCTTGAAATATCTTAACTGTAATTTCCCATTGGGAGCAGACAGAGATATGAGGTTTGGGGGTCTTTGAACTCCCAATTTAAAAAATGCATCTTTTGGTAAAGTTGGTTTTGGGATTGTAAGTTTGAAAATGGCACTTTTAGAAAGTGGGCATTTTCTTGCTTAACCATTCTGTGCCTTTGCCTGTCTGTGGAATACACGTCCAGGTCATGATGGAAGTTGGGCTGATTGTGCATTCACTCTAGACAGTCACACAAAGGGAGTTAAGGTGTGCCCTGCATATCCTGATGGGTCTTCTTGAGCAAGAGTGGTGGGAGGAACTGACACTTGCACCTGAATAGGGCTGTGCCTGTCCATGCACAAAGCAGTCTCCAGCCCCCTGGGGTATGTCTGGGGCTAGGGCAGGAAAGGCAGGGTCTTCTGCACTAAAATGACTTCTCTTTGAAGTTTGCCTACTTCAAAGACAGAAACATATATAAGTACTGGACCTCTGACACCAAATAGAACACTTCTGGACTATGGACATTCTGCCAAGAAAAGAGCTGGATGGAAGAGGGACTGCTGCTCTGCCTGTTGCATTGTTGTGCTGATAACTGAAATAAGATGCACTGTTCCAAAAGAATGGACTCCATTCCACCAACTAGGTAGGGGGTCTTTTCAGTCACCACATGCATTAGTCGTACAGGAACAGTAGCCACACTCACCACGGGGTGACATGCTTCATCATCGGGCCATGCTCCTCGTCCGGTCTGCACTGCAATGCTCTCATCGCTCGAGAAGTTAAAAGAACACTCATTGACAGAACCAATAAGTTTAGGAAAACTAAACAGCTCTTTGTAGCTTTTTCACTAACTCACAAAGGCAGTCCAATATTCAAAACTGGCATAGCTGGGTGGATAGTTAAGTGCATAAAGACTTATTATGCTGCAGTAAAGAGGCCATTGCCTGAGCAGATTATACTAGGATAAAGGTGCTACTATGGCCTTTCTTGGAAGTATTCCTACACACATTCACAAAACACTACTGAGTGGATGTGCTAGCACGTTAGCAAGCCAATGTTGGCTCAGGCTGTGCTACACTTTTCTAGTCAACTGCAACTCCTACAGGCTAGCCACCGCTTTTATGGAGGAACTGCTGTACAGTCTATGCAGGGCATGTGTATCTACAGCCACACATACCATTGAACAGAAATTGTTACTTACCCTGTTCGTGGCATGTGGTGCTGTAGATTCACATGCAGCCTCCCTCCTCCCCGGACACTGTGACTGCTACAATATATTTGTACATATGTAGTTCGATTTGCAGGGACATTTTTCTTTACACTTTTCTTTGCTTATACTCCTTTCTTACCCACCTGTGAGAAAACAATCTAACAAAGGAGTCGATGCCCATGCGCACTATCACAGTGGAGTCACTCGATCCTGTGACTGTTAACACTTTTTCGAAGAAAAACAACTTGCACCACTTTGGATCCAAAACTAGATGGCAGGAGTATGCAGAGCTTGTGAATCTACAGCATTACATGCCACAAACAAATGCTTATGGGTAAGTAACATTTTACTTTCTGTTGTCGCATGTGTTGCTACACATGCTCTGAATAGATTGCAAAGCAGTATCCTTCTTCAAGCAGTAGCTAGTGTGTCGACGATGGAGCTATCTGAGGAGATTAGTAGGTTGGAGGCACACGTTTAAAAGTAGTCACAGCAATGAAAGGAAAATATATCAAAGTGATTCTCAATTACAATGTACACAGCAAATACATGTGATAATATTATAGCATAACTTCAAAGCAAAGAATAAAAGTCAAAATTCATCACCATAGGTCCTATCACTGCTCTTTCTCATGCCAGCAAGTTGATGACTCCTGTTCAACTGCGAGAAAGATTTTTCACCCTTACAGGACAGGTCAGGCAGCTGACGTCCGCTCCTGACTTAAGTCTCGGAAAATTCCCCTCGCTGCTGCCAAGTGACACCTTTTATAGATTGAATAACGAAAAAGCCTGCTAAAAGGCCCTTCCCTCAAATAGTCAAAACATGCGGGCTACTGTAGGTCAGAGTTGGAAGAAACAAGTGTTGAAAGTTGGCCAAGTTTTCAAGGCTGTCTTTCCAAAGGCTGCACTAGAGAAAAACACAAAATATGCGCTTCCTTATCTTGCTAGAGTTCGGTGAGAGTATCTACGAAAAACACAAGCTTGGTTTACCATGTGGAAAAAACTCAGCTCATTTGCAATGTCTCAACTGCAATGTCTAACGCCACGATAAAGCCAATAGGCAGCTAAACTGAATACAAAATGTCCTATGCCACGTTAAAGCCAATAGGCAGCTAAACCAAATACAAAATGTAATGTGCTACTGGTGAACATTGAACAACTAATATGCACAGTGGTGAAACACAAAGTCAGTGGTCAAACATACTTAATTTCTTTACATATGGCCACAAGAAAAGCTACCTTCCCGGAAAGGCACTGGTGAGGACAAGAATACAAAGTCTTAAAAGAAGGGTCCATGGAGTCTTGTGAGAATTATATTGAGGTTCCAGACCAGTGCGGAGGGGCAGGAGGCATGACTCTTTTGAGGCCATTGCTGATGGCTCTAGCTAATGGTATGCAGACAAAAGGAGTGTTCCTTATTTCCCATGGAAAGGAGTGTTCCTTGTTTCCCATGTAAGCGGCTCTGGTGGCTGTATGGAAGTGTAGGCGAGACTTAAACATGGGATTTAGGGGATCCAGGTGTTGTTGGGATGCAAACATGAACAACTCTTTTCCATTTCACTGCATAGTAGACTTGTGTGGTAGGCCTGCAGAACTCTACGACATCAAGTGCTAGATTGAGTTGTTTGGGGCCTTGATGTCTGCTTTGGCTTTGACTCCTGATGAGAAGGACTGGCCTGTTCATGTTGGGTAGCTTCTCACAAGAGTTGACTGACATCTCAAGGAGTGCTAAGTATGTGGACTGTGTGGCCAATGTGGGGACTACAAGGATGAGGGCCTTGGAGATTTGCTGGACCTTCCATACGACGAATGGAAGGAGTGAGAGAGACAAGTGATGTGGTATCCCTGGTGATAACGAGCCCATACTGCTTCTAAGGTGTCATGTGATTGAGATGCCCTCCCCCAGCCTGCTTGAGAGGCATCCTTGGTGATGGTAAAGTGTGGGATGGGATCTTGGAAGGGCCTGCTCTGCAGTAGATTGTCGTTGTTCCACCACTGCAAAAAGCGATGGGCACTGGTGCTTACCAACACCATCTCTTCCCATTGACCTTCAGCTTGTGACCATTAAGCTGAGAAGCATTCCTGTAGCGGATTAATGTGGAGCAGAGTGTGGGATTGGCAATGCAGCTACTCATACTGCCCAGTAGATCCATAAAAGTTCTGACTGAGAGTTGACTGGCTGAAAGAGAGGTATGAGCTACTGGAAGGCCAACATCTTCTGGAGTGCTGTAGGCTTTGCCTGTAACTGAGTTTAGTTTTGCCCTTAAACGTTTTGAGATGGACTTGAAGGGGTTGTAGATGACACTTGGTGGTATTCATTGTGAACCTGAGTCTGTGTAGGAGTGAGATGGTAGCCTGGGCACCTGCTAGGCACTGGTGGTTGCCTGTGCTCTTGATCATCATATCTTCAAGGGAGGGAGAAACGTGGATGTCCCCTCTGTTGGGGATTTTTTGTTTACTTTATTTCCTGCTCCTGTCCAGGGAAGCTTCCCTTATCATTTGCAGAGCATTCTTCTTCTGAGCTTAGCTGTAAACAAGGTTATAAATCAGGCTGTTATCTTTGGCGCATTTGGGATTTGTTGGCTCTCTGCACCCTCTCTCAGCTGCCTGGCTCCCGCCCTTCCTTGGCATGTATTTTCTTCACCAAGTGTGCCTGCCTGTGTTCTGAGAGCAAGGGCAGAGAATCGCTTGTAATTGCTTATAGCCTAGGCACCCAGCTCTACCAGGGCTCTGCAATCCTTAGAGACAGTGCCCCCTTCTGCCCCATACTGAAATCCCACTCACCGCTCCATCAGTGGACCTAAGTTCACACACTCCAAGCCCCCCCACACACGCTGTCTGCCAGAGCACCCCAGTTCTTAGTCAGTACACACTGCTGTTCCAGTACTGGAATCTCGGGCACAGCTCTATTAGTGAACCTCAGTTCACACACTCCAAGCCCTCAGCCCTGCCCATGCTGAACCTCACACACGCCGTTTGCCAGAGCACCTCAGTTCTTACAGACCGTACACTCTGCTGTTCCAGGACTAGGACCTTGGGCGCAGCTCCATCAGTGAACCTCAGTTCTACCCCGGCGAGGTCACTTCCTATCCTATACTGGGACCCCGCTCAGATACAGTTCCATTACAGCAGCTCAGTTTTAATATTCCGTCCCACTGCCAAGCCAATACTGGACCCAAAAGAGCAAAACACAGCTCAGCCAGTGAACCTCAAGTGTAACATCCAAAGCCACTGTTGATGGGAACCACCACAGCTCTGCCAGAATCAATCACTTCTAATATTCATTGCACATTTCTTCTCAGTACTAAGATTCACACACACACCCTTCAGGATTCCATGCTTCTGTGGTTCAGAGGCAATGCCACTCCCATACTGGGCTCCACTCGCAGCTTCACCAGGGCACCTCCAGGCTAACACTCAACAACACTGGCACCCCAATAGTAGGGTCCACACACAGCTCCATTTACATACCTCACTTCAGACTTTGTGTGCCCGTTACTATTCCAGTACTGCAGCCCACACACAACTCTGTCAGTGCACCGCAACCCTAACCTGCAGCAACCGATTACTCCAGTACCAGGAATTACAGTGCTCAGTTTCTCATTCCTCACCCGCTGCCTTTGTTATTCCAGCACTGGGCCCGGACACAGCTCTGTATATAACCCCAATCCTGATCGGAAGCGCCACAATATTGCTATATTGGGGTTCACATACAACTCTGCTAATGCACCTCCTGCCGTTCTGCAGTGCCCCCTGCTGTTCCACATTCTGACTTCTATTTGAGGACATGGGAGGAGCCAATTAAATCTGTTCTTAGCTGCTATCTTTATTACGGAGGGTCTGTTTCACCTGTCTCACTTTGTTCTTTCCCTTACTCTGTTTTCTTTCGCCCCCACTTTTCTCTTTCCAGCTCTTAAAATCCACACGTTAAGTTTTGCTCTTTATTTCAACTGTTTATTTATACTCCTATTTTTTCTTATTTCCCTATTCCTCTTGCTACCTCCTCTTTCAAACTCGCAAAAACTTATGTTATTTGTTTCGTTCCTCTTTTTTCTTCATCAGGCATTCATTCTTTCACTATTTTTTTCTCTTCCCCTCATTCTTTCTTTCTTTTATTTGCTCTTTCCTTTGACTCTGTATGCGTCCTTTCACTTTTTTTTTTTAGATCTTGCTTCCTTCCTTTCTCGGGTGTTTTTCTTATCTTTATCTGTCAATTCACGTTTTACTATAAATCCCTCTATTTCCCATCTGTATGTGGAAACCACAAGTTAATTGTCGGGAATCAAAGGGGTTTTCCCATTCTGTGGGAAATGTGCAGTATATACATGCCCTGATGGTTCTTTTGCTGCTTGTTTCTCTCACATTTCTTTTTTTTCTCTAATGTTCACTTTTCTTTCTTTTCACACTTTATTTTTCCTCTTTATTTTTCGCTTGCTAGCTTCCTTCCCTTTTTTCTTTAGTCTCATGACTAGGAAAGCACGTTCTGTGTTGTAGCGCGGTCAGCAGCCTATGGATTTCAATAGCATTAAATTCTCCAGTGAGGTTTAACAGCAGTAATAATCTGATTTATAGTCAGTAAGTAGATGTTCTTGTTTGTATATTGTGGAAAATATTTTGGAGATGGCATTTTAATGAGTTAACCAGCTAGGGTGAAGGCCAGTATTGTATTGTTTGTGGTATGGTATTTGCAGCAAGTACTGCTGTAAATCCCATTCTTTGTACAATTTGTTTTTCATCGATGTAAAGGTTTCAAGATGACTGGTGATAACCTCACATGAATCAATGCACCAGGTTTTTGTATTGTGCTTAATACCTTCATGTCTAGCACTTGTGTAAGTGTGGTTGGAAGAGTGTTATCTCTGCTTTGAGCCAACGTGAGAAGTGTTTCCATGTCCTGATGACCACCGATGTGCACTTCATGTGTCATGGTTCCTAACGTTTAGCGGTGGGAGATGCATATTTTCAAAATGTTATGATGCAGCTCTGAATAGCTCTGCAGGTCTCTTCGTTGTATTGATAGTTTCTTCCATTTTCTCAATCTGATTTCTTATGCTGGTTGTTACTCTGTGATTTTATAGATCCATGAGAGGCAACAGGTGTGAGCTGGGAATTAGAGATCTACTTACATAGACTGTGTTAGTCCTCTTTTATATGATTGTAATTGAGATGTCATTTGAAGAGATTTACCAAAGCGGGCTGTGTTCTAATCATCCTTATGTAATTATAGGATGTAAAGAAAATGTAACTATTTTGGACTTGGAGGGTGGGCTATTTTATAGTCCTGATGACCAGCATTTCTCTCCAGTCTTGGCAGGTCTGTCTGGTTATTATTGAGAAGTTATTTAAGGAGGCTGGTATAGCCTGTATCTGTACCATCCAGTTGCCAGCAAGGTTCCACAGGTCCTTTCATATAACTTATGGCAGTCCTGTTGATGAGGGATCAGGTAATGAATCGGTATATGATAGGATGTATGGTGACATGGATTATAATCAAACTGTGAGGACTGTCATGCTAGAGAAATGGGCTTCCACCTTGTGGTTAGAGTTAGCATAGTTTACTAGGTCTGCAAAGAGTGTGTTGGAGGGAATGGTTAGAGTTTATCTCATACGGCATATTGCTGTTCTTAAAGTGCAGACTGGCAGATAGTACCACTAGCATCGATTGGAGAGGCATGTCTTAAGGTTGGGAAGAGGTAGTTAAATTGTATCTGTATGTCGAGGTTATGTCGAGCGGAGCTCCTCAATTTGTGACGAATAATTATCCTCTTGCACTGTGTGCTGGTCAGGACTGTTTCATAGTTCTTGACCCTTCTTATACTGGTGGTAGGGTTATCATTCTGGATTGTGTCCCGGGGAATCTATCTGAATTATCCTCAGAACAACCATATTTTCCTTTATCTTCTGAACATGTAATACTCCTGGATGCTTCTAAGCTCGGCTGGCAATGAATTCCTGAGATTAGAGTCTTGTATTGAAGAAGCAGATCCTTATATTACCTTAATGTGGGATCACTATCTGTGGTACTAGCTTTGAGTGCACAGTCTTACGCTTGTTGTATTTAATTTGTTGTTATAGTGATCCTTTTACATGAAAGGTTCTGTAAATTATGCAAGGTGCTTTGAACATTCTCTAGCTACAGGCATCCAGTGAAATACTTTGTGCTCTTTCGGTGAAGGTGTAGGAGGCATCTTGCTGTAGAGTTTTTGATTAGTTGAATTTTGTGTTTGAAGAAGCAGGGGACACCAAGGGATAGGTTAATTGGTATAGTTGAGCTGGGAGATCCCAAAAGTAACTATAGTTCACTTGGTATTCAAGGTATAGATGCATCACAGTGTTTTCATTGCGGAGGTGCTGCTTTTGAGATCACTGGAATTTTAAATCAGACATATGAGTCCATTAGTAGGCAGAAAGAAACCCTGGCCCATTTTATACTTTTTTTGCGCCGCTTTTTGACACAAAAAGAGCACAAACTTAACGTTTGTGGCGCTTTTGCGTCAAAAAGTGGCGCTAAAAAAGTATAAATATGGGCCCAAGTTTCTTGGGCTATACAGCTGTAGCTAGTGTATGTGTGCTCCATTTCCCATAGGTCATAAGGTTGGTCTTTGTGAAGTTGAGTTTTATATGGCTAGTCATAACCCATGCATCTAAAGCATGGCGGCAACTGCAAAGTCTTGACTTGTAGAGATATTATGGGGCATATATGTTTAGAAAGATGTGTATCATCTGCATATTTGAAACGTATAAAGATGAATGAGCTGAACAAGTCCAGTAAATGGGTTCGGTAGATGTTGAAGAGGAGAGATTAATGTACCACCAACAGACTCCACAGTGTTTGTTTTAAGGGGCAGTTATGAAAGTTGGTCTAAAACCATCTGTCTTAGAGGTATGAGGTAATCCATTTTGGGAAATATTCAGAGATTAAATCTGTGTAGTAGTCTGGTGGTGAACACTCAGATGCTGCTGATAAGTCCAGAATAAGTAAGGCAGCCATAATTTCTTGTCCACTGCATGTTCTATATGATTCCTCTACGGAAACTGCCTCTCTGGTCTGAATCCAGTTTGTTGATCCAACATAGATATTTTCCTCAGTAAAACTGAAGAGTGGAATGAAAACTGCTCTTTTGAATGTCTTACCTGGGAACAGGCCATTGGAGAGTGGCTTGTACTTAGCTGGACTGGATGGGTCAAGATTATTACTGTATAGCACAATTCTGCTATAATCTTGTAGAGTTGCTTTGATGGCCAGTCAGCTTCAGCTATGGGTGTGGAGTAGTATTTTTCAGTATGAAATTTGCTAGAATGTTGGGATCTAGGTTTAATTATTTCAAGCTTGGGTAGAGCTGGGAAAGAGAGCCTGGGCAAAGCATTACTTTTCATCAGCCCAAGGCATTTTCAAAGAGGTGAAAATGTAGACTATCTTCATGGATGTTTGTGTGTTTGAACTGCTTCATTTATTTGGCGATGTTTGAGGTGAAAGGGATAGGTGTTTGTTTGAGAAAACATAGTCTAAATGACAGAGGTTTTGCAATATTTGTCCGTGGTTGGAATAGGTTGAGAATTACCCTGAATTAATTTGGTATTTGCTGTCAGTGTATTCACATTGTATCTATTCCCCCCCCCCCCGCCCCCCCACATTGCTTTGCACTTACAGAAGAAGGGTGAATGGCCTTATTTTTGGAACACAATTCTCCTGTTATCCTTCAGTCAAGACCTCCCATTCTTAGCCTGTTAGTACTAACCACCTAAAGGCAGCTGAATCCCAGCATAGCAAGCACCTCGATGAGCTGTGATTTGGCTGTTTGGATAGTGGTGTCCACATACATGGCTTGCTTCGTAGCTGGATTCAGTACAAAAAAAGAAGCTTGAAACCCACATATGAGGTGCATGCACATCTTACTCCTTAGGAGAATTGGAGAGGATGTGTCCGCTAGGTTGTATACATATGACAATATTAGTAGCAGCCCACACTGTCTTTCACAAACCCCTTACAAAAAACACAAAATGGAGATTCTTGTCAACGCATGGTCATTTGGTGTCTAGTACTAAACATACTGTCAAGGTTCCTAATAATTACTTGTGCAAATCAATTTGGAAAAAATGGGCATACCGTTGACACCCTTATTGAGAATTCACAAAGTGAGTATTCTGTTTTAGGGCCAGATGCTCTTGCATGGACAACAGATGAGCAGAAACTTTTAGAACAGGCGTTGAAGACGTACCCTGTAAATACTCCAGAAAGATGGGAGAAAATAGCTTTGGCAGTTCCTGGCAGGTCTAAAAAGGATTGCATGAAGAGGTACAAGGTAAGGAACGAATGCTCACTTGCTCTATAAACAACTGAAGTAATGTATAATACATCCAGTTATTCCAAATATGGTCTTTTCTTAAAGTTTATACAATGTAAAGGTCCACACCATGGTATAACATTAGAAATACCTGCCTCAAATTAAATGGACTAGACCTAGTGCTGAAAGGCAAAAACAAACTGCAAACCTTTAAACAATGAATGATTAGCCACCCTGCTAAAATAAAACCAATATGCTGGTTTATTTGATTATATTTTACATCACAAAAATTAACGTGATAGGATACTTTACTCATTTACAAAATTTTATTCTTGTGTAACTTTTTTTGGTTGCATCACGTTTATATAATTCAAGCATACATGAACTGTACAGAACTGGCTGGCAAACACTATATTTTCACTAATAACATCGTAACTAATAGTTCTTTCATTTTCTAGGAACTTGTTGAAATGGTGAAGGCAAAAAAAGCTGCCCAAGAACAAGTGCTGAATGCTGCTAAAGCAAAGAAATAAAACTAAATTAAATATTTGTTGTTTATTTTATAATAAAATCTGTGAATTTTTTCTGTGTAGTTTTTTCTCCCACACATGAAAATGCTGCTACTGTCTTCGAATAGCTTCCCCTTTTGCTGGAAGAGTTATGCTCATTTAATTTTCATTACATCATAAAATGTGCTCAGCTACGCAGCCAGTACATCCCGCTACGTATTCTCCTATAATGTGGGAGTTGTTCAATGGGACCTATGAATAAAAAGAAAAATGTGTTAATGAAGCTAAGGTTTTAGACAATTAAATTTGCTATTAGGCAAGAAAGTTAACGTAGGACGAGGTCAGTGGATCTAGATAAAACCTTTATACTGCAAGACATTTCAAAAAGTTAGTTTACGGGGTAAATCGCTTTCCTTGGTATTTAGATTGCTGTGAGCTATACGCAAGTCCTCATTTTGAATACTCACTAAATTCGAAGTTTCATATTTACCTACCCTTAGGTTTAATAGCAAACTGGGAACCTGAGGAAGCCAAAACGTTTGCTGATCTATGGGGTGGATTTATGAAAACATTGTGCCAGTCTTGATGTGGTATTTACTTTCCAGCATAACTATTTTTTTGCTACGAAGATACCCGTTTGTAACGCAAATATTGCATTGTGCTACTTTGTATAAAGGGGGTGTTCCATGGCAACCACCAATGTTTTTGTATGCAAAGCTCCCGCTTCTAAAATTGTCAAATCTGGCTTTGCATCAAAACCAACCTTCTTGAAGCACACTAGAAAGGTTTTTAATTCTCCTTACATTTCAAACATTGCATGCATTGTACAGAACACCTTACAGAACACCTTAATGAGTGGAATTATTTAGACATAGGATTTTTGCTGGAAGGGTAGACTTGTGCTAGACAGCATGCACACACTTCTGCTAAGGTATGCACATGGGGCCAGGCAAACAGAGCGTCAGGGGAAGAGAGCAGCAGGCCATATTTGATTCCTCACCTATTGAATTATCCCAGGTGTCAGATTGGATTCGGACACAGAAGCTTTATAGCACCTGCCCCAGCGCAATGGTATAAGTTCCCTTTTTCTGCACCTCAGATTTAGATTATGATCTCGCTCATTTCAGAGTTTGTTTTGCACTCTAGCACTTTAATATTCAGCTGTTAGTGCACTGTTAGGATGTCTCCTAGTGTGTTTGAGCTTTAAGATCTGTAGAGAATACGAGGGGCCAGTTTTGCAGCGTGAATCTTTTCTGGATTCACATGGTGTGCATTCTTCTGGCATTCAGGGGTTGGGTGCGGAATTCTCGACTATCTTGTAGTCTTTCTTTTGTTTTAACTTTTTTCTAATCGGGTAATGCCAGCAGTTCCATTTGGTGTCCCCTATGACATTGTCCCACTTCCTCTGGAAGTTCCCACCTTTGGTCGCCATCTTCAGATTCTTTTTTTCTGCAGTTGGGCCTGGAAGCATACTGAAGGATCTCCAATACAGAGAGAAGTTACGATGAAGAAGTTGCCAGTAAGTTCACAGAGTTAGTTTTAAATCACTGAGTGAGAACTTCAAGAGGAGAATAGGTCACAGCCTGGGAGAAAATCGAAGAATGCCGATTCAGTGGGCTCCCCGAAGTGCCTCGATGGAGAAAACACCTTTTCAGTTTTCTCACAACTGCCATCACACGTTTTCCCAAAAAGACAAATATCCAGTCTGCAATCTGTCTCCCTGACAAACACCAGAGTGAAGATTGCAACGCCTGCTCCGCCTTCACATTGATGACACTGAGGGTAAGGGAGAGATGGGTACATCACAGTATGCACAGCCAGCAGACAACCCCATTCCTGAGGGACTTGCGCCTCTCCAATGAGAAGAAAGATAATGTCACTGAAGAAGCAGGAGGAGAGACGTCGAACAAGCGATGTAAAAGAGGAGGCAAGAGAAACATCTGTCTTGAAAAAATCATCCTGCAAATTCTAAAATAACATCTACAGCCAGGAAGAGGGCTCCCTCAACCTCATGCCCGCCACCAGATAAGGAGAGTAAGCGAATGGAGATCATGGGTCACAGAGGAGAACGTAGTGCTGCAAACCAATGGAGAATGGCAAACTCTAATGCGCTGCTACGTAGACATGCGCACCAGCATTGGGAAGAGATGGGGAACCTTATGAAACATAACCACGAACAGCATCGTAAGAGGGCAGGACATCTTGCTGAAAGTGGCAAAAACATTGCCAACACCTGCCTAAAATTGGCTTTGGATGCTGCAGACACATCCAGTCAACAACTAATGATGGGAATAACCTTTAGGTGCACTATTCATGGCTAAAAAATTCTGGATTCAAGCAGGAAGTCCAAGCAGACATTTTAAACGCACCCCTTTAACGGGGAGCGTTTATTTGGGAGCGCCGTAAATGAAAGTCTGAGCCAATGGAAAGAAGAAAGACAATAAGACAGCAAAGTCTATGGGTGCACTGCAATTCGAGGGGTGGCATGCGAAGGGGCACCTTTGCAACAAGATCTGCTCCCAGAGGAGGTTTCAAAGGTGGAACTTCACACCAAACATTTCAAAGCAGAAATCAGTATGCATTGTCTCAACAAAGCTGACTATATCCACAGCAGGGATGACAGCCCTTTTGAGGAAGCAGCAAGGGAAGAGGGCAAAGATTCAAGCCCTTGAAACAAGTGCCTCTTCAAAAATACCAAGAGTTTCACAAATAACATCTCTGAAAATCACAGACAAGCAGTTCAAACGTCTACACACACCACCTGTGGGTGGAAGAGTAAAAAAAAAAAAAAAAAAAAAAAAAAACTTTCTCCAGGGTTGGAGAAAGAGGACTTCCGAGAAATGAGTACTAAACCTGATTCAATTTAGTTACAGCACAGAATTTACAAAAATCCTACTGACTAGGTCCAAAGTGTAGGAAGCTGGCCTAGTGAGCACCAATGGTGTTATCACCTTCACCAGGTCCAGGTATCCCCTATTAGTGAAGTGTAGGCAGTGTCTAGGAAGCCAGGGCTCTCTTTAGGTAGCTGTGGATGACCAGACTTATCTAGGTGACAAGCAAAGCTTATGCAATCACACTGTAGTCACACACCAGTATCGCCCATGAAAGAACCACAGTGTTACAAAAATAAATGTACTTTATTATGACAATTCAAATACTAGAATACTAATAGGCAGTCCCCCCCCAACTGGAGGTAAGTAAGCATAATAGCAATCGGTGAGGAGCATAAAAACTACAAGCATTGGCAAAAGTATTAGAAATTAGTGAGGGCCAAATATACTAAGAAAGAAGAATGTGAGATACAGTCCCCAAACCAAGGATGTGGGGTTGTTAGAGGGGAGCTGGAGGAACTAGGAACACCAAGGGGTAAGTACCAGAATGCCTGCCCCAACCCCCCCCCCCCCCCCCCCCCCTAACCTCCAACTAGGAGAGAAGAGGCAAGTACTTGGTTTTCCCCAAAACTAACAGGAGGACTTAGGAAAAGGATTGTGCAGGACCTAGACAGGAAGAACCCAAAGGTGGATTCTGACAGAAAAGGACCTGCAAAGGTAGGGGACCAAGTCCAGTTTGTGATGGAGTTGTCCGGTCGTGGCATGATCCACTACCCAGCTTTCTGTGGATGCAGGACCAGGTTGTCAGAGGAAGAAGACTACCAGCTGTACAGCACAGGAGATGAAGAGGTCTGAAGTGATGCAAATGGTGTCCCATGTCGGCTTGCAGTGGGCCCGGAGAACCACCAACAAGCCTTTGCAAAGGAAGAAAATGACAAGTTGCAAGGCTGAAGAGGACCAGCAAGGCCCAGGGGACACGATCCAAGGAGAGGAGTCCAGGGTGACCCTCAGCAGTCAGGAGAGTCACCAGAAGCAGTTGCAGCCCCCACAGGCAACCAGCACAGTAATGCCCAGTCAGCACAACTGAAAAGGAGTCCCATGTCGCTGGAGCAGCAGAGAGGAGACTGTGCTTGGCAGGAATAAGTGCTGGGGGCCAGGGCTACACAGAACCTGAAGAGCCCTTGGAGCAGGAGCAAACAAGCCTTGGTAACTGCAAGACTCGCATGCGTAGGAGTACTCTCCTGCAAGGAGAGGCCAGAGCTTACAGTCCCCCAAGTAGGACAGCTGGCAAAGAGGACCACGGGGAATACTCCAAACCACCACCTGTGATGCAGGAGCCACGCAGTTCCAGAGGAGAGCAGGTCCACGCAGCCGGTCATCATTGAAGTTGGCATCTGCAGATGCGGGGGGGAGTGACTCCTTCACTCCAAGGGAGATTCCTTCTTACTTCTTGGTGCAGACTGACGTCTCTCCAACCTCAGAGAATGCACAGCGGGGAAATGTTGCAGTTGCTGGAAGGAGCCGGAGAAATAATGTTGCAAAGCAGAGTCCAGTTGCAGTTCCATTAGCCAGAAGATGAAGTAAACGATGCAGAGGAGTCCTGGTGGAATCTTGCACGTTGAATCTGAGGACCCACCCAAGTGGAAGACCCTAAATAGCCCAGGAAGGGGGATTGGTCACCTGCCTGACCTGGCAACTCAGATGCTCCCAGGGGCCTATGCCCATCTTGATTTCAAGATGGCAGAATCAAGTGGCCACCTGGAGGAGCTCTGGGGACCACCCCTGTCGTGCTGATGAACAGTTAAGTGGTCACTTCCCTTTGTCCAGTTTCACGCCAGAGCAGGGACCAGGGGTCCCTCAACTGGTGCAAACCAGTTTATGCAAGGAGGGCACCAAATGTGCCCTTCAAAGCATACTGGTGACTTGGGGAGGCTACCCCTCCCAAACCATGTAACACCTATTTCCAAGGGGAGAGGGTTTTGTCTCTCTCTCACAGGAAACCCTTTGTTGGGCATTCCCCTACTTGAGCTGGTCAAGCAACAGGTGGGCAGAACCCCGTCTGTGTGGTGTCCGCAGCATAGGCTGCCCGGCAACCCCCAGGAGAGAGGTAGGAGCAATACTTGGGGTCCTCTAATGAGCCCCCAAGTTCATGTAATCATACAACTAACACTGGAACAGTATTGGGGCATGATTCTGACAGGTTTGATCCCAAACATGCTTAGGTTCGGAGTTATCATTATGTAGCTGGACACCTGTGTGCAGTACACAAGTAAAATGGCTTTCCTGCACTTACGTGTGCCCGCACACATAGGTACCTGCACCCTGCCCTCTGGGCTAAGAGGGCCTACCATAGAGGTGACTTGCAGTGACCTGTGGTGAAAGGGAGCTTGCACCTTTTCACACAGACTGCAATAGCAGGCCTTCAGATACATTTTACATGGGCTCCCGCGGGTGGCCCAATGCCCTAGGTACCTTAGTACCATATTCTAGGGACTTATATGGGGGAACTAGTATACCAATTGTGGGGTGGGCAAAGCCGAAGAAACCAAATTTAGAGAGAGAGAACATAATCACTGGAGTCCTGGTTAGCAAGATCCCAGTGAAAACAGTCCAAGCATACTGACAGCAGGCAAAAAGTGTGTGGGTGGGTGGTTCTAACCATGCCAAAAAGAGAGCATCTTCCTACACAAAGCCCATTCCAAAGAAGAAACAGACGGTCCTTTCAAGGAAGTTCAAGAACTTCTGGACGGGCAAGCAATAGAACAGGTTCCAAGACAAGAAATCAACAAGGGAAACCACTCGACATATTTCTTAAACCAAAAGTTGGACAATGTATTACGTTCAAAACTGGATCACAGGTTTATAAAACAAGTTTATAAAAACTCAAATTCAAGATGACAACCTTACAGGAAGTTATACAACAGCTACAGCAAGATTAATTGGCAACAATAGACTTAAAAGATGCCTATGTGCACATTCCAATTAAGGTCACAAGAAAAACCTGAGGTTTGTGATAAACAAAGCAAATTATCAGTTCACCGTACTGGTATTAAAGATAAAATCAGCACCCAGGGTGTTTACAAAGTGACTGGTGGCAGTACCAGCACACTTGAGAAGGAGGGGAATACATGTTTACCCGTACCTCGACTAGTTGGTAAGAGTAAACTCATATACCAAATGCAAACAGGACATCCATGAAGTAATGGAGGCTCTTTATGCACTGGGTTTCTCTTTGAATTTAGAGAAGTCCTCTCCTAAGTCAGAACAGGAAAAGGTGTTCTTGGGAGCAAGGATCATCTGCATTTAAGGGAAATTTTACCCCGAGAAGAGAACTCCATCCCTACTTAAAGAAATTCACCACTACCAGAGGGGACAAGCTGTGACAGCTAGGGAAGATGGCTTCATGAATCCCTTTAATTGCATATGCAAGACTTCACATGAGACCATTCCAGGAATGGCTTCAAAATCAATGGTTACAGGCAACGGTGACTTGGGAAGATGTAGTGGTTGTCACACAAAGGGTAGAACAGGAAATGGTGTGGTGGAACAAAGCACACATTACACAGGGGAGAACTTTTGCACAGCCAACTCCAACTGTGATGATAACCACAGATGCATAGCATATGGGATGGGGAGCTCACGTGAGGTCTCTTAAGGTACAAGGAATATGGAAGGAACAGGAAGTAGTGCAACATCAATGTACTGGACCTAAAGACAGTATTCTTAGCTCTAAAGGGGTTTCAAAGACAACTTTTAACAAAGACAGTATTGATTCAAACAGATAGTGACCCAGTCACCACCCTTATTAAAGATAGCACAAGAAATATGGAAATGGGCTATACAGAGGAAGATGGAACTACAAGCCATACATCTTCCAGAGAAGGACAATGTCGAGGCAGACAAGTGTCATGCTCCCATTAATGGGAATTGGCCCATTGTGTTGTGGACAAAACTTTTCAAAGATGGAATGCTCTAACAATAGACCTATTTTGTGTTCTGCTGAGTTGCAAATGGCAAAACCTTGCCTACAGGCAACCACACCTTTCAATCCCTAGGGAATGCACTGTTGATAAATTGCTCAGGGACTTTTGCATATGCCCCCCTCCTAAAAAAACAATTCCACTGTTACACACAGTAATCATCAAATGAAGAAGGAGCCGAATAACCTTAATCGTCCCACAGTGGGCAAGATGAACTGCATTCTCAAAACTGGCACACAGAAACTATCAATCGTTAGCAAGAATCCAGGATCTGTTGTCAATGGAGAGGGGAAGAGTAATTCATCGAGAACCTTTCAGTCTAACAGCATAGCTCCTGACGACTTAAAATGTGGTATTTTAAAACTGCTAAAGAAGACAATGGTGGTGATGTGTGAGGCAAGAGGGCCAACTACAAGGAAATGTTACATAGCCAAATGAAAGAGATACTCTTTATGGTGTATAAGAAAGGGCTTGATGGACAAGAACACACGGGGAAAAACAGTATTGTAAGGAAATGCCTCCTTGGCATGGTTGCCCCCTGACTTTTTGCCTTTGCTGATGCTATGTTTACAATTGAAAGTGTGCTGAGGCCTGCTAACCAGGCCCCAGCACCAGTGTTCTTTCCCTAACCTGTACTTTTGTATCCACAATTGGCAGACCCTGGCATCCAGATAAGTCCCTTGTAACTGGTACTTCTAGTACCAAGGGCCCTGATGCCAAGGAAGGTCTCTAAGGGCTGCAGCATGTCTTATGCCACCCTGGAGACCTCTCACTCAGCACAGACACACTGCTTGCCAGCTTGTGTGTGCTAGTGAGGACAAAACGAGTAAGTCGACATGGCACTCCCCTCAGGGTGCCATGCCAGCCTCTCACTGCCTATGCAGTATAGGTAAGACACCCCTCTAGCAGGCCTTACAGCCCTAAGGCAGGGTGCACTATACCATAGGTGAGGGTACCAGTGCATGAGCATGGTACCCCTACAGTGTCTAAACAAAACCTTAGACATTGTAAGTGCAGGGTAGCCATAAGAGTATATGGTCTGGGAGTCTGTCAAACACGAACTCCACAGCACCATAATGGCTACACTGAAAACTGGGAAGTTTGGTATCAAACTTCTCAGCACAATAAATGCACACTGATGCCAGTGTACATTTTATTGTAAAATACACCACAGAGGGCACCTTAGAGGTGCCCCCTGAAACTTAACCGACTATCTGTGTAGGCTGACTAGTTTTAGCAGCCTGCCACAAACCGAGACATGTTGCTGGCCCCATGGGGAGAGTGCCTTTGTCACTCTGAGGCCAGTAACAAAGCCTGCACTGGGTGGAGATGCTAACACCTCCCCCAGGCAGGACTTGTCACACCTGGCGGTGAGCCTCAAAGGCTCACCTCCTTTGTGCCAACCCAGCAGGACACTCCAGCTAGTGGAGTTGCCCGCCCCCTCCGGCCCCCACTTTTGGCGGCAAGGCCGGAGAAAATAATGAGAATAACAAGGAGGAGTCACTGGCCAGTCAGGACAGCCCCTAAGGTGTCCTGAGCTGAGGTGACTCTAACTTTTAGAAATCCTCCATCTTGCAGATGGAGGATTCCCCCAATAGGGTTAGGATTGTGAGCCCCTCCCCTTGGGAGGAGGCACAAAGAGGGTGTACCCACCCTCAGGGCTAGTAGCCATTGGCTACTAACCCCCCAGACCTAAACACGCCCTTAAATTTAGTATTTAAGGGCTACCCTGAACCCTAGAAAATTAGATTCCTGCAACTACAAGAAGAAGGACTGCCTAGCTGAAAACCCCTGCAGAGGAAGACCAGAAGACGACAACTGCCTTGGCTCCAGAAACTCACCGGCCTGTCTCCTGCCTTCCAAAGATCCTGTTCCAGCGACGCCTTCCAAAGGGACCAGCGACCTCGACATCCTCTGAGGACTGCCCCTGCTTCGAAAAGACAAGAAACTCCCGAGGACAGCGGACCTGCTCCAAGAAAAGCTGCAACTTTGTTTCCAGCAACTTTAAAGAACCCTGCAAGCTCCCCGCAAGAAGCGTGAGACTTGCAACACTGCACCCGGCGACCCCGACTCGGCTGGTGGCGATCCAACACCTCAGGAGGGACCCCAGGACTACTCTGCTACTGTGAGTACCAAAACCTGTCCCCCCTGAGCCCCCACAGCGCCGCCTGCAGAGGGAATCCCGAGGCTTCCCCTGACCGCGACTCTTTGAATCCTAAGTCCCGACACCTGGGAGAGACCCTGCACCCGCAGCCCCCAGGACCTGAAGGACCGAACTTTCACTGGAGGAGTGACCCCCAGGAGTCCCTCTCCCTTGACCAAGTGGAGGTTTCCCCGAGGAACCCCCCCCTTGCCTGCCTGCAGCGCTGAAGAGATCCCGAGATCTCTCATAGACTAACATTGAAAACCCGACGCTTGTTTCTACACTGCACCCGGCCGCCCCCGCGCCGCTGAGGGTGAAATTTCTGTGTGGACTTGTGTCCCCCCCGGTGCCCTACAAAACCCCCCTGGTCTGCCCTCTGAAGACGCGGGTACTTACCTGCAAACAGACCGGAACCGGGGCACCCCCTTCTCTCCATTCTAGCCTATGTGTTTTGGGCACCACTTCGAACTCTGCACCTGACCGGCCCTGAGCTGCTGGTGTGGTGACTTTGGGGTTGCTCTGAACCCCCAACGGTGGGCTACCTTGGACCAAGAACTAAGCCCTGTAAGTGTCTTACTTACCTGGTAAAACTAACAAAAACTTACCTCCCCCAGGAACTGTGAAAATTGCACTAAGTGTCCACTTTTAAAACAGCTATTTGTGAATAACTTGAAAAGTATACATGCAATTTTGATGATTTGAAGTTCCTAAAGTACTTACCTGCAATACCTTTCGAATGAGATATTACATGTAGAATTTGAACCTGTGGTTCTTAAAATAAACTAAGAAAAGATATTTTTCTATATAAAAACCTATTGGCTGGATTTGTCTCTTGAGTGTGTGTACCTCATTTATTGTCTATGTGTATGTACAACAAATGCTTAACACTACTCCTTGGATAAGCCTACTGCTCGACCACACTACCACAAAATAGAGCATTAGTATTATCTATTTTTACCACTATTTTACCTCTAAGGGGAACCCTTGGACTCTGTGCATGCTATTCCTTACTTTGAAATAGCACATACAGAGCCAACTTCCTACAAGTATTGAAATAATTAACTTACCTTCTTGAACGAGGATTGACTTATGCATCACTAAGAGTCCACCTGGCAGCGATAGTGGTGTATAAGGGAGGACATATTGGGGAGAAGTTTGTTCACATTACCAGTAATCAAAAGCTTCTTTGAAGGAGTGAAGAGTATAGCACCACCAAGGAAGGTACCAGCCCCAACATGGCATTTATATATAGTTCTCACTCAAATAATGAAAAATACATGTGAACTTTTGCACAAATCAAAGTCACAGATACTAACTTTAAAGACAGCCTTTTTGGTGGCCATCACGTATGCAGAGTGAGTTACAGGCACTCGCAATTTAAGAACCCTACTTGCAAATTAAAGACAGAATTGCAATAAGAACAGACCCTCAGTTCTTACTAAAAGTCCTTATACAGTTTCACATGAATCAAACTATAGAAATTCCAAGAGCCACAAAATGACACAGAACGAGCATTAGATGCAAGACAGGCCATAATGTACTACTTGGAAAGGATAAAGACTGTCAGAAAGACTCCACAGCTATTTGTATCATTTGCAGGTAGTTGATGACAGTAAATAAAAACACTATTGCAAGATGGATTCGTGCAGACAATTCAGCTGTGTCACGCTTATGCGGGAGAAACTTTGACTGTGGCACCAAAGGTGTTAATGAAGAAGGGAGCAACAGTTGTCTTTCTGACAAATACACCATTGCAAGACATTTGCTTGGCAGCAAATTAGTCATCAATACATTTTTACAAAACATTACTGCATCGACATAAAGGTGCTTACCCCCCTTCGCTGCCAGGCCTTTTTCCCTTCAGGTGCCTGGCTTTTATTTGGGACATTTTGCACTTAGGCCCTCATAAATTTTTGTCCACATAAGCTACCCACTACATTTTCGTCCTTTTTTCCCCAACATCCTAGGGATTCTAGAGGTACCCAGAGTTTTGTTTTTTTAAATGGGGAAAAAAGAGCTGCAGATGAAGGCTTGTGGTTCTTTTTCATGAAAATGGCATCAAATAAGGGTTTGCAGAGCTAAAATCACCATCTTCCCAGCGTTCAGGAACAGGCAGGCTTGAATCAGAAAACCACATTGTTCAACACAATTTTGGCATTTTACTGGGACATAACCCATTTTTACTTTTTTTTTTTGCTTTTAGCCTCCTTCAAGTTAGTGACAGAAATGGGTGTGAAACCAATGTTGGATCCAGGACAGCTAAACATTTCTAAAAAGTAGACAAAACTCTGAATTCAGCAAGGGG